>NW_026643184.1:2400000-3000000 GCF_028828445.1 Penicillium paradoxum | reverse complement strand
TGACATACCTGTAAAGTACCGAAGAAAACCTCAAGGAACTTGTAGAAAGTGGTGAGACGCGAGATCTGACCCTCTTCATCCTTCTTAGAGACACCAGTGGTGGCCCATTCGACGAACTTGAGGAAGATGGGGCGGAAAGTGCTGTCATTCAGCTTGTAGATCATCTTGATTGTGACGTTGTTGAGCGCGGCTTCAGCCTCGTCAATAGCGGACGATTCGAAGACAGCCTTGTCCCCAAGAGCAATCTGCTCACGGCGAAGGTCGAAGGACTTGAAGAGAATCTTCGTGAGAACGGCGATGTTCTTGGCAATGGTTGACTTGGGGTGCTTGTCAACGGCGATTGTGACCACTTCCAAAATCTCATTGACAGCGATTGGGCCAGCCTCGACGGCGTGCTGCCAGTTGCGGTCGACAGCGCCAAGAGTGGCAGCAACGTCCACCTTGCGAGCCAACAGCCGGAGAGATTCTTGACGGCTTTCATCACTGCTCTCTTCAATGTCCGCATTAGCAGACTTGAAGGACAGGACGAGGACCTTGTCCAGATGACCAGCTGAGATCATGAATGGCAGGTGGACAAAGAGGGCCGAGAAGAGTGTGTATACGGCGTCGTGAAGGCGCGAGTTCTCCTTGCCAGGGACCAGGCTCAACTCAAGTAGTTCCAAAGAACGCTTGAGTGTGTCTGGAAGGGCAGGAATCATGGCTTGACCGAGCACCTCGGCCATAGAGGCCAGACACAAGATACCCATGTAGCGAATGCGATCATCGGACTGGCCGAGACAAGATTCACTAGCAACGACTCTAGCAGCAGCAATGACCTTAGAGGGGTCCTTGCGGCCGTATTTGTCGGTAATGCGGTCAATGCACGAAACTGCGGCATGCTTGAGTAGAATGTCCGGAGACGACTCCACAATGTTAACCAACGTAGGCAAGAAGTCGAGAACCCGGATCTGCGAGAGGTTATCGCGTTCCGGAGTCTGGCGGAGGCGAGTCTCAAGCAGACGAAGAACCTTGCGGCGGAGTTCGTCATTGGGACCTTGGAGGAGAACCTCAATAGTATCCAGGAAGTCGACGAGAGACAGAGTGCTGAACAGAGCACCAAGGACCTCGCCACAAGCCTGGTTGACGGGCTTCATGGTCTGCACGGCCTCGCCAATGCTGAGAACCTGCTCAAGGACGCGAGAGAAGCAAGCGCGGGACTGATCAGCAACCGCGTCCTCGGACTCGAAGGCTGTCTCAAGCTTGGACTTGAGAGAAGAGTGCTTGAACAAGTGGGCCAGGTCACGCAGGAGGTCGACGCAAATGCTCTGGGAATCACGCCCATCGTCGCTGCCAATTCCAAGAAGAACCTGCGAGATACCTGGCTTGGCCTTGAGGGAATCACTGACCAAGTTAAGGTACTTGCTGTATGTGGTAAGCTCCACAACGGGAGTAGTATCCGAGACCAGACCAGTCATCAATGTAAGAACATCCTTGTCAGTAGAGTATCGGTTGGCGAGCATTGCCAGAACAGCGAACAAGAAATCTTGTGTTCCAAGCTTGCTGATCAAGGCATGGAAAAGTCTCAGGCGACGGTGCGAGGGAATATGCTCAAAGGCCGCAGTGAAACTGAGAAGCAACTCAGAAGTTCCGGAAACAACATCTCTCTTTTGGTTACGCAGAGACTGAATGAGAGCAGGAACAACTTGGTCGATAGTTTGATCAATGACGGACACAGAGTAGTCATCATCCTTGCGCAGCACGGTGGTGCCCATGAACGTGAAAATGGGCATGACACTGTGGAGGACTAGTTCGGGTGCAATAACAGACAAGCTTCCCACGAGGAGAAGAGCCCCATTTTGAACTTGCGGGCTGTCTGTTGTTCGCACACAGTCCACCACTAGGTCGGCCCTAATGACAGATGTGTCAAACAGTGGCTTCACAGATCCCTTGGACTTGTTCACAATAGCCAAGAGACTTCCCAAGGTCAGGCTGAGGAGGTAGCTCATGCCAGACTGGATCTGAGACTTGAAGTGGTGAAGAGCAGCGAGTGTCTGGAACAGTCCATCCGCCAGCTGAGGGTGGGTTTCTGGAGAAGAGCTGTCCACAATCTCCAGGATGAAAGTCATCTTGTCCATCAGCTTGCTAAGCTCTGCCTCGTCCTTGACAGTCATGGCAATCATGTTACTTTGGCTTGTACGTCTTCGCTTCGGTGCAGGGCCAACAGACTCGACATCAGTGATAGACACAGGGATCTTCTGAACAAACTGCTCGAGAACAGCGCCAGAAAGCTCGACAGTACGAAGAACATCTCGGCAGTTGTTGGGCAAGGAAGCGTTGACGGAGTCACCAAGAGAGATATCGAGCAATTTCTCGGATGCGGCCAGCTGTCGGTCTTCGGGGATCTTCGCCCAAATGTGCTTGATTTGGCCAAAGCAAGCTGCGACAAAGGCCGGGCGCAGGGAATCGCCAGAGCTAACATTGGAGAGAAGGACATCGAAGGCGTCCTTATCCTTAGATGTGACAATAGCAGCGATCAGATGCTCTGTCTCAGCTGCCACGATGCGCTCCTTGGCACAAATATCTTCGACTTCCTTAGCACTCAAGCGACGCCAGTCCTCGAGGACCGGAAGGAGTTCACTAGTGAGGGTTGCAGTAGAAACCTTCTCAACGCTGTTGATCAGCTTGAGCAAGGCAATTTTAGGTGCAAACACAGGCATCTTCACGACATGAGAGCAGAGGAAGGTGAAAAGACTGAGACGAAGAGACTTCTTGAGCTCAGATGCACCAGAGGCCTCGGACAGAACATTGCCTCGGAGGGTAGCTTCCACCGTCCTGCCGACATGGCTAGAGTCAAGAATAGACTCCTCCAACTCTGGGAGCAAAGCGCGCTCCAGAACCTTGTGCGAATCCTTAACTGAGAGCCATGCAGCGCCTGCGGAATGCTTGCCCTGGCCATAGATAGTGTCGTGAGCCCATGGCTTCGAGCTGTCACTGGCCTTGGAGTTCTTGTACAAAGATCCAATAATGGCCAAGACACCAGCAGTCTCACGACGAATCCGCTCGGACGAATCGGAGAGGGCAACAAACAGGAAGGGAAGCAGTGCCTGAGGATCAAATTCTGCGGTTGCAGATGAGAGCACAGACGATATAACGTTCAAAGCAGCAATCTTTGTGCCAATGGGGTAGTGACCAGCAACGACTCTGATGAAGAACGACAAGTATTGAGCAGTCTTGGTCGCCTGAGATTTGCCCAAAATCGGTAGGTTGGTGAACAGCTCGAGGTTTTCCTCTGAATCCACAGCCAACGCAAAGACCCGTACTAGGTTATCAAATTCGATGATAGACTGTTTGGAAAGGAATGAGGATGGGAACAACTTCTCCTTGGCCAAAGACTCCAGAGCTGGAGTGAAGGCATCCAACTCAGGCTGTTCGTCTGCGTCGGCCATGTCCACATCTTCGATTTCAGGTACCGAGACGGGAGCCTCAACAACAGTTTGAAGATTGTGTTCGAGTGCCGAGATGTTGAACGATGATCCATTCAAAATGTTCTGGAAAATGGGCTGTAAGTTTTCCGAGCGGTTGAATGCTTGGACCAACTCGGCGAGCTGGGTTTGGGCGTCCAAAGACATTCTGCGGGTCTCATCTGCGTTTGATGCTGCTTCCAGAACCAGGCTCATGGCCTTGCCAATCTCACTCTGACCAAGCATGTTGCGTTCAAAAATAGATGCCAAAACGATAAGACGGGAATTGTCCTGCTTATCAAGATCGGCCAAACAGCCAGCAATGATCCCAAGCAACAGATTAGATATCTGATATTGCGTAGCGATTTCCGAAAGTTGACCGATAGGGCTGTCGAGGCGCAAGATGCCCTTGAAAACCTTCCTGGGAATTGTAACTGCAGGCTTTTGTTGGGCAAGAACTGATAAGCAAATGAGGCCGGACGTTTTTGTATCTTCTGTCCAAGAGCTCACGACACTCTCCATAAGACCATCAATGACTTCGTTCGAGAGGAATGCTTTCTGTGCCAATACTACACAAATCATGTAGCAACCAACAATCAATTCCGAGACATTTTTCATGGTGAAAGCAGCACTGAGCACTGGCAATACCCGTAAAAGGATATCTTCATGTTTTTGCTTCTCAGCCTCCCTTCTGCCTGAGCGGGCGCCATCTAACATTGTGGCAATAGCCTCTGTAACAACTCCAGCCCAGAAGGCGAGCAATGCATGGCTTTGAGCTTGTTGCCTGCATACCTCCAGAACGTAGTTATTTAATTCGGAAAAGAAGGCTTTGTTCGTCGCCGCACTGTGAACAAGCGGGTGCCTTGGCGGATTAATGAGACCATTCTTGTATGGGGTTAGTACTTTGAATGTAGGCGTAAGACGTTCCGGAAGGATCGAGAGAAGGTTTAGAAAGAGTGGTGTCGTATGGTACGGCAAAAACGTCAACAATACGGCAGTCGTATTGAACTCGTGAACTCTGCGATGATCGTTAGCCACCTCTTCTCGCAATCTCACGATCTTCTTCTCGCATCTCCCACCACCCATCCTTCATCTCCCATTGTGGACGTCTCTTACCTGAACCTTCTCACTAGCCAGTCTACAGCTTTGACCGCAGGACTCAGCTGCAGTCTGCCGCCAACCAAGGCTAAGAAAGCTTCAACCACTTGATCCAACTCCTTGTTTTGCTGTGAGTTCATCTGGCTGCGGTCCTCCGCCTTGCTCTGCTCGCTGAAGATCGTGCGATCAAACTCCGTGAACCGGGGGTCCAACGAGCACAATTCCCGGAATCCGTCATAACAAATATCATAGATTGAATCAAAGTCTTGAGTGCTGGCGACCTTTTTGTCGAAAATAAGTGACTGTGAGTGTAACACCCTTTGCGCTTTGAGATCAAGCTCATGTGTCGACTTGGCCGCAATTTGCGACAGCTGCGCGGCGAGAGACGAAGCCATAGCGAAGTCTCTTTCGGCGGGCTGTTCGGCGAGCTTTTCTTGTTGTTTTGTACTGCTTCTCACACAATTCGACAGTGACCCATATCCCTAAGACTCTCGACACCAGTCTTTCCTTTTTCCTAAGAACCTAAGGCAAGCGGTTCAAGCAATTTGAAGTAAGTCTAGGCTTTGTTTAATGTTCCGCCGCAAGCAAACGGTTGACTTTTTTTTTTCTGCCAGTCGCCTTGACCGCCCTGGATAATTGTTCCTCCGGGTTATCAGATCCCGGCGCGACTCGATAAGAAACACCGAGTCATCACGATGGACTCACCTGGGTCACAGGTCAGTTAGCCACGATTTCCATCCTGTAGATATAAAGCACAGTCTGACCAGTAATACAGGGTGCTCCGCGATTCTCCAGTTTCAATCCACCTGCTCCCAATACCTCTCAGATCCCTGCCACTAGCGAACCTGAAACTCGCCGGCATCGCCCGCGCCCTCACCGGCGCGCAGACCAGCATGGATCTCCGCGCATTCCCCGCCCTAGCAGAAGCCGCCGAGATGGCGGTAATAATGAGGCGGTAGATGAGGAAAGAAAGGGTCGCACAGGTGATGAAAGAAGAAGCGATGTAAAACCCGCAAATGAGGAAGGTGAGATCGCCATGTTTGTCGTCGACATCAAAGGTGATCGTGGGGTTACCCGTTACGGCGTCGATAAATACGAGGCTCCTACGTATCGTCGCAGCGGATCGGGCTCTGTACTTGGACTTCCAGACTACCGTATTGAATACGAAACGCGACATGCCGACTCTCTTCTTCTTCTGCCTAGCAGCGCAGCCTCGACCATCAAGCCTAAGCCTCTTTCCGCTAAGGCTCCGGCTCCTTGGTCCAGAGATGTTCCCATTCGTGTCCATCCCGGCAACAGCGTGGACACAGCAGCAGACTTCGAACATGCGCCGGACTTCATCTCCACAGCAGCCCCGCCTCAATCTGGCGTTGCGGCAAGTGCTAACCCTGATGATGAACAAAACCCCTATCTCTCGATCTGTAACATCGGCATGACCGAAGAGGAAGCTACCACTGAGAGTTCAAATGGAGACAAAGCGTCTCGCATTGTTGCTGAAGCTAAGATCCTGCACCGCAATGCTGAGCTGCATCGCGCAGTCGCGGAAAATCCTCACGATCTCAGGTCATGGCTTCTTCTTGCCGAGCACCAAGAACTTGCCGCGCTTGGTGCCAAATACGATGACCGTCCTCTCAGCCATGCGGAACAACAACTCGTGGCGAGGGATAAGCTTTATGTTTATGACAAAGCCATCAAGGCAAACCCGGAAAATCCCGATCGCGAATACTTCGTATTGCGTCGCATGGAAGAGGGTGCGAAAGTCTGGGATGTCCCAAAACTTACACGTGAATGGGAAGAAGTCCTCTGCTACCACTCTGAGTTCATCAATCTGTGGATTGAGTATCTTGACTACTGTCAGACTGATGCCCAAGATTTCCAATTTGACTCCTGCTTTAAGTCTTATGTCTACTGCTTGAAACTCCATTCAAACGTCGGCTTCGGTCCACATAAAGCTCATATTCGAGCATACTTGCTGCTGCGTTTGACCCTGTTTCTCCGGGAATCTGGACACATGGAGCTGGCTGTCGGTCTTTGGCAAGCAGTGTTGGAATTCGTGATCTTCCGACCCGATAGTTTCTCGACTAATAAAAAGCTTGCCCTGGAAGAATTCAAAAGCTTCTGGGTGCCTGAGTACACGAAGATTGGAGAGTCCAACTGGCAGCCCTGGAACCGCGAGTCAGGTGCCCGTACTCCTCCCAACAGGCAAGTCTACAGTCTTGAGGCAGATCTACCTAATTTGTTCGGAAGCTGGGCCTCGGCTGAAAGAGAAAGGATGATCAAACATCGCATGCCGTCTCATTCTTTCGATGAATCCAAGGAGGATGAGGCTTATCGAGTGGTGCTTCTTGAAGATTGCACACAGATACTGGTATACTTCTGGGATTTAACAGATGGCTTAGGCTATCTGGTTGATGGATTTTTGCAGTTCTGTCACTTGCCTCAGTTGACGTTTCCCGCCAATATGCGAACCAGTCGACTATGGGCCGGCGACAGCTTCCTACGGAACGAATACATGGATGATCCTCAAAGTACAATTGCAGGCTGGATCAATTTTCATCAATACTGCGCGACGACCACCATTGAACCGTTTTCATTCCCTCACCATACCTTCATCCATACCACAGACACACTTTTCGCTGATCCACAGCATTGGTTCTCCGCTTTCACCAAGTGGGCAGCAACCACTTCCCAAAAGTCCTCCATCATCAATTCCGATTTTGTCCTCTTGACTCTCTATGCTTTTGTCGAAACTTTCACTGACAGCTACTTGGCTGAGTACGCTATTGCATTGTCTTTTGCGTGTAACAATAATCTGGGCAAAAGATACGGAAAGCTAATGTTGAAAGATCGCTCGTCAGATCTAAGACTTTATAACGCTGTTGCGCTCACGCATTGGCGAATTGGCGATCATGAGATGGCTTACAAGGTGTGGTCAACTGCGTTGACAATGAGCCGGAGTTTCGACACCTGCGAGCTCATTGACTCTGTACTTCTGTGGAATTCATGGATCTGGGAATTGCTCAATGACGGGCAAAATGAGCGAGCATCCTACCTGTTGCAGGCCATGCCGTACAAAAGAGTTCAGACTCTGGCCTACGATACAGCCGACGACTTTGAGTTCAACAACACCAATGTGATCAGGCTCAAACGCGTGAGTTTCCATTCATCAATCTCGACGAATCTGACGCTAACCATTCATAGTTCTTGGCTTCCGCACAGGAAGATGCCCTGGAGTTTGGGAAACTCCAGGCTTACACAAAGTACACTGATTGCTATGCTCTCACTCGCTATCTGATGGGTGCCTCACTGCAGAGAGTCCTTGAGGTGTATGACACAGCTATTCAAACCATTGAGAATACGCTCAAGACACAACGTGACAACAAGGCTTTCGGTCGCGAGCTGGTGCACCAAGCCCGAGCTAGGCTCATGTACCACTATGTGACTAGCCAAAGTGGCCAGTTCAAGCCCGCCGACGTCCGCAAGGTGCTGTTGGATAGTATCGACCGATACCCTCACAACACCATGTTCCTGTCGCTATTCAAATGGAATGACGCTCGGTTGCAGCTCACCCATCGGACCCGTGACATCTTCGACGTCACTCTCGGAACAAGGGTCAGATCCGCTCAAGGTCTCAAGCCCGGATCGATGTACCGCGCACCCGTCACGACCCATTTGTTCAACATCTACAGTGAACTGGGTCGTCCTCTCATCACGGGGTCAACTGCGCACTCGATCCGAGGTGCCTTTGAGCGGGCGATCATCGACGCGATGATCCCAGCCAAGACCAGCCCCTTCGAGCTCGCAAGCTCGACAGCCGCCAGGAGCAACGTCACGCTCTGGAAGCTGTACTTGCTCTTCGAGCTCTACGGGGAGTGCAGTGTCCGCCGCGCCCGCGAAGTTTACTTCCGGGCCGTGCGCGCCTGCCCCTGGTCGAAGGAGGTGTTCTTACTCGCGTTTGAGCACCTCCGGGCTGATCTGACCCGCCGCCTGCCCACCAAGGCGGAAGTGAACCCTGCAGGGTTCACTACTACAGAGCTTCGACCTCTGTATGTCGAGATGCGTCGTCGGGGACTCCGGGTCCACTACCCTGTGGAGGACTTCTGGGCCCACCAGGGCGAGGAGAGTGAGGTGTCGTAAGACACCTCAGTTGCGATCTATTCACCGTGGAGGAAAGGGGAGGGAAGTGGGGGGGCTATAAATCAACAGGTGAAGGGGGTAAACTCAGATCCCCTTCACCTGAATGTAAGATTAATGTCAATTTCAATTGAGAATTGAAACTTTCGGTGCTCCAATTCAGTAGTTGTAGTGACATCAAAGTGAGGGTTTCGTCGTACATGCGCCTTATGTAAAACGTAGTCGTTTCAAATTCACTTTCACTTGAACTCCCTCTTAAATATCTTATTTAAAGGTGACATATATGTTGTTCTCAGCTTAACAAAAGGCCTTGCTAACTGCATCGGTGCGAGAATCAGAAAGTCTTAAAGGCAAGTGAAACTGTTCGCTATATGTTGTAGATTATCTTCAAACGAAATCCTATACTATATATATTCGCTATATCACCTCGATATAAGTCATATTATCAATGTTCTCTGTTTATAATCATCAGATGGTCCTCCAACTCACAAATTCCCGGTTTTAATCCGACCTCGTTCCTCATGTTTATGGCCTACTTTATCCCGTTCATCGACCTGCCTACCTTTGCGCGGGCCACTCTACACACCTCCATCGAGCGCACTTTCTACATGGTTTCGATCCTTAACGTGACATCCCAGTGGATGAGCTGCCGAAGCTGGGGTATATATGCATATCCCCAGTTGATCATCGATTGGAGAATAAGGAGGATGGGGCTTAGTGCCCTAGCAGCACCGGGGTTAAATCCCTGGATTTCTAATATAAACTCCCAGGAATGTAATGCATCATAGATCGGTATATTCTGACCTTGGTAGCCTAGACCCTTCGCACTTTGCGCACAAGCTGGGACCCGAGTTCCGTTGATACCGAAGTCGAAAGAAAGGTATGCGTGTGCTTCTGATATACGTTCTCAGGACTCGCAAGAATTGGCACTCACTTCCTCTTTAGTCGAAGTATGACGAGGGATACTAAATGGATATAGCTTTTGGGAACTGTGGAGGAACTTCCCCCACCCGACTAAAGAAAATACCTCAGTACATTGTAATATATATGGCTATCATGTCTCGCTGAAGAATCGGTTCTCAGGTCTGGCCAGGCCAAAATGTTCACGCAGGGTTGAGCCCGTATACTCATTGCGGAAAAGGCCCCTTCGCTGGAGTTCCGGAATCAAATTGTCTGTCACCTCCTCCAGACCCTGAGGCAAGAAGGGGAAAGTGCACGTGAAACCATCTGAAGCCTCTTCACGCAACCAAATCTCCATCTCGTCGGCGATGTCGCTGGGCGAGCCAAGGAACGCCAGTCCCGAATATCCACCATACCGTTGTGCAAGCTGGCGGATTGTTAGTCCCTCTTGCTTGGCCAGCTTTTCGACAGCCTCCCTCGCCGTCTTGCTGGCATTCGACTCGGGCAAATCTTCCGGCAACAGACTATCCGGATCAAGATGACTGACATCCACTCCAAGCGAGATCGACAAGGAAGCAATGGCACTATCATAGTGCACCAGGCTATCCAATTTGAGCCTCTTCTCCTGCGCATCTTGCTTGCTCTCCCCAACAATAATCATGGCCGCAGGCAAGATCTTCAACTGATCCCGCTTCCGACCCGCCTTCTCCACTCGTCCCTTGATATCCGCATACAGTGCCTTGGCAGCATCAATATCCTTCGGGCTGCAAAAGACCACCTCGGCAGTTTCAGCCGCCAGCTGTCGTCCCGGCTCACTTTGTCCGGCCTGGACAATGACCGGCCATCCCTGAGGCGGCCGAGCAATATTCAACGGTCCGCGCACTTTCAACTCATCACCGGTATGATTCAACACATGCAACCGTGCAGGATCAAAATACTCTCCTGTCTCCACCTCACGGGTAAAAGCATCATCGGCAAAGCTGTCCCAAAGCCCCGTCACAACTTCATAAAATTCACGAGCACGCTTATAACGATCACCATGGGCCAAATGCTCATCGAAGCCGAAATTGTGACTCGACTCCGGGTTCCCGGTAGTGACGATGTTCCACGCTGCTCGGCCGCCACTCAGATGATCTAAACTGGCAAATCGCCGGGCCACATGGTACGGCGCATCATATGTTGTACTTGCAGTTGCAGCGAGGCCAATCTTCTCCGTCACGGCGGAGAGAGCAGAGAGCAGAGTGAAAGGCTCGAATGAAGTGACTGTGTGACTGCGCTTGAGAGCCTCGACGGGCATATTCAGCACGGCCAGATGATCGGCCATGAAGAAGGCATCGAACTTCGCGGCCTCGAGCTTCTGGGCAAATTTAGCGATATGTTTAAAATTGAAGTTGGCATCAGGGTATGAGCCTGGATATCGCCATGCACCCGTGTGCAGCGACACAGGTCTCATGAAGGCTGTGAGGTGCAGCTGGCGGTTGGGTTTTGAGTCTGTCATTGTGGGGTTTTTTTGAATTCTGGTTGTGTCTGCAGATGTTTTCGAAGAGTTGATGCAGGTATTTTGGAATAAACGACGCCGTTATATACCCCGCTCGTAGGTCTGCTATTTCTAATCTGCGATTTCTAAGCCTTCGCTCAGTTGGCGAGGATATGGCGTGCTAGTCTCCACCACTAATCGCTCACTTAGTCGCACGCATGTATATATTCGACGTTATAACTTAGGCCAGTGCGATTGGTCCAGTTATTCACCTTTAAGACCCGAACGTCCTCCCCACATCCTACCTTTCAGAATGAGAACACCCACCATTGGAACATTGAAGTCATCCAGAATAGATACAATCTGTTCACGTACACCACGCCAGTCTTTGTTGCTCTGATACTTCACATTGATCAGTATGAAAGGCTCGCTGTCCTTCCGTTTCGGGCTATGGCCTACGCGTAGGCCTGACATGGAAAGAAATCCCGTAAGATCCACCTCCGTAGAGATTCTGCTCGTCACATCATGATAAACCGAGTAAAGAGGCTCGCATAATCCTATAGTCCACACTCGAAATGGGCGCAGACTGTGAACAGCTGGGTCTGCAATTTCGACATTGACGTGACCGAGCTCGTTGTCGGATAGATGTTTCCAGACTTCACGGCAGGCGTTCACCCAATCGTCGCTGAACTTATCACGAGTTGCAGTAATGAGCAAATTCGGCATGCGCTGAACCTCAGGATCAAAATCATATTGGCATTTCTTGATCTTCATTGAGATTGCATTGATTTTGTAGTGGGTAAGAGTTGAAATGATCATCCCGTTGAGCTTGAAGTTTTGGAACATTGTCCATAAAGGATCAACACCGTTAAGCCCAAGCATTTTGACGGGCAGTGAACAGAGATACGGACCTCCGGCACGATTCTTCTCGTTAATGAACCCATCTGGATCAACATGCCACCGGCCTGTGTCATCGATGCTATCACAGCTAGTCCGAACGCGCTGGCCATCTCTAATAGGAGAAGCATACGCCGCCTCATTTTGGGAGCCCATAGGATGTCTTTCTTCTTCTGGGTCAGACTCAGAGTCGTTCTCGACTGATGAGACGCAGGTGCCAAGGGAGCAGCTGTCAGGTACTCCATCCGAAAAGACCTTGGCGGCCATCGGAGAGAAGCCATCGGAGAGGTCAACGGAACCCGTACTAGATTTTACTTTGGGCCTTTTATCGGTCGAGTCGACATCATCGAGGGTGTTTGAATCGTCGATAGAAGACATATCACACGAAACGACGGTTGCGGGTTCAGGGTCGCAGTCACATTGACTGGACGTTTTGCAGCTATCAATAGAGGTATGAGACTCTGGCATGGGCAAGGTTTCAAGGGTCTCCTGAGTAACGGACACATGGGAATGATCGGTGGCTGTGGTCGATGTAGTCCTGGGCTCTTCGTGGCTAGGGCTGGAGCGACAGAGCGTGTTGAATTTCTCCACCCGGGCAGCGTCACACAAGGTGTGAGACTTGGTGTCAGAGTTGTGTTTAGATGATATGTCATATCTGCCGGGAGAAGAAGTGTTGCAGCTCCTGTGGGAAGAGCAGGGGCTACCACAAGAGCCACCGGAGGAATCATCAGAGATCGTATGCGATGTGTTGGGACGTGAGGCAGGCAATGGCTTTGATTTATTTCCAGAAGAGGTACCGCAGCAGATAACAGGTTCGGTGTCAAAATCAGGATCGTGCTGGGTGGACGTCTGTGGGACAGGGCCGACTACCCGTCCACAAGATTCATCCCAGGGCTTTTCAAATGAGCCGACTGGCAGAGGCTCAGCTCTCATCAAGGTATCAGTCTCAAGCATGATAATTTCAAATTCTTGAATGATCAAAGCTGAGTTTAGTGGAGAACATAGAAAAGAGATGGAGTTGATGCGATGCGCTGTATGTAGAAGAGTGGATGCGGAGGGAAGTGCGGCTCAACGGTCTTGGCAAACTTTAAAGTGAACAGTATCAGAGGCCTCAGGCAGGGAGTTTGGTTTGTTTGAGCAAAGGGACTGTATCAGACGGGAATGCTGGTTGCGAGTCATGCGATTGACGGGGGTCTATCTCCAAATTGGGGGAGGGGGTGGGAGTTCACATGGGAAGGCTCTATTTACCACTGGATAGCTACAGTGACCTTTCACCAAGAAAAGTAAATCATATCAAAAGTCAATAAAATTATTATTCCAACATTGTCAGTTCTATGGCCCCCATATTCCTACAGTCCAGCGTTTGCACTGGTATCCACCTATGGTGAAATCGCTTCTGTCGCTCAATCAACCCGCCATGGGCAGAAGGTTTCATGCATCGCTTCAATATATCAAATCCAGCGCAGAAGTCGAACTCGAACATCCCAAGAGACGACGGGAAAGTGATACTAAAAAGAGAAATTCGTGACTCGTATCATTCGTATATGATAAAAAGAGAAAAGCAGAAAGACACGAGCAACAAGACTAGAAGTGTTCCTTCCAGAACTTGAAGCGAACGTCTTTGGTGGACGAAGACTTGGCCGCATCGCTTATTTGCATCGCGGCAGTATTAGGTCCACAGAAGTACACACCAATCTCGGTGGTGGAAGAATTTTGCAAGCCCGTCATGTAAGACTGGTTCAGCAAGCCAATACGCATAGCTGTGAAAAGGCGCTTGAAATCTGGGCGACCAAAGTTCGTCCGACTCTTCAGTTCGGTGAGAGGATCAAGTGCCTGACCGACGGAGTTGAGGTAGATGTTTGCCGCGGTATCAGCATCCAACCGCTGTGTGAGGTAGGTGTGGATGCGTAAGAACTCGGTGTTTCCCTCATGGACAGCGGCATTTGCAGATTGCGCTTCGAGAGAGGACAGTAGGGCTTGGAACCACTCAAAAGAAGAGGTATCCTTGCAGACCCAGATAAACTCGACACGTCGCAATCGGCGAGGAGGGTTCGGACTTGAACGGAGATGCCAGATATTCTTGAGGATGGATGCCCAGGGTGTGACACCGATACCAGTGCCGATGAGAACAGCGATTTCGTTTTCAAATACATCTTCTGCGGGTGCACCATACGGCCCGTCCACGCGGATCGCAGGCATCGTCTGTCCGTTTTGCAATGCAACCTCGTACATACCGTTAGGGTCGAGGCCTTCGAGGTCTTTGGCTTGGGCGGGACCACAGCCGAGTGCATCTCCAAGTGCTCGGGTAAAATCCCCAACTTGACGAACGTGAACGCTGAGATAAGGATCGAAGGGACAGGATGTGATAGTAAATGGATGCCATTGAGTACTGGAAACATCAGGGACTTGGAGGAAGAGCCATTGACCGGCTTTGTACTTCATGCTTGGCTTGTGGAACTGTATCTCCATGGCGGCTACGGTCACCAGTTAGCAATTTTGAATCCAACATTTGCAACGGGGATCATACCATAGGGATGACGGATGACCTTTGTGATCACCGTGACACGCCGAGCGCGAATCTCCCTGTAGAGTCGCTCGAAGAGATACACTGCTCCGATCACCAGCTCCCATCTCCAACCTTCATAGCCAAGACAGTGGTCCCAGAATTGTTTTCCTGCGAAAGGAGAAAAAGGGTCGACTGTATCGCGCACAAAGCATCCTGTGGCATGTGTATAGAGGGCCATCATGAACGGGATAAAAAGATGATGCGCATACCAGAAGGTCTCATATGCTTGCTGGCGAATGCGATGATGCGCGGTGGTATACATGAGCATCATGCACAAGAGCATGACATGCCCAGTGACACCACCTGCGCGGGCGAAATGAATTGTGACAGCCAGTTCTGGGCGGATCTGCTCTTTCTCGATGTTATAGAAACTATCATGTGTTAGGATGAATCCATCAACAAGCTGACTGGGACAGTAGCCTACTTAACGTAGTGAGCAGCGGTGTGGATAGCTGTGAACACCAGTATTGCATAGGCTATTTGGCGATGGAACCACGCCGACTCATCGAGGGGTAACCATCTAACCTGCGGTCTCAGCCATCGGAGGATATTCCGACACATAGGCAAAAGGATCAAAGTGCAGTCGACTGAAAGCACAAGTCCCGCGCCTCGTGATATCCAGACTGAGTAGCTGAGCACATTTAGGCCCGCGAGCTTTTGGTTTGATGCCTGCAAATACCTATAAGCATGTCAGCCCCATACTTGCTGGCCGAGCGGATGTTAGAATACATACCATCCTACAGCAAAAATGCCGATATGTACACCCCAAAAGAACAGATGGAACAAAACCTTAGAAACGGTTAAGTTTGCTCTCTTGAGCCAGGAGTCTTTCTTTGCGGTCATATTTCTTCGCGGTTCCAAGAATGTCGACCAGCGACAAATATTCGAAGCGATAATTCAATCAAAGGAGTGACAAATGCAGACGGTTGACCAGCAACCCGGTAATATACACTGAACCTCTTTTAGAAAGCTAGATCTCCTGAGCTCCCTTCACGGCAAGTCTTCAGTGGTGATCTTAAGACACTCAATGCTTTGGGTTCCGCCGGCGTTGTGGTTTCTCCATGAACTTGGCTCAAATCACGACCTTCCAGGATAATTCACCCTTCGTTGATGGATGCAAGAAGTGTCGTTAAATCTTCTGTGCTCAAAGTGTCTGCTGCCAGCTTGCAGTTTTGCTTGATCAAAATGTATAGAAATTAAGGGTGGGCTGCGCGAGCCTTGTCGCGAGCGCTGTTGGCGTTTCGCCGACTGATTCCCCTGCAAGTGTCCCCTCGAACACAGGAGAGTAGTGGGGGAGCTGCAATACGGTGCAAATGTTTAATCAAACAGTCAGAGGCATGATTGACGTCAATAGATGGATAAAGACAAGACCGAAGGAAAAGTTGGATGTGCAGAGAATCCCAGTGTTGTGGTTTTAGCTGCAGGGGTGGGAGGAGGGGAGTGGATCTATAATTACATCGCTTCCAGCGGACAGCACAACCGAGTACGGTGGATGCTAGTCCAATACAATCCAATGTCCGTGCTTTTGGAACTTTATCAATTACTCCGTATAGAGGCTAGAATCTACTTCATCGCTTACAGCCTCGTCAATTTTTGCCGCATCTAGGTTTCGACCGTTATCCTTCTCGGGCTTGGCTCGTTCTTTCAATGCCTTCAAGAACGCTGATTGTGATCCTGGACTCGGGATTTAATTAATGCTCTCATGATCTTTCTATTTTTAAAGGCCATTCGTCACAGGCACACCAATCATGATCCGAAGATTGTGCGCCCGAGTCTGGCCACTGTGCCACGTTCCCCGCGACGAGGCGAGGCTAGAGAGAAAGGGGAAGCGCGCCCTGTTTCATCCAACCTGACCCGATCCGGTTTTACGATTCAACGACGGGTCTGAACGGGGTGCAGCTAAACGCGTCCAAGCCGAACTTCAAAAAGACCCAACGTCCCTAGGTGACAGGGTGGCTGGTGGATAGTTGGCGTTAAATGAGGTCAGGGAAAGAAGGTTACTGGGAAACGGCCTATCGTAAACTTCCTGCAAGCGCCGTACTTTGGTCACATGGAAAATTCGACAGTCGAACAATCAAAACGCCTGTCAATCCGTTAGAATTCATCATGAGTGGTGCACTTGAGCGTTTGAGCCAAATATAGAATTGTAACTAGACTCGAGCTCTCTGTTCCCCCATCAACGATTCTTCCCCAAATTGAAATTCCCACTTGGCACTGTACAGTCCCTCCGCAAAAGTTTCCGTACGGTCGGGGGTCCACACCCGCGTTTTTCGCGAATAATTACATTTTTGACCCGCGTCTTCTCCCAACCCATGGTTTTTAAAAATTCACCATGGTTCCCAGGACCCCTCTACGTCCTATTAATTCTAATAGGATAAAGGGAAATGAGCTATCTCCCTATCTCCGGGGTCAGATCTTTGGTCAAGCCCAGCTAGGCCTGTCAATCGCGAAAATTGCCCAGCACTTCAGTTTATCCAAATCCACAATTCAGTATACCCTCGAGAAAGAACCTCTCCGACACGAAGGCAATAATCAAAACCGCGTCGGTCGCCCCTCGATTTTATCAGCAGATGACCGTTCTATGGTTATTCGATTGATTCGAAACGATCCCTTTATTACCTATCAAGAAATCCGCGAACAAAGTGGCTTAACTGCTTCCGACGATACCCTTCTTCGAATGGTCAAAGCCTCGGGCTACGGACATTGGAAAGCGAAAAAAAGACTATATTTAAAACCGGAACACGCCGAGCTACGCCTTAATTGGGCTTTGGAGCGACGAAATTGGACGTGGGATGACTAGAAGAAGATTGTTTAGTCCGATGAATGCTCTATTAAAATCGGGAAAGGGAAGCGTTACCGTTAGGTCTTTTTCATCAACCACCGAAATAAAAAATGGAAAAAAGAACATATTACCACATACTCGAAGTCGAAAAATATCTCAATTATGATTTAGGGAGCAATATTCGGTGGTGGTTGCTCCGATTTATTCCAAATGAATCGTGACTCGGAGTCAGCACGCAACGGATACTCAAGGTTCTCGTATCGCGAGGTTCTCGAGGAGAATTTACCCCAAATTTGTATGGATTCGACGCGAATCTTTATGCACGATAATGCTCCAATCCATACTGCGCATATTATTCGTGATTGGTTGTGGGAGAATGGAATTGAGACGATGGTGTGGCCGCCGTACTCACCTGATTTGAACCCTATTGAACATGCATGGGCAAAACTTAAAGAAATGATCGACCGCCTTGATCCGGACCTTGATAAATTTGAAGGTCCCAAAGAAGATCTGATTCATCATTTCGAAGAGTTAATTCATGCTGCATGGGCGATGCTAGGCCAGGATTACTTTGATGGGTTGATTTCGAGCATGGGGCGCAGGGTTGAGGCAGTAATTGAGGCAAATGGGTGGTATACTAAATATTAAAAATATAAATTAAATACTATGTCCAATTGCCTATCTAATATATATTTTTATATAATTTTACTATATAAATTGGGGGTATAGTATTTAATTGAAGTTAGCAGGTTCGATTTGCTAAAATCAAAAATGGGAGATATATATTTGATGGGGTGCGGGTCGTACGGAAACTTTTGCGGTAGAACTGTAAGTCACACTGGGCACGGGTCAAGCCCGCGGAAATTGCAGAAAGACGGTGTGTGACATTTGGGACGTTGGAATCAGGGCTGCTGTGGTCATCTGATCTGGAAGGTTCCAAACTGTCTCTGGTACAAAGACCATGCAAGACTTTGGAATCGAGCCACCCAACATCCCAGGCCTCATTTGAAACCCTTAATAGTCCAGGACAAAGTACCCTGTACGCCGTACGGAGCACAGGGCACAATTCGAATGTGGATGAGACGTGAGAAGCCCTGCGCGTGCCTGCATTTCATCACACGCCAAGCCCTGACGCCACAGTCTCTGATTTGCGGGCGTCTACCTGAATCCGCACCATCACATCCCCTGCTCGCCAATCACACCACTATGACGGCTCTTGAAGAATTTGAAGAAGAGGGGTTGTCAAGGGCTTGGGCAATTTGGCGCTCATAATTGGTCTGCTACACTTGCATCCGTGCGAATCACGGATTAGTCCTACTTTCTTTCGGAGCACCAACCCCGGGCATACAGCGATTCACGTTTTTAGTGCTCGTCTATCACATCCTAGCAATGAATGCTGCTGTGGTTTTGAGTTATCAGAGGGGTCGCTAGTCTAAGTATAGATTCTTATACCTGGTCCTGCCTGCGAGCATGCCACTCGGACCATGATGCTTTTTCTTCTCCATATCACTACAATCATGCTATGAGGATAGACTCTCACCTATTCTCTACGCCCTCCATGCCATTCAACTTCAACAACTATATGGAAAGCTGTATCATACGATGAAGTGATTCTGTTACAGTATCTGTCGCAACTATTCGGGTCTCGCGACACTTGCCGCCCAAAATTAGCTTTGCACTTTGTCTTACACCCAAGCGACTCTATTTCCTCCGAGACCTTCGCTGGACGAAGCTCTACCACACCACATAGACTTTCTACAGTCAAACACCCATAGCTGGACAAAATGGGCAGGCTCATCAAGAACCACTGGGGGCGATTAATCATTCTCACCGCGGCAGCTTGTAAGTTGCTCACTAAACAATTTGTACCTTGAGATCACCACTGACGGAATTCCAACAGACCAGATCGCAAGCGCCATCGAAGGCTTTATCTGGCCCAAGGTATTCTGGGACTTCATCTCCAGGAACCTTGATGCAGCGGTCGCTCCGATTCCCGTACTCCAAATCCTAAACCTCATCATGGGCCTCGTTGGGATAGCCTGGGAATGGCCTCTCAAGCCGTTTGTCAATACGGGAGTGCACCGCAGCATTGAATTTCGTCTCATCATCTACCCGCTCAGCGCCTTACTCGCTGCGCTTCTTTACCAAGGCACCGACCCTGCGATATATTATTTGATTGGAATCGGTGTCTATTTCTGGGCTTACAGCGAAGGCGAGGTATGTAATATCGAATCTTTTGCATAGACTGTCATATGCTAACAAACGGATGTATAGGTCGTCTGTCCGGAACCTTGGACCTTGCCAAAACGGCTTGCACTAATGAAAGCATAACAAATGGGTTCGGTCTGGGGCATAAGATGCAGCAGACGCAGATCATGTATATATTCTAATATTTCACGAACTTGACGACTTGAAAGAGCAACATGATGTGTGTTCGTAGTATCCATTTGGATAGTGTAGTTGCATTGTCGATCAACAATCAACATGAGCATATCTGGAGATTCAATTAATTTTTCGTCTGTCTGTAAACCCAAGATCTGTGTGCCAGGTAGATTCCCCGATACTACCTAGACAGGTACAATAGCAATCCTTCGCTTCATGGCTTCTAAATAAAGCTCCATTTCATATTCATGCCTTGTTTACAAGGCGCTAAGAAAATATCAGCGCAGTATCAAAACCCCTAGGCTATAAACAGGAACCTTGGTTTTTGTTGTGGCCTGGTAATTTGCTGTTTTTCGCACCGATAACACTGACAGAAAGACCGACACGTGTACACGTGATGCTGTTCTCGGACACAGGCAACACTCGTCATCTTGACAACAGATCTACATTTACTTTCGAAAGTCCAAAGTCCCCGATGAATCCCCTGTAAATCCTTTGTACTGCTTTTATATGTGGAATATTCAAAGTTACGCACAACGCGAGAACTAACCGCCGCAACTGACATTATCATTTCAAGTCTTCAAAAGACAAACAAGATGGCTTCCCCTACAGAAATCCAACCAAAGCTCGAGGAGGACGATCTCGACTTTGAGCCAGCGGAGGATGTACCAGTCAACAAGACTACCAGTTTCAATGGCAGGCTACAGCAATTCCTACATCACGGCAGCGCCGCGCATGAAGCGACCAGTGCCTCGACCACTACTATATCCCAACGCCCAAAATTCAAGGCCGAAAGCCAAGCAGAAGAGATCAACTCCATTCCAAAGCGTAGGAAAGCAATCACACAGACGACCACAACAACCCATACACGAAAAACCCGCTCGCGCTCACGCTCAACTCCAACAACTCCCCCATCCCCAATCCCGCCTAAAACCCCAACGAAGCGCAAGCGCAGCACCGCACCCCGAATCTCAAGCCTCCCCGGCCCATCAGCTTCCGAATCTCTCCTCCGCGATACAATCCCTCCAAACCTGGTTCTCCTGCTCGTGGGTGTGAACCCAGGGATGATGACAGGCATAACTGGGTACGCCTACGCACACCCGTCAAATCTCTTCTGGAAACTGCTGTATTCATCCGGAATAACCAGCATCCGCCACATCCCCGCAGACACATACAAGCTACCAGCGCTGTACAGTGTGGGCAACACGAATATCGTGGAGCGGCCGACGCGGGACGCGAGTATGCTCAGTCGTGCGGAGATGGATGCGGGTGTTCCCGTGCTTGAGGCTAAGGTTGCCGCGCAGCGGCCGGAGGTGGTTTGTCTTGTTGGAAAGAGTATTTGGGAGGCTGTTTGGCGAGTTAAGCATGGGAGGGGGATCCGGAAGGAGGAGTTTCGGTATGGATGGCAGGGGGAGGAGGAGAATATGGGTCGTGTTGACGGGTGGGCTGGTGCGCCTGTCTTTGTAGCCACAACGACTAGTGGGCTTGCGGCTGGGATGAAGCTTGCAGAGAAGGAGGCTATTTGGGCGGAGTTGGGGAGTTGGGTTGTTAAGAGGAGAGCGGAACGGGGGTTGGACTTGGTGGTTAAAGATGAGGATGTTGTGATTTGAGGTGCTTTGATTTGCTGGTTGTCTATGTATGTAGACTCTGTGAGTACACTACATACTACCAGGCTACGTGACCACGGTTGTTCGGAATCTACTGAGTTGTTCTACGTATTGGAATGTTCAGAATGAAGTCTCAAAAGTATTGTTATTTGTAGACGAGTCAAGTCGCCGATTATTCATTATCTCATGATATCAGGTGCAGAAGCCTGTGAGTCCCAGATGCAAAACTCCCCCCGAGCCCATTCCAGAGCTGGAGATGGAGAGAGTTACGTGAGGTTTTCCAAATGACCATGTGCCAACGTGCCATACAAGGGACGATCGAGGGATATGGATATCTCGATAGAGGTCAAGGTGGGGCAGTGGGGATGGAGGGGAGGCAGGTGCCCAGGGCGCAAATCAATGAAGACACGCCACTCGACTTCCCCGACAGGAGGACGTAATTAGATTTAGCGAGTAACACCCATACCGCCCATAGAATCGTTCTTGATTCCCTCGCGCTCGCGTGCCTGGCAAGTAGGATTAGTATACAAGACTCCCAGAGTGGGCTTTTAATTGAATCACTTACCGCGGAGGCTTGGTATTCCCCGCCTTCGAGGATCTTGGTGATGCATGCATCCTCATCGGTGGTACCGAACTCGTTCTGCAGAGAACTCTGGCTGGCGGTGTCAAGAACACCTTGTGCTCCGTGGCTGCATTCGAGTGTTAGTGATCGAACGATGGCAAGGCTGCCCAAGGCTATGTTCCTTAGAGAAAGAAGCTCAAGACACTTACGAATGGGTCAGGAAGATTTTCCAACCATTCAAGACATTGGCGAGGGCGATGCTCCGGTCATTCTTCCACTTCTGAAGGATGTCAAGATCGTCAACGAAGACGATGAAGTCGTCAGAGCGACCCTTGTAGAAGATCTTGGGGGCGGCTTCGTTTCCACGGGGCATATTGAGGGATTTGAATGTTCGGTTTTGAAGATGAAAAGGAATTTGGATGGTGAGAAGAAGATCGAAGCGTAGAGGTGGTGGTTTAATAGTCTGGGAGCTCAGGTGATGATGATTGGTGACGTCAGACTATGAGCTGGTGCAGAACAATAAAATGAGGAGTTGCTCGTGTGTCCGGAAGCTCTTGGCCTAAATTGTACGCCAAAGGAACCACAGTGGATAGAATTACATGTCATATTTTCGGTTCTAGCCTCCTCAAATTACTGCTGTTGTTGCACGGTGAGTGCCAACTATTGTATCAGTCGACGTCATAGCAGCTCCCTGCCCGCTATCGGATCCGCTGTGACGCCAAACGTGGGGATAACTCTCCATGGATCAAGTGGCAAGGTGCAAGGAGGATAAAAAGATCTGCTTGCATTCCAATTACCTATAGTGCAAGCCACAATTACGTTGCCAAGTTAAAAATGCCCCCCTTGACTCCAATGCTCCTCCGAATGAACTAGAACCATCGCAAAGGACACCACTGGCCCACCTAACAATATACTTGCTGCTTCACTCGACTTGGGAGCGGGTCGTTTTGATCTTCTTGGGCGCCAAGGCACTAAACAGATTTTTAGGGGACGACCACTTCTTGGAGGACGGAGATGATTCGGAACTTCCATCCTGGCTCTGTTGTTTCTCGCTGCGAGGTGAGGAAACCGATGATGTGGGCTTCTTGGGTGAGTTTTTGAATAGGAATGTTCTCGAACGCCGGGGCGTGGTAGGCGTTCGAGGCGACTCATCCTCGACTTCCTTGTCATCCCCTATCTCACCACTGTCTGCTGTATATTTGTTCTCTCCATTGTCGTCTTCGTCGGGGTTGATTTCGGTCGATCCTGTTATTGAACGACGGTTACTGGCCGAGCTCGACCGTTTGGTGAACCCTGGGCGAAGGCTGAGCCGTCTCATGATCGAGCCACGCCGGAAAATATCACCTCTTCCAAGGACCATCCCTGGCATCGGAAGCAGGTCTGCTGTGTAGACATCTGCAATTAATCGCTCCAATCGGATTCGCTCCATTCGACGAGCAGTCACTACCACTGCAGAGCGATCAATGGGCGCCTTAGGCTGTTCAATCTCGCCTTCAGCTTGCATGGCCGGCTCTTCAGCGTGACGCGGGTAATGCGTCTTCTTGATCACCACATGTTGAACGTCGGACTGGCGTGAAAGTGCTGTGGAAATTGATGATCTCCGGGCCAATGACGACACTGTATATTTAACATGTCCCAGAGGCACCAGTCGGAGTGACAAGAAGGAATGTTTTCTCGGTTCCCACGTCCGAGGCTGCGCGGTTTCAGCCAGAGCGGCAGATATTTTGAGGATCTCGGTGTTCCATTGCTTTTCTTCGACTGCTGATGATGCACTGAGAATCAGTTCATAATTCTCTTCTTGGTCCTGAAACTGAATCTTCCATGAAAATATACATCCACCACAATATAGCCCTGTTAGGTCAGATATAGGCCCAGCATAAGATTTTGTGAAAAGATTGCTCACCTCGTCCATTCTGAAGCGCATCAATCTTGAGATTGTCTACGTAGATACAGGCTATTGCTTCTAACCGTTGTAGATCTTCAACTCCCTTCGCGAAGAGAAGATAGCGATGGAAAAGCACACAAACCATGAATTCTCCACTGGTTGTTTCCGTTGTTTGATATGTGACATGGAGAACACCGCACAGGACCATTGGTCCCAGGTCTCTATATATGCCCTGGAGTGCGTTATGCTTGAAATTTTTGGTCATTCTTTTATCCATCAATGGATATCTTGAATTGCTTACCGATTTTGAAATGTCTACCTTACTCTGGAGTGTTATTGTCTTGTGAATGCGGTCTTTGTTGATGGGATTCCCAGCTGCCAAATTGATTCGGGTTACCAGCACCCGCATACTATCCAAAGCTTGTTGAATCCCATCATGAGAAGATGGGCATTCAGTGGCGGTGGTGGCTCGGAGTAGGTCTTGTAGCATAAGGGGGTATTTGCAAAGACGTTGGATGGGCTATATTCTGGTCAGAGTGTGAGGGGCCAACGCAAGTATAGTTGCAGACCTTGATCAGTAAGTCATTCAAGGTCATTGATTTGTTATCCTCTTGTCTGCGTCGCTCTGTAGACGCGACCGATTTGGACAGTGCCTCAATTCCTCGGTCATATACCGTCCAGTTGGCAATTGACCGGCGCAAGAGAGCAACATCTTGTGTCAAAAGCTCATAGTTGCTGCAAAATTGGTCATATATGGGGAAGGAAAGCGACTGAAACATATCTGTCAGTACATGAATTTTCTTTGGGGCAGAATCAAGTACCAATTTTTCAAGTTCACGTGCAACTTCTGCTGCCTCTGTTGGTTCGGCTGTGAGTTCCTGAAGGCGCTTGTTGATTGATGCCTTGAGTGTTCGGGTCCTCATAGACCGTTGCTGAAGTCCTCTTATGCTACCTAGATCAATGGTACCAAGACGCTTGGTGATTCCTCGCGATGTGAGCTCAGAGGCAATCGCTTGTTGAGTTTGCGGCGCCGACAAAGGAGATATTGCCTGGAGCTGGACCAGAAAGCGTTCATGTATTCCAAGGATCTCTTGGACATTATCATAGATCTCACGCCTTGTGCTGAAGATGGTAAGGACCTGCAGATGTACGAGCACATCAGCAACAAATCAAAAAATCGAATGCTAGCTCAGCAGCTTACCCCGATCAGAGCCTTCAAACCAAGTACATAATCAGACTCGGTCGCAAGAAACTCTTGTAAAATATGACGCCGTCTGGTGGCCCGCATTTCTGCAGCCTCATCGATATGGGGACTCGTGCTTGGCCGAAGGCTGTCACCAGAACCGCGAGCACCTGACAGCATACTCTGAGTTGTTCCGCTCTGAATGGTGGTCCTCGATCGAACCAAGCTCTGGCTTCCGATGCTTGCTGTGGTTGTTTGGACGGTCCCGAGCTGCGACGAGTCGGATACACTTGACTGGTGACCTTGGGATCCATGAGACGACTCATCCGACCAGCCTTCCACGTATCGCCGTTGAAATACTGGAGATTCATGTCGCCGTCCTCGAAAGCTGTCCATCCATTTCTTGAATGGATGCGACGTTGACTTATCGGTCGGAGTCACTCCGCCACTGTCTTGGAATTTGTCTTCGCATTCATCATCCAGCAGGGCTTGTCTCTCGATCTCTATTTCATCCCGGTCTGCCATGGCTCCAAAGAGTGATCCTGCCCAATAGAATATAAGACTTGGATCCCGATGGCATGGAGAAAGAAGAGGCGGACCCAACCGACTGCCCAACACAACAGGATCGAACTTCATGGCGAGGGAAGAGCAACGGGGAGTGCCTGCTTTGTCTACATCTCCGACATTGGAAAGTGCATGTGCATCTCAATGGAAGGAGAGTCCCCTTTGCTATGCCGACTGAGCAGGCAGTAGAGATTGCGAATTTGAATCCCATCCATGTACGTCATGATCATGAGGTGAGGTAGCGGGATAGCTGGAATTGAAATGGCGAACTTCATCTTGGAGTGCTTGATCAATTTCTCTATAGATTATCAGCGCTATATTGAAAAGCGATCGAGACTTCAGAGAGGCAAAAGTGAAGAGCGCTATACTTCGCGCGCCAAGCATCGCCGCTTAGATAAAAATGCAGAGAGCTCCAGGCCCGCGGAGACCCACCGCCGTGGACCTTCTTCATCTCCCACTCCTTTCTCTGCTATGGGAAGCATCATGGACAATAACATCCACGCTCCAACTGTGGCGTCCGGGCCTGTGTCCGGGGCCGTTCCCCGCGACTTGTCTAAACTGTCGATGCCAGATTTGATGCAGGAGAAAGAACGCATCGAGGCGGAATTGTCAGCGCTTAGTAGTGTTCTACAGTCGGTAAGGTTCCCGACCCAAGTACACTCCTGTTGCACATTCTAATAAGGATTTTGGATTTCAGCATGGAGTGCGCATGACCTCATCCCTCACCACCTTCGACGGTTTCCCTCGCGATGATATCGACATCGCGCAAGGTACGCTTGGCGAGCATCTTCATCGGTCAGGACATGTCGCTGAGAGATGAACAGTTCGCACAACACGGGTACGGATCATTCACCTACGAAATGACCATAAGGAAGTGATGCGACTTCTTGAGAAGGGGATACACGCACATTTCGCCAACCTACAAAATACCCAAGCCGCTGGGCCAACTACGAATGGCGTCAATGTCCCGCCAGGTGTGCAGCCTTTGACGAATAACACCCCGCTAGGAACTCCGTTCGCCAAGGTCAATAGTGTTGTTCCAGGAAGCCCAGCAGACCAGGCGGGACTCAAAGCTGGCGACGCAATCCGAAGTTTCGGGAATATCAATTGGCTGAACCACGAGCGTCTTTCAAAGGTTGCTCAAACAGTTCAGGAAAATGAAGGGGTATGTCTCGGAACCTTTCTACACCGTTGCATGTTTCAAATATCCGATTGTCTGACTCTTCTTCTTTACAGCGCGCGGTATCCGTCAAAGTTATTCGGAAAGATGAGCCCAGGTCTGAGCCCACAGAACTGGATCTCCTACTCACCCCTCGGCAGAATTGGGGTGGACGTGGCTTGCTGGGATGTCACCTGGTCCCTCTATAAAGGAAACACCACGGAGACTGATTACAGGGGGGAGGGCTACCATCCTGTATTTCGACGATACGTACTTTTCATGACTAACGTGAGATGTCTTACCTGCCTCTATGTTTGTGAAATGCCTAGATTCTCATAAGGAGAGACTCAAGAAAAGGTATGGGACACCACGGCGTTGGATGACGACTTTGCAGGCAAATACCTGACCAGGATCAAAATTCATTTCGATGACTCAAAGCAAGAGCAGCGCCTTGTAGGATACACCATGGAGGTGAAATATAGGTTTCCAAAATCGTCGTTCAAACGTAGCCATATACCTGGACGGACATGTGCTTGCGCAACATCTTGTTGACACTACGTCAGCACGCCTCAGGCACAAAGTCACGTGAGCCCCAGCGACGGGGCAAAAATTCCATCAGACGCTATTATTCATTCCCCTTCTTTCACCCCTCCCTTTTATTAACAACCCGCTCCCATCTCTACGGCGCGAATTCTTGAACTTGTTTTTTCTTCAAGTTTCTCTTTCAACCGTTTTTCATCATGGCTACTGAGACCCCCACTTTCAAGCTCGTCCTGGTCGGTGACGGTGGTACTGGAAAGGTAAGCGCATTCGAAATCTTGATGTTAGATTGTTGATGGGAATGAGCTTGGAGAGGTAGCCATCTGCTCAGTGATGGCGATATCATGAAGCGATATTTTTGGACATTCTGAACCCCTCCTTGTCTTGACTGCCCTTTGCCCCGCGCCTGTCAACAATACGAAATATCTGCCCAACACTCCCGCCTCACCGCGACTTCATTACTAACATAACGGACCCCAAATAGACCACCTTCGTCAAGCGCCACCTGACTGGTGAATTCGAGAAGAAGTACATCGCCACTCTCGGTGTCGAGGTCCACCCCCTCAACTTCAACACCGTATGCTATACCCCGCCGAAGAACCCCGCTTCGAACCGTGCCATCGTGTGATCGTTTTAACTAACCCGACCCCAACAGAACTACGGTGCCATCCAGTTCGATGTCTGGGATACTGCTGGTCAGGAGAAGTTCGGTGGTCTCCGTGATGGTTACTACATCAACGGCCAGTGCGGTATCATCATGTTCGATGTCACTTCCCGTATCACCTACAAGAACGTTCCCAACTGGCACCGTGAGTGACTCTTTTCGCGATCGCGAACCGACACCAATTATCATGCATTCCGATACTGATTAATTTCTAGGTGATCTCGTCCGTGTCTGCGAGAACATCCCCATTGTCCTCACCGGTAACAAGGTCGATGTGAAGGAGCGCAAGGTCAAGGCCAAGACCATCACCTTCCACCGCAAGAAGAACCTCCAGTACTACGACATCTCCGCCAAGTCCAACTACAACTTCGAGAAGCCCTTCCTCTGGCTCGCCCGCAAGCTTGTTGGCAACCCCCAGCTCGTACGTCATTTGTGTTCCCAGAATTCGAAATTTAAGATGCGCAGTGCTAATCTGTCTATTTTTTTCAGGACTTCGTCGCCGGCATTGCCCTTGCTCCCCCCGAGGTTACTGTCGATGAGAAGCAGCTCGAGGCTTACCGCCAGGAGATGGAGGAGGCCGCCAACCAGCCCCTCCCCGATGAGGACGATGCCGATCTGTAAAGCAGTGCGCTCAAATACGAGTCCACGAAGTTTCCGACATGAAAGTTGGGAGTCGCTGTTCCCTGTTCCCCCACTCGCGTTTCCAGAGGCCCGTCTCACAACCGCGTGGTAGGCAGGAAGTTCACGACCCCCGGGGATTGCTTTTTTTTTAGTTTGGGTTTTGCACTGCAAAAGCAAAGTCTGTTCTCCGAAATCACGATACAATGAAAGCGGACAGGGGATAGTTGTGGTTTTGAGGACACGGACCGATCATGCATTTTTTCCTTTTTTGATTTCCCCCCAATCTTAGTAGTTTAGACACTCCCAATTGTCCTTTTTTTCCTCCCCGAAAGGAGCACGCAGCATCCAAAAAAGCATGTCTTCTTTCAACAAGATCTAAGTCCTTTTTCCTTGGCTATCTATGTACTCTCAGATAGATTTAGATCTCCGAAATCCTCGACAAGTTCATTTGAAAAACTACTTGGACTACGAGTAATGAGAGAATCGTCCAAGAATCAGCTTCTAGCAACTACACATAGATTCAAGACACAGCCATTGAATGTCATTACGCTCTTTGCGCTCAAGAGAACAACGCCAGGGTATAGGAACCATTGAACTCTGAAAGGAATGAAGCAAAAAAAAAAACAAAAAACAAATCGAATCAGAACTTCCACCCCCGTACACCCGGTTCTATGTGGATGTGATCACATCATCAGACTACCTGAATGTAGATATCTCGAGATCAACATCCTCTAGCGAGAACGCCAGTAACGGAGTAAGGTTACAAGTCCCGCACACCCTATGCAAGAGATTGACAGTCAGCAAAGAGTCCAGTCAAAGCATAAAGTAATAAAGAGTAGGGGGGAGTAGGGGGGTAAAGTAGGGTCAAAACATACAAAGAGATAAGCAAGCTCCCTAGCATCCAACCGAGAAACATTCATAGTACCACCCTCGTCGAGAGCGCCACTAATGAGCTCGCGTTTCTGGTCCTGGAGGGTGACAATGCGATCCTCGACAGTATTCTCAATAAGCAAACGGTGGACAAAGACTTCTTTAACCTGTCCGATGCGGTGGGCGCGGTCAACAGCCTGGTCCTCGATGTACGGGTTCCAGAAAGGATCGAACATGATCACATGCGAGGCAGCAACGAGGTTCAGGCCGGAGTTGCCGGCCTTGAGGGAGACGAGCATGATTTTGCAAGACGGGTCGTTGGTGAAAGCTGTCACTGCGGCGTTGCGTTCCTTCAAGTTCATGCTACCATCGAAGCGAGTGTGGTTCCATCCATTGCGGGAGATTGGGACTTCGAGCAGATCCAAGATGGAGGTGAACTGGCTGAAAATGATGGTTTTCTCGTCTTCGCCGCGATCTTCATTTTGTTGGAGGATTTCCAGCGTCTTGGTGATCTTTGCGCTGGGGAACCATGATTTCTCGAGACGGCGACGGTATTTCTTCTTCTCGGCCTTGTTCTTTAAAGAATCCGCTCGGAGCTGGGCTAGGGATCTCTTTTGTTTTCGGCCGTTTTCATCTTCACTAAAGCTATCAGATTCATCTTCTTCACTGCTCGCTGTTGCCTCTGGATCATCCGCGTCATTGGCATCAGCGTCTCCGGCTCCATCAGTAGAAGTGGGAATTGAGTCTGAATCGTGAACTTGTTTGAACGCATTAGTGTCAGTGAGCTTTGTTGGATCTACGGGACCTCGGCAATTCTGGCACTTTATCAAAATTGCGCCATCATCGTCGAGGTTGATGGCACCGTTCGCATTGGCAGAATCGGAAATGCGAATCCAGCATTCCGAGCACACATGGTGTCCACAGGGAATGTAAATGGTCGCGTTTTCGACACTGTCCATACAAACAGGGCAGGTGCCATCCTCCTCGTCGTCATTTGATTTGATCCGCTGTACTACAGCAGCGCTTAGTAGCTTAGCGTTGGCAATCTTATCCAATCCTGGGGCAGATGGAAGAGGTGTGCTTCGGAATGCTTGCATGAGGAGAGGATGACAGCATGCCTGCCGGAGACGGAGAAGGAGAACCAGAACATGGCTGTAGTTTCTTCCCAACGTGCCAGCGTCGAGGTATCGGTTGATCTGTGACTGGGTTTTCGCGTTAAGCTCGTCATAAACCTGACTTTCCCTCTCGTCGAACACAACATGAATCTTCTCGGTGATCTTTGCTGGGAGTTGCAGAATTGGCTGGCCATCAATTTGAGAAGATTTTGTACGTCGAAGGCAGACGGACTTGACTAGGACTCGCAATTGCTTCATTACATCCTCTCCTCCCCAGCCCGATTTGATGCGTCTCACAAAATCCTGCATCCATAGATGTTAGTCACTTAATGAACTCGAAGTAACAGACTTGAAGTAGGCCATGACGAGAACTTACCGCCTTAAATTTACTTGCGTTGCTGTATGGCCGAATCCGCAAGAATCCAAGCAGTGACTGGAAATCCTCAAGGCGATTCATCATGGGAGTACCGGTTAGGCACCAACGGTATGTGGAATTGAGACGACAGCAGGCCTCTGCTGATTTTGCCGCTGGGTTTTTGATGTTTTGTGCTTCGTCGACGATGACTCGGTGCCACTTGGCGGCAGGATTGAGGGGGCCCGCCTTGTTCTTGAGTTCTTGAACCATCGAGGCATCTCGACCTTCCTCTTCCCACTGTATAGCCTGAAGTAACGTTTTGTAATGAGCAGTAAGGGTACCAAACGTCGTGATGATAATGTCGAACTTTTTGAGTTCCTTCCAGGGGGTGCGCCGTTGATGATAGATCAAAACTGATAATTGATGCCTTCCTGGTTTAACATGACGCTGGATTTCGAGTCTCCATTGGTGCATGAGTGCTTTGGGCGCTACAATCAAAGTTGGGCGCCGTGCCTCATCCTCGAATGGACGAGCGACAATAAGCGCAATCGCTTGAACGGTCTTACCAAGGCCCATGTCATCTGCGAGAATTCCTCCTTTATGGCTGCTCTCTTCCTTGGCCTTCATCCATCTCAAGCCAATTTTCTGATGCTTCATCAATGTCACTCTCAGAGCCCTAGGTGTCTCGTCATTATCCGCCTTGGTGGCTTCCCGAATATCTTTGATCCCGTTGAGCAGGTTCTTGATGTCTTCCGGGAACTCTTTCTCGTTGTAGGCCTCTATGTCCATGTCGTCATCCCAAATTTCTTGCTGGTTGCGGACTAGATCGAATGCCTTTTCGAAATTGTCATAGGCACCCGGCACGGCAGGGTATCCAGACTGGCCCACCCATGGAAGGTGTCGGGGTCCAGGTATCGGAGGGGAAGATGGCATTTGGGAGGGATGAGACAGTTGAAAAGGATGCGATAGCGGAGGCTTCGATAGCTGGGAGGGATATGACATTTGAGAAGGATATGACAACTGGGAGGGATATGGTATCTGGGAAGGATAAGGCGACTGTGAGGAATATGACAACTTGGAAAATGGCTGAGGAAAAGATGGCAGCCTAGGATATCCGAAAGAATTGGACTGCTCGTGTGGCTGCTTGCCGATTCGGGCATTGAAGGAATCGGCTGTGATTTCTTGGATATCATCATCGGATGAGAACGGAGTGAGTTTGTTGAAAGGGGCTATTGGGGCATATGCTTGAGGGGCAAAACCTGTCTTTGTGCCAGGTTCGAGTTTCACCGGTTGACTGCGGTCTGGCAGATCCCATGAAACCCGACTGTTGGAGCTCTTGACTGGGAATCGAACGTGGTCCTCATCGGCCTGAAGGGCGCGAGCCAATTCCGCATCTCGCTCCATTTGAAACTCCGTTTCAATCAACTTCGCCTGTTCATCGCGTTCCTCTTGGAGTTCCCTCAACTGAGTCGCATCACTACCTGCGGCGTCCATCCATCCCTTATACAAGCGATCATTCTCGTCGAGGCGGGCTTCTCTGTTAGCATCTATCACATCAAGTTGTGATCTGCGAGATCCTGGCTGTGAAAGAGCATTCCTTTTCGATGAACCCTGCAGCGTGGGCGAGAGGCCAGATACTGGACGCGCGCGTTTACGGGAAATTTCTGGAGGGGGTAGAATTGGTGATTGTGTATACCGCGACGGATGGCGAGATTCGTTCGTGAAAGGTGAGGGCGCAGCAGAAGGCCAATGAGGGGATGCAAACGAAACGCCCGGAATTCCAGTGAAACCACTTGACGGCATGCGAGGAGTGGCGGGTTCAGGTGCCACTACTGGAGGAAGCGATGGCACTTGCGGTGTCGAGGCGGCTTGAGGAGTGGGAACAGGATCACCAAGGAGGGTGGCAACCTGTACTTCCATTTTTCTGATGGTCTCGCGAAGCTCAGCTGCTTCTTCACAGTCACCCCGCGTCTCCAGGAGATCATCATAGATATATCTGTATGTATCAAGATCTTCTAGAAGATCCTTGATCTTGTCCTCCTGGGACTGGTCAACTGCAGAGGCCATGGCTTAAACGCACCTGGATGCTGATCATGTAACATTCCAAGGCCAAAATATCAACTTCGTAGGTATTGTATCAGCAGGAGAGGTTCATGGGCGTGACAGTAGGGTAAAAGGCGATATTCGCGGTCAGCAGAGCTGCGCTTTCGAGTGGGAGGTAGAAATCAGGGACAAAAGTGTCTAGGATAGTCAGTCAGCGAAACTTGGGTCTCATAAGCAAACCACTACACAGAAGACGGGTGCTCGCAGATGGCACAGGAAGAAAAACAAAGCATAGGGAAAATGCATGAGGAGGAAGCACGTCTTCGCCTCCTAATTTGAGGCTTTGTGGGCTTTGTAAACTTACATCGAGTACGGAGTACAATCAATGGCTTTCACCTGGGGGAGTAACCTGCGAGTGACGTGGGAGGTTCAAAGAGCGAAGCGATAAGAATCGCAGAGAATGAGTGGCCGCTATTTTTGTAGCGCAAAAGAACGGATGGAAATGGCTCGATGCTTGATGTCGTTGCAAGTGTTCAGCTGGCCGGGTTGTTCACCTTGCGGGGTGTTGAAGTTCTCGCCCAAGATGTCATGGTGAGCACCAGCCAAGGTCCCGTAGGAACTCTTCTATTCGGGCCTCCTTCAAGCAACATGGTTTCAATCATGATTATAGATAGTACTGGGGCCTGATTATCTTATAAAAATGTTTTTATTATAGATTTATCGCGAAAAACTTCGAAATCCTTAGGTAATTCTCTTCATGCCCCTGAATCGATGCGCAAGCGCCTTACTTTCTTTGATATGAACGCGCTCTTATCAGCACGTGATGCCAAACGCGTACGCGCTGAGTCAAACAAGTCAAACACAGGGCTTATCAGCGCTTGCCCTGTTATCCTAATTTGGAAGTACGACATTTACACCTGAGCCAGCGTTGGGGTCAGAACTTATAGTTCCAACATTTCGATCTGGACTGTGGGAAGTTATGACTCATATGGCGCCCTAGTTTAGGAGTCAATGGCCGAATCGCACGTAAAAAGACAAGCAGGAGTACAGCATTGATCTGCAGCTTGGGCAAAAACTACCTTCGAATGTCTAGATGGAGATAGGAACAAGCCGAACCGCGGTGTTTCCCACAGGTAGCTGCAACATAAATCAAGGGGAGATGCGTGGTATTGGTTGCGAATGTATGATCTGTACGGAGTATTCTGTCTATATGGAGTACCTAGGTATATATTGATCTCGAATACTTATTTTACCACCATCCACGCGCAACACTCATCTTTCGAGTGACCTTCTGCTCCAATTATATATATGCAGACGGACTTTGGAGTGAAGTAACGACCGACCATGACATTAGAACAAAGGTTGTTTCAAACCTGGGAAATGCATTGCATCCAACCGGTCTTCACGAAGAACCTAGCAAAGAAGGATCTAACCGCGTGCCGGTTGGTATATCGCAAGCTCGCTCTCAGCTTGGCGCCTCCCCTCTTTGCCGATGTTGAAGTCCGTTTCTGCAGCAGCACTCTCACCTGATACCCAAAGCCCCAAGTATGGTAGCAGGCAAATGACAGATGTGTTAGTCAAGCAGTATCCGCCTCTGTTCCATGCATCTACCGACATCGCGTCATTTACCCACGCATTGATAATGATGAGTAATTTGCAGCATTTGCGAATTCGTGCGAGGGTCAAGCACCAAGCCACAGCTATCGTCGAAGTATAGTGGACTATGCATTAATCTCATGGCGAATGACGATTGGACAAGCACCGTTGAAGGGCCTCCATAATTTGTCACTGTTGTCAGTTCATCCAGGTGCAGTGCTTTAGCTACGCCCAAATCCAGGGTTTGGTGCATCACCTGCAAGCGCTGGTCCCAGACCCGCAAGCTCACAATCCACATGAGGAGTTTCGGTCACGAGCCAGGCAAACCGACGGACCATCTCAAACTCCTCCATGCATATATAGGAAGCTTCCCAGCCGTGAAAAGAATAGACTTTCACTGGGAAGGAGAGAGGGGTCTGTCACCCCTATCACTCGCAACGGAGCCGCGCCTTGAACATGCACGCACAGGGAAGCCAAGCCAAGCCTGTCCTCATAAAAGCGCATCACGAGTGCGACCATTAAGATTCCCACATCTCCTACAGATGGAGCTGGTCAATGCAACGAGGGATGCGTCGCAAGTAACATCTTTTATCCCGGAGCGTCGGCACTCCCTCCGCGAATTCAATTTCGAAGACGTGGTACTCCGCAGCGGCAATTGGGACGACGCGTTGGCGCCATTGACACGACTCAGCGGCAGCGAGGAATGGATGCAGGGTCAGCGCAACAGGGAGAGCGTCGATGTCCCTATAGTATTGAGTGCCGGACTCGGCCGGAAACATTTACAGAAGGCAATTTGCACATTACAGCAACGAAAGGGTCCAAGCACATTGAGAAGCTTGGCCGGGGCACGATCCCGGACGCGCGAGCTGTGGGGAAGAAGCCCGGATCATATGAAGCGATTGCTTCGGCCTTCGGTGTTTAGTTGGCGGTAACATCGGAGGTAAGTGGCTCCCAACGGTCTGCTCCGAGGAAGGATTAGCATAGGTTAATAATCATTTAGTACTCCGTGATACCGCGGTCGTATTTGTGCAACCCCCTCTAGTGCACCACAAGCGCGATTTATGTGGAGTTGGGGGAAACCCCCAGGGAGCTAACCGTCAACACGGTTGGGGTAGATTGGGATAGCAGAGGGCCCAGGGGTGTACGGAGTAAAAGAAATGCAGATCTTGATCTCAGTTCGGCATAGGAGGAATGAGAGCCATAAGAATCAAGAATCACAGACAGCAGGGCTCCCTCGGTGTGGAGAAGGTGGGCTCACGGGGCCTCGGCACGAGAGCAACAGTTCACATGCTGCGCATGTCATCATTTATATTCGTCTGTCACCCCCGTGTGAGCTGGCCACATTACACCCTGTACCACTACATTCACCATGTCTCTCAAGAAAGGTATGTCCCTGTCTTTCTGAGAAAACCAGCTGCTAATGGAACCAGATTCCCACCCCTCGTCCGCTGCCTTCGACGTCATCAACCAGACGCTCCAGGCTAACGATGCCGACCGCAAGGCCGCTCTCAGCCAGGCTAAGGCTATTTTCGCCTTCAACCTGAAGAACGCCAGCGGTGAGGAATCCGCCTGGTACCTCGACCTTAAGAACAAGGGTGAAGTCGGTCAGGGTCTTGCCCCATCTGGCGAGAAGGCTGATGGTGAGTCTCCACTCCTACTCTGCGCGCCGACACGCTGCGATTTTGTTCCCTTCGTGCGCTAATTCCTTTCTGCCAATAGTCACTCTCTCCCTCTCCGACCAAGATTTCAGCCAACTCGTTTCCGGCAAGGCCAATGCGCAGCGTTTGTTCATGGGCGGCAAGTTGAAGATCAAGGGCAACATCATGAAGGCTACAAAGATGGAGCCTATCCTGAAGAAGGCCCAGGGCGGTGCCAAGCTGTAAAGATTATATACCCCTTTGAGAAATTTTACACGGACTCCCTCATCCACAAGGGCGGTTATTTCGGGCTTTCTCTGTACTTCCGTTCTATCCGGTCAACTTGGCGGATGTGAATGTTCTGTATACGTACCGACGGCTGTCATCACCATCAGTCTAATTCGACAATACAAAAAAAATCTACATATCCCGTACATGTCCTTGTCGCGAAACACGCCCTTGATCTAGAACCACGAAGTAATCCGCGTCCTTGACCGCTTCGATGCGATGCGCAATAGTGATGACCGTAGACTGCTGCAACTCTTCCCGGATAATCTGCTGGATCTCAAGAGAAGTCTCATGGTCAACCGAAGCAGTTGCCTCGTCGAGAATGACGATTGCGCTTCGACGAAGGACAGCTCGCGTAAGAGCGATAAGTTGCCGTTGCCCCTGGCTGAGATTCCTTCCGCCAGCCTCAATATTCGTTTCAAGATGCCATCCATACCGACTACACAGACGCTCCAAGACCTCGGAGCACTGCTCATCGGAATAGTCTTCGGTCGGGTCTAGATTGAGTCGGATGCTACCAGGGAAAAGAACAGGATCCTGGGCAACGAAGGTGACACGCGTGCGCAATGCTTGTGTGTTAACGTCGGCGATATTGATTCCATCGATGAGAATGCGACCAGATTCTGGTCTAATGACACTCAATAGCGACATTGCCAGTGTGGACTTGCCGCTTCCTGTGCGGCCGGTAACTGCTGTAGTGGATCCCCCGGGGATGCGGAGAGAGATGTTCGCAAGTGAGGGTTCGAGATGTGCCGCGTAACGAAGAGTTGCATCCTCAAAGACAACATCACTACCGTAAGTTGGCCATGCGGCTGGGGGGGCGATGGTACCGGGTGTTTCTTCTTCGATGTGGAGTAGCTCGTCGACTCGCTCTACCGACACAAAATCCATTTGAAGTTGGCCATATTGCTTGCACAATGCATGTGTGGACTGCACGAAGTTATTTGCAGCAATAAGCACGAATGCTACCAATCCCGGTGTGGTATTAGTGTACAAAGCTAGAGCTGTGAGACAAAAGGTTGAAAAAGCGGATAGGCCCTCGAACCGGTACATGAGCCAGCTTTGAAGTGACCAGTAGAAATGATCCATCCCTTGGAACTTGTCAACCACAGATATGACGCGGCTTTGGAACTGTAACTCTGCATGGAATGCTCGGACGGTGGTCAGGCCGTGCAATAACTCGCCGAAGTTGGATAACAGAGGACTCAGGGATACCATCTCAAGGCGCCGTAAGCTCTGAGATGTGGGAAGGAAACGCAGGAATATCAAGACAAACGCTACAGTGAGAGCAACGGAGAACAACAAAAAGACTGGGGTAGCGGTGGCGATTACCAGGACGGAAGAGATCCAAATGATAGCCTGGAATGCAATCACTTGGAATTGCTCACTGATATTACCATCAACGACGCCAATGTCAGATGTGAGACGGTTCATCAAGCGCCCCAGAGGGATTGTATCTTAGACTGTGGGTTAACTCTGGAGTGCTGAATCCAAGCAATAGAACTTACCTAGGTATCGGAAGGTCGCATGGCTGACTCGAACCAAGACCTGTCGGAACAACGACTGCCCGGCATAGTAAACGATAACCAGCATTAGCAGCTGAGCGATGAGGAGTGTGGCAGCCTGAAAAGAGATGATAGCAAAGAATGTCCACAGCCAGGGTCTCACATCCTCACGTGGAGGAGGCAGTTGTTCTATCGGGTTCTGCGGCATAAAGTATGTCTCCATGCTCGACACCGAGAGTAGCCAGGAGCCTTGTGACCTTCTTTCAGTCCAATTAGAGAGGTCCCCCCGAAGAACAGTTGTCTGCTCGTAGGCTTCTCCCCAACCTTTGAGGAACCATGATTGTCCGACAGCCATCAGTCGGTAAATTGCCAAAATTAAGACGAGGGAAAGCCACCAGCGGTATTTTCCGGCCCTGATATAGTTCCAATAGACCCGAGCCTTGACACCCCCCCTCTGCTCGATGCTCATCATCAATGAATTTGTCTGGTACAGCAGCTGACTCTTCCTCCAGAGTAGGTTCCGCTTCTAGTTCGCCTTCATGATCGACGAATTGCTGTGAAGATTCGGTCACATCAAGATTTATTGTATCTTTGTCGTAGACAGTAGCATGCTTTTCACAGATATCAACGATTTGATCCGCAATTTGACGAACCAATGTAGTCCTGTGCGTGACCAGAACAACAGTCCGGTCTTTCATCAAAGGCCCCGAAAAGCATTTGCGGACTATTAGCTCCGCGGTATTATGATCCAGCGCAGACAAAGGGTCATCCAAAAGTAAAACTTGCGATGCACTATAGACAGCCCTTGCCAAAGCTACTCGAGCCTTTTGTCCACCCGATAGGCCAATACCATTTTCGCCCACAAACGACAAATCGCCGTGTTTGAATTGGGCAAGATCGGGAAGCAAAGCACAGGCTTCTAGAGTCCGCTTGTAGCGCTGTTCATGATAAGGAGCAGAGAACAGAATGTTATCCCGAATACTCATGCTTTGTAGCCATGGTGTCTGGGCACAGTATCCGACCATCTCGTTAGGAATATGGGCTGTGCCACCAAGTCTATCAAGTTCCCCCAAAAGAGCTTGCAGGAAGGCAGTTTTGCCAGCCCCGACTTTGCCGGTGACAACTGTCAATCCTTTAGGAATGGTGACATCAATATCAACCAGGACAGGTGAGAGCTTCCCGGGCCATGCGAACGAGCAAGACTGCATTGAAAGCGGAGTCTCGTCTGCGGAAGGTCCAGAAGGCGAGCGTTCCTTGTCTGGTTCGGACATAAAGTCCTCGATACGACCTAGGGCAATGAAAGCATTGATGAGCGATGTGATAAGACCAGGAATATCACGCAGTCGGGTCTCTAGCATGGTAAACAACTGCAAGGCGGGGAATATAATGTCAATCCGCAATTCATGTCCAGCTAAAAACGTATATGCGTACAACGCAACAACTGGAAAGACGCCACTTGCGAAAGCATTGATGAAACGAATCAATATGCTCCACAGACTGGTGACGATTCGAATATTTAACTCATGCTGTCGGGCTTCCATTACCTGGTTGAGCCAATGGTTTTGCCACCCATACCATCGCAGGTGACGGATTGCTTCGACAAATTGTGAAGTGATTTGGAGCCTGGTATCGGTTGCTGCTCGTCTGACACGCTCCCAACGAAGGAGAACCTTGGTTACTAGTGCGTTCACGGCCTGTGCAGCGATGACAGCTAATATACCCAGGAAGCAGGACGGGCCAAAGAGTGTCCAGACAAGGAACGTGGCGATTACAAGTCCCAGCGGCTTGTCTATAAGAGAGTCAACCTCCCAAAACCTCTGAGCCACTTCGTAAACATCCCCTCGCAGGAGATTGAAAATCTTGCCAAGTGATGCAGCTTCCTTGGCAGGCTTCTGCGGGGTGTTTTGTCTGCGAGAGATGACACGACGCCAGAACCCTTCCACTGCTTTGGTTGGGTGTTGTTGGCCATCCTGAGCTACATTGTCGTTAATAGCATCGTTCGATTCGCCATTGGTCGGTTCTGATTTGTCCTCAACCATCAGCCCGAAGATATTCTTTCGTGAAAGGGCTTTCTCATAGACCATCATAATCATTTCACCTCGTGATCTTTCATAGCAACGTCTTCCATACCACAAAAGCAGCACTTGGGACTGCGCAGCGACAAGTCTAAGAGTAAAAGATAGGAAGGCATACGTCAGAGGTACGCGTTTTGGTTGCGACGGATCTTTCATAGCCTGTAATAGTTGCTGCAATAATACAGGAGTCGAAAAGTCTGTGAGTTTTGTTAGTTACAAAGACGAAAGAAAAGATCGGAGTCACTCTACCGCATAGCATCTGAACAATCGAGACTGTAGAGATGATAAAAACATCAATTCCATTGGCCCTCAATAGTCGACCAAGGACAGAGCCACGAAGCCGACGAAACTTTTCATGGAGCCGGCTATGCTGAAAGTCAAAGCCCAGCAGCCAAACATCTTGTTCATGTAGCTGTCTTTTGCGTCCAGTGGAGATAAGTGGTGCCATCCATGACACCGTGAGGAACTGCCAGAGCTTCAAATTGTCTTCTGGGGTGCGAAAGTGATTTGATGGTTGTTGTCCAACAGCGCTAATATCTACTGACGATATCGAAGGCTCGCGAAACGGCATCAAGAGAATTGCTGCACAAGCTGCTGCTGCTGCCGCTGCGGCGATATAGCGCGCAATGATTTTGAATTTCGGGCTCATATCTGGATGAGTCGCCAGTGAGAGCTCAATCGCCAATGTTACTACATAATATGCAAGTAGCGAGATGGGACATGACCTAGGCCGCTTGAATGCGACCAAAATTGATGCTGTAGCCTAATAATGGCGTCAGTGGCCGATACTCTCGAATGAGCGGACAACTAACCCATGAAAGGACAAGAACAAAAGCTGAACCATCGAATCTTGGAGGAACAAACTGAACAGACTCAGCCAGAAGTCCAATAGCTGAAAATACAAGAAGAGAGACTGTCCAACGCAATGATTGCTTGGGACGATCTAGCGGAAGCTCTTGAGTATCATGTTCCTCGGACACAAAAGGGACGGTCCATTTAGGGCGCCAGTTCTTGGAGAAGCTTCCAATTAAATGGCTCAATGCAATCATCAATACTATGGTCGCTGGGATACACGCCAGGTAAGGCAATGCACAAGGTGATATCCACGCATTGTGCGAGTCCTGGATTGGTCAGTCGGATGAGAGCCGAAGCAAGGGGGGCCATGTGCTCATACCCAGAAATGGTCACACCTTGATCTGAAGTCACCCTGGACCAAAGGGATTTGATTCATATTCAGCCCGAAGAGCAACCTTGGAATGCTAGCTCTTCTTGTCAGCCTTAGTGACATCCCTTTGTGAAGCAACGTGGGGCTGGATCAACATTCCTCCGCTTGGTCCGTGCCATCTATACAGGCCATATTTGGTGTTTTATTTTGTTGGGAAAATTAAATCGTGGAATCCTAAGATGAAGACTAACTTCATGAGTTCTCACATCCAATGGGGAGGGGCGCTCTGCACCATCACCGTAAAGAAGATATACCGAAATCTCACATTGTTTTAACAGACCCAGCACCGTGGCAAATACACCCAAAGACACGAAAATTCCCTTCGACTCCCTTCCATTAGGCCCGACAGGCCTAAGAGGGAACGCCTAGGGTCGATTCGGAAAAGATGACCAGCTGGGGACATTAAATCTGCTCACCAGCGAACGTGTCATCGAAGCCTCAAAGGAAATCAAAACCGGTGTGCGGATTTCGCTCGATTGGCCACTCAGCATGCCTTCATATCCGAGCTTCAATCACGATCCGTTTAAGCAGCAGATTGTTCTTCGGCATCCGAATTGTGTTTATGATGACGTGTTGACGTTTAATAGCCAGATATGGACTCAGTGGGACGGATTTAGGCATTACGATATATTGAAAGAGCAATTGACTGTCATTTTGATTATTTTTTTAATGGTTATTGGCTCTATCTAGCAAACCAGAAGTCATGGCAGTTCTATAACGGCCATACAAGGAAGGAGATCGAGGGTTCAGATGTTATTGGCATTCACTGTAAGCAAAAGTTCTTTCATTTCCTAACAAGCCACAACTAGCTATTACACTTTAATCATATAGCCGTGTGCGAACACGGTGGAATAACAGGCCGCGGTGTCCTCCTTGACTACGCAGACTGGGCCGCCACAAATTCCATATCCGTATCCACCCTCAAATCCGAGACCATAAGCCTCAAGCATCTACAACAAGCTGTCAAAGATCACAAGCTTGCCTTCCAAAAAGGCGATGAATGTAAAGAAAGGTCTGTCATGAGTATATAAAAGAAATGGGGTGGAAGTGGAAAGCAGTGAGAACGATATGCAAACCTCACAGATCTCAGACACATTCACATATCATCACAGAGTTAAAGTCCCCCCATCAATGACAATATCAGCCCCAGTAATGTATCGACCCGCACGCTGACTGCACAGCATAACAACAGCCCCAGTGGTCTCCTCAGGATCTCCCATCCGACCCATAGGACACCGAGAATCCCAAACTTTCCTAACATCCGCCAATCCATCTCCAGCATTGAGAATAGTATCCATATACCCGGGACTGATACTATTTACTCGAATCCCATGAACCGCCCACTCAGCAGCCAGGTTGCGCGTCAGATGCGCGACCCCAGCCTTGCTTGCATTATAAGCAGCCTGCGGCTGAGGGAAATTGGTACAATGCGCCGAAATCGACGCAGTGAACAAGATGCACCCACCCTTTTTTGAAGCTTCCATACGTTTTGCTGCTGCCTGCGCGCAGAAGAACGATCCGTTCAGATTCACATCCATCACTTTGGTGAATTGGTCGAGCGTTACAGTGAGGGATGGTTGACATCCTGGGATTCCAGCAAAGCAGCAGAGAATATCAATCCCGCCCATGGTCTTATTTGCCTGCTCGAATGCGGCCTCGATAGATTCCATTGCCGTCACATCCAAGGGGATCTTGGTAATACTCGCAGAGGGGAACTCCGATACCAGTGATTGGATTTGTTGATCTGAAGCTTTGAGGGTCATGGGGAGGTCCATGATACACAGTGCCGAGAGTCCATGTTCTAGGAGCGCCTGGGCGGATATGAGGCCAAGCGCTCCAGCCCCACCGGTAACTATGGCTGTCCCGTTAACTCGGAAGCGTGCTTCTGCTCGCACACGAGCAGGTGCCAAGCTCACAGGAGGGAAGGGGCGAGTCAGCGGGCTTGTTCCTTGCGATAATGTCATGATAGGGATCACTCGGGAGGTCAAAGATGCTCGCTCGTCCTCGACTGCCCCTGTGGGTGTTTTCGCAGACATATTGGTACTATTGAGGTCGCAATCAGGACCTTTCTTCAAAAGTCAGGGCGATAGAGACGAGAATCTATGAATCGACACTTCAGAACGAGCAATGTTGCAGAGACCAGGCAAACGAACTATAAAAAACGAGAAATTGAGATCATTTGAGGTACTTGGAATATAGCGACTTATTGATCCGATAGAAAAAGAAAGGCACTGAGGACCCTCAGTCTTTTGAATGGCTTCTGAGATGGAAGCAGTTCACGGAGATCTGTCAACTAGAAGAAGTCAATCCAATATCTTGGGGGCAACTGCCCAGGTGGTGAGATAGGGCGGATGCGAGGCGGGACGCTTCCACCAAAGCGGGGAATGTCCAATGTGAGCGGAGACGCCAAGCTTCGGAGTGGGCCAGTCCGACACATGGATGTATTGCCAAGAAATCTATAAGGATGGAAGGCTATATCGAATGCATTCAAATGGAGTTATCGCAATCTGAGGAATGTCGGTTGTAGTAAGAGGAACACCTTGAAATGCATTATGAACTATGCTAAAAAGCTGCGGTCTATAGGAAAGGCTTATATAGCCTGACAGATCTAAATCTAAACATTGAATCTATACATCGTAGTAATTTTTACGCCGAAAACCCTCAAAAGAGAGAGATTCTCGAGCCTCGTCAGTCCCCAATCAATTAGTGTTGGCACAAGACCAACTTCGAGCGTTAGAGTCTTCGTGGATTGCGACACCTGACACCCACAATCCCAATGCGCACTACATAACGTTAGTCCCGGCAAAGATGGACAAATAGGAGGATACTTACAATGGCAATGGCAATAGCCAGCACCAGAAGATTGGTGATTGTGAGAACGGTCTTCTTCCAGTTCTGGAAGTACCGGCCGCGGTTCATGTAGAGCCAGAAGATCGCAGGGAGTCCGACTGTCAGTAGGTCAGTATTTTTTTAGATATTTGTAGATTGGATGATGGGAAGGAGAATAAATCTTACAGCTGAACCAACTGCCGAAGAGCGCACTCTGTAATCTCTGCGTTAGTCAAGGTGCTCAGATAACTTGCGAAGTGTGGTATGATTCGAAACTTACAATCAGACTCAGCAGATCATTGAACACGGGAATTGATTCTGCGACAACCCAGGCCACAACCCAGACTGCAATGCAGATAGCAACCCATGATCCAATCGACAGGAAGCTTCGGCTGTGCATCTTGTCGGATCCACGGAAAAGACGCACGTAGATGTATTTACACGCGACATGGCCTAAGACAACACCGGAAAGAATGGTCTGTATAGAATTAGTAACGGTAATCAAGGAAACGTGACCAAAAAGAAAGAGCTTACAGTCGGGATTGAGAGACCCCAGGCAATCTTGCTCATCAGAGGGCTCAGAGACAGAATAGCAGGCGACTGAACACCGGGGCTGGTGGCGGTTTCGGGTCCCACGTAGTGATAGATGAGCAGAGCGCTGACAAGGTACAAGACTGTGTCGACGATTTGAAGCATTGCAAGCGACTTGTTGAATGTGCGTGGGTCCTCGGTCTCGGACATGAAGCCAAAGTACGCAACGTGAGCCACTATAAGATAGGCCCTCGGATTAGCTCGGTTTACTCCATTAGATGCTGGGGCAACATACAGTAGGCGAAAATGATGTTCGTCACCGCTAAGAATCCGTCGCGGAAGCTGACATCCGTGACGGCCTCGTTGACAACATGTCCTTTGCTCTGGACTCCCACGGTGATCATGGTCAACAGCGTGGCGACAAAGACACTGACGAATGCTTGATTTAGGTCAGTCAAGTTATTCCCCCCGGAATAGGTTATGCTACAATCACCCTGGTGAAATACTTACAGATGACGGACATCCAGTAGACCTTGTCCATTGTACGAGGCAAAGCACCCAAGAAGCAGATGATCAGTCCGACGACACCAAACACCAACGTGCAGGTACCATGGTCAGTTAGTACGTTCATCAGGATATTGAACATCAAAATGTTGCTCGCCATGAGGAAGATCAGCAGTAGCAGCTGGCCAAGTCCCAGCAACTCACGGCCGAAGGGACCCATCAAGATTTCACCAGCATCACCCATGCTGTGAACCTCGGGGTAACGAAGTTTGAATTGGCCAATGACATAGCCGGTGTACCATGAAAGAGCAGAGATGAACACAATCATGATAGCAGCGCTGATTGAAAATGTTAGTCATGGTATCTTCAAGCTGCCAAAGGGGGATACATACGGGGCCATTCCAAGAGTCGCCACTGCGGATGGCAGAGAAAGGATACCCACAGATACATTCTCCGCAATCATGACTGGGACTGGCGTTAGAGACCGAAGCTTTCAAAGCGCATGGTAGATATCGAGAACCGGAGACTTACGCATTCCACAGTGCCTGTTTAACCATGATCAGCATGTCTATATCGAGGTATGTATTAAAATGAATAGAGCATCCAGTACTTACCACCATTTCATAGTCCGATACTTGACCTCGGCGTTGTCCTCATTGCCAAATGGCTCCAGGTGCTTCGCGTCCGATTTTTTCTCCAGATCTTTCTCGAGGGGTCCATCGGCCACCATGCCGTCGTCCACAGCACATGTCTTGGTGTCAAACATGACTGTCTGACTCAACACTTCTCCAAGTCGAGATCTTTAAGCAGACTAAATTGACAAATCGATTCAATTACGGCATCTGTTTCAAAGACTAAAAATTTTAGCCAGGCCCCAAAAAATCTCTGAAAGCGCTCCGGGGATCACAAGTGGAGCCGCGACTTTCCCGAAACTGATCGGCCCGATTGGGACATGCCGCACACGGCCATCGCTATGGCTTCCATTTCAACGGTGGAATTTGAGTCAGTGAAGCTTTTAGATAGAAAATTCCAGACTGTATGATATATGTATCTCTCAAGTTCTCCCCAAAATGGGAAAGGCAGGTCAGCCTGGTATGGTTTAGCGTGGGGCCTATGTATGGAGTTCCTATGTGGTAAGTGAAAAGCGCCACTGAAGTTCTTCAGCTCCGTGATGCTCTCCGCATGAGATCTAGAGATAAGATCAGGAACAGCATTTTAACAGCCCAAGAGGGGGTGTACGTTGAATAAAGTCCGAAATCCCCCCAAGTGTTGTGCAGCGTAACTCTGACAGGATGTCTCAGATGTCTGTTCTGGGGTGGACGAAAAGTGGACCTCGGGAGTTTCCCGCGCAGAACGGAGAGGTATGTACCTAGGCGTATCAAAAACAACATATCAACATTGTCCGCTTATCGATATCTAGGAATCCATGGAGCCTTGTGTCAGAGTCTACCGAGAGAGACGTCGAGATGCATCATGAAGATGTTGATTGAGGTAGAAGACTAACTGAGCTATGGAAAGAGGGAGAGATCTAACACCCTCCACGAGCGAAGAACATAGCGAGAAAAAAGGAAAGACAATTAGGAAAGACAACTAGGAAATGTAATTTAAAAAGGCAATTTAGAAACATAATTTAGAAAGACAACCTAAAGAGATCATCTGAAATATGCTACCGCTTATAAAGCTTATAAAGGCTAGTTACCGAAGAGATTTCCCCTGTCGGATACGAATCCGAGCCAATGGGAGTTGCCGTGGCTTTGATAGTGGAGGCAGTTCATGAATCACGGATAAAATATATTTCACATTCCGAATATAGAAGCTATGATACCTCAAAGGGTGAAATATGCAATAGTGGCAGCGTATGTAGCCAGATTGTCACTGACCTGCGCCAGCGCAGTACCATCCTTCACGATCATGTAAGTTGTGCCCACAGTATTGAGTCCATAGACAACCAGTCCACTTGTGCTTCCCTCGATGCTGAAAATCATGCTCTGGCAGTTCTCTGGAAGCGGGAACGTGGAGCATGTGGTGCTGTAATTGTTGAAGAAGCTGTACAGGCCAGCCCCATAGATGATGACGTTCTTGGTGTTGAGAATACGAAGACCGAGCGAGTTACAGTTTCCACCCAGACAGCTACTATAGCTGGGGTCGTTGAGAGCAGGGTTGGTAGGATAAGGACCATTGGCTGCGTTGGGATTGGGTTGGTAGTATCTGTGCGCCATCGGTCAGGGCAGGAACATCAAGGGAGGAATGATATAGTATAGCATCACTCACGGTGTTTCAGTCTGTACAAAGCCTGCCATGATTGAGCTTGCACCTGAGAATTGGTACTGGTATAGCGAGTGATGCTCGGATCCCGTTCCGTAACTTGCGTTGGTGTTAGTGGCGAGAACGCATGTTGATGACTTCCTGTTACTTACAGCCAAACATTCTTTCCTTCAATCAAGAGACCACGCCCAGTATAGACTGAGATTTGGGTATTAGTTGGGCTTTCGAGATCATGATCGGCAGTCCAAAGCCAGACGTTCTCGAGGTAAGCGCCGCTAGCGGTTTTAGTAATGTGCATGGACATGTAGGCAGCCTGACAAGCCGCAGAGACAGCTGCAGTCGTCGGACACTGCGCAACCTGTTGCTGAGATCCTTTGAAACCTCCAATTCGGGTGTGGACGTCCCACATTCCAGAGCCTAATGTCGCTGCCAAGTTCCACTCAACCAGTACAGCGCCCGGCGTGGAGCCTGAGGTGCTCACTATCATGTCGGACCATTCAACGGATCCGGACTCCCCAGATCTGCCAATCTGAACCACCGGGACAGGGTTAGTGATACTCGACCATACACTACCGGTGGCCATGAGGACGGAGTATGCCTCGCCGACAATCCGAGAGCCTGGCGGGACATAAAGAGTATTGGTGATCTTGTACGTTCCTTGATCGAAGAAGAGAATCTTCCCAGCGGAGGCGGTGGATGCCAAGGCAGACTGGATAACAGCTGTGTCATCAGTTGAACCATCTCCTTTTGCGCCTGCGCTTCTGATGCTGATGAACGAAGCCACTGGTGATTGTGCATACTGGGGCTTGGTCTTGGTATAATACCTGTTTGAACCAGGAGCCAGCAAAGCGCCTGGGCGTGTAGGTGGAGTGAAAGAGCCCTGGAAGTTTGCGGGCCCGTTCGGTGTATACTTGTGGCCCTGTCCCCAGGCGGCGATGGTCATGGAGCCTGTCGAGCCAGCAAGGACAGTCCCGCCGACGCCTTGCACTGCCACTGGGACGTTGTTCAGAGCGATGTTCTCCAGAATAAGACTGCCAGTTGACAGTGTCGAGCTCTGCCAAGCGGTTGTCACAAAGGTAGCGCAGTTTTGAATGGTGCTGTCGAGGATATTGACAGACCCTACAAGCTGGGCGCCAGCACCCCCATTGCTAATTGAAATAGCAGTTCCGCAGTCAATAATCGTGAGACCTTGATAAGTCCATCCCCAATCCCAAATTTGAGAAATTGCGGTTACTGCATTTCTAATGACCAAATTTCGCATTGTGAATTGCTGGTTGCCAACATTGGCTCCATACAGACCACCGGTAATTACCACGTCAGTCATCCAGCCGCCGGAGCCTGGTATTTTAATTAGTCGAGATCTGAAGGGATTCAAGTATCAACTTACCATTCTCTATGAAAATGCCCTGGTGTTGCGTTCCAGAAGCAGAACTCATAACAATCTGAACATTCTGGATGCTGGAGGCCTGGCCAGTCGGCCAATGAATACCTGTTGCAGCAGTAGCGGCAGGAATTGAAGTTAAGTCCAGCTTCAGATTTCGAATCTGCCTGAAGAACACATTTGTCGATGTCCAGCCCTGGTTGCCATCGCTCTGGTATTGGTCGCCGTCAATCATGCCCAGCCCGACGAAATTTGCGGTTGCCTTTAAAACCGGCATAGCATTCGCATTGCCGATTAGCTGGGTGAAGTAGTAATCAATGATCGACGATGAGATCAGGTACGTTCCAGATGGGAAGTACACTGTCGCAGGAGTTGTAGTAGAGGATTGTCTGCTTGCCGGGCCGAAACGGCCACCGTCGCTGATAGCTGCATTGATGGCAGCGGTGTCATCAGTTACACCATCACCTATGTTCGCGTTAATAACTCGCAGAAATGGTTGTCGCCCTAATATTCTCACCTTTGGCTCCATAATCCTTCACATTGCGGAAGACTTTGTAGCCAGAGGGGTTCGAGTTGAAGGCAGCGACTCCTTGATGAGCGATGTCCGCCAGCCAGTACGCAGTGTCTGCGGCTGCCACTTTTGCAACAGGGGCGTGAACATTTGCCGCATCCGTTTCCACGCTGGCAGCGGCAGCGACGACTTTTGTTGCAGCACCGACAGCTGTGTATTGCGCAAAGGGCTCCAAAGCAGAACTGACTATCTCATCCACAGCAGGAATATGTAGCAATTGAGCTCTGGCACATGCCAGCAGCGAAAGATACTTGATCACAGAATAATAGTGCATCGTTGCCCCCAAACACCGAAGAGTGCCAGCCAGTGAGCGGAGAAGTCTGAGCCACTGGAGAAACGTGGGAAAAGAGCTGGGAGCACATGGCTTAAGTATAGCCACCTGGCCCTCATTCCGATGATAGACTCGATCGGATAATGCATGAGCCCGCATGACAAATAAGGGGTGGATGGATGACCTGCATCCTCCGCTGCAGACAAGTCAGTCTGGGGAATGCCACTCTGGAATACCACTTGAGACGGAGAAATGGATAGCGAGTGACTGTAGACCAGGGGTATCTATTGGTGATTATTGCCCGGTGAGGTTGTTCACCCCGTCACACTGTGCTCTCCGCGAGAAGATGAAGAAGTAGTGCTGATCTTTCCCCACAAAAGATCTCCTCCCCTGTCTCTCCCAGCCGGTCAACCAATGACCAGTGAATTCCGAGCACAACACATCATGTAGAAAAGCAACCTAAAAAGCTAGTTTGCCGGGGGGCGCTTTCCAATAGGACTGGAATGTGACGGGTTGCAGAACCCATTGCAGCCACCATTGGGGTATGTGACCCAAGGCTGTGAGGAACGTCTCCAAAGTTTATGCGCATCCAATATATTTGGGGTCTGGACGGCCTGGACTATCCTTCTGATCAACTTAAACGGGGATAAGGTCAGAAGATCCAAGGGAACGCCACATCGCGTGTATAAGGAGATGGAAGCCGATGACATTGAAGTACTTTGGACATCTTGACCGGGGAAAGGTCACACTTCACGGATTTTGTTCGCTTTCACCCGGACGCCGTCACACTCTGAACTCTTGGTAGAAGACCCCTGGAAGGGTCAAGTCTCGAGTCAGCCCAAGTTTGTAGCTTCCCATTATTGTGCTTGATACCTAGATTAGGTATGATGTGAGTTTCTTGGAGCATGTGCGTTTTTCTTGAGCCAATACATACATGTACATGTATGAATCAAAGTGGCCGTATGTCGGTACGTACATGTACGGAGTCCATGTATGGGGAATACTTCCGAGTTACTTTGAAAGTGGTTTGAGCCCTCGGCCGACTTGAATGCTCGACCGCCAAATTCTGCTATATCCATGGATGCTTGTCTCTCTCTCTCTCTCATTCACGCCGAATATCTATTATTAACATCCTTTATTCAGGATGTTCTTCATAGTCTGTGGCGAATCTCTCTTTCTGCGTGCACAGTCGCTACAATGAACGAGTGGGGTTTCCATTCACAGAAATAGAAATAGACGGCTCTTTATTTGCTACCTATGTACCATATGAGTGAATTGCGACATAAATCGTAAGATGGCACATCAAACGATATCGCCATATCAACCCCTTTCTCGCTGGCAAACAATAGAAAAGCCCCGAGCATCGACCTTGCCAAGACCACCCACGTGACTGCATTTTTCCGCCTTGGATGCTCTGCAAAAAAAATAAAAAAATAACAGTCGTGACTTCCCTTATCTCGCGAGGCATATCGAATCTTCGAAGACAAATATCATCAGGGACAGGAACCATCCCTTGATCGGTCTTCGAACTCCCCTCTCCCAGCTCGATAGCTCTTTCAGTCGTGCTGTCAGCTTCCTGCGCGCCGGATCGCGAACTTGTTGCCGAATCGCGAAGACCACCCCATCTCAAAGACATTAGAGACAAATTGGCGTTTGTTCTCTCCACGATCGTCAGTTCTCAAGTGGAAAGTAATTGTTATCAAGCCCGCTCCTCTCGAGTCCGGAGTCGGAAAGGCCCTCGTCGCACCCCGAAGCTTCCCACCTCGATTGCCGTGACTGAGGAAACTCATCTAGGCATCATATCGAGCGTCGGTTTTGACTCAAGCTTGATCGGCGGAAGCTGAACCGGGTCACGTAGGATCCAAACAATATTGAGCAGTTCGAGCTTGCAGCATACAGCCACCAGTGGTTGCCCCACGCTGAATATGTTAAAGCGTGGCGCCCTAGGCCCTCACGGTTCTAAAGAAGACGAAGGAAATTTCGGAATGGCTAGTACTCCCGATGAAAAGCCGCAGCGGGCGACAGCGGCCCAGTTAGCCAACAGAAAGTAAGTCATATCCGGGTCACCAATGGATGAGCATAAGCTGATCGGAGATCTCTTTTCGACCCTTAGGATCAAAGATGTCCGTAGACGCCGAGCCCCAACACCCAGTGGTGGCGCATCTGATGCGGCTCCATTCAACCCCTTCTCATCCGCGACCCCGGCCGCGGCACCAGCACCAGCACCAATTCAATCGAGCGGGTTCGTCTTTGGTCAAAATCAGAGCCAGAGTTTCCCTGGTGCAAGCTCAACACCCACTCAAGGGGGTATGTTCTCATCAGGCACTAACGGCCAAGCGGCTGAGCCCGCGCCATTCAGCTTCGGTGCGACCTCTACCTCGTTCGGATCTGCGCCTTCGAGCAATCCCTTTTCCGTAGACACATCATTTGGCGGAAGCTCACAATCAACCAATGGATTCAGTTTCGGGGGTTTCAATGCCGGTAGCCAAGCTACTCCCTCCTTTGGTGGGTTTGGAGCCCAGCAAAATGCGAGCACTCCGGCCACCACCTCGGCCACCACCTCGGCCAGCGGCGGCCTGTTTGGAAAGACTACAACAAATATTTCTCCTGCCGATGAAATCATGTCAGTTTCGCCAGATACCAAGCCCAACGGAGGTTCTGTATTTGCACAGCAGCCAGCCCCGGGTGGGCTGGCTCTCGGAAATCCATTCTCGAATCTTTCAGGGCAGAATGCCAGCAATCCATTCGCGCCACCCAAGGCGGCTGGCACAGACCAAACCGCCGCCAAGCCCGCGGAGCCCCAGCCTTTCAAGCCTCTCTTCGGCGCAACTCCCGCCGCCTCGAAGCCTTTTGGTGGAGAGAAAGAGCAGCCAGCCGCCAGCAATCCATTCGCATTCTCCTCGGGACAGAATACAACCACCAGCAACAACCTTTTTGCCCCTAGGGCACCGTCAGCAGATCCGATCTCTGCGAAGCCCGTAGAGGCCGCGCAGCCTTTCGGTGCTCTTTTCGGGTCGAAGTCCAGCTCTCAGCCCCCAGAGTCTGTTAGCAACTTGTTCGCGCCCAAGCCAGCGGCGGAAGAACCAAAGGCGAGCAATCCGTTTGCGAACCTGTCAGCACCGAGTTCATTCAGCGGCTTGTCTTCGCCAAAAGTCACCGGGACCGAGGAGAGTTCTGGAAAGACTGCCGAGGCACAACCGTTCAAGACAATGTTTGGTACACCTGCACCATCGAAAGTTTCAGAGTTCGGAAAGGAACAGAGCGCTACACCGGCATTTGGTAACATGTTTGCAACACCTAAGCCGACCTCTGAGAATGCAACCGCAAAGGCTACAGAGGACCAGCCGTTCAAGTCCATGTTTGGTACACCTGCAGCATCAAAGACCTCAGAAACTAAGGAGACCGCTACGCCAGCATTTGGTAATATGTTCGCAACACCAAAGCCGGCCGCTGAGATTGCGCCTGCAAAGCCAACAGGAGACCAGCCGTTCAAGTCCATGTTTGGCACACCTGCGGCATCCAAGACCTTGGAGGCTGTGACAGAGTCGCCCGCTACGCCCGCATTTGGTAATATGTTCGCAACACCCACGCCAGCTGTCGATAGCGCGGCTGCGAAGCCTCTCGGTAATCAGCTTCCCAAGCCCATGTTCGGAACACCTGCAAGCTCGAAGCCTGCGGTGGCAGAGAAGGAGCAATCAGCAGCGAGTGGTGTATTCGCACCGAAGGCGACAAGTGAAGAACAGACACCTCTGCCTGCAAAGAATGTGCAGTTCGGTTCTATCTTTGGAGCGTCTCCTGCAACCTCGAAGCTTGGAGAAGGACAGACAGCCCAAGCTACGCCTAGTAATCCCTTCGCGAATCTGTCAGGGCAGAACGCATTCAACAACCCGTTCGCACTGAAGCCCGCAGAGCAAGCTGAAAAGCCCCAATCACCAGGCAAGCCATTGTTCGGTGCCAGTGTGGGAGTTGAGGACAATAAGAACAATAACCAGGCAGCTTTGGGTACCGCATTGGCCAACCCATTCGCGGCTACCCCTAAGGCAACCAATGAACCACCGAAGGAAGCTGCGACAGCGACGACCATCCAGGCACCTTCCTCTCAATTGTCGTCCGACGCGTCTCAGAAGAGTTGTTTACAATTCCCTTCTACCTCTTCTTCTCCTCTCCCTTCTTCCTCCTCAACTTCTACTGTTTCCAATATTTCTACCACTTCCAGCACTTTGCTTGCATCCAGCACTTTCATTGCTCCAGACACTGACAGTCTTTTCCCTAAACCTGATCATCCTGTATCAATTGAATATCCCGACATGCCTCTCAAACGTCTTTTCCCTGAAGATGCCGAGGTCGATCGTCGGCATCTCAATGAGGCCACTCTTCTCTGGAAACTTCGCATGTTGACCGAGTCTTTCAAGCGCGAGGTCGCCAAATGCGACCCCATGACTGATGATATCGACGACGTCATTTTGCTTTACGTTGAACTTCGCCGTGACATGGGCATCCCCATCGGATCGATCGACCCTATCGAGGAGGCTGAACGGGCCGAGCTGAATCATCGTGAAGCCGCCCAGGAAGCGCCAAACGGCGAAGTGCCTGCTCCGATCGCGACCCCTCCCACTTTCACTCCTCCTAATTTGCACGGCAAACGCACTGCACCTGCCGACAAGCCTGAAAGCGGATCTTCGACTTCCTCCAAGTTCGCCCAATCCTTCTCTGCTCCGTCCCCTGCTCCGGCGACTACTGCTGCTGACGCTTTCAGCGCTCCTGTTGCTGCTAAAATACCTGCTGCTACTGGTCCCGTCTCTGCTGCTGCCCCAGTCGCTACTTCGGCCGCCACTCCTGCTGCTGCGATTCCCAAGTTTGACGGTGGAGCCACCTCGACCGCAATTCCCAAGTTTGGTGCTGGTGCCGCTTCTACCGCTGCCCCTAACTTCCAAATTCCTAAATTTGGTGCTGGCGCTACTGGCACTGATTTCATGGCCCAGTTCAAGGCACAGGCGGACAAGACTGCCGCTGAAGAAAAGGCTAAGAGAAAGGCTGAGGAGTTTGACTCCGACTCTGACGACGAGGAGGAGTGGGAACGCAAGGATGCGGAACGTCAACGCGAGAAGAAGGCTCAACACGAAGCAGCAGCAAAGAAGCGCCCTATTTTTGTCCCCGGCGAGGGATTCAAATTTGTCGATGACACTACTCCACAGAGCGTTGCGGGGCCTACTACTCCTGCTACCACTGCTACTCCTGTCACCACTAGCACCCCTGCTCCTTTTGCTTCCCTCGCTGCTCCGTTATCTTCCTCTGCTTTGGGAGCAAGCACTTCCTCTGTGTCGCGTATTCCATCGACCCCTGACGCGTCCGAATCCTCATCGATCCTCGGTACAAATCAGCCATCGCCTGCATCTGCCGCTTTCGGTGGGGCCAAGCCTGCATCCTCGACTTCAATCTTTGGTACGGGTCTTGCTAGCTCTACAAACTCCTCGGTGTTTGCTTCCAGTCAACCGGTTCCAGCCTCGCAGAACATCTTCGGTGGGCTCAAGCCAACTTCGCCGAAACGTAAGGCCTCGGCGGATGACAGTGATGACGAGGACGATGCTCCCGCGAAAAGGGTCAAGTCAACGTCTCCTCCTCCTTCGGGTGCCAGTATCTTTGGACGGGTCTCAACTGCAACCACCCCAGTTGCTCCAACCCCATCTTTCCCAGCTGCTTCGACCACTCCCTTCACACCAGCGGCCCAAGCCAGTCCTTTCTCCCAGCCTGTGTCAGCCACCCCCTCGGCACCTGCTGCTGAGCCCAAAGTCGCCAACGATGATGAGGAAGGTGAGCCGGGCGAAATCTTTGATTTGACTCGCGGCAACGGCGGCGAAGAAGAAGAAACCGTTTTGTTCGAGGACAAGTCCCGAGCTTTCAAGCTTGATGGACAGTGGGCTTCTAAGGGAACCGGTCCCGTCCGGCTTCTGCAACACCCTGTCACCAAGCGCGCGCGGATTGTGGCCCGTGCTGACCCCAGTGGAAACGTTATCTTGAACACTCTCTTGAAAAAGGAGTTTGACTACTCTCTCACTACCAACAGTGTCCAATTCATGGTGCCCGAGGAGGATGGCAAGCTCCGGCATTGGGCGCTTCGCGTGAAGCGTGAGAGACTTCAAGAATTCCACGATCTGATCCAAAAGATCAAGAACTAAATTTGTTTTGATATGGTCATGGAGAACGATCTCTTCCTGTTTTCGCTATTTTTCTACCCTAAAGGGATTGTATGTTTATGTCTAAGCGCATTGCATGGGTTTGCATTTGCGTTATGGTTCGGTTTGCTTTGCTTTTCTCTTTTTTTTTGTATCTCGCTGCCCTTGGACATTGTTGGCCCGGCCTTACGCAGTGGGCCAGCTTAGTCCTGGGCTTGAGTACCGTTGTTTGGCGCCCAGTCGGGGGCCCGGGTATGTCCCTGGGCCCACGGGTTTCCTCGAATTTTCTTTTTTTTTTAGAAAAAATCTCACACAATTTGATCTTTCAATTTCTACTTCGTATAGTTGTGTAATTTCCATGAAATACGATAATCCCAGGCAACCAGGACAGACTAATCTCCTAGAGGCCTCAAGCGAAAGGCTAAAAAAAGAGGACTCGCTGTGAGAGGCCGAGACTCCGGTGGCGCCTTCGAAGGCCAGACTAATTCCCACCTACTTAAGACATGGCTTTCCCTGGCTCTTTTTCTGTTTGACGGTTTTCTTCTCTCACTTTCACGGCTATCACTCGTTCATTGCCCAGTCATTCATTCAATCTTCAACATGAAGACCGCCGCTCTTTCTTTGCTCTTCGGGCTTGCCAGCCTCGCCACAGCCCGCACTGACCTGGAAGGCTGTGTCTCCTCAATGGTCGTAATCAACTACGGTGCCAGCTACCTCTGGTACGTCCCGGACAGCGGTGAAATCTGCTCGTTCCTCGACTGTGGTGGTGGTCGCGCACCCGCCAAGTCCACCGTACCGGGCTGTCCTCTGTACACCGGCACGGCCACCGTCACTGCCGACTACATCGAAGGCTGGGGACCAAATGGCAAGCAAGCCGCCTCTACGACTACCATCCAGTCGACCGCTTCTTCCGCTTCTTCCGCCGCTTCCCAGGTAATCACCGCTCCCGCTGTGCAAACCACTGAGGCCTCCGTGTCGGAATCGACTTCTGCTTCTGCGTCCGATTCCGCCTCTGCCTCTGCCTCTGCCTCTGCTTCTGCTTCTGCCTCTGCTTCCCCCTCCGACGCGGAAAACACCAGCATCCCGAAGTCCACCACCGGATCCTCTGCGTCTGTGTCTCTCACTACTTCCGCAAGCTCAGCTGCTGGTAACGCGACTTCCGCCGCGCCGTCTAGCAGCCCTACCTTCAATGCCGCCAATACCCGTGTCGCCAACGGTGCTGGAGTCTTGGCCATTATGGCTGCCATGGTCGGAGCTGTGGCTCTGTAGTTCCCATGCGGAGTATGTGGACGCTAAATGCATTTTAGATTTCTACGATGTTTAGTGCCAAGAATCGGATTTAGATCTATATTAAACAGTGCTACAAAAGGAATTGATTCGTATTTGTTATGGATCGTTTAAGACACATACCACACCATTTTCGGAAATACGGGAAGACGTTGTAATGTATCATCTTTCTTTATTTCTTTGTGTAGCTCGCTTGTTCGAAAGAAAGGGAAAAAGGGAAGAAAAAAAGAGATGAGCCGCATTGCCGATCTGCTTGAGCCGCCTGCTTGGCGAGACCCAGTGTGACTGGGGCTTTCTCCACGTTAATTTGAACTCGTGAACTCGGTCGGCAGTGGGCACAGGATCCTCAGATGTGGAATTAATTCATGAAACTTGCTGTTTGGGTGCAATTCAATCTAAGACATGACTTGGGATGGGGTGTGATCGAGCTTCAGATGGCAACGCAAGGCTGTGGCACAATACCCCGTGTTTAGAATAATAGGGGACTACTCCGTAGTGCGCTTTCAATTCAAAGTGGAATAGTATACTCCGTACTAGGTCATACAATCCAACGCTGACGAGTTATAATTACAAAGTGAGCCCCTGACCAAAATCGCGGAAAGTCGGGGAACGGACTCCGTTCGATCCGATGGGGCCTTCTATGATTGCCCATATATAGGCGGGAGTTCACCAAAGGGAAACAATAAATCCAGAGGCATATTCATCATAAGCTCGTAGTCCATCTGGGACACACTGGTCGGCGGAGTTTGGTCCAGTACTTCTTTTCTCTGTCGATGGATTTGTTTAATGGTTCTGACACGATAACTCATTCTTCCGAATATTTCAGGCAGCTCGGTCGGTTCGGAGTCTTTCCCCAGCTTTTGTTGGAAAGATGCGCGTTGCTCTTCAAGCTTGGCAAATATTTGGTCGATGGTCTGGTCGAAGTTCATTGCGTTCTCCACGTATGCTCGGTCCCATCCAGGATGATCGTAGAGAGAAAGCTGGGAGAGGGTGACAGTTGCTTTGCCTAATTGACTTATAATCGTGAAGGGGAAGTAGGGTAAAAGGCCTGAGGGGAGAGCGAAGATGTGCCGGAAGAAGGAGGTTGTTGTTTCAAGGCAACGGAATAGGAGGTCCAATCTCATGAGAGGATGGTCGCCATAATGCGCCTGGGAGGTTTGTTTGCTGAGGGCAACTCGATACAGATGTATCTCCACTGTGTTGTAATGCAGCTGAAGGATGGCTGTAATGGCTGTTAGAACATGGTGAATTGTCGCACGTCTATATACTCAGAACTCACTAGAGTGTGGTGATTCGCCCCGCATGCGATCTTTGAGTTGCTTGAGCTCAGCCTCTAGCCATCGTATGCTAAGACCAAGAGCCGCTGATGGAACTGATGAAGAATGGAACTCGGTGTGGTATAGCGTGTGATGAACTCTATCCGCGAGGTTCATCGCTCGGACGAGCTGTACCAGGAAGGTGTCGGTGGGATACTCTGCGACCTGGTCTAGCATATTGCAGCATTCGTCCGTATATCTTGTGAAGCGTATAATCGGTCCCAAGTCTTTCACACATGTTGATATCCTTCCGAAATATTAGCTTGTGTCCAGCAGATTGGATGGTCAGATCGTGCACATACATCGAAGTCAAGTAATAACATCCAAGATATGTTCGCCGCTCTTCGAGTGTGCGCACTGGATTATGAGACTCTTCGTTTGCTATCTCTTTTAGATAAGTCAACGGGTAGTTCAAGTTTTTCTGATAGGCCACCCCCTGATTCAACCCTAAGCTCAATGACTGAGCTACGAGCAAATGCACAAAGACATCCAGCTGGGCAGTGGTGCGAGTAACACACATAGGTTCAACTTCCGGGTTGGGCTTGGTGGTGAGATTTTCATGTTCCGCAGGTCGCGGAAAGCGACTCACTGAAGTGAACCAGGCCACATTAACGAGAAGCCCCTGGAGCAGGTCCAGGCTATATTCTCCTCTTATAACAATGTGTTCAGCCACATAGCCCTGTACTGCGTCCACTATTTCTCGCTGCCGCCTGGCGTTCTGGCACGCAACCATTGAAATATTCAGATAAAGGAATGGTTTCTCTCGACGCAGCTCTTCCGCAGTGACGTGCGATGGGAACGTCACGAATGGAAAGAGAGGAAACAATTTTTCGAAAAATACCTCCATAAACAGTTGGCCTTCAATCTCCCCAGGAGCAGCGATAATTTCTTCGAATGTAGGCGAAGATCTTGTGGTTGCTGGCCCAGTTTCTAACCGCTCTCTGGCATTTCGTTCTGAGGCGGCTAACATGGCGACCATGCGGTCTAATTTGGCCTCAAGGGCTGCAACATCTCTGATCAAAATGTCAGTAGTTTCGCTATGCATTTTCATACATTATATCAACTTACGAGTCCCTCGGCTCTAGTCTTTTTTCACGTCGATGGGCCCCGGGTAATTGATTTCCGCATTCTTTACCCAGCCGGCGACAACTAATAGACATCAATATGAATCCATAGGGCTCCTTGATATATTCAGCTGAATTATATACTTACCGTTTGCAAGGCCCGTTAACTTCCGGTAAACATCGTACTTTAGCCTTGGCACAGGTAATGCATGCTTTGGGATGCCGGGTGCCGACCCCGTGGTCCGCCATACCGAATGGCGTCTTGGCAGTTCCACGAGCAGTTCAGAGGTTGTTCTATGGGCTTTGGATCTTATCACTAGATTGTAGCCGCTTCATGGGAATCCCGATATATTCGTGGACAAAGGGAAGAGATGGCGCGGAAGCGGAGTCCGCTCTAGAGCCTTTCCAAGATGAGAGTTACTATGGGCACCCCTTTTTACTACGGGCACCCCTCCCGCTAAACCCTTTATGATTTCCTTCTAGCTGGCCACTGCCCTTACCACCCCCCGTATTACTGATCTGGTTCCCCCCCAGTATTACCTATTATCATCACATGATTAAATTACTGCCCTTATCCCCCAGAAATATCATATTCCCACATTCGCTTAATTTCATGAAGCTATTCCGCAGTCGTTTAGGTTCATAAAGCTATTCCAAACTATAGGGTACTAGATAGAGATCATATAGATATGATATTTTCAATCCAATTGAAACAGCTAATACTAATCTAGGTCATAAATGAAGCCAAAAATTACTGATTTCCGTAGAAATGAGGGTATAGAGTTTTCGAAAAGGGGGGTCATATAACCTCAAAATAGATACTAATTTTCAAAAGTAGTGCCAAACGACTATTTAGCTCCTAGTGTATATACGCCTACTACGTAAGGTATAATACTTATCCTACTATTTAATTATACCTACTCCGTACTAACTTTAGGTATAGTATATAGTTTACCCTTAATATAGAGCCCCCTATACCTAGTCTCCCTAATACTACGCCCCCCTTTTAAATCGTCGAAACCGCCACACTATCTATTAAGGAGTCCCGAAGGTAGGCACTCAAAACCCTTAACTAGTAGGCTCTTCTACTAGGCTTCTTAGTCGTAATAATATATAGTAAGCCTCGCGTAATATAGTTCGAGTATAGCCTTAGTCGTAGTTATCGCACTAATCGAGCCCTAGTAATACGGAAACGTCTACGCTAGAGCCGCTTAATAGGCTATACATTTATTAGGAGACTTCGGCTTATCGCGAGTAATATATAGTAGCTAGAGATCGCTAATACTAGCTATAATTATAGTTTAGTTACGTCCTCTACTTCCGTTATTACTCGCCGAGTTAAAACTAAGTATATACTATCTACTATCGAGAGTTAGATAGCTAACTAGATATCGACTCGTTAGATTATAGGTATAATATAGGAGAAGGTAGAGTTATAAGGGCGATAGTCTTACTTATAGCCCCGTAATATTACTAATCGGCGGGCTAAGATAAAGCTTTAACGGTTAGCTAGACGCACCCTAATATAGGCACTTCTTATAGATCTCCCTAAAGATAGTAGCTAGATCATTCGATATAAGGTTAATACCGTTAATAACTCCCTTACTACCCTCTTTATAGTCTATAAAACTAGTCTCTAGCTCCTACGTACTAATCTATATATCCTATAGATAGACTATACGTATAAAACTAATAAATAGAAGATGCCCCTTCTTAATATTATAGGGGCTTCTTTAGTTAGGAGGACCTTTTATATCGTATATAGCTTCCTTACTAGCGAGAAGGAAGCTTTATATTATAGGGTCCTCTACTAGTTAAGGGAGATCTATACTACTATTTATATAGGAGCTAGTATACTAATACTAGCTCGTGCTACTATAGCTAAGTCCCCTAATCTCCCTATAATGTTAGGACCGGCGTGCTGGCGGGTCCTGGCAGGTAATATAGAACTAGAGTGAAGGAATAGCAGGGTGCTAGTATATTCATAAACTAATCGCTAAAGAGCTAAGTTCCCCTAGCAGTCTCTATATAGATGACCTTTGGCGGGTCACGGGACTAGGTCACCTGACCCGGCAGGACTCAGTCTCCCTAGTGCGGTCTCTGGCGGGGGGTCATGCTACCCCTACTAGGTCACGGGTTCTAGGTCACTAGACCAGGCGGGATCCAGCCTATAAGGCACTCTCCTAGTAGAGGGTCGTAACATTTTCCCCCCTCCTTAAAGAGCTACGTCCTCGCAGCTAAGGGTCGGGGTCGAGGGTCTCTTACAGTCGAGATAGGGAGGGTTCGAAAATAGCATATATATCTAGCTATCTAAAAGAGGGTAATTTGTCTTTATAGTGGAAGGTGTAGATAGACTCGGAGCTTTAAGCGTTATCTCTCTTCGTCGCGCATAATCTAAGTTCTTTATATATTTTTCACTTATCTCTCTTCGAGTTATAGCTTTCTTCTTTCTACACTTCCTCGTCCTTTCGCTTTTTCTTCTCGTAGCTTTTCGTCGCTTTACTTTTCTTCTTATAGCTTTTCGTCGTCTCGCTTTTCTTACTATAGGTCATTTCGACTTATTATAGTAGCTCCCTTTCCTCCGGTCGCGAGTGCGACGTACACCTCTATTAATAATTACGCCCCTCCGGCCGTCGTCTCCCCTATTAACCCTATAAGTACGTAGTATCGGCGTTATATAGACCGTCTTAGATATAACCTAGGGTATATATATATCCCTCCGCCTAGCGGGATTAACGTTAATACTCCCCGGTATAACTATTATACGAGGAAGCGGTAGTCTTATATAATAGTAAGTATAGGCCTCCGCTCGTATTAGCGGTTATTAACGTTCCTTAGGTCGATTCTAGGCTCGACGCTTAAGCTAATACTTATATCTTAGCGCCCCGTACTACCCCCGCGTAGAATATATCGTTTCTTACGATTATATAGGGGTTTCGAGGTACGCGGAACACTTTAACTCGAGATATCTATACGGGTATAGTTACGCCTTTCGGTCCTCCTCGCGCTACGCCCCCTCTACCTCCCCTACCCCCTCCGCCCCCTTCGGCGTAGGTTTTATTAATAAGTCGGGTTATAGGTTAGCTTCGGGCGCCTCCTTAGGCTAGGTTACGTATATAGCGGTAAGGATATAGGCGTATCTCGGAGGTTACTCGTCTAATATAGGTAGTTATTACGTTATACCCTTAGAGAGTGTTAGCTATATTACTTTTTATCCTATTTTTCGGCGATAAACTCCTATATATCCTTATTATACGTCTATAGTCTCTTTAGGATATTTTTCGTCCGCTCCTTATCTTTACTAGTGTTCTAGATCCTCCCTTAACCTATCTATAGCGTATACTTACGTAGCTAGTTATTTTCTAGGGGTCCGTTCGGTAGTTAGCTATCGGGTTCGGCGTTCTTAAGCCCACTCCGGTCCTTCTAACCTTCCCGGAACATATCTAGTAGTAGATCCTAGGTTATATTAACTTCTTCTTTACGGATCTTCCTCGGCGTATTATACGCTCTAGCCGTTCTTTCTTCTTATTATAGTAGCTCTCGAATACTAGTATATCTTCTACGTTTTCTCTTAGCTCCTAAGTATTTTTCTCGTACCCGTATCCTCTCTATTTAATAAGGTATTCGGCGCCTTTACGGTTATCGGTAAGGATCTCCTCGATCTCCTATTTAGGTTAGTTATCTACTAGTATAGGATCGGGCCGCTCTTAAGCTTTTAGCGGATCTCCGTAGTATAGCTCTAGTATTAAAGTGTGTTATATAGGGTAGATCTTACGGTATCTTAGTGTAAGGATTAGCTAGTATACCTATTATCCTACCGTACCTACTATCGTAAAGGGTCCTATATAGCGGTTATCTAGCTTTTTATACGGTCGTCCTAAGTTAATATACTTATTTCTTAGTATAACCTATTATCCGATTATAAAAGACTTCTCCGTATATTTCCTATCGTAGGCTCGCTTTATTATAGTTTTTGACTCTTCTAGGCGCTTCCTTAGTATTTCTCGTATCTTTAGTATTTCCTCTACGCGGCTTTTAGCGTTATCGTAGGTTTCTATCTTCCTATCTAGTACTAACGTTCTTAGTTCCGGTCGGAATCCTAGTAATACTTCGGCCGGGGATATTTTTAGTGCGCTATAGGTAGTAGTATTATAGACGATCTATATAAGGGGGATCTATCTTATCTAGTCGTCCTAGTACTAGCTTACTATATTACGTAGGTAATACTTAATACTCTAGTTTTATCTCTCCGTCTACCCGTCGGTTTATAGGTAATAGGCTATTAATAGTCTACGTCTTATAGCGAGGAGGTAGTAGAAATAACTCTAGAATTTTAATATAAAGACGGTACCTCTATTACTAACGAGGTTTTCTAGTATTCCCTATAGGGGTATAACCTTTTCGTAAAATAAGGTTACGAGTTCTAGCGAGTCTACGTCCTTAGTGTAGGAAATATAGAGGGAATATTTTAAAAATAGATCGACTATAACTATAATTACGTCGTAGGCCTTCCCCCTCCTATTTTAAGGGTAGTAGGCCTATAATAAAGTCTACGCTTATCTACTAGCCTAGTCTCTCTAGTACTAGTAGTGGTTTAAGTAGTCTATATAGCTTATAGCGTTTAATAGTATTAGACTAGTAAATCTAGTATATAAGGATATAGTCCTATATATCCTTAATAAGGGTTTTCTACTAGTATTTACGTCTAATAGCCTATAGCGTTCTCTTCCTTATATAATAGCCTACCTATAGATCGTCGTAATAGATCCTTATAATTTCCTAATAGATTATAGGTTCGCCTTCGGGAATATAGATATAGTTATTATATCTTAGTAGTCTATCCTAGCTCCTTACACTCTATCGTGTCTTCGGGGGTTATTTAAAGTCGCCGGTTTCCCGTACCCTTCTAAGCGTATTCCTATAGAACTTATTCTTCGCCTATATCTTAAGTATAAGTTCTACTATAGTTTCTAGCGGCTCGTAGGTATATACGGTTTCTCCTTTAGCTACTTCGCGTACCTCCTTTCGACTCGGTAGTCTATTCGTCGCGGGCTTAGTAGAGATCTCTACGCGTACTATAGTTATTATAGCGCCTAGGTATATCGTATCCTATAGATCCCTTTAGTAACTAGCGTCTTTACCGATAGTCTTCTTAAGTCTCTATATAAAGATATTACGACTCGTAGCGTCCGGTAGCTCGTCTACTATATAGTCGGGTTATCTACTAGGAGCGTCTACGGGGTTCGTTTTCCCTAGGCGGAATATAATAACGAAGTTAAAACCTATAAGGTATTCTACCTAGCGTACCTAGCGTCTTATAAGCTCTTTAGTCGTTATAAATTAGACGAGATTAGCGTAATCCGTTATTACTACGATCGGGTACTTATTTCCTTCGAGGAAGTAGCGCTATTCCTTAAACCCCGTAAAGATTACTAGTATTTCCTAGTCGCCGACCTAATAATTTCTCTCTACTACTAGTATCTTCTAGGAGTAGAAGGCGATAGGGTACTAATATCTATCTTTATAGAGCTATAATATAATCACGTAGATAGCGGCTCTTAACGTATCCGTTTCTATTATAGTTTTTAGCGTAGCGTCGAAGTATACGAGTATTAGCGTAGTCTAGAAAGCGGTCTTAGTCCTTTTAAAAGCTTCTTACGCTTCTTCCGTAAAGACGAACCCTTCTTAGCGCTTATTTCTTCCCTTCTTTTATACGTCTAGCCCCTTAATTAAATCGTTAAGGGGGGCGCTAATTATCGACTATTTCCTAATAAAACGTCGGTAGAAGTTAGCGAAGCCTACGAACTACTATATATCGAAGATATAGATCGGCTCTAGCTACTAGCTTATCGTTTCTACTTAGGTAGGGTCTATAGTAACTCCGTAGCGGGAGACGATAAAGCCTAAGAAGTCGACCCTCTCTACGTAGAACGTATACTTACTAGGTTTAATAAATAACCTCTACTTAATTAGGCGTTCTAGTACTTCTCGGACGTAGTACACGTAGGTCTCCTCGTCCTTCGAGAAGATTAGTATATTATTAAGATACACTACTAGGTAGACGTTAATAAGTCCTACTAAGGCTCTATTAACGTACGTCTAGAAGGTAGCGGGAGTATTCGCGAGTCTAAACGGTATTACCGTATATTCGAAATATCCGTAGCGGTATCTAAACGCTATTTTCTACTTATCTCCTTATTTTATACGGATCCTATAGTAGGTATCTCGTAGATCTAGTTTAGTATAGATCTATACTCCTAATAATCTTACTAGGGACTTATTAATTAGTAGTAGAGGGTAGCGGTTCTTAATAGTGATCGCGTTTAACCCTTTATAGTCTACGTAGAGTCTAAGCTTACCGTCTTTCTTCGGTATAAAGAGGATAGGTATACCCGATTAACTCTTTAAGTGTCGGATCTAGCCTTTTTCGAGGTTCTCCTTAATATACTAACGGAGGACTTCTAACTCCTTAGCGGATAGTGCGTATACTAGCCTCTAAGGGGGTATCTTACCTAATATTAGCTCGATTACGTGATTATACTCTACGTAGGTTAGAAGGGCTATAGTACCTTCTTTACTCGCTATAATAGCTAGATCTTAGTATTCTAGCGGGAGTTTAGTTAGGGGTTATACCGGATAGGGGGTCCTATCCGAGCTTTATATTACCTCTAGTATCACTATAAACTCCCCGGTAACCTTATCGACGTCTAAACGTAGCTCTCTGAGCATACCTTATAGTCTTACTTCTTCCTCGAAGTCTTCTAGCGGGAGGGTTTTAACCTCTAGCGGGGCTATATTTCTATACGCCTACTTACTAGTTACCTAGTTAATATCCGGATTCACTAGTCTAAGCTAATCTATTCCTAGAATTATATCGTAGATCGTTATATCTACGGCTTTATAGGTTATTTTAATAACTCTACGGGTTCTATTCCGGTCTATTAGACTAAGCTACACTTCTCGGCTTCTATATAAAGGGATCTTACGCCCGTCTATAGCTTCTACTAGGTAGGTACTTATTATATACGTCTCTTCTAGGTTCTCTTTTACCTATTTCTAGCTTACGAAGCTCTAGGTTACGCTACTATCTATTAGCGTCTTAGCTACCTCCGTCGGGGCTCTAGTCTTAACGTCTAATATTAGTACGTTATAGACGAGTACTCGGTACACTCCCTTACGTTCTCCGAAGAGAATTATCCCTAATACTATAGGAGTCTATAGTATAGGGTCGTCTATTTTTTTAACTCTTCCGCGGCTATAGCGTTTACTATAGCTTTCTTACGGTAGTCCTTCGTATAGTAGCCCGGCTTACTATAGAAGTTATAGAATTTACTATCTCCGCTCTAGTCTCGTTTAGACCCTACGGTAGCTTTTCTACCCTCCGTAGTAGTCGTAGTTTATTATATAGGGAAGGCGCTATTTCCCTTAAAGGGTCTTCTACTAGATCCTTACGAGTCTATAGTATTTCTTAGCGCTATCTTCCTAGCCTCCCTAAGATATAATATCCTACCTAGTATTACTTTCTTAATTTAGTTATAGAAGGCTACTTAGTCGTCCTATTAATCTATAGCGGGGGCTATAAACCTCCTTACTTCGTCTCGTACCTCCTTAACGATACCTATCTCTAAACGGTCGATTCTTATCTATCTAGTTAGCGTATCTTTTAAGCGGTTATAGAGTCCGGTAAGCTTTAAGGCGTATTAGTATATATCCTAATACTTAGCTTACGTTATCTACTACTAGTCGTATTTAGCTTCTCGCTATATCTTAACGGGGTCGGTAACCTAAGCGAGCGCCTATATTTCGAAGACCGACTAGGTAAACGTCGTACCTAGGTTATTCCTATAGTATTCTATCTATATTATATTAACCTTCGGCGCTAAGAACTCGGTTACTTAGTCTACCTTACGTACGTCGCTAGCGAACTAGTCGGGGTATCTATTCTAGAAGGCTTCTTAGTTCGACTTAAAGAGATTATATTTACCCGAACTCTTAGCTCTATACGTTATTATATTATAGGGTATACGTAGTTCCCTCGCTTCCTTCTAATAGGATAGGTGGCCTCCGGTACTTCCTTACGATATAATCGAGTTCGTACGGATAGTATCGGGTAGTTAGTAGGTAGTTTAGCTAGTAGTACTACCTAGCGAACCCCGACGGATCCTAGATCCTTATATTCTCGCCTATAGGATTACTACGTTTTCTTCTTCGTCTTATAGCTCCGCGCGGATCCTATTTTTCTCCTTTACTAGAGCTAGACGTCTTTTAAGGGTCTCTAACTCTCGGAGTTCCGCCTCCTCGTCTACCTCGGTCGGGGTTATCGGATCTAGCGGGTTTCCTCCCTAAGGGTTATCGTCGACTCCCTATATCTCTACCTCTTCTAGTAGGGGTTATAGGGGTCCCGGGACGTCGTTCGTTTCCGCGATCGGGGCTAAGGTTCCCCTTAGGCGGTCGCTCGTGCGTCGAGTTATTAACATTACGTATTCTAACGGTCCAGTTCAATTAAGATTTAGCGATTAGAATGTTAGGACCGGTATACTAGCGGGTCCTAGTAGGTAATATAGAACTAGAGTGAAGGAATAGCAGGGTGCTAGTATATTTATAAACTAATCGCTAAAGAGCTAAGTTCCCCTAGTAGTCTCTATATGGATGACCTTTGGCGGGTCACGGGACTAGGTCACCTAACCCGGCAGGACTCAGTCTCCCTAGTGCGGTCTCTGGCGGGGGGTCATGCTACCCCTGCTAGGTCACGGGTTCTGGGTCACTAGACCAGGCGGGATCCAGCCTATAAGGCACTCTCCTAGCAGAGGGTCGTAACATATAACTAAGCTTCCTATAACTAAGCTTCCTATAACTAAGCTTCCTATAACTAAGCTTCTTATAACTAAGCTTCCTATAACTAAGCTTCCTATAACTAAGCTTCCTACGATAATTCCCTAAGCCTAGCTAGAAAGCCTCTATCCAATACGCTTTACGTTAATATATAATTTTCCGCTAGGGCCTATACCCCCTATCACGCTCCCTTAAAATAGTCCACTAACTATTTTAACGGATAAGGAGTAGGCTATTCGTAATACTATCGGAAGGGTAAGACAATCTATTATTATAATATCTAGTTTACTAACAATCCTATATCTAATAGGCTTTCCTAGCTACGAATACGATACTATACTCCTAGTATATAACCTATAATATCGAGTGCCACACTAAGCCCTATATCCGTCGCTAAGTCCTCCGGGTTTTAGCCGAAAAGGCTAATAACTTTACTAGATCCACTACCGAAGAGATTTAACGTAAGATTACTATATAATAGGCTATAATAAAGGGTAACTAGCATTAAATCGTCTTCGCACGGGAGGTTTACGAGATAGAGACTTAATAGGCTACTTTTAAAAAGAAGTATTAACACTTCCTAGCTCTACTATAATATATTAATAGAGAGTAGATTCGTGGTTATAGCCCCTACTTCTTATAGTACTATACCCGTAGGTTTTTATATCTTAATAAGACTTTAACCTTATAGGTAGAAGCCGCGTACCGCTATCTTAAACTCGATATCTAGACTAGAACTAAGGATCTCTTAGCTCTTAGTACTAAGTTTAAACGTATAACTAAGCGACTTACTACTTAGATCTACTAGGAGCTTACTATATAACGGGGGGTATAGGAGATTAGTAGTAGTATATTATTCACTAAAGTTAAGACTTTAGTTACTACCTATATAATTAAAAAGGCATAAGTAATATTTAATTACTATCTACCCGCTAATAGTAATAAGCCTATAATTCCACTAGTATACTTAGGCGAGTCTATAAACACTTAGGGGTATCTATATATTTACTATATTAACAAAGCCTAGGTAAGAGGTTAGAGCTTTACCTAGGCTTAATTCTATCTATAGTATTAGATCTAAGCAACACTAGAGGCTAGTTACCGTAGGGTACTCGAGCTCTAGATACAAAACCCCTTAGTTATACGAGGACGTAGTTAGCTAATAATATTCTCGTAGTAGTCCTTATAGTAGTCCTCGTAGTAGTCCTCGTAGTAGTCCTCGTAGTAGTCCTCGTAATAGTCCTTTATCCCGCTATTATAGGTATTATAGCGTTTCGAAAACTTAGTCCGCCGGGAGCTATCATAATTTAAGATTATACGCGTATAGAAGGAAGAAATTATCCGACAATTAGGACGGCGGAGACCGGTAAATTAAAGATATAATAATAATTAGACTATATAAGGGGAGATAACTAAGTCTAATAATTAGATCGCGGTTAGCGGTATCACAACTAGGAGAGTCAGGGGACGGGGTAGGGGGAGAGGTAGGGGACGAGGCAGAGCTTAGTGAGATTTATATCTGATTTATATAGTAAAGAATGACAGAGTTTGATATTTAAGGGGTTCTAAGCTAGTAGGGGCACTAGAAGCCAAATAGTCGTTTTGCACTACTTTTGAAAATCAGCATCTATTTTGAGGTCATATGATCATCCCCTTCGAAAACTCTACACCCTCATTTTCACCTAGATCAGCACCCTACACCCTCATTTCTACGGGACTGCGGGAATAGCTTCATGAAATTAAGCGAATGTGGGAATATGATATTTCTAGGGGATAAGGGCAGTAATTTAATCATGTGATGATAATAGGTAATACTAGGGGGGAACCAGATCAGTAATACGGGGGGTGGTAAGGGCAGTGGCTAGCTAGAAGGAAATCATAAAGGGTTTAGCGGGAGGGGTGCCCGTAGCAAAAAGGGGTGCCCATAGTAACTCTCTTCCAAGATTAGTCGGTATCATGTGATTCTATATAAAGCCTTAGCACTGACAACACCAATTGATATGGAGATCCGGATGCTGAGTACTTGACTCGTTATATCGGTCTTATTACGATGGTTTGGGTATCTACTACTACCACTACACAGATCATGCATCACAACAGACATGCAAGTCCACTTTAGACCCACTCATATTCGAGTATCTACGACGTTCCAAGGTTGTATACATACCCTCGACACATATGGTTCTATCCTGGAGTTCAATTGAGTCATATTCATTGGTGTAAGCTTTTTTCTTTCAGAGCCTGTTTTATAGTCTTATGAGTCACTTTAATTTGAGAGTTGAGGAGGCTACATGCCCTGTTCTCGGTCTGAAGGTAGAATATATATTAGGCCGATAACTAGCAGTTTTTTTGGGGTGCAGCGAGTGAGACTACCGAAATATTTAATCAAGATCTATATATTCATCAAGTCGGGCAGAAAATTTTCCTTATCCATACCGAATGAAGTAGGAAAAGGGCGAATCGTTGCAACCAAGAGGAAAACATGAAGAATCCGAACGAATACAGAGTGTCAGGCGTCTGCTTATCGGCGTGACGACCCCCCGCACTCCCGGAGCCGCTCCGTTATCCTCCTTCTCCCCATTCGACTCATCTTCTTCATATCACGGACAATCATGGCTACCTTCTTGAAAAAGCCTTTGAAATTGGCCCTTGTTCAGCTCGCGTCAGGTACAGATCTCCAACCTGCCCATATATAACCTGCTTTGATGTTCCTCAACTGACTGAAACATCTAGGAGCGGACAAGGCCGCGAACCTCTCACATGCTCGAACCAAGGTTCTCGAAGCTGCGAAGGCCGGCGCACGACTAATCGTTCTTCCTGAGTGCTTCAACTCACCCTACGGCACAAACTTCTTCCCAAAATACGCCGAGACTCTCCATCCCTCTCCTCCTACAAGCGAGCAATCGCCCTCCTTCCACGCACTGTCGGCCATCGCTGCGGAGGCAAATGCATACCTTGTCGGTGGCAGTATTCCTGAGCTGGAGCCATCCACTAAGAAATATTATAATACCTCACTGGTATTCTCACCGACGGGCGCCTTGATTGGCACCCACCGCAAGACGCATCTGTTCGACATCGACATCCCGGGCAAGATCCAGTTCAAGGAGAGTGATGTACTTTCTCCTGGTAACCAGCTTACAGTTGTTGATCTGCCAGAATACGGAAAGATCGGTCTGGCCATTTGCTACGATATCCGTTTCCCAGAGGCAGCTATGATCGCCGCCCGCAAGGGTGCTTTCCTTCTCGTATACCCTGGAGCTTTCAACACCACCACCGGTCCTTTACACTGGTCACTTCTGGGACGTGCTCGCGCAGTCGATAACCAGGCATATGTGGCACTCTGCAGCCCAGCGCGTGACCTGGAAGCCGCCTACCACGCCTACGGCCACAGCTTAGTCGCTGACCCCAGCGCAAAAATTGTCTCTGAGGCCGAAGAGCATGAGACTATTGTTTATGCGGACTTGGATAATGACTCTATTGCGAACATTCGCAGTGGAATTCCCATCTCCACTCAGCGCCGATTTGATCTGTACCCCGATGTGAGCGCAGGTCAAAAGTAAATGCAGCGAACTTTGGATGTCTACGGGAATCTTTGTTATAATACAAGATAAGAGTTACCTATAGACTATAGTTCAAATAGCCTGGATATTTACGAAATAGTCATCCGACAGCGAAGTATGAGTTCTTCATAGTGAACAAAGTTGTTGCGGCCTGAGGCACCCAGTATCCACGCCTAAGCCCTGATTGGCTATCCAATGGCCCCACCCGAGCCAATCAAGCCCCGCACAGGCAAGCGAGACCACACTGAATTTCACTCGAAAATCGGCCGCGGTTTCTCCTCTGACCATCGATCAAAACCGCCCACCGTCGACCACCCCTTCAGTTAGTATCATCAGTTATCAGTCCGAAGCATCCTCCTAACCATCTTTGCAGAGATGTCTAACGTCAAGACCGGCAACAAGCGCTCGGCTATCGCCGATGTGGTGTCTCGCGAGTACACCATCAACCTGCACAAGCGAGTATGTTGAACACCCTTTCCCAGTCTACCTGCGACGATTCGAATACGATTCAGTTCTGGAGGCATATAATGGACAGAGAACAAAGAAACTTTTCCTGAAAATGGAATTTGTTACGGACAAGAATGTGTGTGGTGTGGTTGGTGTGTGTGCGCATTGAGGGTCGAATTGGGAACCCAATTCCCCCATGTCACACCACTATCCTCACCATGACCTGCGGAGAAATCCCAGGTAGGACAAGGCGCTTTTGTCTTTTGTCTGCAACGCGATAGAGACCGCCGAAAGAAGATCTTGAAACAAAGACTTCGATCGCATCCACACATATCCAAACCCGGAACACAAAAGAAGAATTAGTTTTATGAAGTCCACTATGGCCGAAAGACCAGAAACATTCATCGCGCAGAGTTTTCTCTAGCAGATGGCATTCGGGCGGAAGACTGATTGCAACTTCTTTTCCGGAATTATAGTGCCACGGCGTCAGCTTCAAGAAGCGTGCTCCTCGTGCCATCAAGGAGATCCGCGCCTTCGCTGAGCAGGCTATGGTAAGTTTGAGCAATGCTCTCCCCTCTCTGGTCCCTCTCAGGGGAACGCATTTGCTAACGTGGTTGCCTCTTCATCAATAGGGTACCAAGGATGTCCGCGTCGACCCCCAGCTGAACAAGAAGGTCTGGGAAGCCGGTATCAAGGGTGTCCCCTTCCGTCTCCGTGTCCGCATCTCCCGCAAGCGTAACGATGAGGAGAACGCCAAGGAGCGCCTCTACTCCCTCGTCCAGGCCGTCAACGTCAAGGACCCCAAGGGCCTCCACACCACCACCGTCGATGACGCTTAAATGTCTCGCTTTTCGTGCATCTATGATTCCATGTTGCCAGCAGGGGTTGGTCGGGGTTTTACAAAATAAAAAATACCTTTTCCCTTTGGGGCATCCTTACACACTTTCCCTTAGCATTGTAGCATCCCCCCTTTGTAGTCAACATGTTTCTATATTACAGCATTGAATTGGACACAAATATCCATGCAGATTCGCTCGGTTTATCATTCATTTGATACATGCTCTAACCATCAGCTAGTCAACATAAAATGCATGTGGCGGGCTCTTTCTCGACACCAAGAGGTGCCCATGTTAGACTTGGGCCTGGTTCGACTAAGCTATAGGACTATGTATGGCGTCTACTGCCTCGCATGTAGTTGAAATAAAGCATCCATGGACGCTGCATTCGATGATTAATTAGGGTTAGGTAGGTAAGCTGCGGCCACCTCAATCGATTTTCAAGTGATCGAGCAAGCATATAGATCAAGTCTATGCTCAAATACCGTCCTTGCTAGTCTTTTACTAGTACATGCGATCATCCTTCTCCCGTTTCTCTCCAAGAATACCTAGAGGTTTTCACGGTGATAGCCAACCCTGTCTAAGAGACGTGTGTATAAGAGCGTGTCACTTAGATTTTGCCAATGGTTTCCCATCATCCAATAACGAAGGATGATATTTATACCTTGCATCTCTCACGCTTCCGTCTTAGTGTAATTTTGTCGGACTCGCGAAATGAAAGCGAAGTGAAAAGTTCCCACCTTCGCAGAGTATGCTGAGCCCAACCTTGTTGAACAGCTAGCTGTCAGCTCTCGGATAAAGGCACCAGTCACATCATTCCTGCCTTCTTGGTGCACAAAAGCCGTTGCTTGACGACCCGTTATGGGATTAGTCTCATTGACCCGATAGCGGCCATGAGCGTACTGCAGCACCCATGTCGGTGTCAATGTCCTAATCCAGCATTTGGCCTGTGCATTCGCCATGTACGCTGCTGGCCTCCAGTCATCGGGGAGGACCTCATTTCACGAGAGGATGTTTCCTCAAACCCGCATTTTTGTAGGTCTGTTGGTTTTCTGGTCTGTTTGAGACCGACAAGAGCGTCGGATGGCTAGAGCCGTCGCTTATTCCAGGTTCACTATGAAAGTGCTAACGGAACCTTTGGGGCTGAGGGCTGTCACTTCACGAAAGTGGAAGAGGGACATTTGCGTGACTGTAGACAGAATTGAACTTCATGATGAGTTGATGGAACCGTTAGGCGGCTCGGAACCGCATTCCTTGACTGTGAAAGAGTGGTCGGGGACAGAGCTTTTCGATGTTTATCCATATTGAACCTGTAGCACGTTAGCAGGGCCTCCCAATAACTAACGGAGCGAGTCAACTTGCCGGTTGGGGAGATCACAGGCCTTCGATTTAAAGATCACTCATATGTCATTCCAGGTGAGGATAATGGCCACAATCATCATGATAAGAGTCAATCGATGATTTGCAACCTAAATGACTCGTTGGTTTGACGTAAAAGTAATCATCCAAGAAATATCCTTGGAAGAGGAATCGAGATGGATGACGAGTATCTCTTTATACACCAAGTTGCCGTGACCCTCTTGTCAAGTTCGGAGTGGAGTCTCGACTTTCGCATTATATTGTCACCGTGTTTCTTTGCCTAATATGAATTAGGCGCTGTTAGAAGCCTGCTATTCTCGGCTTCTGATCGGCTGTTTTAGACGATGGTTATCGTGCTTGGGGGGAGTGGATGGGTTGAAGTACCTGTGGGTATGTAGATATAGGCGTACATGATATAGACTAGATGTCTCTCCACGCATCAGAATCTTATCTTTTTTTTTTTTGTATGAGCCGTTTCTGGAGTTACTATATCTAATATCAGGCTTCCATTAATGTCCTCATAATATCTGAATGATAGCTTGAAGAGGTGTAGGTACCTTGACTGGTCCTAGACTCCTAGAGGCTGGCCGCTGCGTAGTCCAGGTAGGAGACAGATGGTAGAGACGGTTTATTGTAAGTCTTGTAGAAGTGACTTAGAATATTGCACAAAAGAAATATATATGTTTGGATGGGAGATTTGATGAAGAAATGGAGTAGGAGTAACCACTTCCCAGTGTGGTCTATACAGTACAAGTATACATGTTGGTCTATATATCAGCCATGGAAGAGAGAATACAGGCCCAACAATGGAATATATAAACAGCACCATCGAAAATTTCTGTAATCCCCTGCATCACTGCGTAGTAACAAGTAATTCTATAAGTAAATCCAACAGTGATATCAAACTCATAAACAGACGCAAGATCAACATCGATGACCGTCAAAGGCGGTGAGACAGAGCTCCCCAAACTGCCGAGAGGACATCATATCAGCTCTCTTCCAGTCCGCATCAACCATCAACATCTCCAATTCCGTCCGATTTCCTCTGCCTTCCTCTCCTTCAACATCTCGCCCTTTGCTAGTGAATTTCGATAAAATACCACCCAGACCTCCGCCATGGAGTCCAAGATCCCCGACTTCTTGCTCGAGCAGCAAGCACAAGGAAGCCCAGAGACGCAACCCTACTTCCTCACCTTTGAAGATTACTGGGAGCGCAAGCTATGGCATCAGCTTACAGACTCGTTGGTCGAGTTCTTCCGCATGTCAGAGAGCGCTCCCCATCGGTTAGCCCTCTTTAAGACATTCGTGCTCAGCTTCGCCGATCGGATCAACCAGCTCAAGTTTGTGTCGCTGGGCTTGATGGCCGCCACAGAATGCGCAGGTTGGTGCCCCGCAGTCTGATCTGGGAGCTTGAATATCTACCATTATTGGGATATGGTTGCGTTGATGCAAGCTAACCATCTTCCTCTAGATGACCAAGAACGACTGGGTTTCCTCACATCCCTCGCCAACAAGACAAATACGACCGACACACAGGATGCTTATGTCTATGCGCTGGCTGATGTTGCCAACGTCAAGCTGTCGCTGAAGGATTTGGAAGGAGCACAGAAGGACTTGATCACTTGCCAACAGGTGCTGGACACGTTCGACTCAGTCGAGACCGTCGTGCACGCAGCATTCTACAAAGTGAACGCGGACTACTATCACGTATGTAAATTCGCAGTTTGCCATTTCCAACTCGACCGTCCGAATCAAAGCTAACACCCCCCTCTCACAGGCTAAGCAAGAATTCGCCTCCTTCTACAAAAACGCCCTCCTCTACCTTGCCTGCATTGACCTGGATGAACTCACCGAGACCGAGCGCGCATCACGCGCGTACAACCTTAGCGTGGCTGCTCTGGTATCAGAGACGATTTACAACTTCGGAGAGCTTCTCCTGCACCCGATCTTGGACTCGCTGACCGAGACCCCGCACAACTGGCTCCGCGAGCTTCTCTTCGCCTTTAACCGCGGCGATCTGACGGCTTATGACGTGCTGGCTGGTAACATTAGCAAGAACAAGCTATTGGAGTCGCACCGGGTATTCCTGTACCAGAAGATCTCTCTGTCAGCCCTGACGGAGATGGTCTTCCGTCGTCCTCCCCACGACCGCTCTCTCTCCTTCCAGTCTATTGCATCCGAGACTAAGGTGCAGCCTGATGAGATTGAACACCTCGTCATGAAGGCTTTGTCATTGGGTTTGCTCCGTGGGTCGATCGATCAGGTTGCCCAAATTGCACAGATCCACTGGGTTCAGCCCAAGGTTCTGGATATGAAGCAGATTGATGGCATGCGGAACCGTCTTAAGGACTGGGATGCTGGTGTCAACCAGCTTGGTCATTGGATTGAGGGTGCTGGTAAGGATGTCTGGGCTGCATAGATATCTTGATTCACTTGTGTTCTGGCCATCTCTATTATAATGAATACAATGGTGTGGTCTTTTATTATGATTCTGCTGCGTATATCTATTCTCTGCAGTATGCATGGCTCATTAGATGCAATATAGCGAAAAGAGACTCGCCCAACCCAATCTTATGTTCCCTTATATGGCTCACAACGAGCCCCAGACAGTGTACACATTCCGATGCCAGTTCACCATATCCATATTCCCTGACTCAACATATGAGCCATACACAGAGCATGTCCTCAAGCCAGCTCAAGTACACATCTCTGCCCATCCTACCAACAAAAAAGATCATTTGAATCATTATAGTAGAAATAAACCAAGAACCCTACAAATGCTCCCAACCCCAATCTCCGCCTCAATCAAACTCAATGGCACACATAAACGACCTCAGCGTCGGCGGATCATGCCTCTGCCTATTCTGACACCCCTTGGGTTTATAATGCCCAATGAAATGATCAAAACAACTACACTCACTCTCAGTAAACCCCTCACAGAACCCATCTTTAACAATCCACGACCCCGGTTTCTCCAGCGGACTCTTGTCACAAGGCTTCCACGTAAACCCACCATCCGTCCACCATTTACACGTCAGTCCCTGTTCGCTCCATTTGCTGCTCAGCTTGCCACCACGGAGCGCGCTGCACATTTCCATCGTGTCGTTGTACCGCCGGTTATACCCCTCGATATGGTAGTAATCGCCCTTGCAGTCTTTCTCGGTATAGATCGTGAACTGCCATGGTATTTCCCCCCAGGGACCCTTGTAGTGATCGCTTGGCTGGGCAGTCAGGACGGGAAATCCTGGTTTGGTTGTTGTGGGTTTGGTCGTGGTGGTTCCCTTGGATGTTGTCGCTTTGGAAGTTGTGCTTTTGGACGTTGTGCTCTTGGACGTTGCGGCCTGAGTCGTCTTGGGTTTGGCAGCCTGTGTAGTGGCCGGCTTTGCGGTGGCCTTTGTACCTGCAGCTGCGCCGCCAGTGGGCTTGGGCTTGCTTGCTATGGATTTAGGAGGAGTTGTAGGTGCTTTGATGGTGGCTGTGGCTCCGCCTGGAGGTGCGCGGGATCCGAGTTCACAGACTGATCTTGTATTCGAGCAGGCTCCCCACCAGGAACACTATTTGTTGTTAGAGCTGGGTCTGTGAGGATAGGAATCTCTGGGGTTACTTACACATTGAGGTGCAGCGCACGGGTTCAGACCGGCGAGATCGGCCCAGTTCTTCGGGCGTACGGTTCCGGGGACTTGGGGACCGCATGTTGCGTGGGGGAGGGCCATTGGCATAGGAGGATTACCAGTGCTGACGCAGATGAAGTCACCCTGGTATAACTGTCGACATCCGAGCCAAGACCAGGTATTCTTGTTGAAGCGTTCGATGTCGGCTTCGGTGATTCCGTGTGCTTTGGCTATTAACTTGCAGGTATCGTAGCCCTGGATGATGTAGCTGGCACAGAGGCCATTGGTATCTGGTTGTGGAGCAGCGGCTACCCAGGCCACGAGACTGGTTGACATCAACCATAGCGTGAGGAAGTCGATTTGGAAGATGCCCATCTTGTATTGACCTGGGACACGGCCCTTGGGGCGAGTAACAGGGCTTTCTCTTTATAGATATTCATAGATAGCATCTTGATTCAGGAAGGGGGACTTGAGTCTTATGCATGAAAGAGTTGGAGAGCTGTTTCTCAGTTAAGGCAGGAGGCAAGAGATATTGGTCAAGAACAATCTGATATTGATGCAAGTGATGAATGTGAACTTGTTAGTATTGTTCAAGGGTTGGAACAAAGATTCGGGGAAGGACATTGCACCTTGAGACTGGCATCCCTGATGCTTTCATTGTTCACTCGGATCACCCGTGCATGACCTCTCCGGAATTCATGTATAAAATTAGGAATGGTCTTTGTTGAAGCCATTGTTTCGATCTTCCAGTCCCGATGGTCAAATGTTCTGCTATCAGAGCTAGCCATCTTGAGGCTGATCGAGGTCAAAACCCAAGAACCAAGGTAGTCCTTTGAAGATGAGCATGGCGTGGCAGTTCAAACAAGTCAAGAGAAACAGCCTAAGCTTGGACTCTATTAGAGGCAAGAGTGACGTGAATGGGTATATTGCGCCTACCTACTTTAAACCGCAAATGTATCAGTGACATTGCCATATTTACGTGTATCTCATGGGCATTTGACAGCACAATGAGAGCGGAATACTAGGACTCTTGCTGCCAGCCTGGAACATCTATCCTTGAAGTGCTTTGATCCTTACGGTAAATTCTTTGTCTCGATACTCATATGTAAATCCCTATATTCGTATTTATTAGATTTCCTCTATATGATGATACGAATAGAGCAAGGAGTATGACACAACACTGCACAAATCAGAAGATAGAGGCGCCTAGTACAACACAACCAATCAACCAAGCAGGCCACCACACACACCAAACGACGACCTGAGTCCACACACCCCAGACATCCCACCCGAAAGCGGCCTGAGTGAGAGCAGTCTCGACAGAGACGCCCATATACCAGCAGACGCCAAGGAGGACAGTTGGTGGGGAGAGGAGGTTGAGAAACACCAGGCCAAGACTGGAAGTTGCTAAGCGGAATGGCGCGGAGCCCTGTAGGCGGGTGATGAAACTGAGTGGCGCGCAGAGGAGACCGATCATGAATGAAAGGGAGAAGTTGAGGGTGGCGAGGGTTGAGAGGGAAAGGCCTAGAAGGAGAAGGGAGAAGGATTTGATGAGGTGGTACTGTTGGGGGATGATTGGTTTTGAGACACCTAGGCCGTGGGCAAGAATTGCAGCGAGAAGGAGGGGGAGGATGATATCCACAACCACGAAAATGTAAGTCGTAGTTGTGAAATACTGCATATTTGTTAGCTGTCGTTGTTCTTACTGTTGTAGGCTGGCAGAACTCACCTGATGGAAGATATTATTAAAAACCCAAAGTGGTACAAGACCGAGTAGATGGAGCCCAAGAACAAGCGAAAGTGGCAGAGCCAAATTGCGTTCTGCGATGCTACTCGTCTTGTTCTTGTCTTCGGCGGATGCCTTCTCAGCCTTGGGTTTAGCAGTTGGCTTGTTTTCTGGGTAGTACCCAGTGCGCATCCACAGAGCAATTGCCATGATGGTGAAGTTTCCAGCGATCAGCATAGCACTGGGCAAATAAGTTCCAATGCTAACGAAGCGGTTGGACTGCATAAGCAAGTAGAAGAAGAAGCTCTGGTGCAGGTGCTCGAGCAAGTTGTTCAAACTGCGGCAAAGAGACTCGATCGTGCGGCCGAGAGCCATTTCATCCTCCCATCCCTCGCCCTTGGTCTGCAAGGTGATAGCGTCGATGTGGTATGGCATGAAGCTGCTGTGTGCGCCGGTGGCATATCCAAGGCCTTGCTTGGTCATACCGCGGAACATGGTCTGCAGACGATGTTCGTAGCTGTCATCGTGACCCCACATTTCCTGCAGGTTGGCCCCGATGCCCATCTGGCCGCCTGCAATAGCCACAGCCGTGTTGAACAGATCCAGGTTGGGCAGTTGACCATTAACTCCGTCATATACGATATGAAGTGACTTGAACCGGTGGTCGAGTGGATATTCAATCACCAATGCTCCTTGCAATGCTCCACTCTTCAAAGGGAGCGGCTGCACGGAAGCAGGATGCATATCATGATAGGCATCGATCCAAGCCTGAGTTCCGGTCTTGCTGTCGGGGGTAATTAGGAAGATGATATCCTTGGACCATAGTGACCATCCTGGGATCATTCGTTAGTGTTCGAAATAGAAAAGCACCACCATGAAACTCACTCTTGAAATATCTCGCTAATGTTAAAGCAAGAGTAACACCGTTCAAGTTCAACTTATCATCGGCCGTTATCCATGGTGCGACCAGCACGATCGCCTCCGTGGCATCACCACGCGGCGCATGGATGATAGCATAGGTGTTCTCCCCCTCATGCGTAATTCCAGCGGAGGTATATTCGTATTTCTGCGTGGCAACTTTGAGGCCTGCCGCTTGCAAGATCGACTGCAACTTCTTCGAGACCCTATTGAACTATCAGCAAATACTCCAGTCGGGGGTTTCATTCAACATACGTTGTTGTCACTTCCGCCTCGTCTTTTTGGCCTCCTCTCGCCTGTCCTTCATTCAACAATCCTTCCAGTTCATTCTTGTATCCTCGGAAGATATTCTGTTCGCTTCCCGAGAAATACGCATGGACTTGACCCGGCAGGAGCGCATTCTCGGAGATGTAGGTTCCTCGGGAGTATTCGTTCAGAGGCAGGAGAAGTAGCCAGACGACACCGACAACGACGCACAAGAAAGAGAGAAGATTTGGAAGCCGAACGAATAGGAGGTGAGGATTATTCCGCAAGTTGCGGATTGCAGCTGTCATCTTATTAGTTGGGGTCTCCGCTGGGGCCACGAAGGACAGGTGGTGTTGTAGCTTCTTTGCTCACATTTCAACGCCATTGACTAATGACCATCGGGAACTGACTTCCCGTGCCGCAAGGGCGAACCCTTTAATGAGTGAATTATTTCGATTGAAGCGACTTTAGTCTTACAAGTCAACAGTGGAGATCGGGAGCTCCGTTGTTTAGACGCGGAGAAGTGGAATTTACGCCGACCGACAAAGACCAAACGCGCAGGTTGAATGGGAGTATGCACACGCTATGCTATTATCCAATATTTCCTCCCTGATTCTGCAACAAGATAATAAAAGACTATGGTGGAAAATATACATTAAAATGGAAATGAAGAATGCATCAACATATCAATCGGATCAAGCTCCCAGGCGCTGTGTAGACCCCATGTAGCTCATGGGTGGCTGGTTGCTGCTGGGGCCAGCGGCATTGGCGGTTGGAAGAACTCCATAGCGGCCATAGGTCTTCTGATCGACGGAGACATAGTGGGGCAGGCGTCCCAAGAGGTTGAGCTTGCCCTCGATCCAGCGGAGAACCTTCTCGGGGGGCACAAACACCTTGAGGTATCCGAGGCCGACTAGCAACGATTAGCAATGGCAAAGGAAACCCAGAGACGGGGGACTCACGAAGATAACCGACAAGAATTGCACACATGTGACCGATGAAGCTCACGTTCGAGAGGAGGATAGACACCACGACACATGCGAACAGGGGCGAAGTCCAGGTGGGGATCTTGTACGGACCAAGACTGAAAGGCGTTGTTAGTGACATTGCTGTGGAAGCCTCTCTCGGCGAATCTTACCTGAAGCTAGGATGAGACTTATATGTCTTGATGGCCTCTGAGCCGAGGAGCAGGAAAACCCAGACGCTTGATTAAAGTTAGTTACCGAAGCATTCGGATTGGCAACACAATGCTTACCTAGCGCCCACCACGGAGGCATTTCTGTTCAGTATGACCTTCTCAATCAAGATATAAAGTCCAGCAGGGACAGTTGAAAGGGCTAAATGGACATCAGCAAAGATGACCCTGAAAGTCAACAGTCGTCGGAGCACTCACGTCCAATAAACAATGCAACAGCAGTCAAGGTACCATGCTCAGCCTCAAACCGCTCCAGCAACGGTGTAAGCGCTATAGCATTGAGCAAAGCATGGAAGAAACCGGTGTGGATGATCGGGTAGGTATTAAGTCGGTACACTGATCACATTGCCAAGTCAGCCATGCGCCCAATATGCGCCTTGAACATAGGACTAAACATACTAGTTCCCAGATTGATTTCCTCAGGAATAAGAGCACCCCATTGCACAACACTCCATATCGTTTGGAACTCAAGCAGCCAGAAGGCGAATATGGCCAGCAGCGTCAGGCGGGTGAACAACGGTAGCCGCAAGATGTAAGTTCGTACCCGACCCGGATTGAAAGGCAACGGAGGTAAAGCAGCAGGAGTGACCATGATTACCGAGTGATTCTGTTATCCAGACTCTCGGATTGGAATATAAAATGCGACGAGGGCCGTTCAGGGTGACCGGTGTATCGGCTGTCAAGTCAAGATATACTGCGCCTTTGAAAGAGAGGATTTGCGATCGGAACGAAGACGTGAATATGAATTGACCCACGGAATCGAGAGTCAAGTCTGCAGATCAAACGATTTAATGACTGAAGGCAAAAAGAGACCAAATGTCAGTTTTATGATTTCCTCGCTGGCCCCAAGTTCCGAGTCCGGCTCATGTCCAGGGATAACTCACAAGGCACACGCGATTCTTTGAAGTCGAAAGAAAACGAGACCCGAACCAAATCAAATCGAGTAGATCCCCGAAAATCAAAGTCCGATATAAACCGAAATAAAGATCATAAAAGAGCGAAGTCCAGGGAGATGCAATCGGGCCATTCGAGCGACTTGTTCGTTCGCAAGTTTACGCCCCGCGGTAAAGACCAACCACGCAACTCAAATCGACACGCGATGTCGGATGTCGGGTGTCTCGACCGAAAAACTGGGGGGTGGTTTCGGGAGATTTTCTCGATTTACGGGTTCTGAGACTATGTTCGTGGCCAAAAATGGGAGATATCCATTAGAGATTGCTATTTACATATTCCAAATCTGAGATCTTTACAGGTACTCGTTGAACCAGCCGATGGCCTGGCAGAAGGCTTGCTGCTTGGCCCACTTCTGCTTAGGATCGCTGAGATCACCGCGGACAGCGAAGCCGTGGCTGACTCCACTGAACAGGTTAATTTGCCAGGGCTGAGCGGCCTTGATAAGAGTCTCCTCGGACTCGTGGCGCAGCTGAGTAGTGAAGATGGCGTCGACCTCTGTGGACACGCTAAATTAGCGTTTGATATCTTATTTGTTTTGCGGTTGATTGATCAAAGAAGATTCACTTACCGGCAGCGGCGATGGAAAGGGGGCCCTTAATGGCACCGAGTTCCTCGTGGGTAACGAACGAGGGGTGGGCAATGAAGCCGGCGTCAATCTTGCCGGGCTGGAGGTAGCGGGTGACGTACTAAACAAAGGACCGTAAGCATCAAATTGCCAATGTTGTGTTCCTGGGGATTGGATCTTCAGATCTCAACAATACATACCTTACCGCCGAAGCAGTAACCCACAGCACCAACTCTCTTCACGCCCAGAGTCTCACGAACGTACTTGAGAGTCGAGTCAATGACGGGCTCGACGTCCGCGATCTGGTGCTTGGGAAGCCATGCGGGCAGATCGGCCTTGCCAGATTCCATATCGCTGACGCTAATCGGGTCACCCTGGAGAATATCCGGCATGATGGTCAGGTAACCATTGTTGGCATACTCGTCAGCGAGCAGCTGGGAATTGGGGAAGATGCCGAAAACGTCGGTTATGTAAATAATGGCCTTCTCGGGAGTCTTGTTATCCTTGGGGTAGGCGATGTAGGTGTTAACTACACAACGGTTCGTGTCAGCTGGGGTTGTTCCTGGGTGCTGCAGGTGGCTGCAGCTCGGTGAATTCCATCTTACCTCCGTCGATGTTCTTGATCTCGCCAAGAGGAGTACCTTCGTGCTTGAAGCCAGAGGCACAGCAGGCAGCGGGGGGGGTTAGAGGCCATTTTGATGAAATTGGGGTGATGAGGTTTGGAGAACTATTACAATGGAGGCCTAGAGGCCCGGAGGATCCCCTCGCTTATAAATAGCTCGACGAACTCCGAAAAAGGTACAATGCCCACCGCAAGCCTCGGGTTCCGATGGTGATGGCATCAGATCCATTTCTCTTCCAATCAAAGCAGCTGCTCTGTTCCGTTTTTCTATTGACCCCACTTGCCCCTCCAGCCGCTTGGAGAATCATGAAGCCGATTCCCAGCCGTTGAGCCTCAGGTCTCAGTCCGGAACCCGGGTGGGACTGAACTGGTCCCTTCTTGTATCCATATCCTATCCATGGCCGATCTGCGGAGTACTCTCTCAACAGCATACTGAAAAATGACATGGGAATACCCCACGGTACGTCGGCACTCGCAAATTGAGCGGCTCGGGTATAAACACTTAAGTCCGAGGCAAATACCTGCCGCAATTCAAATAAGAAATACTTCATAACATTGCATTTATATTCTCAACATCTGTACGACATATATGTGAGAGACCAGGACGTCCAGTCCTCGTCAACCTCATTAAACTATAATTACCACATTAAACCATTCACATAACTCACATAACTCACATCGCAAAATAATATCATGTTCGAGGGCTTCCAAAGAACTGTCCTTGGATAACGTCGTTGCAAGAGCGGGGGATATCATGCCGCATGATTCATGCACAAATGAGATGACTCCATATTTCCCTGCATGAAACAAAAAACCTCAGAAGTGTAAAGGGGTATCGAAGGAAAAAGAACACGGCAGATCGTTTATTGGAAGCGGAAGTTGGAGCGCTGAGCACGTCGGACAGCCCAGGCTTTGAGAGCGATCGTCAAGACCTCGTATGCCATGATGAAGGCGCTGAAACCGAGACCGACGGTGAAGGTGAACATGGCGTCGAGCTCGTAATACTCCATCGCTTCAATCACATTGCGGGTCTAGATTGGAGTTAGTCATGCCCTGGAACCTATTAGAATTGGAAGCTTACACTCAGCATGAAAATGAGGCCTCCCGAGATCAGACAAAACGCGGCAATGATTTCAGTCGGAGGACGAGCCGGGAGGTACGAGGTCGGTGGCTTGAGGAACACCAAAACGTAGGTCATGCCGCGAGCAATCGCGAATCCTACCAGCATGTTACCCCACTGTTTGTGCACCATAGTCGACGTCATGCTGGTTTGATGGTGCGACCCCATCATCATACCAAGCAACATGATGACCAGGGCTGGCATTGGATTCAATGACACTCCCTGGGACTTGGGGGGCTGCCAAGCTTCATCGGAAGTACCATGAGCAGGCGTTTGGAGGACAGTGCTGTTCAACCATTCACGAATACGGGTGGATTCGAAGAGCATGCCGGCCTATTTCAGGTTGTTAGTCAGATTGAATTCTCACCGAGAAGGCCGAGAACCACCAGAACTTACCAGGCCGCCGCCGAAGAACAACACGGAGATCGAGACGTGCTCGAGATCTGTTGCGGACCATTTCTTGCCCGCATTAGAGAGGTGCTCCAAGAACACATTTGATGCACCATATAGGAAAATGACAAAGGATTCGGTAGCTTCGCCCGAAGGAACCTTGGATTTCCAACCAACAATAGACGCAGGGGGCTTCTTGTTCCAGGCCCAACCCAAGTCTGACCAGCAGCCGATATAGCGACCAAGGGTGAGGATACCATACCAGAAGAAGATACCGCCCTTGATAAAGTGAGCAAGTCCATTGAAGATCTCACGATCTCTCATGATGCCCCCATAAGTTACAGCGCCAGTCGCGAGAGCAACGAATCCGAATGGAAGAATGACGCGGTCAACAATATTATACACAACATTCAGAATTCGAAGAGCCCGGCTGGGAATCAGACCAGGGAGACGCTTGGACAGGAATCGACCAACACCCGTGTTATGGATCCAGCTGCGCGCAGCACTAGCCTTCGCAGGCAATTCTTCTGGCTTTTCGAATCCATCGTATTCGGCAGACGATTCACAAGAGGGCGATGCAGGACCACGGATAGAAGAGTTACTGTCTGTACCCTGACCGCTATCACGAGACCAGCGACGCTCATGCATCGGGCCATTGAGGTAAGTGTGCTCGTGATCGTGATCGTCAGTCGCGACAGGCAAGAAAGTAGCATGTTCATAAGATTGCGCAGTCGCTTCCGGCTGGCCCCGGCCGGCATAAGCAAAGAGCAGAGCCAGAACAACCTGCGCACTGACGACACACGTTGCGATCCAACCAATCTTGTGGTGTGCATTGTTCGGGTAGAGGTCTGGCGTCTGGCTGTTATATACGACTCCGAGCAGGACACCGAAACCGTTGAAAGCGAGAAAAAGGAATTGTGACGGAATCGCCAGCCACGAGCGGGCAATGCTCAACATGACAGCTTTTCAGTGAGTTAGCCTGCTGTCTATTTGGTTCTCTTCCGAAATCCAAGTATTCACACGGGGCACTTACCAACAGGAAGAACGAAACACCAGCCCAGAACCATGAGAGCAATGTGAGCCATGATAGCACCGGAGTGCTTGCTATAGGCAAAATAGCTCATCGGACCGTCGCTAGCAGCAGTCGCCGTGGGCTGCGGCACACTGGTACTTGCATGCATATCCATATCCATTCCCATGTCCATGTCCATTGATTCATCGCCGTGCGGAAGCGCGGTCGCCAGCGATGCGAGAACCAGAGTGAAAGTTGCGACCAAGGCAACCCGAGTAGCTTTAGGCCGCATTGGAAGAAAGACTTATGATACTGTGAGATGTGGGTATGCCTGTATGTGCAAAATTGGAGGTGGTTGAGGAAGTTGTAGAGCTCCAACCCGAGGTCGAAGCTCTATCGAATCGTGACGTAACGAACCTGCTAACTCGGTAGCTGGGCCCGCGTTTATGCTTGTTCTAATGTATAGTCCAGGCTCAGTCTGGGCTACCTAGATACTTGACTGGTTCCACGAGCTGCGATTATTTGTGGAAGCTGTACGGAGGCTGCACAGAGTAGTGAAGCTGTAGGGCTGAAGTATGAGATTCGGGGGGAATGCAGTATATAAGGGTTGGCAGTTGGGGTTGGAAACTTCACACTTAACAAGGAAAGAAGTACCGGGAGCTGCCTTGATTAAAATCAATTGAATAAATAAAAGAAAAAAAGAAAAAAAAAAAAAGAAACCAGCTCGCCGGCGCTGATTTCCAATGCCTGGAGAGGAAAAAAGGCTTACGAAGTATGAAAAGTGCGTGGAAGAAGAAAAAAATAAAAAATAAAATAAAAAAAGGCCCAGCTTCGGGGCCGATATCCTCATACTCCATATATGACGGTTATTCATGATTCGCAAGACTCTTGTCTGATTATTTTTTTCTACCTAGGTATACATCACATCCAACTAGATTCATATCCTCATATTCACTTAACAGCATCTCTGCCTGACTCTCAGCTTGTGCTATCTGTATTGAAGAACGAGCTAGAACTAGAACGTCTTGGCGATATCGTTTTCTTTTTTTTTTTCAAGAAAAAAACCATTTTTTAGGCTTTGGAGTCGGGTGTCTCGGGAGGCTCCAAGGCTCTTGTGTCCGGATTCAGGACCACCTAAGATCTGAATCCATCGTATGGGGTGGTGACCTCATCCAGGGGAGTTAGCAAGGTCTACAGACCAGGAACTATGACTACATCATATACAAATCACTTATTCTGTATGGAGTACTCCGTACGGCATAGATTTATAAAGGTTGGGATTTGGTATACTCCATCTGAGCATGTTCCAAGTACGGAGTATACCTGCCAGAGAATAAGCGCCCAATGACGTAGTAGATCGTTACCCTATTTGGACGGGACTTCACCAGGTCAGCGTTGTCTGGTCTCGTCTTTGGCGAGATGTACGGAGTATGCAGGGCAATGTTCTAGGCACGCCCTAGATGAGCATATATCTATGACATATGCTTGACAGCCCCGAACATATCCTACATTGACTCCATTTTTCGGGATTACCAATCTTGCGTATCGAGCCCGTATGGCTAACTCTTTAATAGAGGCAGATGATCATTAGGGATCTGTTCCCCCAATCGGCGACAGTCTTTGTTTGTACTTATGCAAAGTTATGATCCCGGAGTCAATCAACCCCCAACAATCCCTTGCCAGCTACTTCCATCTACGGAGTACATCCCTGTCCCTCGGTCTCGCTTTGTTCCCTGAGCCGCACTTTTGAGTTGGCTCCATCCTGGTGGGGGTGCTGATGGTCTGATGGCATTTGACAGCCGGGTTCTCCGCCGGATATACGAACGTAGGACGAGAAGCAAGAAAATTGGGCGGAAAATCGGCACCTCCAAATGCTACCCAAAGAAGTATTTGTTGAGGTAAGAACCCGCCTCGGCCACTCACCCGAATCTACTCCGTACTCCGTGCATCATAAGATCATCCTTCTATCGGTTGGTCCTTGCACGCACAAACTTCATGTATACAGCATGGATACAATACCCATATGGCAGACTGCAGATAAATCCAAGCCACCTGGGCATGCTCAATCCATACCCGATGCATCTCGTCATGTGGTGTCCCAGGCTGTTTGTCCTAGACACCTTGATAGTCCCGCCAAGCACTCCGCCCACTGTGCTCCATACCGTGCATTCTACTTACTCCAGACGCCACGAGGAACCGTCATTTCCCGGTCAAGAAAAGTGACATCGTTGAGCTTTGGCAGGGCCGGGGCCAAGAGCTGGCCCGATCTTGGCGATTGGTGCGTCGGCATCCGTGGGCATCCGGGGACCTGAAAAAGACTAGGGTGTTAAGCCCACGCACCTGCACGTCCGTAGGATCGACGCTGAATAGTTGCTAATTTGCTGATGATCTCTTCGTGCTTCTTAGGTCCGGAATGCAAACTCCGCTTTTACTTCCGAACCCCGAGAGTGTCTTTTTTTCCAACACGAGCGGTAAGCTGTCCTATGACTCATTCTTAATCATGGTGCAAAGATAAAGACTTAAGCTGTTGCCTTATACATTTGATTTACAATCTCGGGGTCTGGCTAATCTAATGCCGTGGCTCTTGCATGCCTCCACAATATACGGAGTATGGCTGTACCCGGTTATAATCTGACGGTGTGACCTGGGCGGCACTCTGCAGGCTTAGCATCCTTACCCTTGTCCTTGAACCCAATCGCTTCATCGCCGAGCAGTGGATGGCTCGTGACACCTAACATCCTCGGAGGAGATCCTCGGACAAGATCCTCGGAGAAGCTCCTCGAACTATGAACACCTCAATCACAACCCTTGGATTCGTGGAATTTCCCAAGGACATTGACATACGAAGCCTTGAATCTCCCCTTCACCAACAGACTAACACCAAACAACCAACGCCCCCAAAAGTTCGAGGGTTATTGCCAATTCGAGAAAGATCGTCTTGAGTAATCGGAAATCCGGCACAATTGCCCTCCGCACCCCGGCTGGGATCTAGCCGTTTCCCAGAAGTCAGAGACGTCCAATAAGATGGCAACTGATTTGACCCATGTGATCAGCAAGGGTACAGCATTCGGGCGGAGATATATTAGAGACAGCTCAAAAGTTGAGGGGTTGATTCAGAGCACCCTCGGGCTTGAAGCCCAAGGCGCTAACTTACACCCTTTTACACACTAGCCAAGTAGCGTCTCCGGGGCATTAGTACCACCTGTTCGCTCTACCAAAATCAAGTCCGTGCCGACATAAAAGGTCTATTCATTGAACGGGCTGCATAAGGAATAATGCTCTGCATAAGTGGTGCCATATATTTTGTAGAGCCCTACGTATCTTGTAGTACAACGCATGTACGGAGTATCGACATCTGGAATGCACAAGGACATCTTTAAAAGTAACAGCCAGATCTGTCTGGTCTGTCAACCTCCAAAGCCGCTACGAGTTCATGAGCCCAGGTACAGAGTACCGGGACCTCACTTGCTCACCCAGCCGAGCGTCAAGAGCTACACCAAATCCCCAGACAAAAGCCGAAAGCGCGCAAACGGCATGCCCTGGTCTAGACCATGCGCAATCTAAACAGCGAGTCGGAGCAGTAGAGATTCCCAGAGAAAAATTCCGTCATTGAAATTGTTAAGAAAAAGCCAGGATGAGGGAAATAACATGACATCCTCCTTTTTCAAGACACTCCACGCAACAACCCCAAATCCTCCCCTCGGAGCCAAGATCTGATTTGATTCGCAACCCCGTGGCAACGGGCACGCGTACCCGATGTCTATTCCTCCATTCACAAAAACATCAAAGACGCCACTTTTGAGCTCGTCTGAAACATTGCTCCACTGGACGCTACCGTAGTCGAGCCGGGTGCGTAGGTGGGATTTCGTGGATGCGAACGGTTCGAGAGGAGGGAGTCAGAAATGAACATGGTTTTTTTTGTCCGCTTAGCGGTACTGTAGGTGTAAAAAATGCTGGTTAGTGCTGTGGTCTTGCAGAGTTGTGTGATTGACAGTGGCGGGTTTGTAGATTGTATTCGATGATCGGGATGATTTTTCATATCGGGTGGTGTATTTGTGCAGTGTTCGAAGAGAATCGGATGGTATTTGCGAGCGAGGAATGAAAACGAACCTTGGTGAAACCAATGTCGGTGGACTTCTCACGGAAGCACTGACGGCAGATGTTCATCTAAAGTCCATATTAGCCACACAAGTCCATTTCACACCACACATTGCAGAACGCAATATGCTCGAGGATTCGGTGTCTCCTTACGCCGTACTTGCGGATCAGACCGGCGCGGTGGGAGCAGACACGACTGAAGGCGCACAGATATTAGCAATTCCGTTCCAATTCAATATCGATTTCGATTTCCGTCCAAGGCTCCTCCCAAGTTTCTTTCTCGGTTTCGACTGGATCGTTCATCGGGGAATTATAGGGTAAACACACCATTCGCGGGAGCCCTTGCCGTACCTATTGGGGATAATTGTTAGTTATATCGTTCATTTTCGAGATGGTATTCTGTGCGCTGGAGTTTCGACTTACTTGCGGGGCCGGCTGTACCAAACGCTCTCGTGAGTCATCTTGAGGTTTTAAAGGCGGGACCTGGGAGTTGACGGGGTTGTTGACGGGACGAGGGTCGCTGGCGTTGGGCGTTAAAGAACGGAGACAGAAGTTAGGGTTGGAATTTGCGTTGTGTGCTGCCCCAATGGGGAATAGGGCACGGGCCAACTCGCTTGGGTTGCGCTAGCTATTTTGGGTGGATCATGTGACCAATGGGCGATCACCACATCTCGTTGCCTCAGGCCGCCAAATCATATACTTCGACCATTTTCTCGATTTGCTGTCTTTGATTCACCGATATTTTGGCCTTATACGACTGGCAGAACGAGGGCTTGATTATATTCCTGATTTGTGCAGCTTTACCTCCGTAAAAGCAAGAATTTTATAGGTCTTCTCCCTTCATAGAAAAGTAGACATCCCAGGGAAGACATCAACCATGTCCGCGACAGTGACTCCATCATTGTCCATGAGGCCCAATATATACTATTGATCCTAATTTCTATTCAAATCTTGATGTTTAGGAGCATAGTACAGTGGATTTCGCCATCTCACAAAGTATTGCCACAGCCACAGATAAGATGAATGGCATAGAAGAGATCACATATCATTATTCTTGAGGCGCATATAGAATAACAATGCCCCCACACCATTGTGCTTTGGGGCAAAAGGATGGCAGTCGGGTCGTAGATGTATGGGTTATAGATGTATTGCGACATATGGAGTGGTGGCGTCTTCCTTTGCGGTGACTTTCTTTTGACTTATTAGGAGCAACTGAGATTGGTTAATCCTGTGGTATCTTTAGTGCCAGATAGATACATTGCATGGGATTATGGTTTCCTTCGAAAGCTTTGTTCTATCATTCTTGATAATAATACTGACTGTTAAGACGAGAAGTGATAGGGTGAAAAGGGCTACTGTTTCTAAAGAGATACTATATCATTGCGGCCTTTTTGCCTCCCAACACTTGATCCTTACTCCATATTCCTCTCTCTTTCCCTACCTTGCCCACTTATATCGTTCATCTATTATCTAACCTTAGATCTAAGCCATCGAGTTCCCTATCGAGGTATCTTGAGTTTGTGAAGCAGTGACATTCTTACTTCTAAAAAAGAGCCAAGATCTAAAAACGAAGACTTCGTCTGTCCCTTTCTCACGTAGACTCTGATCAACTTCAAAATGTCATTTGAAAATCCCAATCAAGGGCTAAGCTGGGCCGATTTCGAGAACAGTCCTGTCTTGAATGCAGTCCCCCCAGACGCACTTAATGGATACGCACATGGTTTGCATCACCAAGCGCCTTACAATACTTACCATATGAACTAATCTTGGAACCCATAAAAAGTCCTATCCCGACAATAACCCGGGCTGAAAGCCCGCAGCATAACCTCGCCGCAATCAACCATGGCGCCAGAGTATATGCCATCAAAACGGCCGACTTCCGCTCCATCCCACCTCCTCGCCCCCTACCGTGCTGAACCGATAAGATATCAGCGTTTGCAGTGTGATATTCAAGGTTATATGATGTGTAGATTGACATTTCCAGACAACACCAAGCTGTTGAACTATGTTCGCCTGAGGCACCCTAGAGCGAGTATGTACTAATTCATATGAAAGTATGCTTGGCATTATGCTGATTGTCTCATTACTTTTTAGTTACTATGGCAAGGATCACCGGGAAGAGTGACTTTGAGATAGAGGCAGGCCGAAACGCGATGAAGCGTTGGATGTTGTTGCATTGATGGCGGCAGGCGAGCTACATCCACGGGCCTGGCCGTGGACCTCGTAATGGAGTATTTAGATGCTATTGCATGATTGCATATCAGTTATATGTGATATCTTATGCTAACCTTAGATATAGTTCTCGCAATGCGGATTCTGCTGCTCGATATGGTACCCGATTCCATCGAGAGTCCGTTTATGAAGCAAACTCCGCTGGAAACTTGGTCACGTCTAAGTGAGAGGGTTAGAGCAGTTGATCATGACAAAATAGCTTTTGCTTTCAATCCGAGTCACCTTAGAGCTCATATTACTTATAGTATACTATCTCATATGTGAAAGCCGCCCCCCCTCCCACAAAACCGGATTGATTGGAGGGCATATAGATGCCAGCCTCATATTAAATGGCTGAATCGAGTATAACAATATTTCAAAGTATACTCACTTGATCAGCGGCTCACTATCATATCACTTTCTTCTTGACTGTGAGGTAAAGATGCCCCTCCGATGATCATTCTCTAAGAGTTGGAAGAAATGTTCTTGATTATGCATATACCATCTCATCTGGAAGTGAGCAGTAGTTCTCTTTTTAGTCCGGACATACTAAGCATAGAATGCTATTACATCCCCTATACATATTGATTAAGCACTAGAGGTCTAGGTAGAGTCATTTTAAAATAAAACTGATTTTGATTATGAGCAGAGAAGAACGCTTTCCGACTAATTTTGGGACTGAGCAAGTCCCTTCAAACCCTTGTGGGTTTGACCCCCGAGCACCCTACTTCTTGGCCTTTTGGGCTCGCAGAGAACGCACGCTGTAAAACAGCAGATATGCGTCCTGGCGAAGGACCTCCGCCACACCCGCCACCGTCACCCGGTTGTCATCCATAAGCACCCACTGAAGTAAGAGATTAGCACGAAGACAGCCTGAATGATAGAAGGGATAATAACTCACGGTGTCATTCTCCAGGCGGGTGTAGGCGAAGTAATGGCCAGAGTCCATTGTGCCCTGGTGCACAATGACGGCGGTGAGGTCGTACATGTACTGAGACATGTCGACGGGCAGGCTGTCCTTCTTGACAGTGTACGGCAGCATGTTGACGGAGAGAGGGAAGTCGATGTGGCCGTTCATCTTCTCGGAGGAGTTGGAGGAATGCTCATAACGCTATACGAATGTTAGTCAATCCTTGTTTCGCGATCAGATGCTCGAACAAACCTTCAGCTGCATGCAGAGCATGACAGGGAGCTTGCGGATCTGCAGACGCTTTGAGGCCCGCTGGGGAGTGTTGCCGCATTTCTCGCAGTGGTAGGCAGCATCGGCGTGGAGGTCTTCAGCGGCAGTGAAGCTGTCCAGGCAGCCGATCAGGGTTCCCGTGGTAGATGAGCTAGAGCGACCGAGCTTGCGCTTCTTGTGCTGAAGCTGAACGTCAAGACTCAGGTCGGCCATGGGATCGTGAGTGTTCGTGGTTTGGCCGCATTTGTGGCACATGACGCTGCTGCGCAGTTCGCCATAGAACATCTGGTGGAAGAAGCACTCGCATGGCTTATCATAGCTCTCAACATGTCCGGGAGTTGATGAGTGAAGTCCGTTGACCAGGAACTGGAAGTACTCGTGGGCATCTTGCTGGCGGTATCCAGCCATGTCCTGTGAACTAGTTAGCCAGCCATATCGTTGTTCAACTTGATTCTCGGCGTACCTTGGATTTCTGCCAACCATGGTGAAGAAGAGTGGCTGCGGAGACTGCGTCGTTTCTCTCAGCGCTGTTGAACTCCATGAAGACTTCGGCGGTTGCACAAGCCAGACAATCCTTGATTTGGCATGTGTGGACATCATGGCCACCTCCCAGGAAGTAGGCATTCAGGGTGGGATCGTGCAGGAAGGCTTGCAAGATAGAAGCTTGGTAACAGGTTTGACCCATATTCCATACACCACGAGCGCCACGGTTGATGCATGGGTTTTTGTAAGCATTGTTCTTGACATAGACCTCGGAGGCCGAGTCCTCAGCCCAAATGGCTCGACCATCTGTCAGGTGTCAGCGGATATGAGTTTCAGAGTGGGCTGGAATGGCATTTCGAAAATGCTTCAAACTTACCAACAACTTCATACTTGCCAGCAGGGCCACGGAGCCTATCCAGGACATGATCATAGATAAAATCGAGACATTTCTCACAGAAAACAAAGCGATTACGAGACTCCATATCTATTATTGTTTGTCAGTATGAGATGAGGGCTAGCCTGGCCAGTGAGCTAACTTACAGAAGGCATGTCCAGTCTCGGCGGTATGGTCCGCTCGATTTGTGCTCAGGCAGACTTCCGGGCAGCTCAAGCAGTGATACTTCGGCTTGAGTGACTCCACAGTTCGGAGTCCAGTGGTCGGGACAGCGACCGTCTCTGGTTTCGAGAACGGAGCCAGCAATTGATATTGCTTGCGGAATCGATCTTTAAACTGACCCGCAGTTTTCTCGTCCTTGGAGAGAACCACCGCAAGATGTTCTAGTGGAAGTGAGCCGAGGCCAAAATCAGCGATGAGAAAGACCAATACTTACCACAGCCAAATGCTGCTTCCGAAAGCAGCTGGACGGAATCGAGGGTCGCCATGGTGAGCGACATGAGGATGATTGGATGGGATGAGCAAGAGAGATGAGGTTAAAATGAGAGGGTTAGGATTGATGAAAGTGGACACAACACAAATGATATGTAGTAAAAACAGGTTAATAGAAGTACCAGACCTCTATCCACGTAGAGTCAAGAAAAGGAGCTTGAAAGAGAGGAGAGTATCCAAGGGAGAGAGAAACGGCTGGTTAATAAGAGGCCAGGTATAGCCTCAAGGACTCCCTCTGAATAGGGCCAGCATTGCACTGTAGAAATATGAGAATGTGATTAATAGAAGAATGTTTGAACAATAAGACTCACGAAAGCAAACAAATAGGGACGATAGCAGGTGAATGGAGGGGAGCTATACAGTCCACCTAAGGTTGCGATTGATCTGATTCGACGTCACAAACAGTCCAATAGGACTTCCCTATTCACAAGCCAATGAATATAGATCTAAAAAGGACTAGTGCACGATGTTGTTGCCCAAGTTCCTCTCAACGCAGTCAAGAGAGGTGGTTTGCCATCGGGCGGTGGTTTTTCGCCTGAACCCCATTTACCGCCGGGCAAGAGATCGGACGGCAGAAGGGGGCTTTGTCTGGGGGTGAGGGAGCTTAGGTATTTCATTATTCATAATGTGGTAAAATCTCTATATTACATAGGAGAGAATGGCTAGATTCATTCAAGGGTCATTTCTATGCACGGTTCTACATGGGAATCATTATGAAAAAAAAAAGTATGCGCCAACCAGCCCACTGCAACAAAAGCTCTCGGTATAGGTCCAGCTCTTGGATACCAATAGACAAGCATGTAGCTCGAACTGAATGCCCCCTATTTCAGCTCTTTTGGGCACTCAATGGCCAGGCTCTTTACCGAGTCCCTACTCCTCTACCCCGGGGCAATGCGCTGGGACGCGCACCACGAGCAGTGCCTCGTGTAGTATACCGACTGCTTGCCGCGCCACGAGCGATGCCTCGCGAGGATGCTCGTGAAGCCGAGGCTGCACCATACTTGGAAGTCGGTCTAGAGGAGGTGGTAGTGCTGGATGGGTTCTCGACAAAAGTGGTGTCCGTAGTCCTGTGTCGCGAGGACTGATTAGCTCAGGGATCCGAGATGAAAAGTGTCGCGTCGCCTGTAGACTTACATGAAAGTCATCTCACCGTCATCAACCGGTCGGGTGGGTTCTGATTCTGCTTCTGGATAGCTGTTAGCAAACTCCATTCATCGCACCCCAGTAAATCTCATATAGTGCTCGCTGCATACCTTTTTCTTCTTCATCTTGTTTAGATTTCCTGAAGGAGTCTGCAATGGGAGCCTATTCCACACGAATTAGCAACACTGTCGCGTACTGCCATCATCGTCTCTATTGTCGCTCGACGCGTCTGCGATCATACCTCTGGGAAATCCACACAGAATGCATTCATATTCAAGCCGTAGAGGAAACTGGCGAAACTCTCGCTGAAGCGCGTCAGACTCTCGTGCATCAGCTGCAGATGCATGAAGTTTGCCTCGAGGTCCGCCATTGAATCGGCCAGCTCGGCGAACTGCGGCTCCAAGGCGTTGATGGCGGGTTGTGTGTAGCCTGCATTGCCAATGCTATTTCCATAAGCGTGTGCTTCCCGTAGTGAAGAGCGCGAGCTTGGGCGCAGGGGAGTCGTAGGCCTGGACGAGGGCCTCGGGCGCGAGGATGATCGAGGAGGGCCGTCCATGTTTGTGTTGCTTCTGGTGGGAAATGCGATCGCCTCGAGTTTCGAGAGATTATCAACCAATTAGAAGAGGCTTAATTGCGATCTCTAAATAGCGGATAGTGGTTATCGAGGTAGAGGTAGGTGGGTAAGTAGGAAGATGTGTGAAGTTGTTGATCCCCCCGCCAGAAAAGACCTCTCACACAACACTTGTATACTTCGCAATATAATGTGAGATGAAGATCAAATGTAGTGAAAATACCAATTACTCTTGAATATCATTCGCAATTTCGAATTAATCCATCACTCTAAACACTTGTTAGACGATCTTCCCCGCATTAATCGTCATATCCTTGATTCCGCCGGTCTCGCATTTTCTCGCTCCTCATTTCCCCTGCTCTCACTCCTGATATCAACTCAATTATACCGCTTATGCGTAGCTCACTCTTGCGCCGTCTTCATCCTCCGGCCAAATTCCCTGTTGCCCGGTATTCTTTTGCGCGACGCTTATCCACGCATCCAATAGAGCCAACGAAGGCTTCATCCTTTTGGTCCCTTACATTCACAATCGCCGTCGTTGGAGGAGGCGCTTGGCTCCAGAACAAATACTTCGGTCCCAAAGACACATCGACTATATCTGAGCCTCAGATTTTCCCGCAAGAATCGCAACAACACACCCTTGGAGTGATCGATACCCTCACGATGTCCGCCCAGCCCGCCCCCGGAACCGTCGGGAACCTTACCCCGGAGCAAGAAGTTAAGCTCAAGGAATTCTGGGTCTTGACACTCAAGGTCTTCGGTCTCACACTCGAGGAGCTTGAAATCCCGCAGTCCGCCGTCACCAGCAATGCCCCGGCATCTGCCCCGACCCAGGATAAGAAGAAGTCGAAGAAGGGGTGGGGCCTCTGGGGTCGCGCCGACGACGATACAAAGGGCGCTTCCTCCGATAGCCTCGCAGCCGGCGTAGCAGCGATCAGCGTGGCCGATGCCGATGATAAGTATGGCCAGTCCAAGGAGTACAAGCAGGCACTGGAGGATATGAAGCCCGAGGAGATCCGAACGGCATTCTGGAGCATGGTGAAGGGCGATAACCCCGACGCACTGCTGTTGCGATTCCTCCGTGCGCGCAAGTGGGATACCAAGAAGGCGCTGGTGATGTTGATCTCCACCATGCGCTGGCGACTGCTGGAGATGCATGTTGACGATGACATCATGTTCAATGGCGAGGCGTTGGCTGTAAAGCAGTCGCAGGGCTCGGATGCTAAGGAAAAGAAAAAGGGAGAGGACTTCCTCACGCAGATGCGTCTGGGTAAGAGTTTCCTGCATGGTGTTGACCGGGCTGGTCGCCCGATCTGTGTTGTGCGTGTGCGCTTGCATAAGGCTGGTGATCAGGACAATGAAGCCCTGGAGCGGTTTACTGTGTATACTATTGAGACCGCGCGTCTATTGCTCGCGCCGCCGATCGAGACTGCAGTAAGTACCTCGGTGGTGGTTATTGTGTCACAGTGGCTGACTGGTACAGACTATTGTCTTCGATATGACGGACTTCGGTATGGCCAACATGGTAAGTTGTTCATCTCTATGCCATTCATATTATATACTAATATCTGTCAGGACTACGCCCCCGTGAAATTCATGATCAAGTGCTTCGAAGCCAATTACCCCGAATGCCTCGGAGCAGTCCTCATCCACAAGGCCCCCTGGCTATTCTCAAGTGCGCATCCCAACGTCCCACAAGCAGCAATATTTTCTAACCATATACCCAGGCATCTGGAGCGTGATTAAGGGCTGGCTCGACCCGGTCGTCGCAGCGAAGATTCACTTTACGAAGAACCGCCAGGACCTCGAAACCTTCATCCACCCAAGTCAAATGATGAAGGAGCTCGATGGCGACGAAAACTGGGTATACAAGTATGTCGAGGTACCGGAGAACGAAAACCCCAAGATGGCCGACAAAGAGACCCGGGATACTCTGATGGCCGAACGTCAAGAACTCGCCAAGGAGATCCAGACAACCACCGTTGACTGGATCCGCGCCAGCTTCAAGAAGGAGACCGATGCTGCTTCTGCTGCCGAGGAGAAGCGCAAGGGCTTGATCGAGAAGCTGCGTGCTCATTACTGGGTCCTTGACCCGTATGTCCGGTCTCGTTCGCTCTACGACAGACTGAATATCGTCCAGGGTGAAGGCAAGATTAACTTCTACCCCGATTCGGAGAAGAAGGGTGCAGAGGGTGCATCCGCATAGGCTACGCAGAGCGTATAATTTGCGTATGTTGATTTTCAAGCTTATATGCTAGATGTCTAGAGTCTTGGTTTTGCATTTGATAGCATACACAGACTTTGTTCTTGTCTACTAGAGAACATATGAGCATTTGAGTATACATTGAACGGAGCAAACTCCTAATGAAACTTGGTCTGATTGGCTATCTATCTACCTAAAGGTACAAAGTTAGGAAACTGGGCGTGTCCACAATATTGGGCTGAGCACTCAAATTACCGCGAAGCTACAGCCTATCTTCATGTTCAGAAGGATCACACACTGTCTTTCTAGAGCATCTAGCCCAGCTGATCCCACCGCCTCTGCACAAGATAAAGAGATGCCGAGCGCACAGCTGTACAAGTGCCGGATAGACATAACAGTGGTGGCTACTATATCGGCAATGCAAAGCATAGAAGAAAATAGATAGTCTTCATTGGTATTAAAGTTGCTTACATCTCCAGAGATGGTCGAAGCCGTTTACATCTTCGACTTGATTTCCTCGTGGAGAGCCTTGAGCTTATCCATATCCGTAGCCTGTTGAGGCCATCCAATGGTCATACCCTCCTTCTCGTTGGGCTTGGGGATCTATGATCTTGTTAGTGCATGCTCTAGTGATTTCCAGCATAACATTGAGTATCCATTGGATCATGGAACATACCATGTGGAAGTGGACCTAGTACGACGTAAAGTGATTAGAACTGGTAAATCTGCAAGGGATGCTCAATTGAAACTCACATGGTCAACGACCTGGTGCGCAATGCGGCCGTTGTTTTGCAGAATGTTGAAATCCACAGCACCGCTGGCCTTGGCAATTTTCTTCGCGACAGGCTACACGAAACCCGGTTAGCTATGTCTCTCGCCACTGCCGAATCTAATTTCCCAGGGACCTTGCGGGCTTGACCCCAAGGTCCTCGAAGCAATGTGGTTGTCGATCAGAGATCGAAGACATGACTTCTTCGTTCCTCCTTCGTGATCGCGGGATCTTCTCTCGTGAACTTACCAGGATCTCAAGCAGGTCCTCATCAGGGATGTCGGTCAGCTTTTCGCCGTGGAACTTAGGGATCACGAGCTATACACCTTGTTAGTTTGCTCTTGAATCGGCTCGCCATCTACGGATTGGTGGTTGAAGGTATCACCGAATGCCGGCGTCCAGCATCGGGAGAACGCGGCGAATGCGGGGAAGAGGAGACGCGAGGAATACACACCGCATGGCCACGGCTGAGCGGCTGGATATCGAGGAAAGCAAAGACCTTGTCGCTCTCAAAGAGCTTGAATGAAGGGATGTCACCTATAGAGACGAGCGCGTTAGACGAAACGAATGACTATGACGTGGGTACGAATTTGGGGGAGCCAGTAGCTAGTTCAAAGCTACAGCTTTGAAACAGACGTACCCTTGATGATCTTGCAGAAAATACAGGCAGCGGAAGACATTTTGGTGTAGTTATCGAGGGTACCGGGAAATGAATGTAGTCTCGAATCAGGTATACAATGTAATTGTTTGGACGTCGTGTCAATTCCGAGGTCAAATTAAATAATCCATATGCGGGGTCAGAATCAAAATAAAATAAATAGCTGTCGTTGGGCCGTTTCGAACGTCGACCGTTCCGGTCTGGGCTGGCCAAAAACGGAAGAACATGGGTTATAGTCGACCAAAAAGTAAGTCTACCTGAGGAGTGGGACAGATTAGTGCAGAACCCATTTCTTGCCTTTTACCAGAGATGGCCGTGATTTGCCCACAAAACTCCTCTTATAAAATCTTTGGAACAACACTGCGACACAGCCGTCGTTTCTTTTTGGTTTTTGTTTTGGATGGTTGAAATCAGAGTGGACGATTTATGTTTTTGATCGCCTTATTTTTTTGCATTTCGGTGGCTGGGAGGTAGATATCGAGGCACCAAAGTGCGTGCTTTTAGCGTTAAATGCGTGTTTTTATAGAACTACCACCAGTGAGGCTTGAAGACAGTTTATGTTGTTAGAAGTTGGAAACGATCATATATCGATAGGTAGTCCTGCTCGATTACCACGTCGAACTTGGTGGATCGTGTCGTCTGGAGCCTGTTCGAGGCACCATTGGGTTAAATGATAGTTCTATATATAGTCAACGACAACCTGGCACTGTGTATGCCCTAGGTAGCTTGATTGTTGCAGATTATCAGTGCCTCTATGTATGAAAAGAAAGACTTATATCTATACTACTAGTTGATACTAGTGTGATAAAGCTATCCTTGTTAGTGATCTATGATATGTTATGAGGATATTCCAAGCCCGGTCAGCGAAGCCCTATCGTTCGTTGTACGTTGTATACATTGAGTGCAAATGGCTCATGGAAATGCCCAATCCACCACCGAAAATGAGATGATAGCACAAAATTAATAGGAATTTTGTGATGAGCATTTCAATAACCATTCAATAATTGCCTATAGAAGGATATGGTTGGTATAAACTGGTCATATTTAATAGACAAGAGCAAAGCTCGGGGAACATCCAATCACAGTCCGTGTGTTGTCAGATGAAAATGGTGATTTTACTTGACAGAGGTTGGAGATATAGCAGCCCACAAACTCCAAATGATACAATAGATTCCCGACCAATTGAACAGCCAAAAGCCATGATATCACGCAAATTCAAACACAAGGAGGGCAGAAAGAACAGAAAGTGGTCGTGAAAGTGGTGGCCCGTAGTCCGAATGCGGACTAGCGCAATAGTCCCGTGCGGTTCTTCCGACTTGACGCTGTGAAAGACCATCGCACATCACTACGCCCTTCTTGGCAATACTCCGCTCCAATTCGCTGGTCTCGAGAGATACACTCAGCCAGAGACCATGCAGAAGACACGCACTATCAACACTGCCCTAGGGGCGCGCCCCTTCGTGCCGGTCCCGCGGGTGCAGCTTCAGTTCCAGCGCAACATCCAGGATGTCCGCATCACCCGAACTGGCAAGCCCCTCCTGAAGGTCCAGGGTGGCCGGTAAGTGATCAATTGTGCTGTGCCTAGGTCTCATGTTCTGGCTCACTGACGCGCTGTTTCCTGTAGTTCCTCTATTGGAGGTAGCTAAGCCTTTCCATTTTGATCCGACGCCTCGGTCCCGATGTGCTCACACGATTCTAGGTCACACCGCGACAGTCTTTGGTGCCACCGGTTTCCTCGGTCGCTACATTGTCAACAAGCTTGGTAGGTTGAGGATCTACAGCACTGCAATTGGATCATGGACTAATGGCCCGCAGCTCGCCAGGGATGCACTGTTGTCATTCCCTACCGTGAGGAGATGGCCAAGAGACACTTGAAGGTTACCGGTGATCTCGGACGTGTTGTGTTCATGGTATGGAGTATTCCTCCAGTATAACACGGGTTGAAGCCTGGAGTGTGTCTGACCCCCAGTTTAGGAATACGACCTGCGCAACACCCAGTCCATTGAGGAGAGCGTTCGTCACTCCGATGTCGTCTACAACCTTGTTGGTCGTCAATATCCTACCAAGTGAGTTATAAGGTGGACCATGCATGGATGAACGCTTGTTGACGAGGGTTTCAGGAACTTCACCTACGAGGACGTCCACGTTGACGGTGTTGAGCGCATTGCCGATGCTGTTGCTAAGTACGATGTCGACCGCTTCATCCACGTTTCCTCTTACAATGCCCGTCGCGACTCGCCTTCCGAGTACTTCGCTACCAAGGTCCGTACATATACTGGAGAATTAAAAGAGTGAGAGTGCTGACGACCTATAGGCATGGGGTGAGGAGGTCGTCCGCAAGATCTACCCCGAGACCACCATCGTGCGACCTGCACCCATGTTCGGTTTCGAGGACAACCTGCTCCACAAGCTGGCCAAGATTGGCAACGTTCTCACCGCCAACCACATGCAGGAGCGCTACTGGCCCGTCCACGTAAGTTGCTCTCCGGAGATTCACACGTTGTACAGAACCTAACGCTTTTTAGGCCATTGATGTCGGTACCGCCCTGGAGCGTATGCTGCACGATGACAGCACCATCGGTCAGACCTACGAGCTGTACGGTCCCAAGAACTACTCCACTGCCGAGATCGCCGAGTTGGTCGACCGTGAAATCATCAAGAAGCGCCGTCACATCAACCTTCCCAAGGCCGTCCTCAAGCCCTTCGCCCACTACCTCAACAAGTACCTGTGGTGGCACACCCTGTCCGCCGATGAGGTCGAGCGCGAGTTCCTTGACCAGGAGATCGACCCTACTGCCAAGACCTTCAAGGACCTGGGCATGGAGGAGACCGCCGATTTGGCCAACCTGACCTTCCACTACCTGCAGGGCTACCGTAGTGCCTCTTACTACGATCTGCCTCCCGCCACAGAGCGCGAGCGCCAGGAGGACAAGCGGTACCTGCACGTGCTGGACGACCAGTAGTTTGTGTTTTTAATGTGTAAATAAGCCTGACTAGACTCAATTCGATTTCCTTGTGTTGGATGAAAAGTATAGCATGGAATATACCGTTAAAACAACCCTATGATATCAAGTTCACTGAAAATAAAAGTCATAACCAATACGTGGAAATGCCCAATGCCCAATATCAAAAACTCAATTCCCCAGAACTCCCCGCACTCGATAACATCATCATCAATCCCACCTCTTCACCCTCCCAACACAATGTCTCCAACCCCCATCCTCCTCCTCAAAACCAAGTCCTCCCCCAACGATGGCTACGAAGACTTCTTCTCCGCAAACAACTACACCCCCACCTTCATCCCAGTCCTAGAACACCGCTTCCACAAAGACAACCTCACCCAAGTCCGCGATCTCTTCGCAACCGGCGCCTTCGGCGAAACCACCAACAATGGAAAAGACAACAAGAAATACGGCGGTCTGATCTTCACCAGCCAGCGAGCCGTCGAGGGATTCGCCCAGATGATCGAAGATGAGAAAGACAGTCCGTATTCCCAACCTGCATATCCCGAACCCAATACTAGACCGAAGCTAACAATCCCCAGTCTCTTTCGATACCAAATCCCCATTAGTGCTCTACACCGTCGGTCCGGCCACAGCGCGCACGCTGAAAACGCTGCGCGATAAACACCTCCCCCACGCTACGATCCACGGCGCGGATACCGGGACGGGCGAGAATCTGGCGCATTTCATGCTGGATCATTATAACGCGCGCTACGCTGAGAACAAACCGTCTCTGCTTTTCCTCGTTGGCGAGGTGAGGAGGGATATCATCCCGAAGACGTTGATGGATGGATCACTCGGGGAGAAGAGGATAGGCGTTGAGGAGATCATTGTGTACGAGACTGGGGTGATGGAGCCCTTTGAGGGGGATTTCGGGGATGTGGTCAGTCGGGAGACGGGGGATGTTTGGGTGGTTGTTTTCTCGCCGACGGGATGTGAGGCTATGTTACGGGTTCTGGGGTTGGGTCCGTTTGCTGGATCTGGATCTGGATCTGGGGCTGCGAGGACTGGGAGGGTGTTTGTTGCTACTATTGGGCCTACGACGAGGGATTATCTGCGGGAGAAGTTTGGGTTTGAGGCGCATGTTTGTGCGCCGAAACCTAGTCCTGAGGGCATTCTTGAGGGGATTGAGAAGTTCATGGGTGCGTTGTGAGGGAGGTATATAACGTTTTGTATGAATATGGATGTATGTATGGGGAATGTGTAGGGCTGTACATAAGGCCGGAAGTACGAGATGAACTTGGAAATTGGGAGCGAGTCGGTTGTTTTTATTTGAACACTCATATTCATATTTCGAGTTGCCTTGCCTTCTCTAACATGTATCAAACAACGCTGTCAAATTAAATCGGGCGAGTAATAGGATCCAGCAGTGGTTCGGTCGAACAAATGTCATTCGAAATCGTGAAGCTGATTTACCGCATGATTTCCTCGTAGATCAAGACTGAGTAAAGTTAGTAAATGGATAGAACAAGGCCTAGTACTAACGCAAAAAGACATTGCAGAACCACTCACGCTTCAACTGCTCCTTACTCAGAGCATCCTTGTTCTTGTCGAAATCGAAGAATCCATCGGGAATGGGCGGCGCAGTGGGCTCATCTTCAGGGTCATGGTATGGCTCGAGGTAGGGGTGGCGCAGAGCCTCCTCGACAGTAATACGCTTAGCCGGGTTGAAAGCAAGCAGCTTCTCAAGCAAATCAAGCGCTGTGTCGTTGCTCTTTGGGAAGAGCGCGCGGAACGGAATCTTCTTCTTAAAGGGGAGGGAGCGGATGTATTCACGAGCACGGCGGGATTTGATGCCGTAGTAATCTTCCATAGTTGGTGTGCCGAGAACATCCAGGATGAGGGTCAGCTGGTGGTGATCTAGATAAGTGTGTTAGTTGTCATTGTTGTTGCTGCTGGTTCATAGAACGAATAGGGGCCATACAATCCTTGCCGGGGAACAGCGGCTTTCCGCTCAGCATCTCGGCCAATATACAGCCGACACTCCACACATCAATGGCCTTGGTGTATTCCTTGAATGTCAACATAATCTCCGGTGCGCGGTACCAACGTGTGGCCACATATTCTGTCATGAATCCGGAGTTATCATCGGTGGAAGCGGCCGAACGGGCCAGACCGAAGTCACAGACTTTCAAGTCGCAGTTGGCGTTGAGTAGAAGGTTGGAAGGCTTCAAGTCTCGATGGAGAACATTGGCTGAGTGCATTGCCTTGAGTGCACGCAGGGTCTGGTAGATAAAGTATTGGCAGTGGTCGTCGGAAAGATCTTGTGTGCGAATGACTCGATGCATATCCGTTTCCATTAACTCCTGCGGGCAGTTAGTAAATCGGGGATATCCTAAACATGTGAAGTTTAGACAGATGGTAAGCTCTGACGCACTTGAATGAGATAAACTTCATTGAATCCCTCGTAGTTCCGGGGCCGTTGGATATCCAAGATGGAAATAATGTTTTCGTGGTTAAAGTATCGGAGCAACTTCATCTCACGCAGTGTTCGCAGACAAAACATGGAGTGATCGAATGGCGTAATCTTCTTGATGGCAACCTTCTGACCGGAGGGCTTATGAATGGCAGAGCTAGATTGTGTGAGAGCAGCATTGACGGCGAGAATGGTACTAACTTACCAGACGACACCGTAGGCACCTTCGCCGATGACATCTTGAATCTCATATTGGTCGGATACATTGAAGGAAATCTTCCGGGATCCTCCTGAGGGAGGGTTTTGCTGACCCATGATGGTTCTTCTGATAGTCTTAGCTTTCGGATGACGGTCAGCTCTCAAAATCCTTGGGATCCAGTGAAAGAAAGATTGAAGGGAGTCCATGGGAAATTAAACGGACACCGGGGGGTTGATCAACATAGGGGTAAGTAGACGATAGCGCATCAGTTTGCGATTTAAAGTCCAGGGAACGCAAGACAAAAGTAAAGGAGGCTCATTGCTCGAAAGTCTCGAGAAATTCGGCCTGAAGCTCCAGCGCGACAGAACAAACGCAGCGATCATGCAGGAAAACCGGGAAACAAAGCTTACTTTCGTTTGCGCTGCAAGCGAATTGGTTATTTCGAAAGGGGATTCTGAGACTCTCGACGAGATTCGGGTTTCGAGGGCCGGCGAGATCACAGGGAATGGATAGATGAGGTGTTGAAAAAGAAAGAGGGAGATGGTTGCACGAGGGTCCAGGTGGTGGGGGGGGAAGATATGACAGGTATGGCGTCCAGGCCCAAAAGACCGGGGGTGGAGTGCGAGGCTCACGGTTTGATATGTCAGGTCGGGATCACTGTGTCAACTGAGTCCGGAGCCTAAGAACGTGGCCTGTTAGTGGGATTGCCAGTGATGCTGGGGCGCATAGAGGGGAGCCAAGCCGCTCCGAAGCGGGGTCACCCCCCTGATGCGGATCACAACGGGTCGGGCCAGACAGAGACTCACCTGGTCTCGCCTTGTTTGTGTGAAGGTAGAGAGGGAGGTAATAGGGGGATCAGAGAAAGAGAAGAGGTGAACCTGGAGAAACAGCGGGCCGTAGGGGAGGAGGTGGGGCAGGAGAGCTGTGAAGCGGCTCCAGTGATTCAGGTGAAACAAAGTTCGAGCATCTCCCACGGGAGATGGGTGAGCATTAAGAGAGAAAGAGAAGTGACCGCCGATCAGAGGCCAGAGAAGGTGTAGAGAGAGAGAGATAGACAGAGACAGAGAGAGGTATGTTTCTGAGCCCTGGACGCTTTCTGTGGTTTGATGGACGCGGAACCTTGGATCATCGGGAGGCATCTCCACAGCTACACGGGAGGTACTTCCGCTGGACTGGGGTCATCCTTGTAATCCCAGGTCGTCTAGAGGTACTGATCGAGGGATCTCCGCCACAGCGGCAATGTCTCTCGCAGACTGCGTTCTATAACCCGCGCTACTGCAGCCAACGAAACTGGTCACAATCACTCTCCCGTTCTATCGTGTGGGAGGGGCCAGTTTCGTCTTGATTGGAGAGCTTGACCATTGTTTGGGCATGCTCGGTTTCACTAGTCTCAAGAGACATGCCGTTCATTGGGTCTGAGATGGCAAGCTAACTTCCACCGTAAAACAAGTATAAGTCACATACGGGTCTAATTTGGGCTCTAAGGGGATAAAAAAAAGAAATCATACCGTTAATTCTTCATAGATGCGATCAGCGTCTATCGCCTGTGAACTATACGCGATCTACTAGTACTAGATAAATCCAAACATGCCCGCCATGATAAAAATCCAAACACGATCTTCCCCAATGTAATGGTACAGGGAGGACTCGCTGAGCAAAAAAACATGAATTTCATCGGATCGAGACAGGTCCACTGAGACCAACCGCCGGGCAGGTCCTCCTTACTGCACGACCTGAGAGCAAATCAGTGCTGACCGACACGATGGCCAGAGCAGAGGACTCAAACCTTCTCCTGCAAAGTACCCATCCACTGATCCAAGCTGACGCTTTGATCGGCACGGTCCTCAACCAGCATTGTCTGGGCCCACAAACGCAAGCTGGGCTCGCCATCCTCGCGAACCACATATAGGTGAGGCACAATCATGCTACCCACACCCTTGGCCCGGTGATCTCGACTCTTCTCGACCACGGACCGCACACGCTGGCTGAACTCGTTCTCGACTTCAGGGAGGGTTTGCTTACCCACTCGCAACTGCGACTTGTCGGGGACACCAAATACATCCTCGATGAGCTGGGGGACAGCATCACGTCCAACCCAGAGGAACTGGGTCTGGCCATCATCGATGAGGTATAGACCGTAGGGCACAAGGCGGGCTGAGGATAAGTTGACGGGAGGGGGCAGAACGATTTCGCCCGTTTGTTCATCAGGGACACCCGCATTGTCGGGCATATCATGGAGTGAGTACATCTTGGGGTAGACGTATTGGATGAGAAGCGGCAGGGGTAGTGTCGACAGGAGGCAGAGCGCTGCGGATCGCATATCCGTGGGGATCTGGGCGGACTTGCGTAGACCAAGCTGTTACAAAGGATTAGCATCAAAACGAGATAAAAACAAATTAGGCAATGGGAGGAACTTACGTTCTTGATCATAGCAAGGAACAGTACAGGCAAGGCTCTGAGATTGGCTGGGAACTGGAGGCCACCACCGCTGACACTGCCACCCGCAAGCTCCTTGCGGTATGTCTGCAGAAGTTCCACAATCTTGGCCTGAAGAGCCTCACGAGCGGGCTCGAGGCCGCTGCTCAATGTGCGCTCGACGGCCTTGTGACTGAAGAATGTAGCAATGGCCTGCTGGTCGGCCGAAGCATAGATATCTGACAAGTTCTGGGTCGTTGGCAGCGCTAGGGTCAAGACACGAATGCGACGTTCACCGTTGCAGGTAGTGTGAAGGACAGCCGCCTGCATGCAGACGACCGGTTTTGTGACCGTTTCATCAATGGCCACCTCGACCACGTAGGCCTGGTCACGAGGGAAGGCTGGGAAGGCACAAAGATCGGAGCTACGGTTGAAGAAGTTGCCGTAGAAGGTGCTCATACGCAAACCAGTGGTGGCACGCACACGGAGGACGGCCTCCAGACCGATCTCCGAAGACAGGTAGTCGGAGAACTCACGGGCGAACTTAATAGCATCTTCGCTCCGTGCAGCATTCCAGGCTGGATAAAAGTAGGTCTGACCACCAGTGTAGCGGGGTAGACAGCTTAAAGAGGCCACATCCTGGTATTGCGATGAGAAGAGGAACATATCCACAGACACTTGCGCTTTTGAACATTCGACGGCAAAACTCTTGTAGAAGGAGTTACCCGTCTGAAGCAGACTCGATTCCTTGCTGGTACCCAGCACCTTCTTGTCTTCTCTCATAGTGAGTGCTCCGTGGCCAATGTTGGGCAATGACGAGCTCAGAACGGTCATCTTTCCACCGACGGGGGAAATCAACTTGTAACCAGCACGCAATGCGGAGCCCATGGCGCAGCTGTTGTTCTGGGTATTCTGGAACATTTCCTGCAGTTTGTCGAGGAAAATCTCGATGTTCTCTCGGCATTCGCTCAGCGTCACAAGGAGATCACCGGGGATGGGGAGGAAGGGCTCATCTAGATCACTGACTACCAACATTCGTGGGTCTGAGGTCTCTGACTGATCCCGAGGAATGCTGAAATAGTGCAGGCTTGAGTCCACCGCAATAAAGCCGAGGCGAGTCCGTCGATCGGCGTTGGGAATGCGGTCGAGGCTCTCCTTAATGGTGCGAGCGGTGGTGGCCAAGAGGCCGTTGGTCACGGATGAGTAGCTCACGTCAATCAAGAACAAGTAGACCAGAGGCTGAGGTGGTCGGACCATGTATTCCTGCGGTGCAACGAATTCCACCATGCTGTGATTGAGATCGGCGCGCAGGGAGCGATCAGCGGGCTTCTGCAGCGTGGAATCCCAATCGAAAGCCTGAGGTACATCGTTGGTCAAGTTACACATGTTACAACGCCAGCGGTGGCCATGGTCGAGGAAGGTGACGAAGGGGTTGATATAGGAGCGGCAACGTCGGCATCTGGAGATGACTTGGTCTGGAATCACAGGAATCGGGTCTTCGGCGTCGTGAAGAGCGGCATACGGTTGAATAACGAGGGCGAAGGGCAACTTTGACTTCTTCAGAAGTGAATTGGTTGTGGGGACAGCATTGAGCGTAGACCGCATATATTTCGTAGGGCAATTGGCGTCGGGCGATGGGTAAACACTAGTCTGTCAATTGTCAGCCTACCGAGCGCATGCACAATATGGCATTTATACATACTCCTGGAGGCAAAATGACAGGAGGGGGAGGGTAATCCAGCTCAGCAACATTGAAAGGTTGGGATCGGAGGTCCGTGGGATAGAGCTGGTTGAGTTGGACTTGAGGCCGCATAGCGGCTTGAGCTACAGGCTGCGGGGGTGGCATGTGATGTGGCTCACTCATGCCCATTCCACCGAATTGCTGTGTCATCTGCGTGACATCAGCAGCGACAGGCGCGCCATATGCTGGTGCAATGGGCTGCTGCATCTGGCTGGGGTCCGCACCGTAGGCGGGTTGTTGATATCCTGCGGCTTGAGGCTGCTGAGCGTAGGATCCGTAGGCACCCCCGGCGGTGGGTTGTCCACCAAGCGCAGCATTAGCACCGGAGCCAAAATCGAAGGCTTCGCCAGCGTACGCTCTCTTCTTTTTTCCGCCAGCTGCGGCAGGTGCGGGCGCACCTTGCCCAGGGATCGGGGACTGTGTGGGTTCTGGGGAGCCATAGGCGGGTTGGCCATACCCTTCCTGGGGAGGGAAACCCCCTTGTGGTGCTGCCATTATAGTCGAGGAGGGAATGTGTAGTCGTGGTGGAGAGTTTGGAAGGAAGAAGGATCGCGCTCGTCACGAATTCGGCGGGTGCAATTAATATGAGGAGGCGGGTGGTAACAGCTCCTAGAACCCCACAATCAGTTTCTCGTCGTCGGAGTAGGTGAGTTCAGCTGGCATACAAGAAAAGCTGTACCGGCTAAAGACCCGGGAATATCACAAAAGGCACTAGCGAAGCAAAGGACAAGCTCACTAGAAGAAACCAAGGGAGTGTGGGAGAGGCGGTGATGATGGTCTACGGTGGCCTTTAGGTTGTGCTGCCCCAGCCAATCAGCGACCAGGGACCATGTGACGAGGGGCGTGTTTCGATGTTGAATTTGGTACGAGCAGTTAATCCACCATGAAGCTGTTTGAATACTAATCTCCTGTGATATGTTGGGTCATTTGTGATTCTCAAACTAACCTGTTTCTATATATTTTTGTTGAGGCATTTCAGCTGCCTGGATCGTCAAGCATGAACCCTCAACACTCGGTCCAAGCGCCGAGCTCGTCTACAGAGTATATCATACTGTTGGTTATGAGCTGATAATGAAACAGACATGGTTCCGATTTGAAAACTCCCAGGTTCAATCACAGCAATTATAGAGATGTGTGGTCCACAGAACCCACCGAAGAATGTATGGAGTGGACGTCGTATGTCGTCGAGTTGATGAGGTGGCTGGTTGCCCTGCCAACACCAGACACATCGGCTGCTACGCCAGAGAACTCCTCCACACGTTCCACAACCTCAAGTTCTGCATACATCGACAGGGAGCTAGATTTGTTTCTTTGTTTCTTTGGGAGGATTTTATTGTTCTCTTTTTTTGGCTTTAGATTTCGTTTGAGCCACTTCGATTTTGCTTGGATTACCTCGAATCCCCGACGCCCAGGACCGAGACCATCACGAGCATTTGAATGAACACCCCACCACAATGAGTGTCCGAGTCGTCGCGCGTATCCGTCCTCTTCTCAATTCTGAACGGGAGGTCGATGTGATCCTTCGTACGGGATCTTCGGCCGATTCCAAATCGCGCCAGTCGACAATTGGCGACAAGCCGGAGAAGAGTGACAAGAAATTGGCGGCATTGCGGGATAGGGACAATGTAGTACGGATTCCAAACCCCAAGAAAGAAGGGGAGGAATATGCGTTCCAGTTCAATGGCGTGTATGATGCAAAGGTGTCGCAGCAGGAGCTATTTGATGCTGAGGGTGAGTTGACGTCCTAATGTCACCGAGCTTGCAATAGGCCTGTATGTTGACCGAGCGAATTGGGCAGTGGCGCCAACAATTAAACATCTCCTCAACGGATTCGATGTTACTATCTTCGCATACGGCGTTACCGGAACCGGCAAAACACATACAATGCGTGGGGGTAAAACCCTGGCCGATCGGGGTGTGATTCCTCGGCTACTCAGCGGTATCTACAGACGCAGCAAGAAGATCGAAAAGGATAGCGAGGGAGAGACGACAGTGCAGGTTGCCCTGAGTTATTACGAAATTTACAATGACAAGGTCTACGACTTGTTCGAACCGCCGGAGAAGCGCACGATGGCAGGTCTTCCTCTCCGTGACAATGGTGGCAAGACTGTGGTCTGTGGCCTCAGTGAGAAACCGTGCACTACTCTGAGGGAGTTTGAGCAGCTCTATGACCAAGCCAACACTAATCGGTCTACTTCTGCAACGAAGGTATGATACTGTGCCCAAGCCTTGAAATTTGACCCTTTTTTTTAAACAATTACATTTAGCTCAATGCCCATTCGTCTCGATCGCATGCTGTTCTCGGCGTCAAGGTTACCATCTCGTCCTCTGACAAGGTTCGCGTTAGCACTGCTTCTGCTATCGATCTTGCTGGATCCGAAGATAATCGACGAACGGAAAATGACAAGGAACGCATGGTGGAATCGGCAAGCATTAACAAGAGCCTTTTTGTTTTGGCGCAGTGCGTCGAGGCTATCAACAAAAAACAGCATCGCATCCCATATCGCGAGTCCAAGATGACAAGGATCTTGTCTTTGGGACAAAACAATGGCCTGACAGTAATGATTCTTAACCTTGCACCTGTGCGGTCCTATCAACTGGACACAATTAGCTCTCTGAATGTCGCCAACCGTACACGGAAGATCGAGGTTCGGGAAGTAGAGAACGATCCCATGTTCAAGGGTCCGGCGCGCCCGTCCGTTCGGCCATCTTTGGCAGGCACACGACAGCCATTACGCGCACTAACAGCTTCCGTGAACGTGAATATGCCGGCGCCTGTAAAGGATGCCGCGGAAAAGGACGATGGAAAGCCAGTGAAGGCATTCAGCGTATACTCAGACAAGCCTCAACCCAAGCTTATCAGCCAGGTTCGCAAACTAGAGGCACCGAAACGTACCTCAATTTCCAACCCTCCCTCCGGTCTTCCATCAATGAAGCCCACTCGCCAGCCACTGGCTGCACAGCCCACTCCGTGCTACGACGACTTTTCAGCAGCTAGAATCGAGGAGATGGTTGAGAAGAAAGTTGAGGCAATTTTAGCTGTGCGTGCCGTGAGCGAACAATCGCGGCAAACGCAGGTTCGTGAGCTCAACGAGCAGCTTCAAAAGCGATTAGAGCAGTTGGAACAGCGCATTGATGGTACAGAAGATGCGCGGGCTGAGGGCCTGTCATACCTACTCATGGCTAAACAGCATCAAGCACGCGGCGAAGACAGTTCGGCACTGAGAATGTACCAACTGGCAGCTCCCCACTTCCCTCACAATCAGAAGCTGGCAGGCAAGATTGCTACTTTGAAGGAGCGCGTCCATGCAAAGGCATGGGAGCAGAACGCTCCTTCTCCACCCAAGGGAGGTTGGGTAGCATACTTTCACTCAAGAAGGACTCATCGCAAACACTTGGCAAACGCCAATCAGGGAATCGTTATGACGATTACATGGATCAAACCCATGACGGCTTCTCAAGCGACGAGGAGATCTCCCGCCCACAACACAAGAAGCGTGCTGCTGCTAAGCTTGCCCAGATCGAAGAAGACCCCGAACTCCTTGACAGCGAGGATCCTTCCCTCTCCCCCAGAACTATGCATCTGCTATCAATCATTAACTCGCGTGATGTCAGCCAGATCAAGTTGCTTAAGGGAGTGGGTGCCAAGAAGGCAGAGGCACTCGTTGATTGCCTTTGCGAGATGGACCAGACATCAATAAATGCAAGCGACAGTGAAAATCTCTCAGACCAGCCACACTTCCAGGTCAATAGCCTGGCACAGTTGAGCCAGTTGAAAGGCGTTGGGGTCAAGACAGTCGAGAACATGAGGCAAGGAGTATTGGCTTAATTGCTGCATTTTGGAACGGCATCTATTGGGGCATAATTGTTTTCTATCTTCTCTTTTTTATGCATCATGCATCATCCTTCAGCGACGGTGCCACGGCGTTCTCATGTTTATGTTTTTGATAGTATCCCAGCCTATTCTTTGAACTATGCTTCATTATACTCTCTCATCATTGTCATTCCTTCGTTACAAGCATCGTGAATCAACGACTTTGTTTTCCTTTTCTTTATTATTCCCCTACTATTGAGATACCTGATGTCTATTTGCTCAAATCGTCTAGCTAAAGCCTTTTTCTTCATCTTTTCCTCTTTCTTCGTCCAATTGTTGGCGAAAAGCCATCGTATATTCATCCGGGCCCCAAGCCAGAACCCTAGTAGCCTTCTCCTTCAGTTTGCAAGCTACTAGTAGCTCCATCTCATCCTTTTCTTTCACATCCAAGAGGCTGAGTCTCTCCTACCACAACCCCTCAGTATTCTCAGTGGTCGATCCATAGAATCGAGGATCAATCTTCTGCCAGCAGATCGCATCAAACGCCAAACTATGCGCCACTGCATACATGATCCAGAAATCCCCACTCTCCCAACTCTCGCGCATTCGACCAGAGAGTCTCTGTTCTTCCCCAACCCCAGCTGCATTCTCACACTCTTCCATCTAGAGTCGTTTCTTTGGTGAATTAAATGCTAAATATTAAGGTCCGAAAGGGCCTCGATATATGATGAAGATGTGCTGAATGTCGTGTTGGGTTGAAGTTTCGAGCGCGGTAAGCCTCCTAGTCGCACAAGCTCATTCATGTCCATTGATAAAGATCAACGTGAGACTTCCCAGATAAAATCGCTGTTCTGGCCCAGAGATCCTATACGAGGTAACGAAGGCTTCCATTATTATGTATGGGCTCAGTTCGAGGGGCCACTCTTTCTTCGTACCCGAGTAAAGGATAACAGGAAGCGGTATTACAGTCTGCAGTCTGGTCCGTGAGAAACAGCATGACAGCGACCCCCTTGACATCCTTCTCCTCGGCTTGTTCCCAGGCCATATCGTCGGGGTTCATTTGAGTATGCACATTTACTCAATGTTGCTGATTTGATTGACGTGCAGGGAACTTCGGTGGAATAGATCAAGCTTTTATCAAGCTTAAGCTTATTTTACTTGGCCAAGAAGGATAGTCAGGGGTATCTATCTCTTTGAACGAAACTATCACATGGCTGGCGTCCATCTAGAGCTGAGATATCTCTGGTTGACATGTCATATTTGGCCCAAATTGTTCCAAGGCTGTTGTTCCATGGGATGTGCCAGTGCAGTACGGAATACAGAATGGACCTTGAGCATTGATCTGGTCGAGGACGATGTGATACCGAAAAAGGGCGCCAACGCTGGCATGCTACAACGCAGGATAATTCATAGATCATTCAACGCATCCGCTGTGTAAGAGAGATATGTGAGCTAAGAAGGGTAGGTAGTGTGGTTTGGTATCTGTTCCAAGTTCTTTGTCAAGTGCTCCTATGAATCCCAGGTTGATTTGCTCGATAGCGCAAGGTCTATTGCATCAAAGACCCAGAACCGTCAAAAGACCCCTATCCTGCAAATGTAGCTCCTCATCCAATTTAGTCCACAACCTCGCTCTAGCATTCAGGTCACCACAACAAGACTTCGGATCCGCCTCCCAAATCCGATTGATATATTTCCCTCCACCGCGCCCACTAACCGCCCCAACACCCTGTTTCTCGGGGTTTGGTCCAAGTTCCGGAGCAGTGGCAGCATGAGTAATAGCCAAACTACCCTGTTGGGACGTGATGGCAAACCAACGCAACAGCAAGTTGAGCCAGCTCGAGGGTCCGATCGCTTTCTCCAGACCTTCCCAAATACCCGAATCCACAAATCCGGGGTTAACGCCGTTGATCGTGATGTGGAGGTATTCGGGGTACTTGAGGAGTCTTGATTGCAGCTCTGCAATCCACATCTGGAAGTAGAGCTTGTTGTCTCTGTAATCGTACCGCGCATTCTGAGATTCCTCGTTCATGTGCTCGAGGTCTAGGGTTCCCATGTGGTGCATGCAGGAGGTTGTGCAGACAACTCGGGGCTCGGCGCTGCGAGCTAGCGATGGGAGGAGTCGGAGCGTCAGCAGCACATGGGATAAGAAATTAACCTGGGGGGTTTCTTCTGTCAGTATTTCGTCTGATCTAATCTAGTCTATCTAGATAATCTCATGAGGAACAATCAACCTACCTGGTGGACCAAGCGGAATCCATCCTTCGTTTTGCGAGTTTCTTTCGAAGACGATGCGAGCCCGGGATTGTTACAGAGGATGTCTAAAGGACGGTCGCATTCTAACCATCGTTGACAGAATGCCTCGACGCTGCTCAAATCTGCCATGTCGATCCTCCACCATTCGATGGTCGATGAATGGCCGCGCGCTGAGGCGATGTCTTTGCATTCTTTGAGTGCCGCTGTAGGATGCAGCTCCCATGCTGGTGGCTCGCGACAGGCGAGGATTAGGTTCGCTCCCCATGCTGCGAAGGACTTTGCTGCCTCAACTCCAATGCCGTTATTTGAGCCAGATATGATGACCCATTTGCCTGTTAGATCGGTGCCGGGGACGTGTTGTTCTGTGAGGAAGGTTGTATTCGTTCCTCTTAAGCCCTGAATCAAGTCATATAATCCGGAGAAGTACGAAGCCATTGCAAAAGAATTTAGGATAGTTGCGAAGAAGAAGCAAAAGAAAAAAGAGAAAAAAGCTTGTAGCTCAGATGTGGACAATGAGTTGGATGAAGGAGGGCCTTATTTACCTCCCACGGGGCTATTTCCTGAGCCGCTATCTTTAGGCCCCCAGATTGTTTTGAGGGTCATAGCATTGCTAGGAACAAGGATTGTATATCACCTAGCTAATTATTGTTCTAAACGGTGTATCTCCGAGGACTAGGATATTATAATCCTGTAATATGCATATAGTACCGTCTAAGCCCAACTTTTTATACCTTGCCCAACTTGAATCCACCAACAGCTCCTCTCGCGGTGACAAACAGACAGGAACCAACCAACATGACAACGCCGCAGAAGATCTGAAGCCGAGTAAAATCGGCATGCGGACCATCTGAGACCAAAGCACCACCAATAGGAGTACCAGTCAAGGCCGCAAACGAGATGACAGAGAAGAAAGTGCCGTTGCGCACGCCCAGTTGGCGAATATCAGAGATCTGGGCTAGAAGAGCCGGTGCAAGTGAGACAAATGCACCAGAGCCAAAGCCGTATAGAGCACAGAAGACAATTACCGGGGCATTGCCCTTGGACGGTAGCCAGAGGGTTAGGACGAGGATGGCGGAGAAGAAACTTGTTATGATCATCACATTGTAGCGGCCGAATTTGTCGGCGAGATAACCGGGGAGCGTACGACCGAAGATACTATTGAGATATCGTTAGCTTATCAACACTTCGCCCTAATCAGAAAAGACAATATCTTACCTAGTCGCATTCAGGATTGGGATCAGATAACCCGCTAGACCGGCAGACATGCCATACGTTTCCGCCTGGGTGATAACAAACGTGAAAGGCAAGAACATCCCCCAGAAGAAGAAAAACGCCGCCACAAGGGTGAGTCCGAACTTGAGCTCCGCCAATGGTCTCACGAAGGCTAGGGCATCAAATGGCTTCGGGCGATGCGGCAATCTTGACTTCAGCGTGAGGTTGGCAATACCCAACATGAACAAGATAAGGAATGCGCAAATCCTCATTGCCCAGGCAAAACCGACTTGGGGAATCAGTCGAGTGACCATGATGGGGAAAATGACTCCGCCCAGACTTGATCCCGAGGCTACTATGCCGAGAGCGAAGGCGCGACGCTTAGCGAACCAGGTGCTGGCAGAGTTGATAGAAGCGCTGAAGATTGCGCTTGCGCCAAAGGGGCTGCAAATTCCCTGAGCGAGGAGGAACTGGTAGTACTCTGTTGAAAGGGATGCCATCATCAGCCCGAAGACGTGGAGGACTGTGCCGAAAAGTAAGACCCAGCGCGGACCATAGCTGTCGAACAGAGTTCCGAATATGGGACCCTAGAATGAATGTTAATCAAGGTCTTGCAGATATAGTGAAATAAATGGGATACGCACGCAGAAAAAGATCATAAAGGTCTCTAGAGATGTGACCCATGTGATTGTGCTAGTGGAGAACTCGCGTAGTTGGTGAGTCTCGTAGTATGCCTGGAACACTCCGATGCCTGGATAGTGTCAGTCTCGAGTTCGTTATAGGCAAAATAGGCGGAACTTACAATTGATCCAGCCGAAGCTGACGAACAGACCGCAGAAACCTCCTAGTACAGCTAGCCATGCATGCATACCCCCGTCAGGTGGCGGACCGATGGCCGGTGTTCCAGGTGCTGGAGCAGCATCAATTGACTTCTCGGGAGGTGAATGTGCTGCATCGTTCTGTGGTAGTGCTGCGAGTCCCTTTTCCGGATCACCGTTGCCCTGGAGGCTCAACGTGGGAGTTGAAACGTTGGATTGTTGTATACGGGTGGTAGCACTGTCGATAGAGGGAACTTTCTCATTCTGGTTCGTCGTCATTTTGGCTTGTTGGCCAAGGATATTTGCTGAGTATTGAGCTGGATTGCAATCTATCAAATGTCAGAATCTTGATGCGGATTTATACCTCCCAAGATGGGTGGTAAAGTCCCTCGATGTAAAATTAAGAAACAAGATTGCCGTTAAGCAAGCTCAATTCAAAACTCTGACTCACCTTAAGATTACCCTGCGGCCGTTTTGATATCCCGTGCAGCCTTTAGCTGTTTATCAAATAGAACCGTCGCGGATTCAAATGCCCGGATTATCGCGTCCCTTGATTTTTATCTTTCGTTTGCGACTCTGTACAGTCAGGGAAAGCCCTATTTAAGCCAGTGCAGATCAAGATCCATGATAAATAAAAAAAAATAGAGAATCGGATCATAGCCTCGGCCTTTGTACTCCGTACGGAGTGCCTAAACCCGAGTTATTAATCCTTGTTTCGGTACGCTCTCATTTTTGATACGCGCCCTAGGCCAGACCAAGCATGGTCGATACATCGCGTTCCTGTGGTTGGTCCAGATCATGGGCGGTCTTCGACATCTGATAAGTCTCCTGAAGAGTGTACGAGAACTAGGCCAACCCTGACTCGAGACATGAACGCCGACCCGAGGACCGAGTCGGACTTACCCTTTTGGTAAGCCGGGGAAGACCTCAGGGTCTGTTCTGGGAACATGTCCGAGGGGGCTTTTGGTTTGTAATCGCTGGGTTCTAACCATTTCTGTCATGCATTCAAGCAGATACACGTAGATCGACTGTCGGGTGCTCATGAGATAGGAGATACCTGGTAGGTAACCCCCTGGAACGATTGGAAATCATATTCGGAGTTTGCGCCTATAACCCGGAAATTAGAAACACTAGTAATGTATGTAGCCACCCGGGCATAGTACCTAGGTCCTTAATGATTATGCCTCTGGGGCTTTTCTGGTATCTAGGAGAGAAATCGATGAAACATTCGAATCGGGGTATTTTCAAACTACATCTGTGTGTTCAAGCAGACTTGGATCTTGAGTCAATCGCCATATAATATATTTCATAAAGCAACCTTGGGGTTTAGCAGTTAAGAGCTGGATACCCATTTCAGCCTCCTCAGCCCTACATCGGCTCAGAGCTAAGCTTTCTGCTGGTCCAAACACATCATTTCCGGTTGAGAACTACTATGTACTCCGTCGTGGCAACAACCTTGGGGAAAGTGGGCCAATTGCCACAACTAGTCACGAACTAGTCCACCACCAGTTTGTCTCCCCATCCATAGAGCGAACACTTGCCATATAAATCTCCCACAAATCCCAGCTCACTTGGAATAAATGTTCTAAAATTGACAAGTCTTCTTTTTAATAAAGATCAATTGACACCACCACGATGGCCCAATCCACTCTCACTGTCAGCCTTCCCCAACTGGCGAAAATGATCGACCACTCCCTCCTCCACCCAACAATGACAGACGAGGATATCATCGCTGGCCTCCAAATCGCCAAGAAATACAACGTCGCCACAGCCTGTGTGAAACCCTACACAATTCCCCTGGCCAAACAAGAACTCCAAGGCACAGACGTCAAGATCTGCGCGGTCATCGGCTTCCCGCACGGAAACAGCACCACGGAGATTAAAGTGCAAGAAGCCACGGCTGCAGCCCAGGCCGGTAGCCATGAGATCGACATGGTTATCAACATCGGCAAAGTGCTAGGTGGTGACTGGCAATATGTTTCCCAGGAAATCGAGCAGATCAATACTGTAGTTGTACAGCATGGCGCTACCCTCAAAGTTATCTTCGAAAACGACTATTTACACCCGGAGCATATTGTGCAACTTTGTAAGATCTGCACCCAGTTGAGTGTTGCTTTTGTCAAGACTTCGACTGGGTATGGCTTCGTCAAGCAGGCCGATGGCTCTTACAACTACAAGGGTGCGACTGTGAAGCACCTGAAGCTGATGCGTCAGCATTCTGGGCCTGATGTACAGATCAAGGCTGCGGGAGGCGTGAGGACTCTGGATGATCTGCTTCATGTTATGAGTCTTGGTGTGACTCGCATTGGGGCTACTGCTACTATTGCGATCATCGAAGATGCAAAGAAACGGGGAATTGGCATGGATCAAGTGCCCGTCAGGTTTCAGCCCATGAAAGAGGAGGGTGAAACTGGTGGATATTGAGCTGCGTTGATAACGATTTGATGTTGTATTGTTCTATAGATCTACCTAGGTATAGGATAGCCGAAACGTGATCTACGTCAGAGCCAGCTTGTTACGATGCCAACGTTTTCAGGCCCCAAAGTCGTAAGTTGTAAAAGCCGTAATTTGCTGAAACTACATGATTCTTTTCTTCTTTCGTCTCTCCTTGCAACGCCGAGACAACTGCACAGATATCTGCCAAGACATCAATCACCTGACCTTGACTTATTAACTAGTTCTTGCCTCAAGGTCTCAAGGGTTACTCTCAGTTCTGTTGGTTCTTGCATCCACCTACAAGAATGCGAAAACTCGAAGATCTACCGTCTTACAAGCGCTATCTGGAAAGCAATCCCACCGAACTACAGATAGAGCATCTGACAGCTGATGTGAGATAAATTGCAAACGACGAGTTTTGAAGAGTGGCGATTTCCCACATACTAAGATGAAATGTATGTAGGAACTGGGAGCATATCACCTTTATGCTGGTGAACGTTTCTGCCGCGTTGCTGGCTGTCCAGCAGATGTAAGTTGTTAGCAGAGTTTTAGAAAACATGACTACTTGACAACGACTGACATGATTCTCAGGACATATTTTCCAGCAGAAATAACTTACGCAAACATATTAAAAAGAGCCATGAAGCCATTTATCATGCTTTGGATGATGCTGGACAACGTGGTGGAGCACAGACACTTCACACACGCGCTCGCGCTGCAAGTAAGAAGTGCCCGAGCATCTCACGAATGTCATATTTGATCGACTAATTCCCATAGGATGGTATAACAAGATAATTAAAGACTATGACACCCGCCAGGCTGCTAGTGTGCAGAATGACCAAGATCAAATACTGGGTGAAAATGAGATCAATACCGATATCTCATCAACGAATCATGACCGTACTAGGAACGTTCACATCCAACAGTCAAGTCCGAGTGTGACCCCTATGAAAAGACGATTTTCCTCAAGGAGCAATGATAGAGTAGAAAGCCCCTTGACAGAACTAGGGGACATGAACAGTGGTGATATGGGCTCTGTCAAATCCAACAACATGCCACCGGCTCACACAGAGCCGCCTCAGGAGCAGCAATGGAACTCGAGCTCGACCATGTCTCTTGTGACTGGAGTGAGTTTTATGCCTGATTTCCTGCTCCATGGAGGTATGACTAACTTAGCTTAGGCCTTCCAAATACATAACTCCAACACACCCGATACATCAATGACGACTGCTCTTCCCGGAGGGAAAACGAACATAGACCAGGCGGATGCCATACCCACACGATATCGACACACACTAGGCCCTCAGTCCCCCTTAGTGGATTTTATCTCGACTTTACCTCCATATGAAGTGGCATCTCTGCTTGTGGATACTTACTTTGACCGAGCCCACTGGTTCATACTTGTCTTCCGCCAGGAGGATTTTCGTGCAAAATGGCAACAATTGTACCAAAATCTTGCAGAAAGACCCACCGAAATCAATTTTGGTCTCGACTTCATTAGCACATTGTTCATGGCCATGGTAATCGGACTACAGTACGCAGGGCCTCATAGACGGCGGCTGTTGATGGCGCATAACGTTGATGCAACGATTCTGAAAGATACCATGCTCGCTTTAGTCCGGGCTAAGATGATGGATATCGTTGCTTTGGGATCCTTAGAAGCGGCACAAACTTGCATTATTCTTGGTACCTATTATCTATATCATGGGGACCCCGGACTAGCATGGCCGATTTGTGGATGCGCACTACGCATTGCACAAGCCTTGAATCTGCATCGTCGGATAGATATTGCCCCCGCACGTCTTGCATCCATGTCATTAGATATGCGCCGCCAATACGAAACAAGGAAACGTTGTTGGTGGGCAATCTATGAAATCGAGGCATTTTGCTCAATGTCCTACGGATTTCCTCAAGCCATCAGAGATATTGATTGCGATATCGATTTGCCGGATCCTATGCCCATCGGACAATCACTTCCTTCGTCCAATGCAATGAGAGAGGAGCAAGTCAGCCTTCTTTCCTACAAGTACTTGATGTCCAAGCTATCAATTCTCACCAAACTCATCCTGACAGAAATATATGGGGCTAATCTCAGTGGGCCACAAGGACGAGGTCAGCCATGCGATTTTGCAAACTGTAACTCGACAAGACACCATTTGGCCCATGTGATAGCCTTCCTGGAGACCAAGTTGCTAAAATGGAAACAAGAAATCCCGCCACAACTTCATCTCAACAACCCCGAGACTGCATCAATCAATTACACTTCCGTAGAAGAGACGGACCAAGATATCGGCGCGTCCGGTCCGAAGTTCGTTAACTACATCTATCAACTCCAAGCCCTTGCCCTCGGAATTGCATACGAAAATGCTAAGCTCCTGGTTTATCGTCCTCTCTTGCAATACAAACAAATCCCTAAAGTCGGCATGACACCCACCCACTCCACCGGCCCTTTATATCAAACCCTATATCATTGTCGGGATGCTGCTATCAAGATATCAGAGATTGGATCCGCGTCGATCTTCTCGTTGGCAGCAGATACATACGCAGCTGCTTTCATCGGCATCCACACCTTCACTGCTGGTGTCACACTTTGCATATTGACCAGTATCGAACCATTGACGTTGGAATCCCACAAATCCAAAATGGGATTGCACCGACTGCTGGGCATGCAGAGGACTTTGGCCCCGAATTCACAACTAGCTGCGCAAGGACTGGGGATTCTTGAACGGCTAACGAGGTTGGTTATGGAAAAAGAGTTGAAACAAATGCTTGCACAGACCGACACTCAAGCAACTATGGTATCTACCGCAACTGAAGGGCAGAGTTATGGATCTCCCTCTGTAGGGACCGGAATGTCAGAACGAGTTGATGGGTCAGTGAATGACTTCGCCAACTTTGACTTCAGGGAAGATCCTACCATCTCACAGACTCTTTCGGATTTTGACATGGCGATATCTGGTCGGATGCCTGCGGAAACCGGTGCTGTAGTTGATGATCTGGAGAGACAGCTTTTCCCTGAACTCTGCGACACCACTGACAGATTTGCCCAGCAGCAGGCGTGGATCTGGGGTGGTGACTATTTAGCTCATTTCCCGGGCTTTGCTGATGCCTGAACATTCAAGGGTCTCCCATAACCCTCTATAGCCCTCTCTTCATCCGATGGAATGTTAATGTCGCCTGATATCCCTGTTTTACTTCCTCCTACCGTGAGCTGTTTTTGTATGTCTTTTCTTTTTACTTGAATGGGGAAAACAGTAGAGAAAGAGCAAAGAGAATTTTAGAGATCCGAAGCAAAGAAATAAAAGAGATTCGACAAGCGACAATTGCCAAAATAAAAGAAATGCCCTATATTGTACAGGATGCAACGTAATAATCATCCCAATGGAGACCGCTCTAGTCCACACAGAATCTATTGCGAAGAAGTGCTTCTCCAAGCCGACCCTTTTGAACCGAGTCTTTCTATTTAGTTCGTGCGAGCAACTTCATCGATCTCGACCTTTCCATCTTTGCGGACCTTCGCAACACTCTGGCGTATTCCCTGAGTTTCCTGCTCCAGTTCCTCGACAGAGCGTGTCAGACCGGGGATGTTGCTGACGGCCCGCTCGGCCTCGGTCTTTTCCTCGGGCTTTTTGTCTTCGATGGCTTGAGGAGCGGGCGGGGTAAAGCCTCTGGGAATACTAGCAATCTCATTGGCATCCTGTGTAGACAAAATATCGTTGATGCGAGGACCGCGAGATTGCACGAGGATGGTTGTGGGGCCGTCGAATTGCAGGAAGAGCTGGGTGAGCGAGTTAGCTGGTCGATCACGTAGATTAGGGATGGAGATGTCATACTCTATCTCCCCAGATGGTCATTCGAGACCAAGTGCGCAGCTTGTGGAACCATCGCATAGTGGTTTTGTATGCCTTGTGTTCTGAAACATCCTGAACGAACTTGGCGTTCTGTAGTAGCCTTGGTAGCGTCTTCAAGCCCGGGACCTGGAAGTTGAGGGTAGTGGATTTGAAACGGTAAGGGCGAGGAGGATTGGAGGACATGGTGTAGGCGACCACGTTGCTGTCGAGAATTAGCGATGTAGGACATGGTACTGCAGTCGAGATTCATACCTGGGGTGCGCGATGTACTGTTCACCCTCCTTCAGCTCAATTGAATAGAGCTGTCCGTTTCCAACCAACGCTATTAAACCTCTGCCAGTCACTTCGGAGCTACCCCAGTGAGACAAGCTCTGCGCAGATTAGCTTGGGTCTTTCGGTCAAGCGGTCATAGGTTCACTAACCAGGTTGGCATTGATAGTCGGCTTGATGTTCAGAGACCGGCCCGTCCATGCAAGCAAAGCCCGTCTTTGGGCAACCATCCAGTCCACAGAGCCATCGACGTTCACGACGGCGAAAGAGGTGTTGGGCGATCGAACGGAGACGAGAGCTGTGATAGGGCTGGCGGAGGAGATCTAGAGAATTGTCAACAACCGTGTTTGAGACTCCAAACATCATCCGCATTGCGCATCTTACCTTCTGATAAAGGAAAGGCACTCCGACGATAGCCCTCCGGAAGGGTTCTAGAACGCTCAATGTGGAAACCACCTGCACAGACTATCCGTTAACATGGCCATCCCTTGGCAGCAACATTGTTGTAAGATCGCATACATTATCTGGCTTGCCGCTTAATCCAACCAACGTTCCCCGGCGTGTGTATAGTTTTTGCGAGGCCGAAAGCGAAACCGAAAGAAGCGAGTATGGAGCGCCGACGACATCGAATCGCGCATCTATCACCCTCGGCGTCAATTTCCGTTCTCATATAAATGTTCATTGCCACAAAGGAGACTCAATTACCTCGTGATTCAACAGAAGTGGGCGTGCCGGCCAGAGGCAGACTGTCGCCGTTGACGGAAGACACTCCCGAGGGTGCGGCGCGAATCTGAACGCATCGCGTTTGCCGATGGACCCGACGGACAACTCGAGTCCAGGACAGAGTCCGAACACCTCGCTGGAGGGGGCGCATGGTGTATGAAAAAAGAGCAAAGACCCGAAGGGAGAATTTACGTCAGTTGTGACGAAACCTTGAAAGGGAAATCGGGAAATCGTGGGCCCGAGAGCGCGATGTCTACGAAGTACACAACAGCCCCTCTGAATTGCGACATTGGGGGTTTAGCAATAAAAAGTTCCTGAATGTCTTATTCTTATTTTACATTTATGCTTCTCTAACTATTTGCGACCATCTTGGACTCTACATACAGGGCGACGGGTTTTCCTCCGAAGCCGGCGATTTTCCCCCCACGAGCTATCGGAGACAGCTACTACACGGCAACCTTCCCGACGCGCACCCACTATGCGCCCTTGAAGTCCTTTAGGGTGACTTAAATTACCTTCGGAGCTCAGAAATATCTTTTTCAAGCAGCCATGCTGCTCAGAGCTGCGCGATCGCCGTGCTGGCGCACAGCGCAATTCGCCTACCCGAGCTTCGCCGGTAGGTCACGAAGCACACGGCTCAATGGCACACAACTACGTGCCTTCACGTCGAATAACAGTCAATTGTGGAGTCAATCTGCAGGTAACAAAGATCATGAAGCTGTCAAAGCTGGTCCTACACCAAATCCTGCTCCTGCACAATTAGCAAATGCCAATATCATCCAAAAACCGGAAGATAGCGGCAATGTGAAGACCCCGCCAAAGAAAGACTTGTTGAGCGAGCCGATGGCCGCAAATAAGGAGCAAAGAAAAGCAGACTGGGCTATCATGAAGGAGATGGCCAAGTATTTGTGGCCTAAGGTAATCCTTGAGTGCTGTTGCTACAGAGTAACTGGGTATTAACTATAGCTGGTAGAATGATTGGGGCACGAAGATTCGTGTCAGCTCAGCGCTTTCACTACTTATTGGAGCAAAGGTTGGCATCAACTGGAATCAAATCTTTAGTCTCATCCTGCTAATATAAATACATACAGATTCTCAATGTGGAGGTGCCTTTCTACTTCAAGAACATTGTCGATTCAATGAATGTAGATTTTGCTACCCTCGGCGGAACCGCCTACACTGTGGCCGGATCAATGATCATCGCTTGTAGGGATAGCAGTTTCGGAAACCCAAAGTCAAACGCTAATTTGTTATAGACGGTGTGACTCGAATTGGTGCTACATTGTTCCAAGAGCTTCGCAATGCAGTCTTCGCTAGCGTTGCACAGAAGGCCATTCGCAAGGTGGCATCGAACGTTTTCGAACATCTGCTGCGACTGGATCTCAACTTCCACCTCTCCAGGCAGACTGGAGGCCTGACCCGCGCAATTGATCGAGGTACTAAAGGCATTAGCTTCTTGCTTACTTCCATGGTTTTCCATGTAGTCCCAACAGCACTGGAAATCTCGCTTGTTTGCGGTATTCTGGTATGACTTGACGAATGATATCTTTCTTTTCATACTCTACTAACATGCCTTAGACTTACCAATATGGCCTCCAATTTGCTGCTATTACAACGACCACAATGATCGCATATACCGCGTTCACCATCACTACAACTGCGTGGCGAACAAAGTTCCGGAGACAGGCCAATGCAGCTGATAACCGCGGAGCCACTGTTGCCGTGGACTCGCTCATCAACTATGAGGCTGTCAAGTACTTCAATAACGAGAAGTTCGAAGTAGCGCGATATGATAAGGCCTTGAAGAAATATGAAGATGCATCCATCAAGGTGACTACATCTTTGGCATTCCTCAACTCTGGCCAGAACATGATCTTTTCCACTGCGCTGGCCGCAATGATGTACATGGCTTGCAATGGTGTTGCGAATGGAGCCTTGACTGTTGGTGACCTTGTCATGGTCAACCAACTGGTCTTCCAGCTCTCGGTTCCGCTCAACTTCCTGGGATCAGTCTACCGTGAGCTGCGCCAGTCTTTGCTGGACATGGAGACGCTTTTCAACCTGCAAAAGGTGAACGTCACCATCCAAGAGCGACCCAACGCCAAGCCGCTGCAGCTGACTCAGGGCGGCCAAATCCGCTTCGAGAACGTTACTTTTGGCTACCACCCAGATCGACCAATCCTCAAGAATGCCACCTTCACTATCCCAGCAGGACAAAAGTTTGCCATCGTTGGGCCTAGTGGCTGCGGCAAGTCTACGATCTTGCGTCTGCTTTTCCGCTTCTATGACGTCCAGTCCGGCCGCATTCTGATCGACGGACAGGATGTCCGTGATGTGACTCTTGAAAGTCTCCGCAAAGCAATTGGAGTGGTGCCACAGGATACCCCGCTGTTCAATGACACGATAGCTCACAACATCCGCTACGGACGGATCAATGCATCGGATGAAGAAGTACGCCGAGCTGCAGAGCGGGCCCACATCCACAAACTCATCGAAGGTCTGCCTGATGGCTACGACACTGCTGTTGGCGAGCGCGGTATGATGATTTCCGGCGGCGAGAAACAGCGCCTAGCAATCTCTCGACTGATCCTGAAGGATCCCCAACTTTTGTTCTTTGACGAGGCAGTAAGTTCTCACGATCTCGTTCACCCGTCAAAAAGATGAAACTAATCACCCCCTTAGACATCCGCGTTGGATACCTACACAGAGCAAGCCCTGCTCCAGAACATCAACAGCATTCTCAAAGAGAAGAGCCGCACCAGTGTGTTTGTGGCTCATCGTCTCCGCACGATCAGCGACAGTGACCAGATCCTGGTACTGAAGGAAGGGCACGTAGCAGAAATGGGCTCGCACCGCGAGCTGCTCGATCGGGATGGCATTTATGCCGAACTTTGGAATAGTAAGTTATCTTGTTGGTGCAGACTGCAACAGTTGCTAACTCAATTCTAGCCCAGGAAATGTCCCTGGCCCAGGATGTTGACTTGGAGCGGAATCAAAGTGAGGAGGAGATTGAGCCTAAGGCTTAAGCTATATTCTACTCCGTACATCTGAAAATCTGTAGAGAATCATCCCATACATAAGACTCAAAATACATGATACTTTCTCTTGTGCTTCTCATGGCCACATGCCCATAGTACTCCGTGCCCCCAACGGGTTAGACGATAAACCGATGCGCAGCAGGTAACGTCGGGGGCTGTGGTGGGCAAACGCTGGAATATGCTGGAGCCTTGAGTATATAGCCAATGATCTGGTGACAGGTATTTCGTACATGCCACCTAAGCTGAACTCTTACCAAATTCGATGTTCATTGCCGTAAAAGAGGAGAGAATGGGAGGATGCGTGTTTCGCAAACACCTTGGCTCAAGCCAACACTAGGCAATCCCCAATCATTGCTTACCACACCTAGCAGCCGCAGCTAGTTCCACATACGTGCATATGATTGACCAACAGGATGGGTTTCTTGCGTCAAGTTCGCCCGGGTGGTTTGACTGCTAAGTGTTGTGCGTAGCGCTGCTCGTAATCATCGACCCCGCAGCCAAAGGTGACCTTTCTCGAGCCTCCATGTATATAAGCGCCCTCCCACTCCCGGGGTTTTTCTGTCTCCAGTCACTTTTACATCTTCCCAAATCACTCAAACCAAGTTTTCTTTCCGTTCAATATACCATGAAGGGCCATATCTTCTCTTCCCTCCTGTCCGATGATAGAGTCCAAATCTTAGAGGATAAGATAGGATATCATTTCACCTCGCGTGATTTGCTCCGCGAGGCACTACAATCATCCAATGGCGTGAATGGAGATGCAAATAAGAATCTCGCGTTGATCGGCGACGCCGTTATCGACACCGTTCTCGTCATCCACGGCTATGGCAAGAAACAGCCTAAGGGTAAGCATACCGACCACCCTGGCCATCTTCACGAACTAACGACTGTTGCTATCGCTAGGCATGATATCGGATGTTAAATCCCAAAGGGCTGGCAACAAATATCTTACTGCCCAAGGCTTTTCGCTAGGCATCGACCAATTCGTTGTCATCAACCCGTCTCAGACTGTGGTTGGCGTCAAAGTTATGGCCACAACCATGGAGGCCATTATCGGAGCAGTCTTCCTTGACTCCGGTCACCAGCTTGGCCCGTGTATCAAGCTCATGGTCGTTTTGGGCCTTTCTTGGCCAGAGTGAACGTCTATTGTCTGCTGCGGCAAGATACAAAATCCCCTGACGGGGGGCTGGCGGGATCGATTACGACCGTGGGCTTCTTTCCATTTGAGTGTGAGGTACGTGAGCTGGCTTTTCGTCACTTGAGTGATCTCACTATCAAATGGGCTTTGTCCATTTCGTAATCGATCCCGCTTGCCCCCGCGTTGGGGGATTCTGTATGTTCCCGTGATTGAGAATGGCTTCTCTCGCCGAGAACAGCCCGAAGGGGGTCACAGCGAAGTGATTTGAGAATTGATATGGTGGATTTTACGAGGGAGACAATTGAAATAACCGTTGCATTGATTCTGGTTCTTCATTCGCGTCGTAGTGGTAGTTATGTTTCGTTCATGTTTGGGAAGGTTTGGAGTAAAATTGTTTCGATGTTCAGAAACCATTGGGTGAGTTACTTCAAAAGAAGACAGGAAGACTGAGGCCATGTAGGGCCGTATCTATACCTTCGCTTCTGATGCAAGCTATATAAGTATGCAAGCTATATAAGTACCTGGGGCCTCCCAGTAAAGGTCAGACTGCGCTTGGCAGTTTGATTCTTTATTGTTGAGCTACTTTATATTTTCTGATTGCCCAGACTCCTGTTTCTGTTACATGTTTCGTCTTTTTCATTTGATTTATTGTTTGTAGTGGGCCACCAAGGCCCTCGTTTTTCATTTCGTTCCTCCTCCTCCTCCTCCTCCTCCTCCTCCTTCGGAATATAATATAGCCTTCTCAACCTTTATGAGGATCTGATTTGCCAATAAATCAAGATCGAGTTATATACTCTTCCTTCTTCTCTTTATATATACAAATCAAAACGCCATCCTTTCCCAACCCGAAGAAAGGATTATATCAGTTGCAACAGCAATTATACCCCAATAACTTGCCAGTTTAGTGGTCACTAAAATGCATTCCCGATATGAACGATGAGTGATCATATGATGCTTATATCGCCCAACATGGGCTCTTCTTTGCCTGTGCCCTATTTTCCAAAAAGGCACCACAAGGAAAGTCATACTCCAAACTCTTACTATCGAACGGAAGCGTTGCGGTTTCAGTTCAAACAGCTCCTTCATCACGGGTTTCCCAAATCAACACAACACCCTTCCACGATATTATGCGAAAACGTCAAAGAAAAAGTTCCCAGAGAATACGCAAAGGAAGACTTCGAATGTCACTGCCCAAAGATGATCCTTGATGCAGTCGATCCAGACATCAATTCCCTTGATGCTGCACGCAACAGCAAGCCACACAAGGCAGAGACACCAATGGTGTATCTATATCGACAACAACCAGCGATTGATTGAATAGAATACCATGGCGACCCCGATGAGGCTATTATCGGGACAACTCTACGACGTTGGAGCCAGGTTGTGCCGTGCTCGAGTGTGACGATGACTGGAAATACTATGGGCAAAGGGGCTACCCCTGAGCATTGAAATGTATGTTTGATTACAAGATTGGATTGAAGATTCGAAAAGGCTAAGGACTAAGCTAGGCGATAACATCTCGTACTTCTCATGAGCCGGAAGCCATGGGGTTGTCTGCAGCCATTAACAACTCTGCTGGAACTGCCAAGATAACAGTGGTCGACTTACAGTAGGAACCTTTATTGGGTACAACCTTCAGTTCAATTGATATTTTGATTGTCTTGGTCTTCAAGAAAAGCTAAAGAACGCTAGGTCAGGTGGTTGTTGAAGGATACTCAGGTTAACAGAATGGAGCTATTGGGAGATGATGGACTTGAACAGAATCTGGAGATAGCTACCTGATATGCTCGACTCGTTTAGAGGCAGTATTAGACTTCTTGCTCAGTCCATAGCCTTCAGTTCTTAGCTTTATCCACTAGCTTGACCATGCATCTTGATGTCACTATCCGTTGCCTCTCACAGGCAGTTATAATGATTTTGTCTAAGAAGCCATGTGGTCAATGTATCACGATATCCCACAGAGTTGAACAGCCAATGCTTCCCTGCATACTCTATATGAGCTTTCAATTTCATGTTCCACTGCAGATTTTAGAGTCAATATAGGTGTTCTAGTTAAAATATCAAGACTCCTTCGCATGTAAGAGACTGTTACATTAAAACGACCAGTGTTGATATACCAGTACTGTCTGTCGGGCTTTTCTTTGTCCTCATAAGGTATATTAGAAGGGCAGGATACATCCTAAGCTTATTGAATCTTTATTTTACACCCTCCCTGCTATATTTGATACTTATGAGGAGTCGATCTTCCATCATGGAAAGCGAAGTTAGCAAAGAAATTGTTGAAAGACAACATCAATATCAGACGTGCGGAGTCATACCTATCAACATAGAGCACTGGTCTCATTTGTCGTATATAAATACTACACTGAGGGATTTGAAAATTTCAGTCTTCTCTCATCCTTCAGTCTTCCTCCTTTCACACATTCCTCACTGAGGACTCATGATGGATTATTATATTTTGATCGCTCATTCCACACTTCTAGAGTTCATTCTGAATCCACTTCTCATGCCTTCGCATTGAAACAGCGTCTTTCCCGCCATGACGTTGTGAACCACCGCCTCATGAGCCGTTCCCCTATATCCCCATATTCCCTTTCGGTTGCCTCTATAACTACACGTTGACTACGTGACCCTGATCAGCGATGCCCTGCTATCCCATGCTCAGTTCAACCACTCGCAGCCTGACCGACCTCCTTTGGATCCGTGCTGACCCGCAACTGGGATTTTGGTTGGTGGCTAAGATTTGGACTATCACTGACTAGCTCATTCGCTATGAGGCCCCTCAAGAGAGGCTTACAGCATATGTGCTAAATGCAATGGACTGTTTGATTCTTGCCAGATTGCTTTCTTGGGAGACACGGGGTTCATGTGGAGTTTGACCTACGCCTATTGCATGATTTGGGCGCAAGACCTACAGCACCTCTTCTCAGCGGCAATACCCCCATCCTTGACGAGAAGTTAATGATAAGTACCCATTTGCTCTTCTGGATCCATAAACGCCGTCATCACAACTCTGCGCTATATATAGGGATCAGTTCAGGAGTAAGTCTTTTCTTTTTCATACAGCAACTATCATACTTTGCTAACATGATTTGGCGGACTAGAGAGGTGATCTCCCGCATGATCGTTGAATAGACCTATAGTGTCTATTTTATCCACCGAGACTTGCATATTATGTCCAAGAGATGGGCAATGTGATTTTCAACGAGAAGTGACTTGCGTTCACTTCCATCTACCCTCACTATCAAAACAACATTCCTCTACTTGGATGCCAGTGAATGGTCTGTGTGGTGCTCACAAAGCGCGATGACACTATGAGCAGAGGATATACACCAAGGGAAAGCAAGCGAGCGGATCTAGACAACGAATCCCTCTAGAAACGAGGCAAAAACTTGTCTAGGTCAGGCTTCTTCGAACAAAACTGTCTTCAAGTTCCAAGAACGGACTCGGAACGAACACATTACTTGACATGTGGGAAGGAGTATTGGGGTGACCTTTAGGGGAATCCCGCTAAGACTACACCCAGGTCTGCTCTTACACCTCATCTCAGTCTCCCTTGGGAGCATCAATATTCCCCTGTATTCGAATCATGGGCTTCTACGCTTTTTCATGGCCTTGAATTGGACACCCTCGAGATGGACTGCGGAGGAGCACGGTAAGCAAGAGAGAGTCACAGAGACGGGAATTGACGGGATTTTGCGGCTAACAACCTCAATTGTTTAGAGCTATTACGCCCGATAGTCGATATGTGACCATACCGCAGATAAAAATTGGCAATAATCGAAATTCGACTTGAATACCGATAAAGGCATGATAGAATGCGACGTCTACCTAAGCCTAGTCTGGACCGGATAGGCACAACATTGAGCTCTGGCGCGATGCGTTAGAGCGGTTTGCGTCAATGCACAAAATTTTGATTATTTTTATCATTTGCTTGACGTGTGAAGCGCTAGGGTCTATCTGGAAGCTACTCAATATGCCACAACATTCCACTGTCAACAGGTCCCGGACAGTCTAGGATGCGTCTACCGCTGCCGCTGCCGAGTGAGTTTATATCTGGTGCCGACGAGCTTCCATTAGATAATCTAATCAAATATAGTACGGCCAAGACCCTGTCTTTGCAGTTCCTTTCCCTAATTTCGGTGCCAGAATGCCGATGCGTGCTTTTGGGAGATGAGCCTCGTATTGCGCACCTGGAGATTTGTGACCATCTCAGATGCCCGCGTTGTAAAAAGCGCATGTCCATAGGTAGCTCTGGACGGTGGCATCGAGCTATAAACCAAAACTGACAAGGTCAACCAGATTGAAGAAGGATACGACCTCGCCTCTCCTCAATGACGTTCTCCTATGAGACCTGTGGGAGATCTTAGCCCCCGGAAGCTTTACTGTGGTCGTCACCACACGATCAATCTTGATGCCATGTGACAGCATAAATGGGAAAATACTAGCGTCTATCTTCGCTGTATCTCAATCACTTACGTGAAGAACCGAAGAACGTCTTGTTCCATATGACTTCTAGCCGTTGGCATCGCATGCGCAGCTATTTAATATCGGCGAGATTGACACCCTGGTTGATGAATCTAAAGAACTCCAGCTCTGTTGTTCATATGCTTCTCGTACTTGCCGTGTAGAGTATCTCATGAGATCTATATTATGCTAGATCCATTGTCTGAAAAGATTGTTAGTATGGCAAAAGCCTTATTCAAATCTCGAATCATATAGTCGTCAGACGTGGCCCCGATGTGACAAAAGAAGGACTTGAGAATCAAGAGATAGCATATGGACTTGTGGACAGTCGCATAGCTCGGATTCCACGCGTCAATGATTTATCTTCTGACGACCAAGGCTGGGGGTATATCGTGATGGAGTTTATAGAAGGGAAGGTTGTCGACTCATTGGATGATATTAACACTATACAGATGGTTGCGAGCGTACTGTACTTGACAATTTCGCGACGTTGCGATACCACATTCCACATTCCACATTCCTGGGTCACTTTATGGAGGCGCATGGATTCAGAGCTTCCCTGGCGAAACTGTGCAAACCGAACTATGTTCCACTTCTCCACCATAGAACGGAATTCTTTTCCGACTTGGGAGATAGGCCGCATGCCCGAGACAGTTCAAGCCGTCAACCACGAGCACACTCCATCGCTCGCTACCACCTGCAATTATTCAACACAATAAGAATCACCTCTCATCCATGCTCCATGCCTACATGTAGGTAGTGATCATGTGGGTATTATGCGCGCTTAGTGTACTGCTGCTCATGCAGGTGGAATCGTAGATCGGGTCGATAGTTTTTCCGGGTTCCCAGGTTCGATTGTGTCCTCGTCGCTACCAAAGTCCCCAGTCCCAACCTTGGAACCACTTGACCACCCATGGACCGGGAGGTATATATTGACTTTGAGAGTATATTGCAATAACACACAGCTCAATAGAGGGAATATATCTATGTTGATAGGGAAGATCGTACGATATCAATGTGAAGCTTAGTGTGCTTCCCGGCATTGCCACCGACCTTGGAAGTTGGAAGTACCTACTCTCATCGCTTTCAAGGGAGGGTTGATGTTTGATGAGACAAACCCCCTGAATTGAATGTCCGTTGCAATTCTTTCGACTGATGGACATAGTATTGCCATCATTTGCCAAATCGGCTGTGTTCCCACAATGCCGTTGAAGCGGGACAGCACAGACATGGAACGTGCAGTCCTGGAGAGCGTCCTCCGGACGGAGTACGGAGTAAGAATCCTATCGCCTCTCCACTTGAGTGCCGGAAAAGATAAGAGAATGGCCTGGGGAGAAGGCAATTGGATGTGACAGCATCTCGATCTTGATCCTTGTCTAATGCAACCTAGTACATATGCGTGATTAATATCGTTTGCGGGTCGATGGGGTCTGTGCGATTGGGAGGCTTCGACCGTTCGAGAACGTCCATGTCGCGTGGTTCTATAAAAAGCAACATGGGAGGAATAGGAATTTCTCCTGAGCAATTAATTGGAGATTATTGCTCTGATCCGATGCGAGTGACGATCATGAAATCAAATAATCGATGTGCCGTCCAGAGTCGATGTCGAGATGAAACAGACACGACCATGTGCTCTAGCCTCTCCGGATATTGCCTCGCGCTAAATTAGCCCGTTCGTCTCCCCACACCCCCCTTTCTTTTCTTCAAGGCTTCTCTTCTTCTTCTTTATCTATCTGCTAGTCATTCCTTATTATCTGGAGAATCATACCCTTCGTTTCAATTGATACTCTTCCACATTCCTTACCCAGGATCCATTGTATCCTGCACTTCCCACGCGACACTGCATATTTTTCAGCCTGCCTCAGCGCTTACTGAAACTCAATCCTTCCCGAGTAAGCATTCATATATCAACCTCTCCCGGCGAACCTTACCTTGGAAGAGGGTCAACCTTGAAGCCTTGCTCATCAGGACTGACCCGGGGTTCTGTACAGGACCTTCAACCGCCTTTTGACCTGTCACTGTATGTGGGAACGATCATCGCTTGCCTTCCATAACCAGCATTCTCGCCAACTTTCAGGGCCAACCGTCCCTCGATCTTAAGCCTACCTCCATCTGCATCTGTATCTTTCAACCGTCACAATGGGTCTTATCGAGAAACTGCAAGCCAGTACGTTCCGCCCCTCCCGAGAAGAAGGGGGAAAAAATGGCAAAGCGCCATTTCACTGCAACATCTCCGAAAAGAGAACTAATATCGAAACAGAACTCGAGATCTACCGACTTGAACAGCGCTATGCTCGCCGCAAGCACCGCAGCACATTTTCCCAAGGCGCCCAGTACGTCGATGGTGAGTATGTGTACTCCAACGGCGCAAGCTCGCCCACCAGCACCGTCTCCAAACAATCCACCGGCAGCTGGCGCCCATCAGGATGGGGCAGCCAGGCATCGCGCTAGCGATGAGCCTTTTTAACTGTCGACTGGTTTGCAGTTACGCCCGACCGATTCTTTTGGATTAGCGGTGCCCTTTTCACTTCTTCATCTTGTCTTTAGCATTTTCACCCTTGTTCACTCTTTTCTGAAGACTTTTTCTTCTTTTTGTTTCAGAGCTTCGCGTGATGCCTCCGTGGGGTCTTGACGACTTCTTGTACATCCATGTACCATGTTCTTTTTTCTGGGATTGTTTACCTCTTGCGTCTCAGTCTCATGATTTCTATGTCTCGGCGGGAACCCATATTCGAAAAGTTGGAATTTGCTTGCTTTTTTCCCTCTCCTTCAGGATTTTGGATTTCTCCTGCAATGTGCCTGCTTGGTCTTTTAGTGCTTCTCATCTTCGGCTTGTTTGGTAGTCTTCAGTGACTGGGACTTTGATGCTTATACTCAAACATCTGTGATTGAAATCGTTTATCTCCATGGTATTTTTCTTATCTTAAGTGCTATGTATATGTAGTTGTCCAAGCCACGGCGTATGCTGGTCTATACTATGTAGGTATGGGTGTCATCCATGCTCTTCATGGGCCTAAGGAAAGGGTTCCCTATCATTTCCTTGTTGTACACGATACTCGGGATGAGACTTGTTTCGGAAATCAGGATGGTGCAAGTATGTTCAGCCTCTGTCAGCTACCTACGTTGTAGCTATCTTTTAGACTTGTTTGCATTTGAATGCGCAATAATCCTTTTGACTTGTCCTTTTAACTTCCACATCACGATTTCTTCCTCTCTTGGATATAACAATGGCTATATGCTAGCTACTGAAAGTTCCCCTGAGCCCGTTAGTTCTATCCTCATATACTAGCTTATCATTGTCCAACGTGTAACTAAGTAGCTGCAAAATTCTTGAGTGCTAGCCGCTTGTTTTCTGTCTCTTTTCTTAGATGTGCTAGTCAAAATGATGATATGGAGCAGTGCTTTCAATGATTGAGGTCGGTGTGGATTGCGAAGGTTCGTCTCGGCTTCTTTGTTGAAGCTTTCTTTCACTTGTGTCGAATCATGCGATGCTGTGAATGAGCCCCTTTAATTGCCAATAATTGTATATATAAAGGCATCGAGTCGAAAGACCACTGAAAGTAAAAGGAAATCGTATGTTCTCCAAATTATAGAGCTGTCAGGCCTCAGGCAGCAAGGCTGAAACTCCGCGGAACTTACGTCACACCACGCTCTGGTCTCTCCATCTCCACACTGCCAACGCATCTCTTCATCTTGTGATTGCCTTGGGTTTTTTTTTGACTCCAAACAGCTTTGGGGTGATCTAAGCTTGTTTCTTTGCATAACCTATCGCTAAACCTACGACCCTCGATTTTTGACCTCCTGACCGTCTCGCGACACCCGTCCATCGTGCTGAGGTAGCTTTCGTCCACCATGAGCAGTGCCTAGCCAAGCATAGCTGGTGAAAGATTGCAGCATAGGCTGTTTTGAGCGATGGATCAAGCAATCCAGCGGCTATTGAACGACAAGCTCTACGATAGGAGGAAGCAGGGAGCTTTAGAGTATGCTAGCCCCGCCTCATAGCTCTACATTTAAAAGGACCCATGCTGATCGCCGTTGATAACATTAGACTTGAGAGGATCGTGCGGGATGCTGTCTTCCAGGGAGAGCAGGATAAAATCCGAAAGATCGTTGAACAGCTCTGTCATGACTATGCATACGCCGTACACCAACCCCACGCCCGGAACGGAGGTTTAATCGGACTGGCTGCTGCCTCGATTGCCTTGGGATCGGTGAGTGATAGCTACAACGAAAGGCCGGGAGGACACTTTAGCTGATGCTGGGGATGTAGGAGGGAGTTGCGCCGTATTTAGGCGAAATCGTGCCGCCTGTTCTCGCATGCTTTTCCGACCAAGATGCACGAGTACGGTACTACGCATGCGAGAGCATGTACAATATTGCCAAAGTGGCTAAAGGAGAAATATTACTGTTCTTCAATGAAATTTTCGACGCCCTGGCTAAGGTAAGGGGTAGCGGCACGTTTTGGCGGGGTATTGCACATGCTAACATGCACTACAGCTTGCCTCCGATTCCGAGCTATCAGTCAAGAATGGCGCGGAGCTTCTAGATCGTCTGGTAAAAGATATCGTGGCTGAGTCGGCGGCTTCATATGTCTCGATTCTTCATTTCAATGAAAAGGAAACACCGGAGGCGGAGATTCAGGAGGACAATGACTTTCCCATGGCATTCTCTCTCGCGCGATTCATTCCATTACTCAAGGAGCGAATTCATGTGATCCAACCGTTCACTCGCAATTTCCTGGTCTCATGGTTAACCCTGTTAGATACAATTCCTGATCTGGAGCTCGTTAGCTATTTGCCAGATTTCCTGGAGGGATTGATCAAGTTCCTTGGCGGGCCCAATAAGGACGTGAACATTGCGACACAGGGATTGCTTGATCGATTTTTGTTGGAGATCAAGAGGATTACGCGACTGAAGAAAGGAATTGAGGATAGCCGAAAGGGCCAGCAGAGCAACAGACACTCGGTTGCCAGCGAGACGATGAGCAGCGTGACCGAACAAAATACCCAGACAGATGGTGCTAGTGATGTCAAAGATGACATCGCTGTCGTAGACTCGGCATCAGAGTCTAGCCTCGATGATGAAATTGCCCAAGCTGATGGAGACTGGATCCCCGGACAAGATGTACAAATCGACCATCCCAAGATCCTTGATATCCTTGTCGGCTTTGTCAACACTTTATACGGTAAGGTGGCTCTATGCGCTACTGGTTATCACTGGCTAACAGCTTTTTAGAGGAGGAAATGCAATTGACAGCCCTTCGTTGGATTGATTCCTTTTTCGAAATTAGCCCTGAAGATATCCTCCCATTCGTTCCACGACTGTTGACTCAGGTACTTCCCGCCATGTCCAGTGGCTCAGACGGGGTTCGAAAAGCAGCAAACCAAGTCAACACGTCCCTCATGCAGTACATTTACTCTCTGTCCGATGACACAACCGAAGAAGCCCAGGCACCATCGTCAAAGCTTGTTTCCACTACAGCCAGCAAAGAGACCTTAGAGCGGAGGTCATCGACACCCGGCATCAGACCTTCGGAGACAGCGAGCATTGACACAAAGAAACAAACAACGCAGGATAATTCCAATGCGGCCACACCACGCAGCAGCATTGTTTCCACGCCAATGCCTCCCGTTGACCTTGATTATGCTGCCGCTGTCAACTCCCTCACTCTACAATTTCTCAATGAAAATGAAGCAACGCGAGTTGCAGCCCTTGTATGGCTCGTCATGCTTCACCGCAAAGCCCCGCGAAAGGTCGTCGCTTTCAACGACGGTACCTTCCCAGCTTTGCTGAAGACACTGTCCGACCCTTCGGAGATTGTTGTAATCAAGGATCTCCAACTCCTTTCGCAGATTTCAAGGAACAGCGAGGATACCTATTTCACCTCTTTCATGGTGAACCTGTTGCAGCTTTTCTCCACAGATAGACATTTACTCGAAGTCCGCGGGAATTTGATTATCAGACAGCTTTGTTTGAACTTGAGCCCGGAGCGTATCTATCGAACTTTAGCAGACTGTCTCGAGAAAGAAGAGGTAGGTTTTCTACCAAGTTATTAAGTGGACTTCCTTGCTAACATACCACTAGGATCTTGAATTCGCTAGCATCATGGTTCAGAATTTGAACAACAATCTTATTACTGCGCCTGAGCTCTCGGAGCTGAGAAAGCGCTTGAGGAATCTCGATTCAAGAGTACTATTTCCGACCACCTTATCATGTATGCTTGATGCTAACTAATTACTTCCTTAGGATGGCCAAGCGTTCTTTGTTGGGCTTTTTAGATCATGGTGCCACAACGCTGTTTCCACGTTTTCCCTCTGTCTTCTTGCTCAAGCCTATGAGCAGGCATACAATCTCCTTCAGATCTTGTCAGTGTATCAGTTCTGTCAACCATAATTCCCGACTAACATGAACATGTACAGTGCCGAATTGGAAATGACAGTCAATATGTTAATTCAAATCGACAAGCTGGTGCAACTACTCGAGTCACCAGTGTTCACATGTATGTTACTCTCCCTGACTCTGATAGTCAAAGCTAATCCCACCAGATCTTCGCCTCCAACTTCTCGAACCCGAAAAATATCCCTTCCTCTACAAATGTCTCTACGGCGTTCTCATGCTCCTCCCCCAGAGCTCCGCCTTCGCCGCCCTCAAGAACCGTTTGAACAGTGTCAGCAACATTGGTTTCCTCCACAGCGCACCCCGCAGGTATCGCCCCTGTCTCGCGCAGTCCCATCCCAAGACCCCCGAGCTAAACTTATCCAGCACTGCCCAAACAGGCCCCACACCCTTCGACCGCTCCACAGGCAGTCGCCTGAAAAGCCGCGACGAAAACGCCATCCGCTGGGTCGACCTCCTCGACAAATTCAAAGCCGTCCAGGAGCGTGCCCGTCGCGCCCAGGCTCCCCGGAACCACTCTCTCGACCAAACAGGTCCTCTTCTCAACCCCTCCCTCGCAGCCGCTCTCTCCGCTGCAGCTGCAGATCGCCCCAAGGACCGATCCGGTCTCCCTGATACTCCGCGCGGTGTCCCGAGTGGTTCTCACCATCCAACTGCTGGAAACTCGCTAGGAGGCTCCGGTCCTGGCGCTGGCACCGCTGCCGGACGGGGTGGGGATAACGGTTCGCCTAGGGTTATGGGCTCGCATAAACACAAGTCAAGCCTTTCGAACATCGGTCGTGGGTTGGGTATTGGAGGACGTAAGTCGAAGAAGTAGGTCGGTAGGACCTGGATCTGATGTTTCCATAGACCGTTTTTTTTTTGTGTATGTTCTACTTAGCAGCATTGTTTCGTGGTGTTGATACCCAGCATCCTTTATTTGTGAATAAGTATCTATATGTGTCAATGACATCGTATCTCTTAGCCAATTTTGCCATATCTCATGTCCTGGTAGTCCCTAAATGTAGTATTCATCGTTGCTGGTTCTTCAGTGAGATTTAGCTTTGATTTTAAAAAAAAGGAAACAAAAACTTCAATTCGTTCTATGGTCATAATCGCTTGCCAAATGAATACGCTCCAAAAAGAATACCCCAAGTCCCATAAATTCCAGCCCAAGTCAAATAGATGCATCAATGACTGATGTACTGGAAAATAGCCGATACATCCTGCTCACTCGTCTCCTGACGAAGCAGTAAATCCTGAATCTGATTAAGCGGGCCCTTCTCGCCAGTATTAACAAAATGGTTCCAAGAACTAGTGTCACCATACAACATCGCAGGAGCCTTCATATACTGCGTCCCGTCAGGTCGACAGCGCTTGCATTTGAACGTGTCGTGAGTATCACTCCGAGTATCCGGTTTGAACTGGAAGAGTTCGCGGAGGGAGTCGAGGGAGAAATGACGCTCGACGTCTTCTGCGGAGTCGACGACACATGAGGAAAGAGATTGTTTGTGAGACTGGCGCTGGAAGATTTTCTCTTCGATCGAGCCGGTTGCGATGAATCGGTAGACGAAACAGTCCTTCTTCTGTCCGTCACGCCAGACACGGGCCAGCGCTTGCTGGTCGGCGGCTGGGTTCCAGTCTGGGTCGAAGAGGACTAGTCGGTTGGCGCCGATTAGGTTCAGTCCGCATCCACCGGCTTTGCTACTCAGCAGGAATACGAATTCTGGTCCGTCAGGGTCGTTGAATTTGTCAACTAGCTTTGTGCGCTTTTTGATGTTCATGGTTCCGTCGAGTCGTAGACTGCCGTATCCTCGGGCTCGGCAGAGCTTTTCGAATAGATCGAGGGTTTGAGTGTAATTGCTGATAAGAACGATTTTGTCGTTGGTGTCTTGTCTGATTCGAGCTAGCATTCGATCAAGCACCATCATCTTGCCAGAGTACCAGCTCTTGATTTCTCGATCACGACCTCGGGAGTCGGGGGGTGCATAGTCTTCCGGGAAGGTATGCTCGCATCCCGGAAGGTCGTTTGCGAGATCGAGAAGATCTGGATGATTGCAAAGCTTTTTCAGTAGACCAATTGCTTTCAGCGGTTGGCTTCCTTTTCCACGGAGGAGGCTTCGAATCTCCGGGCTCTGGATGAAGTGGTTGTATAGGCCACGCTGGAATTGTGACATGTTGCAGAACACGACATGTTCGTATTTTACGGGAAGGTATTTTGAGAGAAGCTCATTGGTTCGGCGAATAATGAACTTGTTAACAATCCCAGATAGTTCCAGCAATCGTTCATCGCCAAGCTTCTTCTCCTCGTCGGTGGCTGCGGCATCTCGTCCTCGAAGAATTGGCAGTTCGAATCTCTTCCGGAAATCGTTTTGAGATCCCAATAGATTCGGGTTTGCGAAGTGGAGAAGAGCGAAGTACTCAGACAAATCATTCTGGATAGGCGTTCCAGAAAGGATTACTCGCCGAGTAACATTGAGTTGATTAAGCGCCGTCCAAGTCAAGCTCTCCTTGTTTTTAAGTCGATGGCCTTCGTCACATAGAAGAAGTCCAATCGGCGTATCATTTAATGTATCCGCATACATACGGAGTGTCTCATAGGAGACAATAAGCACAGGCCGGACAATTCCACGGCCTGATGCAATAGCCCACTGTTTAATCTGCGTTATCAGTTCGGCTTTCGTGGCCTTGCCATCTATCGCAAACGGTGTCGTGGCATCTTTTCCAAGCCATTTTGCTACAATATGGTCAGTTGAGGGAGAATAATTTGGGGTAACAGGAAAAGCTTACTTAGTTCGTTGGCCCAATTGCCAACCAAACTCGAAGGACACGCAATCACGCATTTCTGAATGGTAGTTTTTCCGGCCTCTGAGGATTGCTTCAATAAAGTCCACATCAGTGCGATGCATTGAAGCTGCTTCTTGTTAGAACCAAGAGAAGGAAATCAGGTTGACCAAGCTCACCGTTTTACCCAGTCCCATGCCGTCTGCCATGATGCATCCGTTTGCGTTTTTATCAACAAGTCCAGTGACACATCGATAAAGGAACTATGCACAAGTATAATGTCAGTCTTGCTTTTGTGAGTCGACTTAGCGTGGGGGGAATACCTTCACACCCTCGACTTGATGTGGTCGAAGCACTTTGCACAACCTCGGATCAATGACGACAGGCACCTTTGGTCGTTCATCTACATCCTTTTTGAGCCCCAGAATGTCTGCTAGACTCTTATGGACAATCGGGTCATCCGATGCTGGCGTATCTTCCGTCGGAGCCTCCAGTGCTTTAGGCGCGGGTTCCTCCGCAACATCATCTATTGTAGGGTCGTACAGGACAATCGCAAATTCTCCACTGGGGTCGTGTAATGGCTTGACGACGAATGTGGCGCCTCGTCGCATGCCCAACGTCGGAGCAACTCGGCTACCACTGTATCCATCTGTGGCTTTGTTGATGAACGGAATCTGGAATCGTGTCCTAAAGGCCACATCTTTGTCTTTCGGTTTATACGCGGGGAATTTATTCGCCTCTCGTGTTGCCAAAGCAAGCCGGTCGTCATTCGTATATGGCTTTTCCTCCCCGTCATCCATGGTTCCGTCAGCGTTGGCGTAATTGACCTTTCGCCTCTTCCTCGCTGGTTTCTCAGATGCCCGCGTTGGCGTTGCAGTCCCCGGGCATTTAAATGGCCTTACAAGCCGGTCAATAGAACTCTGAGAGTTCACGGATTTCGGTTGTAATGGAGTCTTGACGCTCTCGTCGCCACCAGCCGGGCGTGCTCGATACCTTGGAGCTAGTCAGCATAACTTCTCGTCGATAAATGATCTTGGGCATTACATTGATACCAAAAAGCCCAACTCAGATACACCAAAGGTCCTGCACAATGATCCCAAAGTTGGGTGGCAAGAGCCAGAGTCCAGGCAGCGACGCGTCTCGCGTCGGCCTGAGGCTCCCAAAACACCAAATTACCGCGTTTCCCCAATGCGGAAGCAGAGTCACGTGGTCCCCCTTAGGTCAAACAGCTCTACAACGCCGAGTCTTGTTCGCCTGTGCCACTTGCATTCCTGTGACAGGTGCATATTCCTTTCCCAAGATGACACTACCTTTGCTTAGGGGAAACAAGATCACCTTGGAAGACGCCTTGAGCGACGACGATAACATCCTGCACCGTTTAGACTATCCGCAGAAACAGAAGGATTTCTGGTCATATCTCCTTTCCCATACAAGTGAAATTGAATCTGTGTTTCCTTCCATCTTTGTGTAAAACATTGTCGAGTTGCTGAGGAAGCGGATTGGTTATGTGGGAGTTACAATGTCTGCATTCCAGTCTATATCAATCTACCATCAGAAGAGCGGGTCCTTGTCCGGATTCCACTACCTTTTAAAATCGGAGAGGAGAGTGTCCCGGGAAATGTCGAAGAGAAACTGCGCTGCGAAGTCGCCACATACATTTGGATACGCGAAAACTGTCCCGCAGTTCCAATTCCTTACCTCTACGGTTTTGCATTTCCAAATGGGCAGACTGTATGTGAGCCTACACTCTCTATCTACCTCGGACTGCTAACAATACGAGCTTAGTTTGCTGAGGAAAGCTGCATGAGTTTTTCTTCTCGCTGGCAATGGCGTATCACGCAAATCATGCGAGCATGGTTTGGATACCCTCAAGCCTGTCCTTATATCGGCACGCGGGGTAGAAGTGTGCTCAAAACTGGATATATCATCATCAGCTTTGTAACGAAGGGTCAGATGCTCTCCAATACCTTGGCAGATCACCTCTTGGGAGACAGGATACGAAGACGGACTCTTTTCGGTGATCTTGCGAAGATCATGCTCTCGCTTAATCGAGTCAAATTACCGCAAATCGGATCCCTGAGTTTGGATGATAAGGGTATAGTTCAGTTGAAAAACCGACCTCTAACACTGCGACTCCAAACATTTGAAAACGAGGGCATTCCCACAATACCAAGGAACTGTACGTACCAGTGCGTGGAGCCTTATATTCTGGATCTTTTACAGTTACATGACAACCGCATACATCATCAGCCGAATGCTATTCATAATCTGAATGATGGCCAGGAGCAATTCGCAGCTCTAACCATGATGCGTGGTCTCTTACCTCAATTCATTTCCCGGCAATATCGTAATGGCCCATTCGGGCTTACGCTCACTGACCTACATCCAAGTAAAATCTTCGTTGACGAAAACTGGCACATTACATCCTTGATTGATTTAGAATGGGCATGTTCCTATCCCATTGAGTTACAAACGCCACCTTACTGGTTGACTGGCCGACCTATTGATGATATTGAACATGGAGAGCATCTTCAGACTTTTGAAAATGCCATGACCGAATTTCTCGATGCCTTTAAGGAACAGGAAAAAGACTTTCAGGCCCCTGGTGCTTCCCAAGCTGAGATAATGGAAAAATGCTGGGTCAAAGGAAGTTTCTGGTATTTCCAAGCCGTCCAAAGCCCGAAAGGCCTTCTCCGGGTTTTCAACGAGCATGTTCAGCGCATGTTTTGTGAAGAGCACTGTACTCAGCGACTGTTCGATCAAACTGTCAGCCCTTATTGGGCTGTGGGCGCCGAAAGCTTCATTCAAACGAAGGTCGAGGAAGAGGCTGAGTATAAAAATCGACTAAGGAAGCGGTTTGAGGAGGTTGGTTAAGAAGATTGATATATATTATCTGTTCATCCCTTCTCTCTTCTGTGCCTCCGATCCCAAAGACAAAATTTGGTCAATGTTTGGATTCTTAGCGATTGTATCAGAAAACGTTGGGATTTCTGCTTTTTCTCGAGCTCTGCAAGCAATTTTATCAGATGAAATTGCATATTGATGAGCTGGTTTTGCTCTATCCTTTGTTGTTCTTTTTTTCTTTGTCCTCGATCTCATGTCGCTATTTCCTTTTGTTCGCTCATACTGGCGTGACCATTTATCTGAAAGGAAATAGCCGATATTTTGTATTTGGGCTGGTCTCAACTAATGGAAGAATAGCCAGAATGAGATGAGTGGACGGTGGTCCATACACTTGGGGATCGGTATTACAAATGAGGATACACCTCGGTAAATTAATGTGAGAATTATGATTCAAGGCGAATGAATATCCCACGATGTAGAACCCAACTTCTCCAGTGGTGCATAATGCACTACCTACGTGCTATAGATATATATAGGGCTACCTACCTACCTACCTTACATATGTTTGTAATCACCCGCGCTTATCCAGGTGCACGTGAGACGCCTTCCCACCATTGCGGGGGAGCTTGGAATTATTGATTTATTTTAAGGTGCGAATCAGCGTGAATCTAGTTCTTACAACTAACATCCCATGGCTACAGACTTCTGGGCTGGCTACATTAGTGGAGCCATTGGGATCATCATCGGCAATCCCCTTGATGTCATCAAAGTCCGGCTACAGGCAGGAAGTTCGCACACAGATGTAACATCCTCAAATCTAAGCCGTCTTGAAAGGGCAAGCTCTCTTGTTCGAGGTCCGTGTTGCAACGATTCTACAATTGAGATGAACAACGATATTAACCAACATCATAGGCGCTGCCGCTCCGATATTAGGTTATGGAGCTCTCAATGCGCTTCTTTTCGTTGCTTATAACCGATCCTTAACAGCATTGGACGGGTCTGTAACAGATCCCACCAATCCTGTGGGCGTTTCACCGTACAAAATCTGGCTGGCGGGTGCCGCAGGCGGACTGGCCAGTTGGACCATCTCGTCCCCAACGGAGTTCATCAAATGTCGGGCCCAGCTGGATCCTCGGCCAGAGGTCTCCTCGTGGGCGGTGGCCAAGGACATCCTTCGGACACGCGGCTGGAAGGGTCTTTACTTTGGGGGCGGCATTACTAGCGCGAGGGATTCAATTGGTTATGGATTCTAGTATGGAACCCAACACGCCACTCCCGAATACCCCAGTGTATCAATTGAGGGACTTAGTGCTGATCTAACCCCAGTTTCTGGTCCTATGAACTTTGCAAACGATTTATGACATCTGACGATGATGGCTCGCACCAGGCCGCGATGAAGATTTTACTTTGCGGTGGTATTGCAGGTGTTGTTACCTGGGCTTCGGTTTTCCCTTTGGATATGATCAAGACACGACTACAGGCACAGACTATTGCAGATCATTCACTCGGAGCAACTGAGGGCCAGTCTCTACTACGACCGCAGCGCCAACCATTGAGTACGTTCCAAATTGCAAAAGAGATTTACCATGCCGAGGGTATCAAGCCGTTCTACCGTGGCCTTGGAATCTGCAGTGTCAGAGCGTTCATTGTGAATGCCGTTCAGGTATGTTTTATGTATATTGTTGCAATTGGCAACAGAACAACTAACATCTCGTAAAGTGGGCGGCTTATGAATGGCTGATGAAGAGCTTTACTCAATCCTGGGGCGCCCAGGTGAAAGCCCAAGAGCCCATGACCGGTCTGTAGATATGTTCAGTCCTGAGCTTATCCGGATGCATAGTGCGGAATACTCGGTATAGATCCAAGACATATCCAACTATTTTCAGCCAAGATATATTTTTGTACTCCGTAGTTACCGAAATCCCTTTCAGGTTAGATTCTATTCGGCATTGAGGGTCTATATTGTATTGAGGGATTTCTATTGGAATATTACTCGGAAATATTGCTAGTAAGGGGGTAAATTTCATCCAGCTGCCTTTTTCCGATAGTCGGCGGTTTCGTGCCACCCGCAGACCGGAACAGCGGAAACGCGGCGAGGATCGGCAATATAAAAAGGATTGTCTCACGTGAGAGAACTCCACCAATATGCATGAACAGAGGAAAGCCATCAGATCTGGTCTAGATGCTTTGTCCTAGAAACTTTTGTAGGTCGATTTGCTGAAAATAGAATCGTGGTCGCGTAGCAAGATTTTGATATTTCTCCCAGTGACGGTCAAGTTTCAGTTCACTCGGTCATCACGTCGGGGTTTTCTGCCCGCTTGCCATTGTCGACCAAACCCAGTCCGATGGCACGCTCGGCAAGTTCTTGGCTGTGAGGCTCATCGCGCAGGATGCGAAGTCTGCAATAGAAAGCATAACTTGTCAGCGATGTGACAGATGGGAGGACGGAGTTGTCGAGATGCACTTACCTCCGCTTGTGGTTCTTGCCCTTGGTGTGTCCCTTGAGGTTGTACTCGCTCTCAAACCACTTTGAGCATTCTGTGCAGTAGTGCTTGCCCAGCCCAGGAAGTTCCTCTACATCCTTTGAATCCTTGTATTTCTGCAGGTGACGGGGGGTCTTGATATCTGCGAGGACTTGGTCGTAGTCTCTGTACGCGTAGGTTAGCAAGGCCGGCGATACTGATTGTACCAGTCACAATGCATTGGGCAGACATACCTCGTGCGACGCTTGTTCTTGACTTTCCTGAGGGCACCCATTGTGATTGATAGCCGAATTACCTCGGAGCTGGAACCGGATAATGGTATCAAAATAGATGCAAGGAAAATGAAAATTGCTTATCACCGATTTCCGGAGTGAAAGGTGAGCCAAGCGGGTCGAGAGGACTACGGTCAATAGCGAGGTTCAAACGAAATTTCCGCCGATTGTGGGCCACGGACAGCGATTGAAACGCCTCCGCGGTGATTGGCTGGCGATCAGACACGGCTCCTTGGCGGCGATGCGGGATTGCCATTCGGCTCACCTCGGCTCAGTCGATTTCGTCACCGTACACTGCGTATTTAATGACGTTTGCATGCGGTATGTTGCCCCGAGTTCATCAGGTTCAAGCGGTACCTACATGGGGGTGGCTGGGAGGGTTAGGATCTATCTGTAGCTGTGTCTAGATGGGCATAGAGAGTACACTAAAGAGATTGGAACCAAATTCGAAAAAAAGAACTTTGCTATTCGACCATATGTAGCGTCTTGAAGTGGTAACCATATGGTGATCATTGGCTAGCTTCAAGCTCCTTGAACCCATCAAATCCACATGCGGGCAAACTATAGCTGGAAGGGTAGCACGGGGTAGAGGCCGAGAGTTACATGAGAACACATTGACCTTTTCCCAGGTTAGCCCTTTGGTCCGAAATGAGAGATCACTGGGCGAAGGGGCCTGTAATTGGAAACTCCATGATTGGTGGCCGAGTTATACCCGTCACATGCCTTGTATCGCCGTTACGTTTCCGGAACTGCCCAAGGCGAACACAACAACGACGGCCAACGTTGAAGATTGAACTTCACATGGAAAGAGAGATGCTAGACGGATAACAACCCGGGGATAATCCAATTGTACCGAATAAACGCATCGGCTCTCCCAGCAAATATCGACGATTCTCGGCCACAATCAGCGTCTATCAAATTGCCCAGCCCTTCTTGCCGTCGCATGCGGCAGGCTTAGCCCAATACCCACCGTATTGTATCGCCCTGGTAACAGCGGTTACGGCTCAGTACTCCCGGTCCCCGTAGAATCTTTCTCCCACTCAAAACCAAGCTTTCTTCCTCTTCTTTCCTCTTGATCTCTTCTTCTCTCATTCTACTCTCCACTCTCATATTTGGTGAAGGTGGTTAATAGCTCTTGGATGTGCAATCCCATCTCATAGAGCTTGCATCATGATCTCCACCCGCCTCGCGCGCGCCGGTGCGCTGGTATGTCTTGCTCCCTCGGCTCTTTGTTGCCACAAGATGGTGCTCTAGCAGAGTGCCCGTCTTGAAAACGGCTGGCTTCATGAATGGAAAGCTAATATATGTTTCGACTCTAGGCCCCCAAGTTCCGTCTTGTAAGCAGTGACCTCATCATCGAGCTTCAGTCGCACGTGGCATGGCGCACATGTCGCCGTGCATGATACCTAAGGCTTAAATCAGAATTTGCAGTTACTAACCGTTCGATATTTAGGTCACCGGAACCCGTGCCTTCGCTACCGCCAATGACGCCCTCGACAAGAAGGTCGAGATGACCAACCAGGAAACTGTGAGTGGCTGCCAATTGAGCGCTCCGGAGGGGCGCAAAGTATGACTTCAAGCCATTGGAACTAACCTATTATACCTCAGGGTCACTACATCAACTACAAGAAGATGTCCGAGAACCTCGACATTGTCCGTTCTCGTCTGCAGCGTCCTCTTACCTTCTCCGAGAAGGTTCTGTACTCTCACCTTGACGACCCCCACGGCCAGGATATTCAGCGTGGTGTGTCTTACCTCAAGCTGCGCCCCGACCGTGTTGCTTGCCAGGATGCCACCGCCCAGATGGCTATTCTGCAGTTCATGTCCGCCGGCATGGACCGCGTTCAGACCCCCACCACCGTCCACTGTGACCACTTGATTGAGGCCCAGATTGGAGGTGAGAAGGATCTTGCCCGTGCCAACGACATCAACAAGGAGGTCTACGACTTCCTTGCCTCCGCTACTGCCAAGTACAACATCGGTTTCTGGAAGCCCGGTTCCGGTATCATTCACCAGATCGTTCTGGAGAACTACGCTTTCCCCGGTGGTCTGATCATCGGTACCGATTCCCACACCCCTAACGCTGGTGGTCTCGCTACCGCCGCCATCGGTGTCGGTGGTGCTGATGCCGTCGATGTCATGGCTGGTCTCCCTTGGGAGTTGAAGGCCCCCAACGTTATCGGTGTCCGTCTCACCGGTAAGATGTCTGGCTGGACCACCCCCAAGGATATTATCCTTAAGGTCGCCGGTCTCCTCACCGTCAAGGGTGGTACTGGTGCCATCATTGAGTACCACGGCCCTGGTGTTGACTCCCTGTCCTGCACTGGTATGGCTACCATCTGTAACATGGGTGCCGAGATTGGTGCTACCACCTCCATCTTCCCCTTCAACGACCGCATGTACGACTACCTGAAGGCCACCAAGCGTCAGCACATCGGTGACTTCTCCCGCGAGTACGCTGCTCAGCTCCGCGAGGATGAGGGTGCTAAGTACGACCAGCTCGTTGAGATCAACCTCGATGAGCTCGAGCCCTACGTCAACGGTCCCTTCACTCCCGATCTTGCCACTCCTATCTCCCAGTTCAAGGAGGCTGTCAAGACCAACAAGTGGCCCGAGGAGCTCAAGGTCGGTCTGATCGGCTCTTGCACTAACTCCTCCTACGAGGATATGTCCCGCGCTGCTTCCATTGCCCGCGACGCTCTTGACCACGGTCTCAAGTCCAAGTCTCTGTTCACCATCACCCCCGGTTCCGAGCAGATTCGTGCTACCATCGAGCGTGACGGTCAGCTCCAGACCCTCGAGGAGTACGGTGGTGTCATCCTTGCCAACGCCTGTGGTCCTTGCATTGGTCAGTGGGACCGCAAGGATGTGAAGAAGGGTGAGGCTAACTCCATCATCTCCTCTTACAACCGTAACTTCACTGGTCGTAACGATGCCAACCCCTCCACCCACGCCTTCGTTGCCTCCCCCGACCTGGTCGTTGCCATGACCGTTGCCGGTACCCTCAACTTCAACCCTCTCACCGACTCCCTCAAGGACAAGGATGGCAAGGAGTTCAAGCTCAAGGCTCCTTCCGGTGATGGTCTCCCCACCCGTGGCTACGATGCCGGCCGTGACACCTACCAGGCTCCTCCCGCCGATCGTACCCAGGTCAAGGTCGCTGTCTCCCCCACCTCCGACCGTCTCCAGATTCTCGCTGGCTTCAGCGCCTGGGATGGCAAGGATGCCACCGACATCCCCATTCTCATCAAGTGCAAGGGCAAGACCACCACTGATCACATCTCCATGGCTGGCCCTTGGTTGAAGTACCGTGGCCACTTGGACAACATCTCCAACAACATGTTGATTGGTGCCACCAACGCCGAGAACGGTGAGGCCAACAAGGTCAAGAACTACTTCACCAAGGAGTACGATGCCGTCCCCGCTACTGCCCGTGACTACAAGGCTCGCGGTGTTAAGTGGGTTGTCATTGGTGACTGGAACTACGGTGAGGGCTCTTCCCGTGAGCACGCCGCTCTCGAGCCCCGTCACCTCGGTGGTCTCGCCATCATCACCCGCTCCTTCGCTCGTATCCACGAGACCAACCTGAAGAAGCAGGGTATGCTTCCCCTGACCTTCACCGATCCTGCCGATTACGAGAAGATCAACCCCGAGGACAAGGTCGACCTCCTCTGCACTGAGCTCGCCGTTGGCAAGCCCATGACCCTCCGCGTCCACCCCAAGGACGGTGGTGCCGCCTTCGACATCTCCCTCAGCCACACCTTCAACGAGTCCCAGATGGAGTGGTTCCGTGACGGCTCTGCCCTCAACACCATGTCCCGCAAGGCTTAAACTCCCTCCTTTCTCTCATGACTCTCCTACCATAAAACCTTCAAGTGTTTCGGTTATCACCGGGATGCTTGTGTAAACTACATTCTCTTGTGTGTTGAACAATTCAGATACATGCTTCTGAAAAGTACGGTGTGCGTTGATCACTTGTCAGGCACCCCGTGGCCCTTTTGTGAGCAGGATTCGAGGAGTTGCGCTCTGGGAAAAATTATGAATGATCTTGTGTTTTTGTAGGCCTGATTTCTCGGCCTTGCGTTGATTCCCGATATCTGGGTGGGCTCAATGGATATACTCTTTTTGATTTCACATCACTGTTTTTGTATGTTAAGACTGGCATGCATACACAATTTCTTTTTGTTTAAAATGGTTCTCGTAGCTCTCGTAAGCAGTAGATCAGCCCTCCAGGGCTGATGTCCCTACATAACTGTACATGCAAGTTGACCAGTAGCACCGAGGTCCTCTCCGCAGCTGAGATAAGCTTACCGAGGCCCCCCGGGACCAGTTCTGCCCCGCGCAAGTCGTTGCGTCTGGGAGTATATAAGGGTGGCCTTGATGCCATCAAATCCCCGAATTCCATCATTGGCAGTAGTGTCGTGGAAAATTTCACTTGGATATCTTCTCTCGCCCCGATATCTCGTCCCGGACCATCCTGTATCAAGACTGGGGCATCGTTAACAATAGTCCATCAATCCGCCATCCATTGCACATCCGAATCCAATACAAGGATCCATTCATCGAACAATATCCCGCCTGTGGCGTTCAGAAATATGGCGGCCCAGCTCGTCCAACTACCAGAAGTGGAGCGTCTCAGTGCCTCAGTCATAAGGATACTCGCTGGAAATCCGGGGAAGGTGAGTGCAGAGATCCCGTTATATTACTTTTGGCAGGGCGAGCTAATGAATGGCGTGCAACGCAACACAGTTTACACTTCAAGGTAAGCACCCTAACATATTTTACCTTCTAAAAGATACCATCTCACCACATATCCAGGCACAAACACATACTTAATAGGTCGTGACCACCAGCGAATCCTAATAGATACGGGTGAAGGCAAGCCCGCATGGGCAGCCAATCTTCAATCTGTGCTCTCAGAAGAAAAGGCAACAGTGCACCAGGCGCTCCTGACGCACTGGCATGGTGACCATGTCAACGGACTCCCAGATCTACTGAAGCTCTGTCCCCAGGCACAGATCTTCAAAAATGAGCCTGACACCGACATGGGGGATATCCAAGATAGACAGGTGTTCTCCGTTGAGGGTGCTACCTTGACGGCGTTCCATACACCTGGACATACGCTTGATCATATGGTGTTTATGCTTGAGGAGGAAGGTGCGATGTTCACGGGTGACAGTAAGTGCAGATCTCAATGGGTTATACCAAAGACGACCTACAATCAACCTACAATCAACCTACAACCGTTCTCTGAAAATATCTCTAATCCAACATCTATAGACGTCCTTGGCCATGGCACAGCCGTTTTCGAACACCTCAAAAGCTACCTCGGCAGCCTCCACCGCATGCGCGACCGCGTGTCCACAGGCCGGGGGTATCCCGGACACGGACCGGTAATTGAGGACGCCGGTGCGCGGATCACCGAGTACATCAAGCACCGGCAGCAGCGGGAAGATGAGGTCCTGCGTGTAATGAGGTTTGGCAAGCTGGACGTTGCGGCTGGCGAGTCCTCGCCGGAGCGTAAGCAGGGATGGACGCCTATCGAGCTGGTCATGCGCATTTACCGCGATATTCCGGAGGCTCTTCATTTGGCGGCTTCGCATGGTGTGTCGCAGGTGTTGATGAAGCTTGAGGCTGAGGGGAGGACGGTCTATGATTCGGAGTCTGGGAAGTGGAGTCTTGCGGGTAAGAGGTCTACCTTGTGAGTTTGATGTAGTATGAATAGACCTGGAGCTCAAGATGTGCTCACGTCTTGATTTAAGTCAACCTTGAGCGCGGGGTTTGTGTATATAGAACCATGGTGTTCAGACCTGAGTACAATATACAATATATTAGAATAAATATCTCAATTCATACATGATATAGAGTAGAACGGTAGAACCTGTAGGTAATAGAATGGACATTCTGCACCGGTGCCCGTAACCATGGAGGATCTGCACATCCCCAATCACTCAACGTCATCTACTCTGTACTCCGTAGATAGCGCCCGGTTACTGATCCTAGCTGTAATTGCCCCTTAAAAACTTGGTTAGACTTCGCCGTGAGCAACTGGCTTGAATATGAGTCTATGACTGGCTGGGCCGTGTGGCACGATTTGTCCAACCGATGCGGAGTCAGAATGACCTAAGTCAGACCTGGGAGGGATCTGCTCTTTTGCATATTTCTTTTGGATCTGAAATTTGCATAGAAAAAGATCAAATCCAGATATCCTTGATCTTTCTTTTGGACAGTCTTCATGGCCTGATGTGAGCGATATTGAGGCCCACACGCAGTTCCCAACCTGGAAGAGTGACGTTCGCATTTCCGCTCCCCGCTTTGCTCACCTTCCACCTTTTTCCTCCCCTCAGCTTGCTCTCGACTTTTTTTTGCTTACTAGCTGTTGCCATAATTTGCATATGGAGACAGGTTGCTAGCTCTTTGGTGCTGACCCGGAGTTATTATCCACTTTATCGAGGTTGGTTTGGCCATTCGTCATAGCTGCCCAGGCGATGATCTTCCCCGCCTACGCAATTGAGTCTAATCGCATTTCCTCTCGGAACTACAGGAGCTCAGCTGTCCTTGTCTGATAGCACTTATTTGACACGGCGTATACTCTCCCTCTCCGTGTTAGCATTCCGGTTCCCGCCCATCTCTCGGCATGCCTTCCATGGAGGAGCCCAAGCAGAATGAAGCCCGCTTGCTTCTGGTCTCAAACCGCCTGCCGATCACAATCAAGCGGTCTGATGATGGAAAATATGACTTTTCAATGTCCTCGGGAGGTCTGGTCAGTGGCCTGAGCGGTCTCTCTAAATCAACCACCTTCCAGTGGTACGGCTGGCCCGGTCTGGAGGTGCCCGAACCAGAGATTCCCGTCGTCAAGCAGCGCCTGAAGGAAGAATATGGCGCTGTGCCAGTCTTCATCGACGATGACCTGGCAGATCGGCACTACAACGGTTTCTCTAGTGAGTTGCTCTTCCCTATGAAGCTGCTGACATGTATACTGATGCTCCTTTTCTTTGGTTAGACTCCATCCTTTGGCCTTTGTTCCATTACCACCCCGGCGAAATCACCTTCGATGAGTCCGCTTGGGAAGCGTACAAGGAGGCCAACCGTCTCTTCGCACAGGCAATTGCGAAGGAAGTGCAGGATGGTGATTTGATTTGGGTCCACGACTACCATCTGATGCTACTCCCTGAGATGTTGCGTGAGGAGATCGGTGACAGCAAGAAGAACGTCAAGATCGGCTTCTTCTTACATACACCGTTCCCTAGCAGCGAGATCTATCGGATTCTACCTGTGCGGAATGAATTGCTTTTGGGTGTGCTGCATTGCGATCTCATTGGCTTCCACACCTATGATTATACCCGTCATTTCCTGAGCAGTTGCTCACGTCTACTGTAAGTATCCCCCTGCAGGCCTTAATATCTCATGTCTGATTGGAATAGGGGTCTCGCAACTACGCCAAACGGCATTGAGTTCCAGGGCAAGATTATCACATGTGGAGCTTTCCCCATTGGTATTGACCCTGAGAAGTTCAAGGAAGGGTTGAAGAAGGAGAAGGTCCAGAAGCGCATTGCAATGCTGGAGCAGAAATTCCAAGGTGTGAAGCTGATGGTCGGCGTCGACCGTCTTGATTACATCAAGGGCGTGCCCCAGAAGTTGCATGCGCTCGAAGTATTCCTAAGTGACCATCCAGAATGGGTTGGAAAGGTCGTTCTTGTGCAGGTTGCTGTTCCTAGTCGGCAGGATGTCGAGGAGTACCAGAATTTGAGGGCTGTGGTCAACGAACTGGTTGGTCGCATCAATGGCAAGTTTGGTAAGTATCTTTCTCTTCCTGTTTTGGTATTTCGAGCAAAGCTAATGGTCTATGAAGGTACCGTTGAATTCCAGCCTATTCACTTCTTGCACAAGTCCGTCAATTTCGACGAACTTATTGCCCTCTATGCTGTGTCAGATGCCTGTATTGTCTCATCTACCCGCGACGGCATGAATTTGGTGGCGTATGAGTACATCGCTACCCAACAGAAGCGCCACGGAGTGCTGGTACTTTCTGAATTCGCTGGAGCAGCCCAGAGTCTGAACGGCAGCATTATTGTGAACCCCTGGAACACCGAGGAACTGGCAGGCGCCTATCAAGAGGCCGTGACCATGAGCGACGAACAGCGGGCTCTCAATTTCGCCAAGCTGGACCGATACGTGTCCAAGTACACCAGGTATGTTTCCTTGTCCACATGCCAACCAGGCCTCTGAAGTATTATATTGTATCTTGACCTTGACTGACCTATCTCTCAGCGCATTCTGGGGCCAATCCTTTGTCACCGAACTCACCCGGATATCAGCACACTCAGCCGACAAATTCCAATCCAAGAAACTGGCTACAATGGCTTCCAACGAAACTGATGCCCCGATCACGACATCAGCCGCGTAACAATCTTTGATGTGCTCTACCAAGACATGCAGTCTCCAGTCCTCTGGCACACTGCAGTCCGAACGGGTCTTTCGAATCAAACTTAGATGGTCTTCACGAACATGGATGAGGCGAAATGTATTTGCTCGGAGGTTTCTCCGTTTCTTCCTGCTTTTTCTTTTAATTATGATCTCTGTACACGCGTTGCATGGGGTTTCTATTTCTTTTTCTTCCACTCTTAAACTGGTTCCGCTAGGGATAATCACCTTTTGAGACTCGGCTTAGACTCTATGCATTTGGGATTCTCCGCTCATTTTCATCTTTTGGTTCTGGTTTGCGTGTATATTACCAGTGCATCATTACAGATAGAAGATTGTCCTCTTATTTGTTGAGTCCTGTAGCTCGCATTATGTGGCTGAACCTTAGAAACTGGTAACTGGTGTGCACAGGGCTATGAAGTCGACGTCATTCCGGTCTTTATTGCAATGGTGTGTCTTCAGTCATCACAGGACTCATATTATAAGATTTCTTTCAGGGTCCTTCCCTATGGGGGTTGGGAATGTTTCACTTGCTTGATTGGTCTCGAGATATCCATGAGGGCCGAGATCATGATCTGCAATTGTGAAGAATTGGGAGCGGTCCATATAGGTTGTGAATTGGATGGATATCCGAAAGCCCCGAGAAAATACAATAACCCAATAGATTTAGTTGTATATAAGGCGATAGACTTGTAATGCTGTCTACCACGTTGTCTCCATGGTGCCTGTATACTAGGGTGCAAACAGTGCAAACATGCTTCCCCGAGAAATTCTCGAAATCTCAACTGCAAACACCTCAAGCTCGCAACCATTTGGGGGCTCACCACTACCATCAGTCATCCGCGTGCTTCACCTGACATCCTACCCTCTTCAATCCCATCCAAACTCCATTGGGAGAGTATCCGCCCGCTCCACCACCAACAATGGCACCAAGCCATCTCCTCCGGGCAACCATGCCTCTCCGAACCTCGATCATGACGCCTCTGTCCCTGACACGCCCCTCAATCCTCCAATCAACCACATATCTCTCCACGCCCCTCCGCAACGCCTCAACAACCACCCAACCCACACAGCCCAGCGGCACAGACACACAAGCGCCCTCCCGACTGCGCAACTACGCCTCCGCCCTGAAAACCGGCACCGTCGTCTCCGTCGGCCGCATGGACCGCACAGTGCGCGTCTGCCACCGACACACAACCTTCGACCGCCACATCCGCAAGTACTACCCGAAGGAGACGCACTACCTAGTGTCTGACCCGCGCAACTCGCTCCGCGACGGCGACATAATCGAGTTCTCGTCCGGCGCGCCGAAGAGCCGCCACGTGCACCACGTCGTCGAGCGGATTATCACGCCGTTCGGCGAGGCAATTAGCGAGCGTCCGGCTGTGCTGACGAAGGCTGAGCGCGAGGCTGAGCGCGAGACCCGCTGGGCGGCGAAGTATCTGCGTCGTGAGTCGAAACGGCTTGGTCGGGAGGTGGATCTTGTGGAGGAGGCGGCTAAGGCTGGCGTTGTGTTGCCTAAGGGTGAGAACCTTTCTACTGCGCAGTTGATTCACCGGATCCATGCGGAGAATGAGCGTATCGGGAGGGTTAAGAGGATTGTGCAGGAGAGGGTTGCTGCGGCAGAGGCGGCGAAGAAATGATGGAAGCCCTTTTGCATCTTGTTTCTATTATATTGATTGGGTGTCTCTTTTTTTAAAAACCTATGTGGTCTCCGTGGTGTTGCATATCGGAGATTATGTACTGTATTATACCGCTTCAATCTATTTCCATTGGCATTGTGATTTTGTTGTATTCTTGGAACTGCTAAAGGTCTAAAATATGTATGAGAAGAATGGGAGAGAGGGAGAGGAAGAGAGAGAGAGGAGAGACCGTCCTTCAATAACAAAATACAAGAGCCAACAAGTGTACATCGTAAAGTAAACATGGATTAGTCTGGACGAGACTGTCTAGACCAATTCCTTAATCATTTGCAAAAAAACAAAAAGAAAGAAAGTTACTGGTATCACGGAAGAATAACCAACTCCTTCACCTAGAAAACGGCAAACTATGCCCATCAAATCCCAAACCCTCTAACTTGGGGTAATAAACCCGGCGAGAGATGATGGCGCTCCCTCAATGAATCGATTGGACGCAGGGGGTTTTCCCATGTCAGGTTTTCGAGGTTGCCTGGTCCTCATTCTTTTCCCCATTGCCCAGTGTTTGGTGCTGGCCCCAAACTGAAGCTCATGATGCCCAGATACGGACCTTGAGATCAACACTACCAGTCGCCAGGACGCAGCGAATGGACATCTTTGCGTCTTCTTTCGCACCATTGGACGCAGCCTCGGCCCCATTTGCGCCCTCCTTGGCACCAGCGTCCTTAATCAACGGAGGTGCCCACCGGAGCGAACTGATAAAGTGGCCGTGAGCCACGATGGTGCGCACACACTTGAATTCTTGTGTGAGATCCCAGCACCGCATGGTCTTGTCGTCAGATACAGATAGAAGATATTTTCCACCGGGGTGGAAGACCAATGAACGGACCCAGTTGTCGTGGCCTACAAGGGTTTTGATGCAGTTTCCACGGGTGTCCCAAATACGGATGGTCTTGTCGCGAGAACCAGTAGCCACAAACTCGGCATAGGATGATGCTGGCGGTGGCTTTTTAAGGCCTGCCATAGGTGCGAGATGCTGGTAACTGGTTGGTGGAGCAAAGGCCACACATTCGATATAGTGCTCGTGTCCTAGGAATGTTGATTTAGTTTCACCCGATGAGATATCCCACAGACGTGGAACTCGATCATCTCCACCAGAGAAAAGGAATCGGCCGTCTGGGGATGGTGCAACATCTCGAATCCAGTCTCCGTGACCCGACATAGTCTTGACACAATATCCGGTCGTGACATCCCATATACGCAGTGTGAGATCGCGAGATGCCGAAACTAACAGGTTTCCTGACATTGGGGACCCTGCAGCCCCCGATGGAATGAACCGAACCGCTGAAACGCTGTGGTCGTGTCCTGGTAGTGTTCGGATGTTCTTATACTCGTCAGCCGGGTCCCACAATTTGATCGTTAGATCTGACGAGCATGATGCAAGAAGTGTGCCGCCGCGTGGTCCTCCATAATCAACATCAAGCACTGCCCTGGTATGTCCTTTGATCGTCCGCTCTAGCTCACCCAACTCCCAGTCCCAAATTTTGATTGTGGTATCATCCGAGCCGGAAGCCAGTGAGGAGAATATTGGATGGAAAGCGAGGCATGATACTGGCGCACGGTGCGATTCGAGGTCGTGGCGCGGCGGCGCTCGAGGCATCCAGGATACTGGGTCTTGATTTCTTCGAGAGAGGGAAGTGGGTGTGGCAGTGTCGATCTCCGTCTGAAGTGCAGTGCATCGTGCTTCCAATTCCATAATCTATCGCGAAATGGTAGGTTAACAAAAGGGAGGACTGGGTCTGCCCGGTCTTCGCACACACACACACACCTTCTTCTGTAACCGGACTACGCTCGTCCACTTCTTCTCCAAGAGTCCCTCATATTTCTTTAATGTGCTGTCGTCAACTGTGATCGAGCTGCCAAGTTCTTCTCGCAAAGCAGCGGAGCTGTGGTGTAAATTCACAGAAGTGAGGTAGGCGATTATTCCTTTATGTCTGTCGCAACACGATCAGCGTTCACCCCCCTAAATGAACCGGGGTCGGGTCACATACAGCTCCTCCGCCTGCCGCTGCGTGAGAAGTTGACTCATGGTGCAGCTTATATGTGCTCGTCCTGCAGCTTGCTGTTCAAAGGCGCATACACTAGGTCCAGAAATCCGCGATGGAGGATGGGAAGCGGTGGGAGAAGCGGTGTCGGCGAATCAACACGGGACTGAGGTGAATTGATCGAAGAGATCAATCGATCACAAGAGAGAAAGAAAAAGAAAAGTGCAGATATGAAGATATGAAGAGAGAGCAAGTGTGATCCACCGCGGGGTTCACAACAAAACAATTCGCCAAGGCCCGTTGTTTACTTTCCGCTCAACTCCAACTGTTTATTTTCTCCCCTACCCGAGACACTGTTTCGAACCCTTGGACAATCCCCCCTAGACAGCCCTACCTATTGGCTGCATGCATGATCTCCCCATCAAAAAGACCAGTGTTTCCTCCTATTGATCGCGGACTAAGACTGTCTGCCATCCGTTGATACCTTTGGGCATCAACCCGACACAGTATGACCATCCGCATCCCCCGCAACACCGACTCCAAACCTATATCTCTTTCTTTGGAGTCTTCTATAATGCCAGGCGCAGATATCCGGACAGTTGCAGACCGCGCTGACTGTCTTTTGTTTCTAGAACTCGCTGCTCAATAGTCCTAAAGTCCTTCGGTGAACCGACCCCCCTCATAATGGCGGAACAAGAGGACTTCTCCTCCTTGCCCTTGCCCGACCGGTTCGCTCACAAGGTGCGCTTCTCTCTGCCTAACTAGCCCGACCGAGATTGACATTTCTAATCCGATATACAGAACTGGAAAGTCCGCAAAGAAGGATACGAAGATGCTAAAGCACAATTCGAAAAGAGCCCCGATGAATCACACCCGGTATTCGTGCCATTTATACAAGATCCCGGCCTTTGGAAAGGGGCGGTCGCAGATTCCAACGTCGCCGCACAGTTAGAAGGTCTTGCAGCATACTGTGCTTTCTTGAAGTTCGGAGGAGTCCAGGCCTGCACGAGGTGCGTTAGCCCCCGGCCCCAGACGCGATAGGCTTTTCGGTCCACCTGGAATACACTGACAATATTCCCATCTACAGAACCCGCGGATTTACAGTTGGCCCAATTGCAGAGAAAGGTCTCCCATCTACACGACCAGCCGGTAAAGCTAGCGCCCAAGAAGCCCTGTTATTATGTGTGGAGTTGGATAAGGCCGATCCGGTGATGGAGGAACTCTTGCCCACACTTTCTCACAAAGTACCCAAGGTGGTCGCCGCATCACTCGCAGCCTTAACCACCATCTATCACAATTTCGGCTGCAAAATTGTCGACCCGAAGCCAACCTTGAAGGCACTTCCCAAGGCTTTCGGTCATGCCGATAAAAATGTTCGCGCGGAAGCACAGAACCTTACTGTGGAACTCTACCGGTGGCTTCGGGAGGCCATCAAGCCTCTGTTCTGGGCCGATTTGAAACCAGTGCAACAAGGAGATTTGGAGAAACTATTCGAATCTGTAAAACAGGAACCCACGCCGAAGCAAGAGCGATTCACCCGCGTACAACAAGATGCCATGGCGGCGGCCAGTGCCGCACCAGCTGGCGAGGAGGGCGAAGAACAAGCCGGTGAGGAGTTTGACGACGAGGAGGATGGAGTGGTTGTTGATGCCTTTGACCTGGCCGAACCCGTTGATGTCATGAAGCAAGTCGCTGCTGACTTCCATGATCAATTGGCCTCATCAAAATGGAAGGACCGCAAGGAAGCCTTGGATGCCCTCTATAACGTTCTCAACGTACCGCGGATCAAAGACGGCCCCTACGATGATATCATTAGAGGGTTGGCCAAGTCCATGAAGGATGCCAACGTTGCTGTCGCCACGGTGGCTGCGAACTGTGTGGACGTGTTGGCCAAGGGTCTGCGAAATGGATTTTCCAAATACCGAAGCGCCATCATGGTACCCATGTTCGAACGTTTGAAGGAAAAGAAGCAGACTGTCGCAGATGCTATTGGCCAGGCATTGGATTCCGTCTTCGCTACGACAACCCTTTCCGAATGTTTGGAAGAAATCTTCGAGTACCTCAAGCACAAAAACCCGCAGATCAAGCAGGAAACCGTCAGGTTCCTGATCCGCTGCTTGCGCACAACTAGGGCTGTACCATCCAAGCCAGAACAGAAAGCTATTGCTGATGCCGGCACAAAGCTGTTGACAGAGTCAGCCCCAGCAGTCCGTGAAGGAGCTGCTGAAATTCTGGGTACATTGATGAAGATCCTGGGTGAACGCGCCATGAACCCATATCTCGATGGACTGGACGAAATTCGCAAAACCAAAATAAAGGAATACTTTGGAGCTGCCGAGGTCAAAGCCAAGGAACGCCCGAAGGCCATTATAGCACCCCCCAAGCCCCCTGCCCCGGTTGGTAGGAAGGTCGTTGGCAAGAAGCCGGCGGCATCAGGACTAAAGAAACTTGCCCCGGCAGCTGCACCGCCTGCTCCAGAAGAACCCGTGGCCAAGCCTGCACCCAGAGCCCTTCCTTCGAAGCTTGGTGCTCCCAAGGCTGGCGGCCTTCCGACTCCTGGATCTGGTCTCAAACTTCAACGTAAGCTTGCTGGCCCTGGATCCGCCGCATCTCCAAGAAGAGTCGCTGCGCCTCAACCCCTAGAGGAAGATGTGGCCCCTCCTCCCGCCGCTCCAAAATTCGGTCTTGGTCGTGGCCTTGCGGGCCGTCCCATCGCCAGGCCATCAGCGCCTGCTGAGCCTACACCTGCCCCTTCACCTGCTGTCAATGCCATGGCAGCCGCCGAGCGTGCCGAGTTGGAGGAACTACGGGCAGAAAAGGAAAATCTCAGCCGGTCCATCGAAGATATGAAGTCTGAGCGCTCGAGGCTCAACTCAACGATCACCGAACTTCAGAACCAGAATGCACAGCTGATCGAAGACCACACACGAGATGTCTTGAGCATCAAGGCTAAAGAAACTCAACTTGTTCGAGCAAGAAGTGACGCCGAAGCCGCGGAGGGCAGTGTTCAAAAACAGCAGAGAGAGATCGAAAGATTGAAGCGTGAACTGTCACGAGCACTTCGCGCATCTGCTATGAGCCCACCCAACGCTATGTCTGATGCTGGTAGCATAGGTATGCCGGAGACGAACTCCATGTATCAAGACCACATGGGCAATAGTGTCGCACGGTCTGGACTTCACATAGGAAATCGCTTTGAGAGCTCGCGTCCTCGAAGCTATGCCTCCAACGAGGACAAAGAAAACAATGGCATGGAATCACCAGGACTCAGCGGTCGTAATGGTGGCCTAGGCCGACGCAACTTGAGCCCTAGTACCTACAGCTACCCGGTTGTTGGCAGTCCCACGCGCTCATCTACTCGAAACTCCTCCACGCATCTCACCGAAGATGAACACCGGGCTAAATCAAACGAACCAGCAGAGAATTGGAAACGAGCCGCGGAAGTCACCAGCCAATTGAAGGCTAGAATTGAACAAATGAAGGTTAGTGACTCTTTGCTCCCCCAAGATACATATATATTTGGTCCGGCTCCTAACAAAGATGAAAATAGGTACGCCAAGGGCTTACACGACCTCCCGCCCAACGTTAATGACCAAATGACCGCGATCACGTTTATGTTTCCTTCACATTATACACCTTCTTCGCTTGCTTTGCTTTGATTCAACTTGTGTCTTTAGACGGGGTTTCTCAGTGCCATCGTCCGTCCATATTCAAAATCGGTGGTGAGCATCTCTGGTCTTCTGGGAGCATCGGCCTGGGTTTTGGGGATCATTTTACTTGTACTTTTCTTTTCTTTTCTTTTCTTTTCTCTCTGCTTATGCTCTGGCTGTGGGCCTCTGGATCTTCCTGTAATTTCTTCATACCAACTTTGTCTTTTCGCTATCATGACCATTCGTTTCTAGTACTTAGGTCTCCCAATGAGGTTATCGAATGAATCCTCTAGTTTATTATTATCACATTCTCCCAACTACCCTCATTGTTAGACGTTTTGGATTATCATACATATATCTTACCATATCCCGTATCAAGGGACATATCTAATCGCACCAAGTATACCTACATATGGAGATTCCCAGCCTCGAACACGTACAGTTAGTCCACCAAAGTGTTAACACCGCTTATTCTGCTGGATCAATCCCCACCAATTAAACATTGGGGATAGCGGGCGGTATAGCACATTGAGGAGGCGGTGTAGCTAGTTAGGGTAGCAGGGGGATATTAAGACTTTGCCTGGTCACTGTATATTCTGTAATGCTATGCTGTAGATTGTTTACAACTACGAGTTACAAAGCAGACGACATGAATGCCTAGTTCTGATGGACTACAGTGACCATCAATAGATTGAACAGGTAGAGAAATGCATTCATGGGTATCTGCAGAAAGTGGTACATTGGGGCCATTGGAGTTCGTGAGAGAAAAAATTGTGTCTTTTTTGTTAGAACAGGATCCAAAAAGGGCCAAAGGGCTCTTTCGCACCCATCTAAAGCTAAAAGAATCGGCCGTCAATAGATCGTAAAGTCCTCGAACACCTTGTTGTTTCCCGTAACAACATATTAATTTTTGAGATCCGAGCGATTCGAGTAGAAACGATCCCGTCAAACAGACATCGAAGGAAAGAAAGCTGTAGTCACACGAGCTTAATTTAAACCTTGATGGCGGCATCGAGAGCCTTCTGCTTCTTCTCGATGCGGGCGTTGGCCTTGGCGCCCATGATACCACCACCCCAGTGACGGCGGGAGTCCTCGTTCTTGTCGGTGTAACCCTCCTTGATGGCGGAGAGGAGCTTGGCGAACTCGGCCTTGTCCTCAGCGCGGGTCTCGGTCAGGGCCAGGACGGCGGAGGTCTTCTTGTGGACGACTGTGCCGAGACGGGCCTTACCCTTCACAATGGCGTAGGGGACACCCATCTTGCGGCAGAGAGCGGGAAGGAAGACAACCAACTCAATGGGGTCAACATCGTGGGCGATGAGGACGAGGGAAGCCTTCTTGTTCTCAACGAGACCAACGACGTGGTTGAGACCGTACTTGACGATGTAGGGCTTCTTGGAGACATCCTCCTTCTTCTTGCCCTCGGCGACGGCGGTAGCCTCCTGGACGAGACGCTCCTTCTTCTCGGCCTTGGTCTCAGGGCGGTACTTGGAGAGGAGCTTGAAGGTCTGGGCAGCAGTGTTGCGGTCGAGAGTAGCCTGGAACTGAGCGATGGAAGGAGGAACCTTCAAGCGCATGTTCAGGATCTTCTTCTGGCGCTGAAGACGAACATATTCGGGCCACTTGACGAAGCGGGACAGGTTGCGCTTGGGCTGGATGTCCTGGCCGATACCGAAGTTGCGGGTGCGCTTCTCGATAAGGGGGTTCTGGAAGACATGGGTTAGTGCCTCTAGACTCAATGAACTCCCAGGGAAAAGAAGAAACTAACCTTGGCGGCCTTCTTGCCAGTGCCAGCCTTGCCCTGGGGGTAGGGCAGAGCGGCGGTCTTCTTTCCGGACTTGGGAGGCTATCATTGAGAAAAGAAGATCAGCGTGCTGTTCACTTATTGCTGCATCTTCTTTGAACTCTAAGGAGAGCATGAGCCAAGCCGTGTTACGGGCATTGACTCAACGCTTCCAGCCATATCATCGCACGATGCGACACACATCTCTTTCGAGGCTGTGCGCGATCGGCGGAATTGCTAAGATCTGAGATCTGAAGCAAAGCGAATGTCTTTCGACATCGCGAGAACTAGAAGAAGCCTCTGATGTTATCAGGAGACATATCATGTACTCACCACCATTTTGTCGACTGGGATTGCTGATTGACGGTTGACGGATGAGAAAGGAAAATGTTCGTGTGGATGCAACTTATGAAGTTTCTGTGGGTCGCGCTAGCGCCCTCACGTGACAGGGCTAGGGTTATCCGCGAGTGCGGCTCCACTCTGACACGTGATAAGGTCACATGATATCGAATTCGTCTCAAGAATGAAGTTGCAGGACTATCAAACGCAGTTGGATTCAAAGATATTTACTGTTGATATCCTTCAAAATGTGTCACACTGATAGCGAACATGATTAATATATCATCCAGCGCTATCGAACCCGAAAAACGAAAAATGAAGTATAAACCAACACTCCCAAATCCTGCAAGAGCAAGTCTAGAATGCATAACCAGAACGCCGTAGATAGACCCAATAGGAAATCAGATCAATCTATATGCAGGTCATCAAAAGATAAAGTATCCGGCATCCACCGATCATCTCCACGCCCCCAGCCCAGGCAATGCCCCACGACCCAGACTAGCACTAGCAGCCTGAACGGCTTTCTTTTTGCCCAGTGATCCCTCTTGAGCACGCACACCAGCAATGATCTTCTCAATATTTGTCTCAACCACAACACCACCAACGATCATCTCACCCAGCACGGCATGCAGAGTCTCATAGCCGAAAATAAGATCCAACTCGCACACATTCTCGAACATGCGATCCAGCGCTTCGACAAACACCTGGATCAGATCTATCAAAGCGAGCGGGGACTCGGTGGATGTAGAGATCATGATGAAGGACAGTGTTGCGTAGGTTCGGTATGTGATTTGAGTGGGGGCATCGGAGGGCCCGCTGGCGGAGGAGCTGGCGCCCTGAGAAAGGAGGGGTGGGAGAGGGAGGAAATTACAGGCGCTTGCAGGGCGCTGTGCGACTAGACGGTATATCTGCGCGATGAGGGATTGCTGGGTTTGCGTGTCCTGGTTCTGGAGTTAGTTTGGTCGTCCCGCGGGGGGCTTGATGCGGCTGTTCGCGGAGATTCGACTCACCAGCTGTGTGTAGAACTTGGTCAGCCGGGGCTGGCCATTGTTATTGAAGACAAGAACGGCGTTGATCATCTTGAATAGACAGATGTGCGATGAGCTGGGAAGAATGTCGGCCTTATCTGCGCGAATGCGCGATAGCTGATGATGCGGGCTTGGCTCGGGAGACTTGCCCCGTGCGCCGATCTGGAGAAATCGAGACCAAGTTTACCTTTTTTTTATTTCGCCGTCTGTCAAGCCTTTAGCAGGGTTTAAAGAGCCAATATGAATACTTTACCAGCATGCAGGCACTCTGCATCTGGGATATCATTATATACGACGATACGAGCCCTTTCCTCAGCGGCAAATACCCATTCGAAGCGCGAGCTCAAAGACCTCACGCCGTCCGATCTCTGCTACTACTGGGATACGAAACCTCCTCAGGCCAGCCAGCTAGCCTTCGCCGATAAGGTTTTCACACCGTCGCGACACTCGCCTTTAAAACTTTGGTCCGCTGCCAAATTCCGTACAACACCACTTTCATCCGTGGAGCCTGAAGTCGCATTCCTCGGCCGCTCAAATGTCGGCAAGAGCTCGCTACTGAACGCAATAATGGGACAGGAGATATGCTGGACCTCATCTAAGCCAGGAAGGACAAGGGAAATGAACGCGTTCGGAATTGGAGGTACAAAAGGCGGCGAGTCGAAGGTCGTGCTGCTTGACATGCCGGGATACGGAAAGGCCAGTCGGGCCGAGTGGGGAGCGGAGATTATGAAGTATCTCCAGGGGCGAAAACAGTGAGTTACAGAATCTCCTAGTGCGGGATATAATATTGAGACACGCATGTACAATCACTGACAATTGGATTTTTTAGACTCCGTCGCGCATTCCTCCTCATTGATAGCACGCATGGCATTAAACAGACCGATGCCGAGATCCTTAGACTATTCCGACACAGCGCCATCCCGCATCAAATCATTCTGTCCAAGGTGGACAAGTTCCTCGCGAGGAAGATGAAACAGATGAAGACCGGGGTAACCCCTGCCAATATCGAGCGCCTGCAGCTCTTGCTGCAAGGTATCAAACCAATTGTCCAGCCTGACCCGCGGGTTTCGGAAGGGCCTGGCTCTTTGGGTGAGATTCTGACTTGTAGTGCTGAGGCACAGATCGGTCCTGGCCGGGCGCTTGGTATCGATGCTATCCGTTGGTCGATTTTGTCTGCTGCTGGTATTGACGGGAGCTTGGAGGGTGGCCGACTTGCTGTTGAGCAACCTGCCGCAGAAACATCGGCTACCATCCCTTGAAATGGAGCACTGTCCATATCTGACAAGACCCTCGGGATTTATACTTGACTCATCGGTGCACCCAGTCAGGTCTGACTAGCCCCTCCCTGCGTGCATGCATATCCTCGGGGAAAATGTCCTCACAACATACATCTCTCAGACCTCTTAGGGATAAGGATAAAACAATGCGGCCTTTTGTCCAACATCCAATGCTTGGATTGGACAGGCCGGGCTGTAACCCGCTGTCACAAACTCGATGGCCATCCAGAATCTAGGATTGCATGCCCAGAACACCAAGCACCATATAGGATAGACATATTTTTAAAGCATTTGACTGGTGTGTTGTCTATAGTCAGCTACTACAACCAAGATATACCAAAGAATTACAATCAAACCAAAGCAGCAAGTCGGACAGCTCATGGACAGGAAGAATTCGCAATAAAGGTCATAGTAATCAATCTATTATGGGCAGTCCGACACGGACAAAGCAAGACGAAAAATATGTAAAAGAATCCACCAGTCTTTGATGTCAGCAAGCGACGCTATCGATCTGGTAGGAGATATGGGAAGTCACATGAGCATCAGTAAAGGCAGAGAAAAAAAAACATATCGATGGCAGCATGCACGTGGAAGGGTAATATTGAGAAACAATAAAGCCTCCACATAAGAAATGATGAAAAGAAAACAGAAACGCCAGGCCCCTTATCGTAATGATGGAAGACCATAGAATGCCGACCACGCTATGCAAAGGATGCTGATTCCGATGGAAGACGAGAGCTGTAAGGATGGGTATCGTGAATTGGGGGAATAGAGCGGGGAAAGAGGAGGGAACGGAGGGAATGCAGGGGAGAGTAAGGGTAAAGTTTTCAATTGTCGAGATGTTGGTCGAGACGAGGCAGAAGGTGGTATGAGCCTCTTAATCGGACAAGTTGTCATCGTCTTCATTACGGGTGGCGCGGATCTCCTTCCCACGTTTGTTGACAACAATGCGCTTTGCAAGCTTCTTTTCCGGGACTCCATCCCGTCCAGCACCAAAATCGAGAACCTGAAGAAAAAGAATGTTAGCATAGTGTAAAATTAAACCTCATCGGCGAAAACGTACTTCGATGTATGTCAAGCTGTCACGTTGAACCGCGGCAACACATCTTCGGTCATTAAATTTGACCTGCCACACGCCACTGAGGTCGGTGAGGAGATCGCGCACGCACTCGCCGGTTCGCACATCCCACATCTTCAAGGTGCGATCAGATCCAGAGATCACCTTCTGCCCATCATGCTGGAAGCAGGTGATGGCACCTGTGTGGGCACTCAATGTGTTCTTGCAGTGACCGTGAACGGAATCCCAGATGCGGAGAGTGGAATCAGCGGCAGCCGAAACGAGGAAATCGTGCTCCAGAGCAAGCAAACCAACGAGAGAGGTATGGCCTTCAAGGTTGTAAAGTACGGATCCATCGTCTAGTGACCACACCTTGACCATGTGGTCCATGGCTCCACTGATGCAACGATTGCGCTTGTGATCCAGAACCACGCTGTACACTTTCATTGTATGGCCTTGTAGAGTGTGCAAAGTCTGTCCGGTAGAGATTTTCCATACCTTCACCGTGCAATCATAGCTACCACTCACAAGGGTATCACCATGGGCTGCGATTGCACGGACAGAATGTTGGTGTCCGGAAAGAACGCGTAGGAAATAGGGACAGTCAGCATCATCTGCTGGAGACCCAGCTTGATAGTAGGGTTGATCACTAGGTTTGGGAAGTTTCCACACCCGGAGATTCGAGTCACGAGAGCCAGTAATAATCAATGGCTGTTTAGGCATGAGCTCAGGCTGACCATCTGCATCCCTGCCTACTTCGGTAGGCAGGACAATCTGCAGACATCGGACGGTGGATGTGTGGCCTTGGAAGATCTGAGTACACCTGGCCCGCTCGATATCCCAGACACGCACAGAGCGATCAGTAGAGCCGGAAACCAGCGTATTGCCATGGTATTCAAGAGCCCACACTCCACCTTCGTGACCCTCTAATCTTGCTTTCAAGGCACCTGTTTTAGTATCGTAAACGTTGATATTGGTGTCATCGCTTCCCGTAAGAATCTTATCAGCGTCAAATTGCAAGCAAGTAACCACATGGCGGTGATGAGCGCGGAAAGCGATATGTTGCGGCTTGACATCCGGCTGCATCCATCCCTTGTGGATTGCAACGTGGCGACGGTAGAGAACCTTGAAGAGGAACAGTCCCCGAAGGGATGGCAAGCCCACTTCAGCATAGGGTATTGCTGCAGCTGCAGCGTTGGCTGCAGCGTATGGCGTTTCGGACGCGGCGATATCTCTCTTCCAGTCTGGATCGGTGATTTCTCCTCCACTGGATGAGACTTTTCGCTTGGCGAGTTTGCGGCTTGAAGAGCGCGAGTTTGCCTTCCGCTTGTTGCGACGGGACGATGTCGATGGTAGGGATACCAGAAGGTCTCTGCTGCTTGAACCGGCCATAGGAACAGGAGAGGCCTCCGTATCCGTCTTAGACGAGACCATGATGCTGAGATCTTCCTCGTAATCCTGAGGGCCACTAGACAACTGCCATCCCCATCCCTGTTTGATAGCCCGTTCCAACTCTCCGTCTGAGAGATGATACCCATCCTGGTCAAGGAGATTCTTCCAACTCTTTTCATCGGAATTGGTGATATGTCTCCACCGTTTGGACACCTGTGCAGCACGGCACATAGACTGAACGTCAAGGTATTTGATGATATTAAGACTGAGCTCAAGTGGGAGAAGAGTAAGGAAGTCGCACTTCAGAGTTGGATTGACCACATCTGCCACGAAATGGAGAGTCGGTTTGGGACATCTTCGAAGGAACTGATACATGAGATAAGTTTTAACATCATCAGGCACCGCATCGAAGAACTCAAGCACCTTGGGCATGTCTAAGAGGGAAGAGGGTGACCCTGAGTTTGCAGCAGAGTAAGCATTTAACCTAGTCTCCTCAGCATCTTGAAGACGGAGAGCCTTAGAGCAACGCAAGAGGCTACGATCCAGACTGGAATCTGTATCAACATCGAGTACCTCTGAATCAAATGATTCGCCGTGGAGAGCATTCATAGCAGTGACTGGTGACAGGCTGGGACTCGGGAGACACATATCTTGGGCCATAGCATTTTCTATTGCCGAAAGTTGAGATGTGAGCTCGGGTCTGTCATGCGATGCAGATTCCTGAGTTCCATATGTCGTATCGTGACCAAATGAGTCTGATTCATGTGTTGTAGAATTCTCGTCCACTTCAGTAGCTTGAGACACTTGGGTTCTGGCATTTGAACGAATCCCAGCCAGTCCATTCTGCAGGTAAGCATTTTCGTTGGAGCTCTGTGAATCTTTAGCCCCAAGTTCATAGGAGAGAGGTGATGGCAAAGGAGGTTCCCTGCGCGGGAACACCGAACTGTGAATTCTCGGTTTTGGTGCCACATTTTCGCCCAGTCCGCTGAGATTAGATTCAGTGTCCGGCGTGGCAAGGCCAGCGGCAAGATGAGTTGATGCCGCGCCACTTTGGCGGGTGCGGCGTGTAATGGGCTCAGAAGGAACCCGAGATGGGCGAGTTCGCGGAACAACAACCGAGGGGCGAGAATCACGCAGCGTGGCAGGGGAAGGGACAGAACGACGAGTGTTGGAAGGGAGAATCACGGGTTGACTCGCTATTCTTGGGGTAGCCAGTCGTCGATTTAGGTGATCGCCCTCGGAGATGAACGAGCTCACAGAGCGAATCTGACCATTTGAAGACTTTAAGGCTTCGGTTTTCTCCTGAAACTATATCATGTGAGCCTTTGAACCAGACTGCAGGGGATGAAGAGAATCTCACCTCAGCCGCAGCATTTTTCGTATCCTCGGGTTCGTTGAAAACGATGGACTTGTCACCGATTTGAAACTTGAGATTTCTTAGTGCCGCTGGAGTTGGAGTCGAGGCGAGAGGGTATAGTCGAGTATCCAAATCCTTGACGGCTCGCGGAGGTTTGATGGTCAACGGCGGGAAGGAGGTGGTCGTAGTTGTGGTGGTTGTCACCACTGTGGTTCGAGTAGTAGGAGCGAAAGAGAACTGTCCGATAGCAACGTTGGAGGGCTCTGGGCCCATGTCCTCTCTATTGTCCATTTCGCGGTTTTGGATGTGAATGAGTCGAGAATCGCCTGTGTGGGTCGCATATGAGAGTGTCGCGAATACAGACGCGTTGTGATGGGTCAAAGTCGAGTCGACTTCAGAAGGTTGAAGAGAGCTGGGAGCATTTGAGGGGATAGAGAGAGCTCATGTGCAGAGAAGGCAAAGAACGGGGTCCTAGATTGTGCTTTTTTTTAATGAAATGAAATGATCCCCTCAGCACGGAACAGCAAAACCATCAACGCAAAGAGCAATCAGTGCATAATGGACGGTCGAGTCGAAGCAAGTAACAGGGAGGGGGAAGGAAAACAAAAAGTAATGGAAGCAAGGAAGTCAAAGGAAGGGGAGAAAGAAACAGTGGCGGCTGACAAGGGGAGTTGGGGCGGAGAACAACATTTGTTCCGGCTGTCACAGTGGACGATGTCATGGCCCAACGTGCTATCTGTTTGGTCTAGTTTTTATTTTCTACACTGACTGGGGGTAATTGGGGTATGCATTTGCCCTTCTGATGCCCTGATTCCACTGTGACTACCTAGTAGAAATGATCCGAGTCCCTATGGTGAGACCTGGAGGGATCCCCCCTGGCTCTGCTCTAGACCGGCAGAAACCAGATCCCAGAGGTGGGACCGACGATACGCTGATAAGCCGGTTTACGCTGGTCTCGTCTCTCTTCTCTCGTGGGGTTAAGCTATGGAACCCGGTTACATACAACACACATCTGATCTTCGCCTGGCATTTCATAGGTATATCATAAATGATCATCACCTGTGCAAATCAAGTTCAGGTTTTCGATTTGCCCTTGCCACATGTCACGTGCGGTGGGGGCGTATCCGGCTTCTTGGCACCGAGGTTGCCAGTATCGCATTGTGGTGAAGGATCAAACAAGGATCCTGTTGGATGCAGTTGTATGTTTCTCTTGACCCCTTACTGCTCGATGCAAGTCATACCCTGCTTGGATGGGCCGATATCTGCAACGCCTATCTCAGCTCTCCCCATATGGGGCCATCTACTTAGGGTGGCTGGTTGTACTCCGCACATCCTACAATATATGCCATGCTGGCGACTGGTAAATAGGATTGGCTGTTTTACAGCTGGGGCTTGATAACAACTCGAGTAATCCTCTTTAACACGGTTCAATCATCCTACAATCTCTCGATCGAGGAGAAGGAGATCTCCGCTCGGAGTCAGAGCAGTTGCAATATATATATCTGAGAAACGAGTCACTTAAAGCAGGCTATAATTAGCTATCCACACTCACCTAGCGGTTGGTTTTAATTATGAATAGATCTATGGTGGCTGCTTCAGGCAACATATCACTCTTGAGGTTTCTTTGTGAATGTTTTGGCATCCAGAACAAAGGAATTTGTTCTTTCAGCCCCTGGGTCTAAAATTGTTGTTTACAACATGCCTCTTTGTTCACAGTCGTGAGTAGTATATGTCTGTGTTCGCCAATTCTATCGAGTCCAATTCCTTGATTTTACTGTATATTATTCCTTTCGTGAGAACTATGCCTCCTGAAAAGAAAATAGCAAAATATCAGCCCGCCTCCAGGGCCAGGACACCCCAGTCCAAACTTAAGGTGGAAGAAATTTACAGGTTCCCGGTGATCGTGAGTAGTTTCTGAGATCAAGCATGAACGCCCCGATAGGCGTCAAAAGACACCTTTTTAATTGCAGTATATAACAGGAGCAAAGTTTCGAGTCAATGAAGATAGCACTACACACTACCGTAAGGCAATTTTCTCCGTGAGCTATCTGATTAATGAGCCTAATTTGATATCCTCTTTACATATAGATTGCGTCGCTTTTCCTTATGCGGTAAGTGGTGGGAAATCTATTTAACTATGAAAGTACTGAAATATGATTTTGATCTCTAACACCACCCAACGTAGTGCGTTATTGCCCAATGATGTCTTTGGCGAACGAGTTCTACGAGCTAGCCGCTTTTACGATAACTACAAATACTCAAATTTCATTAATGGAAAAGGAAAGGGAGAGTTCAAACGTAATCGAGCAGAATATGTCCCTACCTGGGTGATAGAAAGAAACATGAGTGATGAAGCTGATCAACTTCTTGACCTTCTGGTAAGTTCCTCGATAGACATATTGAGCAGTGCTGATACAAAGCCTCTTTAGGAAAATGGAATTTTTGATGCTTTATTAAAAGGCGTTCTACATGCTGTACAATTCACTGTCATGGCAGACAAAGACTCACCGAACAAAGTGCTGGAGTCCTATACCTTCACCTTCGAAAATTTTGGTGAACGTGGCCCCGCAGATCGTCGAACTAACGGTCCGAGGATGGACTTTGTTAGCATCCATGATGATCGAGCTTCCATGCGTAGTATGATTCTCGACGCAAAAGCACTCACCCGACGACTGATCACGCTGTGTACTGAATCCCCGCCATTGCCTAGTACGTCAAAACTACATTTGCCTGTTTCTGATATTGTAACTCACGCTCTGAACAGATGAACGTAGCTTGGGGGTCCACATCTTCTATAAGCCGGAATGTCCCGGATTATATGATGTGTCTGGATTCTCTGATGCCCAAGACGACACCATCGAATACCCGCAGACTGCGTACTGGAAGAGGACGACGCGATTTTATGGAACTATCGACAGTGGGTTCCACACGTACGTTCCCCTATCATTTGAATTTAGTCCTGCGATTAACATGTGGAAGTGTCGGCCTGAGAGTGAACTCGCTCATTTCTACTTCGCCCGGTGGTGATGCTCACTTTCCTTCTGCAGAGGAGGTGATAAACCATGCAGTGCCTCGTTCCAAAGAGGTTGGAATTCCCACGCCTGCCCAGATGCCGCTAGATGTAGTCGGAGAGATAACCTTGTCCACGGACGAAAGCACAAGTAATGACAGTGACGGTATGTATCTTCGGATTACCATCAGTTTGTTTACATTACTAAAACCCGCATTCTGTTACTCGATAAAGATGCGATCGTCAACAAGCAGAAGGTAATGCGTAGTCAGTATCGATCAACCAAATTTTTATGTATGCAAAGAAGGGGAGAAAGTAGAATACAGCGCCGATATGTGAGTTTCCAACTCCTTACGACTGTCGTCAAGCTTATGAGCGATTCCTGATATCTCATAGACGAACAACCGATTGGACGAGAGGAAATTCTTCCAACAGGAAGATGTGGTTTCGCATCAAGCTTCTGCCCATGAAAGGGCTAAGGTCTGGGCCGAGGCCGCTGCAACTGGTTTCAGTGAACTTTCGACGGAAGATTACTTGAAAATGCGGCAGGATCGCCCCGGACGCCTGAAAAGAGCTCGGTTCCCACTTAATGAGCCGCAGGAGGAAGAGTATGCAACGTCTTCCATGAGTCAAGATTGTATTGACCTTTCTGTGGCTCGACTGGAGGCTGGACTGAACTTTGAGCCGCGTGAGTACATCGCTCGGGTACAAGCCGCAGGACCAAAACCCATTGTCACGAAAAGGACAGTCGAATATGTGAGAAATCGCCGGAATTCAATCGAAGACATAGTCATAGGGAGCAGAGACACCAAAAAGAGCACCGCAAGTGACGAACTGTTCAGCCCTACATCCGTGCGTAGGGGGCGGCGTAAGTACCGATGTGAGTGCAACACCTGGAGTTTCAAGCCCAGTAAATCTGTAAGTCAAGAATCTGTCTCATTAGACAAATTGCCAGTTCTAATCAGTACGAGAAGATAAAATGTGACAGTTGCAACTATCATCAGCACACACTGTGCTATGGCTATCATTCTAGAGGCGACCCCCGAATCCCAGATACCCATTACTGTTACAGTTGCTTGATTGGATACGATTTTGACAGTAAGCTGATGGGGGATATGATCAAGCTTATCCGACAGCGCAGAACCATCCATCTCATGTGCAACGCTCAGAATTTCTTTCGATTGAATTGGCACTTGGCCAGGCAACTTAGTATGGACACCTGTCATTTTGCCAAACTTGACATATGGAGTGATCCCTAACAACGTCTAGATTGTACCGACGACGAGGCTCGATCGACCGTTCACAGCCTCCGGAAACTTGGCGTCGTGTTTGCACATCCATATTGGAAGAACAAGATTTTCCACAAATTAGGAGAGCCCAAGCTCATGATCCGTCGCACAAGGTCAAACTGCGACGTCATTTGCAGCGAAATACTGGACCCGATGTTGCTTATTCAAGAATATGTAAGTGTCTCCATAGATCTGTAACAAAGCTCACGGGTATGCACGATCTAACTAGTGGGAAGTATGAGATACCGCCTCCTGGCCCCCAGCCAATTCATTCCTCACTTTGGCGCCAGATTTCTAAAACTGAAGAGAAGCCAAGGCCGTTCAGGTGCGAGTCCCCTGAGTGGATCAATACGGCTGATCCTCGCCTACGACGTACTCCCTGGAAGCGGGTGCGCTCTAACCCTTCCGCCGATGGGAACTTGTTTGAGGAACATACTTTGCACAGCGCTTCAATTCAGATGCTGAGCCCCTCATCAGATGAAGAGGAATCTGGGGATGATTTCGCTCCTATTGCGTACAACATACTTGAACTGGTAGATCCAGGAGGCGAAAGCTCAAAAACAATAAAATGAGCTCACACGACTGCTATTATTGCTTGGAAATTTTGGATATCACTTTATATTCTATCACTTCTTTGCCCTTGTTGATCTTTGGTTAGATCTCTCTCTGTCAAGGTTCGGAGTACTCCGTACTCCGTACATGTATGCGCGTCGATCACCCTTTTTGCATGCATATTCGATCTTGCACCGTAGATGACGCAAGTGCTACCTAAAAGGTGGGTTGTGAAATGTGGAGGATTGTCGTGGTTTGCATTGAATGATCTACACGGCAGAATACAATAGACAAATAATAGAGTGGAATTGGATTCTTGGGACGAGGCAAGGCTATTGGAATCGACTATTGGCGACCATCAGGGGTTCTCCGCATTACTATTTGACATAGGCGCATCCCAAACCACTAGTCCGGGATCAGTAGCGCTTCGTTTGACGGGTCTCACGGTATGCACGGAGTATTTCATATTGGATCCTGCATGCTCAACGGTCTCAAGATGCGTTTGCTGTTCCCCGATCAATAGCTCGATGCGTTTGCAGCCGGAGTTCCCACAGCGAGACCGAAAAAAAAGCAAAAGCCGCTAATTACGTACAGCGCTGGCGATCCCTCCTGGGACACTAGATCTCGGACAGGGATCTTGATCTGAGTAAATTGCGCCCCCGGAATATACTCACTGCTTGGTGCGCCTCGTGGGTCTGGGACGCGGCACACGGGCGCACGGGAGACGTCCGATAAAATGATCTCCCGGATCGGGTCTGATCTTCGAAGCGAAATGAGGTGTCTGCGTTCGGAACATTGCGATACGAGGTTTATTTACGGAGCTGGTAGGGTCTTGGTACCCCGTACCCGACCTTCTGGTTGAGCCCTCATGCTCGACATTCAAGTCCGCCGTGCATGCGAAGGTATCTTGTACCTAGGCATATCCAGGTTTCAGGGAAGAGCGACCGACTGTCATCTTCACAGCCGCGACCTCGGGAGTCATTTCAGATGAATGTCTCAGTTCCTTCGCACATGCGAAGATTTGAGTTTATCACAGGAGCGAGTCCGCGCAAGTCGATCATTACCAGTTCCTGGTGCGTGCATATGCCAACGCAGCTCGGAAAATGCGAGAAACCCCGCGCCACAGTGCAGAAGGGTCCAAGGGCGGATTACACGGGCATTGCTATGTATTTGTCATGGGGCAGATTGGCCTCGGGACCTCGCGAGGGTGGAGATGTCATGTACAATACTGGAGCCTGCTGAAATGCGAGATCTCGAGGAGCTTTGCGCCGGCACATTGGGTCGCTAAGATGATCGGGTCGTCGATCTCTTAGAAGCGACCTGGGCGAATGGGTCGGGATCAGGTAGAGCTGTTTTGGAGGGTCCATCTTGACTGGATTTAGCGTAGAATCAATCCACCTTGACGATAGCTCCGTGTCACTAGGAAAAAAGATCCATGCGAAGAATGGCATCATGGGATTGGGTGTGGAGACTGGGAGACGGTCACAATCTTTTTACAATTTTTTACAATTTTTAACAATTTTATCCAGTCGCGATCACAGGGAGGATTGGGGGGCGTCGATAGTGCAAATGACGGAGAAGACCATCGCTATGCAGCCCTGGGCATATCCCTGGCCTTCTTCACGTTAACCCCCGGAGTTGCGGATTTTAGGCTCCCGCAGTAAGGGGCATTCGGTTGAGACCACGAGGCGAAAAGTCAAAAAGGAGGATAGCGTCAAACAATTTAAATATCCAAAAAAAGGGAGACGTGCATCATCGTACATCGTGGAGTGGGAGAGGATCCAGTATCCAGCACTTGGGAGCCCCTATTCATTTCCGATCTAGGACGGTTCGAACGACTGAGAACTCGAGATCTCCAGTTCTCGTCAATCTTTTCCTACGTTTGTACAGTCCGCAGCGTGTCGATCAGCTTCTTTTGACAGTGATGCCGTGCTCCACTAATCCAAATGGAATGGAACTGGAATAAATGAAACACGCCCGTGCCAGACCCTGTCAGCCTATGAGCATCCCCAGTCCTCACACTTCCAAGGTTGTGGAGTCTTCCCCCCCCTTAAGCCTGTGAACAGGAATTCCAATTTTAAACTATTGGCTTTCTCCTGTACAAAAAACATCCCAACCCCAAACGGATTTGCTCGGAACTTGGACCTTTCCAATATCTACATCTTCGCAAATCTGGAGCCTGGAGACAACATTTGATAACCTGGTACGGACTCAATTGCCCCTCAACTGGAGGCTTGACTAATTGGGCGTGTGGAGTAGATCAACTCGAAAAGTGACGGAAGCGAGAGGATACCTTCTCGAATCACCGAAGACCCGCTCACCAGTCACACTTTTTGCGCACTCACGGGTCACATCATACGACTTTCATGACCGGACGCATTTGAACTTGCGCGCATTATCTCCCACCATGGGAAACCGAGACCTGACACCGGTCCATGTGCCACTGCGAACTTCCAGTCGTACACCGGTACGACATGACCCGATGGAGAAACAGGGGGATCTCGGACTCGCAGACCGGAGAGCTTCGAAAGCCCAAAGGTTCTTCGGAACCGACATATCACTTCCCAAAGAGCATGGCGGGTGGCAGGAGGCTCCGAATGTAGCCCGGCCGAGCTTCATCAAACCCTCAACTAGTGCACCAAAACAGAACAGCGGTTTTGTCCCGTTCCCGAGCTCTTCAGACAATGCCCTGATTCCGGAACAAAACCTCCGCGTGCGAGCTTCATCGCCTCTACTATGCCAGCATTTCCAACCACAGGACATTGTGCCACCGCTTCCAAAGTCATCGAGAAAAGTTCACCATTCCGGTTCTTCGTCGGCCTTATTTTCATATTTCAGCTCTAAAGAATCGTCCAAGTCACCCAAGAACCAAGGCTTACAACCCAGAGTACGAAACGGACTCAGCATTGATCCTCAGGTGACATACACCCATGCTCCAGATCTACCAAAGGAATCTAAGCGAAAGAACCGTCCTTCGAGAATTGATCTCTCCGTCTTGTTTCCAAAGCCGCGGAATCCCCAACAACAAACACTGTTGTCCCCACACCGTATGGTTGATTCGCCTTCTCCCGTCTCCACAGTGGTGCCAGAAGGTTCCCCCGACAAGACTGAGAGGACGACTGGCGCAAACAAATCTTCCACAAAAGGATACATTGATGTACCTCTTCGTCGATCATCCGTTCCTAAAAATCATCTTTCGAAACATGGCGATGATTCGGATCTGCCTTCAATTACAGAGACCGAGAACAGCGAGTGGCTCGAACCATCATTCGAGCGGACTGTAGGAACGAGCGAAATCGATTTAGCCCTGGATAGATATGCGGCGCGGCGGTCAGTTATAAGCACCTCAAGCACGTATGCTAGCCAAGAGCCATTGCAGCCCGAACGACAATGCCCGCAAGAACCTCGCAAAAGTTCAAGACGTACTCAAAGCCCCTCAGCCCAGCCAGAACGGCAACGCTCCCAAGAAGCTCGGAAAAGTTCAAGACGTGCTCAAAGCCCCACATCTCAGCCAGAACGGCAACACACTCAAGAAGTTCGGAAAAGTTCAAGACGTGCTCAAAGCCCCTCATCTCAGCCAGAACGGCAACGCTCCCAAGAAGCTCGGAAAAGTTCAAGACGTGCCCAAAGCCCCACATCTCAGCCAGAACGGCAACACACTCAAGAAGTTCGGAAAGGTTCAAGACGTGCTTCCAGTTCATCTCAGCCGAAGGAGAGGTACCTGAGCCCTAGCTCATATCCAGACCCAGGTCGTGCTCGCGGGAAAAGCACTTCCCAGCTGTCCTGGAAGATCAATGAGTCAAAATCAAAAAGCGAGCAGACCGCGTTGGCTAACAAGAGCAGCAAAACGACATTGAAGAACAAAGATCTGCGAAACACCAGTATGCTTTGTCTTTCCTCTTCTTCAGAGGATGAGGACGAGGACGAGGACGAGGAACAAACCCCAACCACCGAGCCAAAGCGCAACGGGCACAAGCTCAGAGACAGTGTGGATATCTACGGCGAATATGAGCCCGAGGTCTACACAGCTTCCACTGCCCGCGCCGCCAGCGCCACGGCAGTAAGGCGCTTTGAGCGGGCACATTCAACTAGCAGTCGTGGCTCCCACCAAACCGAACAGAGTCTACCAATGCCTGTTCCAGTGCCTCGCCCACGAAAGGTTTCTCAGTCCTCGAGTGGCAAGTCTTCTCAGACAACTCGACGAACCACGCAGACTCCCCGCTCAAGTGGGGTTCCCACCATCCCTGATGAACTTCTCGCGCAATTCCCACAGCAGCCTTCCCGCACTCCCGCAGAGCTGAAGGAATTGAACCGTAGAAGTCGTGTGATTGCGGTAACCCGACAAGAGCAGGATCTCCTTGAGGCGATGCGAATTCGAAAGGGCAAGGTCACACCTAGTCTGTTCAATGTTGCTGGAGCAGACACAAGATCACTAGCCTCCGGCCTATCACGGGATTCCTTCTGCGGAACCGATACCTCCTTCCTGCGTCTCAGCAATGTCTTCCCGCCTTTTGACGGCCGGTCCGAAAAGAGTGCTACGCACTACAAAGATGGTTCGCTATCTCAAAGTTCGGGGTCTGATAGTGGACGCAAACCTAGTACCGCACTCTCCTCCCCTGGCTTCAGTGCCGACTACTCTGAGAGCTTGCCCTCTCCTTCCACCAGCGGTGCTTCGCCACTGACACCCACATTGCCAATTCATCGGTTCTCACCGCTGCCCTCCCCGAAGCCACCCCCACGCGGACCCCCGCCTGCCATTCCCGATGACCAGAAGCAGCATACCCGCCGCCGCACTGATAGCAGTGAAGCTATCCTGTTGCACGACAGACGCGATTCTAAAGGCGACCATGGTCTTCCTGTCTGGTCTTTCGACTTTGACTGGAACCAGGAGCGCGCCAACATCGCTACTGTGCACTAATGCCTCGGTCTTGATCCCCACTACACTCCCTCTGTCCCTTACATTTCCTATTCCAATCTTCGCTGCCTGTATTCCTACTTGGCTTGAACCTGTCTCTGCAGTAGTATCTGCTTTTTTATTTTCCTTTTATTACTAGATTGCATCTTGGAGCATGTCCGATCCAAGCATCCGCTCACATATCCACTTAGACCTCATTTGTCTGCACTTTTCACTTTCCTACGTGACCTTGTTTATGTCTTCTCATCAGCTGTTGTTTCTTTTTGGATTAGCGTTCAATCGCAGGCTTTAATGCCTGCCAGCATGTTTTTCTATACATATAGCCTGGGTGGTGTCCGTGTCTTTTTCACGATGTGATTATTTCCGGGTTACGCTTATCACCATTAATACCTATTCTCAATGATCCTCCATTCGTCGCCAGAACATGCGAAACTTCCATCTAATCCTCTAGTGTCCGTAGAAAGGCGGTCCAGCCTAGCCTAGGTCGTATTTAGATGGAATGAGATGTGGCTTACATGCATTATTGGCGGCAAGCCCAATGGGTAGGAGGGCTGGCTGGGTGTGTGCCGACTGGATCGACGCGAACCCAGTCTGCAACGCTAGCCTATGGATTTGTATGGCCTCGTTATTAGGAATATGAGAGGAAAACTAAATAAATAAGAACAAATGACGGCATGCATTTTAAGGAATGAGGGGGGGCGCAGACGTGGGCCCCGGTGGCAGGCTTGCCCACCTGTACTCCGTAGTGGAGGCCAGCTTAACGTCATCGATAAGCAACGCATCCAAGGTTAAGGGTAAGGGGCTGGCCAGATCGATCAAACCGAAGAATGCCTAAAAGGACTGAAGCTTCGATGCCCAAATCAGAGCTCTCCCATCCATATCACTTCATCTGTTGTGTCTCCGGAAGAAAAGCCTGGCTTGTGACTCCCAGCACCCCGTGATCGACTCTCTGACCGCCGACCCCTTCGTCTATAACCCCGGACTCTACTTGGCGTTCGTGGCCCCTCGATCTTCCTGTTCTTTTTTCTCTTCTCTTTACTCGAGCTCTTGGAAATACTCTCCTTTGATTAGCGGAGTCAATCGAAGCTTGTCCTCTCCTTCATCTTCCATTTACGCGCCTCGACTGTGTGATCGTCCTCGGGAAGCCTTAACCCTCGGAAACTAGAAGGGGAGATCTTGAGAACAAGCCCTTGCTTTTCGAATTGGGTTCGCAGTTCCGTGCACTTAGCTTTCTCAGGTCGCTCTCTCTACTCAAATTATTTCTCGCTCTTGTGGCACTGAATTGGCGGTGGCACTTCGTGCCCTCGTTTGTGGAAACGTTAGCCACTTCTTAGGGAACACGCGATTTACAGCTCCATCGTCATGGGGGATCGCGCTCAACGCCAGCCATCTAGGCTACGAGCTGCGGCAAATGTTATGCCATGGATTATGGTAGGGAATTCCTGGGAAATACATGACCATGGACTTTTATTCGCTGACTTGCCTTCGTCTCTATGCAGCTGACTGCAGAGTCTACGGCGTTTGTGTTGGTAAGTCATTTTGTGTGACATCGAAGCTGTTGTATCGGAATGAATGGCTAATTTTGGAATCTCTTCCGATTTTACAGCTAGCTCACTATTCACGAGTCATGCCCCCCGCCGGTGGTAAACGTTACCTGACCTCGACTGCAGTCTTTCTCGCCGAAGTGCTCAAGCTGGCCATATCGCTCACAATGGCGCTCTATGACGTCTCCAAGGCCGCACCACCCTCAATGCCCGCTACATCCCTCTTCTTCTCCCTCACAAGCGCAGTGTTCTCAGGCGATAGCTGGAAACTCGCTATACCTGCCTGTCTCGACGTCTTGTCCAACTCCCTCCTATACATTGCGCTCTCCAACCTGCGGGCTGCAACCTTCCAGATTACATTTCAGCTGAAGTTCCTTACTACTGCGATCTTTGGCCTGATGCTCCTGAAACGGAGCATCCCCCTCCGAAAGTGGGGCCTACTTTTACTTCTTGTGGTGGGTGTGGCGTTGGTGCAAATCCCCGATGCTAGCCCAGAACAGATGTTGCAGGATGACCAAGCCAATCACCACTTCCCGCGATCTTTGGATGAATGGAAAGCTGTCAAGCTAGGTGCTGGTTCCGGTAGTAGTTTGCACAAGCGGTCTGCGACATACGAAGGTATCGAGGAGGATATCCTGACGGCCGACCCACACTTGAACCCCACTATTGGTCTCCTTGCGACCATCGGAGCGTCCTTGGCATCCGGGCTAGCCAGCATTTATTTCGAGAAAGTCCTCAAGGACAGTTCGAACCATATCTCATTGTGGGTCCGCAATGTGCAGTTGGCTGTCTACTCTGTCTTTCCGGCTCTCTTCATTGGAATTGTCTTCCAGGATGGCGAGAAAATCGCCGAAAATGGCTTCTTCCAGGGCTACAATTGGGCGGTGTGGTCCACCATTATCATCCAGGCTTTGGGGGGTATCGTGTCGGCATTCTACGTCAGCCATGCGCAGAAGGATGCAAGGAGTTTAGCGACAACCGCCAACATCATTTTGAGCATTGTCGGAAGTATCTGGTTATTTGACTTCGAAATCACTGCAAGCGTAAGTCCCCTTACCTTAACACTCCTTTGTGTCTCAATCTTAGCCCCCACCCTCGCACTCTTTGCATATTGTAAACAAGACTGACTGAGACATCATAGTTCCTCCTGGGCTCAGCTGCAGTCCTGGTAGCAACCCACTACTATGGAAACCCCACCTTCAATCCTGCGGTGGGTGCGTCTCGTCCCCCTCCAATCCACATCGACGCCTATGAAAAGGGTCCTGCTGGTCCCGAGGGTTCGCCTGTGGCACCGTCCAATGACTTCTCTATCAAACTTCCAACCACACCTTTCCTCTCTGATGGAATGTCATCATCCCGTCCTACCTCGCCAAGACCAGGCCATACTAGAGTGAGTTCTAGCCGGAATGTAAGCGCAAACGGCTATTTCGACGAGAAATGATTGACTCGCTGTCTTTGCGAAATCCCCCCTGCCTGTCATTGACACACCTTCTTACGGGAGGTGATATTGGATGCCTCATAGATGCGGATGTAAGTGCGGCTTTCAAGAGAGCCGCCCGCCGCGGATCTTTGCAACATGCTTGATGGTGCTCCTGATTTGGAGCTAGCTACATAACTCTTCGCTGTCCCATCTCGCATGTCCTCTTGCCGTTCAGCTACTTGCTGGTCTCCTGGCTCATGTATGCATATATACGAAGCAATGAAATACTTTCATATACCCCACAAATCAAATGTTAGCAGCTGTCATTCGTACTGACTGAATAGAGCCAGAGTACTTAGAAGTATGGGTGGTCCACGTGCCATCACGTTATCGGGATTGAGAACTTCGGGCCTCCGATTGCATTTGATTTCCACTAACCCCAGACTTGAATCCTGATAATCGAGAAAGCATTTCAAAATGCGAAGAAATCATCAGAAGTCTCAATTCAAACCCTTCCAAGTGCCATCCCAGAGACGTTCCAATGTCTCCCCGTCCCAGAACAGTAGAACCGGTATCATCGACCAGAGACTCATCGAAGGCGCCCAGCAGCTACGGTACACCACTCCATCCCCCAGAAAGCCATTCAGTGAATTGATGTCATCGATTCTTGATAAAGACCCCGAGCTGGATGCCTTTGGTGAGTCTGCCGTCTTATTAATATGACGGATGCTGATGGAAGCCAAGATCTGGAACTACTAGCCTCGGAAGATAGAGACGAGGCACTCGAAGATGCAGGCTTTATAGCCCCCAGGCCTAATCTGCTTGAAGTATCTCGCGGGTCTAATATTGAACCACCACGGTTCTCACGTTTCTTTCCATGTGAGTTATGTTGGTCGGATATTGGGGTCTTGATTTTGTGGGATTAACAAGTGATAGCAAGCTCGAATATCACGCCTTATTGTGGGAGTGGATCCAGCTCATCGGATCCTTTGTTGGGACTACCTTCGAGCCCACTGGAGTTCCGCCGGAAGGAAGACGGGATACGATTGGGACAGCGCAGTCTGGAGACAAACTGCGGCCCAGACCGTGAGGGGGTCAATCAATCCTCAGCTCAGGAATTGGTCACTCAAGGGAGCCCAAAGGGCTTGCATACCAACAGAAAATATCTAAACCCCTTCAGCAATATCCCCCCGTCTGTGCGAGGAATCGTCCTTGTATCGGTGAACGATCTACCGGAGAACTACCGCTCGATGTTCCCCTTCCCACTATTCAATGCCATTCAATCCAAATCATTTCACTCCGTCTACAACAGTAATGAGAACATCGTCCTCTCCGCTCCAACCGGAAGCGGCAAGACAGTAATCATGGAGTTGGCCATATGCAGACTTCTCAACACTCTGAAGGACGAACGCTTCAAAGTTGTCTATCAAGCACCCACAAAGTCGCTCTGCAGCGAGCGCTTCCGAGACTGGCACTCCAAGTTCTCCAGCCTGAGCCTTAAGTGTGCAGAATTGACTGGAGATACGGACCACATGCAATTGCGCAACGTCCAAACTAGCCAGATCATTATCACGACGCCCGAGAAATGGGATAGCATGACACGCAAGTGGAAAGATCACATGAAGTTGATGCAGCTGGTGAAGCTCTTTCTCATTGACGAGGTGCATATTCTGAAAGAGACGCGGGGAGCTACACTTGAGGCTGTGGTATCCCGAATGAAAAATATCGGATCAAATGTGAGATTTGTGGCGTTGAGCGCTACTGTTCCCAACTCGGAGGATATCGCGACCTGGCTTGGGAAGGATGCGACAAATCAGCATGTTCCAGCCCACCGAGAGCATTTCGGTGAGGAATTCCGTCCTGTCACGCTGACGAAGATTGTCTATGGGTATCCGTCTAGTTTGAATGACTTCGCGTTTGATAAGGTCTGTGGTTCAAAGTATGTGATTATCTTTTCTGAGTCTTGTGTCTTGCAAGTTGGTTATTTAGCATACTGATCATGCTTGGAAAGATTACCTGAAGTCATTGGAATGCATTCATGCCAGAAGCCAATCATGATATTCTGTTGCACGAGAAACTCATCGCTCGCGACAGCGAAAGAACTGGCTCGTCTTTGGACGCTGACGAACCCACCGGCCAGAAATTGGAAGGAACCTCAGAGACGACTCGAAGCTCACAATGAGGACCTCAAGAGTATGGATGTATCCAGGGCCTGCTATATGAGCATTACTAACTGAAAACAGCAACACTCGCTGCTGGTGTAGCATTTCACCACGCTGGTTTGGGCCCTGCTGATCGCCACACTGTCGAAACGGGGTTCAGAGAAGGTAATGTAAGCGTGATATGCTGTACGTCGACACTTGCGGTTGGAGTAAATCTGCCATGCCACCTGGTGATAATCAAAAACACTGTCAGTTGGCAAGACGGTGGCTGCAAGGAGTACTCGGATTTAGAGATGATGCAAATGTTAGGCCGGGCGGGCCGACCCCAGTTTGATGACAGTGCAACAGCAGTCATTCTCACGAGGAAGGAGCGCGTAGCGCATTACGAGAGACTAGTTCAGGGCTCTGAGAGTTTGGAAAGCTGCTTGCACTTGAACCTTATCGATCACCTCAACGCTGAGATTGGCCTGGGCAATATCTCGGATGTCGAATCTGCTGTTAAATGGCTTGCTGGTACTTTCCTGTTTGTCAGGCTCCGTCGAAATCCTACGCACTACAAGCTGAAAGAAGGTGCAAATAAGGAGGACGAAGATGAGTTGCTTCGCCAGATCTGTGAAAAGGATATCGATCTTCTTCGAAAGTGCGAGCTGGTAGAGGCTGATAGCCTTCGTTCGACACAATTTGGCGAAGCCATGGCCCGCTATTACATTCAGTTCGAGACGATGAAAGTGCTATTGTCATTGAAGGCACAAGCAGGCATATCCGAGATCGTGAGCTTATCCTTCCGCGTTTGTTAAATGAAGAGTCAAACTGACACTATCGCTCCAGCTCAATGCGATTGCACAAGGCGAGGAATTCCGCGAGATTCGCCTCAAGGCCGGTGAGAAATCACTCTATCGAGAGATAAATCGCGATCCAGGAATTCGGTTCCCCATCAAAGTCGACCTAGCTCTCCCCGCCCACAAAATTTCACTTCTCCTCCAATCCGAACTAGGCGCAATCGACTATCCCGATAATGACCAACTCCAAAAGCACAAGTTTACCTTCCAGCAAGACAAAACCTTAGTCTTTGCGCATGTGAACCGCCTCATGCGCTGTTTGATCGACTGTCAAATTTCCCGCGGTGACTCAATCGCTATTCGCAACTCCCTGGAACTCGCTCGGAGCTTGGGAGCGAAAGTCTGGGACCATTCACCTCTCCAAATGAAGCAGATCGACCAAGTGGGTGTTGTTGCGGTTCGAAAGTTGGCTGCTGCTGGTATTACCAGTCTTGAAGATTTGGAATGCGCGGAAGCTCATCAGATCGAGATGGTTCTTAGCAAGAATCCACCTTTCGGGTCAAAATTGCTATCGAGATTGAAAGAGTTTCCGAAATTGAGGGTTGCTGTGAAGATGATTGGGAAGGTTTGTAAAGTTTTGTGAGACGAGTAGGATCCATCTAACGGTGAGATACAGGACATAAAGTTTGACAGTATGAATATCCGATTCAAAGTTGAAGTCGCGTTCATGAATGACAAGATCCCAATGTTTTTCCAACGTCGGCCGGTTCATGTATGTTGTCTGACAGAAAGGTCTGATGGACACATGATTGATTTCCGGCGAACAAGGTGAGTCTCTCACCTGGAGGACAAGAATTCTGTCAAAATATTGATGCCCTTCAAGTGCAAGCAAGCTCCAAGAGCGGCTGGAATTGGATCTCACTTCCGAATTGACGAGCGCAGAGCAGGTCGTTGTGTGCCACGTTATGTGCGATGAAATTGGTAAGACTCCTAAACCCCGAAGAAAAGAAAAGCGAAGTCCATTCATCCTTGCTAACGAATTTTTAGCCGGGACATCAAGGCAAGCTGAACTTAGACCTAACCTTCCATCCCATCTCTTTGTTGGTATACGCGACAAGAATCTCAATTTCCAAAATCCCGGAAACCACAAACTTCATTCGCTTAAATCCATTGCGACGCCAGAGACATATTTGAACCCCAAACTTGCAGATGAACCCAAGACAAACATATCTCATCCTCCCCGAAGAGATTTGACTAGTAACAATACCAGTCCTCAAGATTTGGACGATTTTGAAGGCGATGACTTGCAACTGGACGACTTTCTCATTGCAAATGAATCTCATGCAAAAGCGAAGGAGTCTGCAAAACCAAAGACCTCACAATATGATGATTTTGACTGGTTCTCCATTGATTCAACTCCCCCTAGCCCAGTCAAGCGAGTGCCAAAGGCCACAGATTCCCGAGAAGATGACTGGGCCGCGGGTATGGGCGAGCAAGATGAAGAGGAGTACGAGCCAGTTCGGCTTGCGAACGGTAAATGGGCGTGCAACCATAAATGCAAGGATAAGACTAGGTTTGAGGAGTCATTTTTATCACATTGAAGATTGGGCTAATGACCCCAGCTGCAAACATTTCTGCTGCCGAGAAGGCCTGGATAAGCCCCCGAAGCCCCCGAAGCGAACAATTCCCGCGACTCTAAAGGAAGGTGGACTCAACCAACTGACCATTTCCGCCAGTATCACGAAGAGCACCTCGGCAGGTAGCTTCAGTTTGGGTAATCAAGGAGCTAAAGGAGATATTACGGAGCCCAAGGATGACGACTCATATCTCAAGGTCAAGAAGGCCTCGATATCACATGCAGCAAAGGGAAATACAAATCAAGCAAGATCTGTTTTTTCGGGGGGAGACAAGAATACCTTGCCACACAAGCAGAGGCAGCGTAAGCAGAGCCCGGTGAAAGATCTGTCCAGTGATTATGGTGCTGAAGATTTCGATCTACTATCGCCATCATGTCTTCTTGGAATCAAAGAACCCGGGTCGCCCGAACCCGCAACTCACTCCACCGATATCAAGACACAAAAAAACATCAAACTCGCTCCTACATCTGAGAATACGCCCGCATATACTTCCAGGCCATCTGTTTCAGGATCCAAGCCATCTCGAAAAAGCCAAAGCAAGTTAGCAACCCCAAAACCCCAGCCTAAAGTAATCGAGATCAAAGATGATACACCACCAGGCTCAACAGGATTCCCAATTGCAGTCCACAAAAGCTCTTCTGCCAAGCAGAGTAAACTACCGCACCCAACAGGAATACCTCAAACTCCCAATCTAAAGCGAAGGGCAAGTCAAGAGGACCCTCAAGATCAATCACTACCGAAACGGATTAGGCGAAGCTCCTTCATCTCTGCTTCGCGATCCCAGGCGTTAAATGAGATAACCCCGGAAGAGCTGCTGAATACTGAGCAACTTGGTTCTGTGATCGACGCCGGGATGGATTTGACTGCAGCATGGGTTGATGATGGCATTGATCTATTTGATAACTTCAAAGACATCATTAACTACATTTAGGCGATGTGAAACTGCGGATCAAGAGGTGAAATTTGTGTTTCTGTTGCTCATCTCTTTAAACTTGTTTCGTGATGATATGTGTGGCCGCAAACTGGCACCGGGTTCGGCTTTTTTACTTCTGTATAGAATACTGGGAGCTATGCTCTTTTGATAGTTAGAACGATTGGTATATGATAAGATATTGTTTCCTCGTGGTCAAAAGGGGTGATTAATAACGAACAACCCATATTTGTGATAGGATTCTTGCTTTGATATTCGCCGATGGCTTAACTCTAGTTATTGTATTAATTCACGTCCAGTGGAGTGTGGCGGAAGCCCATGCTCCTTCAACCCCTCATGGGGTATTGGGATGTGCTAAGCTATGGAATTATGTAAATATGCCCGCCCATAGAAGGTAACCCATGAAAGATGGTAGGCCAGTAAGCCCATGTTAGACATCTCCCTCCGTCCATAGCCTAGTTTCCTTCTTAATTTCATCAACTATCTTCATCATGCATTTCCATGCCATATTGCAGATTTCCCTTCTGAAATCCGTTCTATCAAAGCTTCTATTGTCATAGGAGCAGTGGATTGCACTGGTCATTTAGGTATACTGATGTGTTTCCTAATTATCGAGATACATCTCACTTCTTGTTTACCCAGGCTCTCTTGAATCGTGCTTGCCTAGCATGATCTCCCCCGGTGGTCTCTGACAGCCCAGTTGGCTGCCCATCCTTCTCCGATCTCCGATCTGTGATCAGAAAAAAAAACAATGCACTAAGAGGGAATCGAACCCCCGGCACAACATAACTTAGCGGAAATCCGCTATGGAAGTGTTATATGTTACCACTACACCATTAGTGCGTGAATTACGTTTTGAATAGTCTCAGAACATATTCTAAATCATCATTGATGTCGGCCGCTAGAAGACACACATTATTCCATCCCCCTCGGGAATACCCTTATGGGCTCTCCTTAGACATCCAATGCCTAGCAGAGCTCTCAAAAGGAAAAAAAGAATAGTTTCATCGAATAACTCAGAGAGTAGAAGGGGAGAAATGTGTCGAACGACAAATTCGAGCGGAGATTGATCGTATACTAAAATTTCAGATGGAATGAAGGAATCGGTGAGATCGGCGGAAATATGTAAATACACAGAAGAACAATCGAATAGACAAGGAATATCCCGTACGCAGGCAATGTAATCGATGCGCCGTAGTGATGAGAAGTTTGTAAAAGGACAATACTGCTTTACACATCGGAAGGGACATATGTATAAAGCGCTACGAAATGAGTGAAGCGAGATCGGACTTTGCCAAAGCCATGAATGCTTGCATGGTGACCGGGTCGGAGTGCTTGCCGTCAAATTCCATGGACAATGTGACCTAATCCCACAGCGAATACATACATGTATGTACCGATCCAAGCAGAGTCATTCATCTATCGGCCCGTATGTATGAAATCATATACCTTAATAGACATAAGCGAAAAAAGGCTGTAGGGAGCGAGATGCCTGACATGTTGAGGTATTTGAAGGAGGCCATTAAGGTCAGTTGAGACTACCTATTGACACGTGAAGAGGCCAGTCTTTCGTTTGTTGGAGGATATCGTTAGACCAGAAGAATTGGAGTCAACTCACGTTTGCATTGCAAAAGTGCTCTGAGTATTTGAGTATAAATCCGAGTCCCGAAGAAATTGTGTCATGTACGTACCTGACTTGGCCAACTTCCATTTAGAAGCTGGTGTTAGTAATGCATTCTTATGGGGTACTGATTGATTCCCTCATGATGGCTTCCAAGGTTGAGTCCTTCCAAATCGGGATCTTGACTCATCTACCTGACACCCAGATTGCCAACCTTCAAAGCTCAGCGTTGAGGCTCTTGCCTAATGAATTGTAACTAAGTAAATAGATAGAGGGAAGGCGCAAGGAAGCTTCTATCACCTACCCACTTAGGTACATACATGTATGTATGTAAATGTATCCCCCTTAACACTACAATTGATGTATCTAATACCGACCCTCGCTGGGACTAACGATCTTTCTTCGCGATTATTTCCCCCTGTCTTATGGACATAGATCCCCCAATATAAAGAAGAAGGGGAGCGTTGGCTGGTGCCAAACGGATCCACGGCCCCGAAAACCCTAAATTTGGGTTCGAGTTTGAGTCTATTAAGTGGGTCTATTTGAAGGGTCCATCTCATGCACCTGCAGCTGTGCACCGCGTCGGTGGCTTATATGATCCGAGTTTTCGCCGGCTGCAAGCTAGGGAGCCCGTTAGAGCAAGGCTGGAGGTGGTATCTGGCTTGAAACCGCGAGTGCATTACGAGTGCCTAAATCCGGATGGCCTTGGAATTCGTATGACTGGTGGATTTTTGCATCTCCAACATCGTCAGTTACGCGCTTCATAATGTTAAATTTATCACGCCCAGAAAGCTGCTTTAATTTATCTATCTACCGGGATGCTCATTGATCTAAGTAGAAAGCTCAATGGTGATTTGACAGGCTCAACGATGAAACTGAGTATTGATTCTGAACCACTACTAGTATCTACTTCAGTTTCTAAATAGATCCCACGTCTGACTTGTCACCCGTCCTTTTCACTGCCAGAATGGCCTTTGGGTCTGCGATCCCGTTTGCTCCTCCCTTGCCGGTCGGAGTTATCGAAAGGAGGCATAGCTTGATAGATGCTTCATGGTGCATGTGGACTGTCCAAAAGGTCGTAGTTCATGCCATTCATGGAATATAAATCAGGATTTTCCGTCTTATGGTGATCATTTGTAACATTGTCATCGTGATTTGGCATTCGCGATGGGCTAACGGTATGGGGAGTGCCGTAGTTTCCATCATTGGAGGCACTGCACGCAGACTCCTCATATTCAGCGAAAACACGAATCCCACCTCTATGACGGAAAGAGGAAGTACTGTTGTCGCGAGTTGTATACCAAAGCGCCCGCTCACTGGCGACTGGGGAGTTTCTTTTGGGGGAGACATGGCGAACCTCCCGTGTGGAATCTCCCGAGCGGGTTGTTCGTCGCGTCCTACGTTCAGTGCCTGGGGGCCGGTGGGCTGTTGTACCAACAGGATATCGAGGGCTTATGTTTTCTCGATACGTTAACTGTGACGAGACTGCTACGTTTGCTGCAGGTGTGAACGGGTGTTGGTTGGACAATCTTTTAACCAAATCTCGCGCATTTTTGACGGAAGGCTTTCTCATATCTTCAATAATACCTGTCATCACTTGTACATCATCTAGATGCCCGTCGAGATAGTGATGCTCGTGAAGCGCTTTCACGGATTCTCGAAGCTGACGATCCGTTCTGTGAGCCTGCCTTTCTAAGGCTTTTCTGTTGAGATTTTGTCAGGAGAGGAATATCGTTAACAAATGAAGTATCTTTGCTACACACATTCTCTGCAAAACTTGGTATATTGATGCGGGATTCGAGATTTGGTCACGGGTAGCGGACGCAACAGCACAGTCGAGTATTGAGAGTGTGGACAGGAGATTGAGGCTGGCTTTGACGGTTTGTAACACAGCTATCGGAGCGTCGATGTCGCCTTTCGCGAAATGCCATCGAATCTTTGCCTGGAAGTTCTCTAAACCAGTACGTTTGTGCCGGCTTAGTGGTCTGAGTTTGCGAGTGATCTCTAGAATCTGCTCCAGCGCCAACCTGGATTGAGATGCAAGTGATCTTTCCAGGTCTCTCTCTCTCGCTATCTGCATCACACGACCTTGAACTGGCTTGATGGTTTCTTCGAAAATGCTGGCCAGCACACGGCAGTTGTTGACTTCGGTCTTCAGTAGTTTGACCTCTTTCTTGGGCATGTGCATGTCACGAGAGAATCCGTGAAGACTCTTGCCACATTTTTCAAGCTCATAGAACAAAGACATTGCAGCAAAGGCAATACCTGCAGTCTCCATGGTTTTTGCAGACGATCAGGATCACGAATAGTCCTCGAATTTTTGATAATCTCAGCCCATATATATTGTCACATCTGAAGCTCTAACGGGGGGTGAGCTAAATCTCGCTCATAACGTTTTGCAGCCTATCAAACCGAACCACGCCGATCGTATAGTTCGCCTCACAAGTTGGGGGTTTGCCGATCGTCCGAAGCGCTCAGTTAAGCATGATAGGAGAGGAATTAGGGACTTCGTCTCCCGTAGTTAAATGCCGGTGATGTCACACTTACTGGGGGTGAGAGTTCCCCGGACATATCGACGCTTCCCCTCTGCCACCAGTACAACAACAAGCCCAAGGCGTCAGAATCTCCGCCTTTTTTTTCTTAGAATTGATGAGCCAGCGTGACTATGCGACTCGCGATACCCAATCTATTCCTGATCCATGACATGGCATTGAAAATCACCAGGTGGACCACAGGGAAATGCGCCAGACTATAGGAATGCCAAATTTAGCGAGGAAGGGAAATATCGAGGGTGCAGCGCCAAGCACCGAGTAGGTGATGAACAACTGGCCGGGTATTCATTGGAAAATCCATCACCAATGATCTAGAACCGCCTCACTTATAGTAACCAACATCGGCTACTATACCGAGTCTAAACTAGGGAGCAAATTGAACCATGAATGGCAAGATTGTACAAAGGTCACGACGAACCGAGAAAGCATCTAATTACATAGCTGTCGTTAGGAAGAGGCTAGTCTCTCCTATAGACACGATAGCGCAGTCCACTTTGTATGAAGCTAACGAGCAACTTCAGAGATTCCTTTCATGAATATGCTACTATGCTCTTGTGAAGTTCCAAAGTACGAAACTTCCTTATATTCCCCAGGTCTTCTTTTCCTCCTAATACACACATTGGAGAAGAAATCCATTCACTTGCAGGTCAGACCAAATGAGAAGAGCTTCAAAGATGGAATTTGGTACAGTCTTAAGTCTACCTAAGAACTTGGATGTGAAAGACGTAATATTATTTAGATTGCTATAGGCCGGACATGAAAAGTTTTACTGGTATTTTTGGACTACCGTGCCTCGAGTTAGGCGCTATAATTCTCCTCCGTACAAGCAGTTCTACTTGGGGTGGTGACTAACTATAGTCGCAATGGTCTATGAGCCTCCATAGTAGCACATCTTTAGCCTGTGAGTACCTTGAAATGTGTTAGTCTGGCAGGGGGCAAAAATCGAGAACTATACGACTCTCCAATATTTGATCTATCAAAGATAGCCTTGTTGCTTTTTGATACCAGTTTTATAGTTGTGGTCATCTTAAGATCTCACGTGCCGTTCTTAACCCCGGGACTTCACCCGTCGGTCCATGGCTCATTTTCTTCTTTTCTTCGACGTGTGTTCTTTGTTCCAACCATGCTCCGAGCCAAGCGACAAAACACCCAGCCCTTGGAGGATTCCTCCGTGGCACCGGAAACCTTCACCGATGGCCTCCCACTTCCAAAGCTGATCGCATTCGATCTGGACTATACCCTCTGGCCTTTCTGGGTAGACACACATGTCAGCGCCCCTGTAAAGGCGCGCGATAACAACTCGCGCGCCGTGGACCGGTATGATCAAATTCCCCAATTGTTAGATTTGCTGCGTGTGAAGCCATTCGATCCGATTTTTAACCCCGCATTTCTTATCTCGAACAGATGGGGGAGTCCTTCGCCTTTTACCCGGCGGTTTCCTCCATAGTCTACGCTTGCAAGCACCGCGCAATCCCACTGGCGCTTGCATCCCGAACTCAGACCCCTGATCTGGCGCGCGATATGCTCAAGTCCCTGCATATCATCCCCACCTTCTCCGACAACCCCGCTGCCAACGCTAAGACCATCCGTTCCCTGGACTACTTTGATTTCATTCAGATATTCCCCGGGAATAAGACGTCTCATTTTGCGAAGATCCATCAAGCGAGCAATGTGGCTTATGAAGATATGCTATTCTTCGATGACGAGGCCCGGAACCGGAATGTTGAGACGGAGTTGGGGGTCTCGTTTTGCTTGGTGCGGGATGGAATGACGAGGGAGGAGGTCGACAGAGGCGTGAGAGCTTGGAGAAAGCGTAAAGGTATCAGGAGAGACATTACAGAGGAGTCATAAGGTCGTTGGGTGTCTTATCCTCCGAATCATACATTGGGAATGTTGCACTTTGAGGCTTGTTTTAGATTTTAGATACCCCACAAGCTTGACTTACATGTTGACCATCAATGCAATCTCCCATATTCATGGAAACAACCCTTCAAAATCAATACAATGTGTTCAATTATCCCTAGATGTCTCGAGGTTCATCCTCCCCCGACATTAACCAAGCTGACTAAGACATGCAACCCCGAAAAGCGGCAGGAGCTAGCTCCAGAATAGGAACACACCCCATGTTATCATAGATCTCCCCGAAACCCAACTCCAATACAAACAACCAAGATGGCCACCCTCAAGCCCCCAACAAATACACATCGCTCCTCATCCTCCCACAGCTCCGCCCCACCAAAAGCACCCCTAAAAGCCGATCCCACAGCCACAATCGCCGACACCGTCGTCTTCCAAGGCAGATACTCCGTCACCATCGGCGCGGGGACAGTCATCCACCCACGCGCGCGCTTCTACACATACGAAGGCCCAATCACAGTCGGCGATAGCTGCATAATCAGCGAGAAAGCCGTGATAGGAGCCCAACCAAGCTCCTCGAGCCGGTCAGCGGTACCGTCCAGATCAGTCTCTTCGAGCATGACCACATTGCCTACCGAGTCCGGAGCCTCAACGCCAGAGATTAGAAAAGAGGCCACTACACGCATTTCATACTTTGTCACCATTGGCCCGTCGGCGACGGTTGAGCCGGGCGCTAATATCCATTCTTCTGCTACGATTGAGGCTTTGGCGATGGTTCGCCGAGGTGCGGATATCGGGTCGCACTCGAAGGTGTGTTCTAGGTGTGAGATTGCGGCGGGTGGTTCTGTGGGCGAATGGGTTGTTGTTTATGGTCAGGGGCCTGGGATGCGGAGGAAGAGAGCGCGTGGCGCGAAGGCGATAAGTCCGGCTGTTGTGGGTGCGGCGCAGGTTACGCAGACGCCTCTTCCTGGTCCCGCGCCGGCGGGCAAGGTTATTGAGGATGCGAGATTGATGGTGTTGCAGAAAGAGAGGGAGGTGTTGGGGCGGATGCTCCTTCCTGTTGCTGGGGGAAGGAAGAAGTGATCTTGAGTCATTTGCATGATATCTCTCAGCGCTTTGTGTCTTTTTTTTTTCTGAATGTGTTCTTGTGCATAGCAGCGAGGAGCGACCATTCGATATTCCAACATACCTAGATTTCTGTTTGCTAGCAGTTTATACCCCAGTTCTTTGTTTACCATGGTCAGTTTATCGTGGGTGATTACAGGTAAAAATACACGAGATTGCTTGCAATCGAACTTGATCAATTGCGAGGAAGAGAATAAAACGAACCAAGCGCCAGACATTCAATAGATACATAACAAAAGAAACATGTCTGCTTTTTGCAAAACAGCAAGAAAAAATGGAAAGCAATGCGCCATATGGCATAATCAGGTGTAGAAAACCAATGGGTCCACGCCGTATTTGTCAATAAAATCGAGAATACATCAATGGAATAGAAACACATAGAACGGTCTTCGAAGGACCGTTGCTCAAGAGCCTCCACCGCGAGGCTGCTGTCCACCACCACCTCTCTGTCTCTTGCCCCCGCTTCCGGGTTCAGTGGTAGTATCCGGGCCTTCATCACGAGTGCGCTTATTGCCCTGTCCAGGAATGAACTGACGAGCCGAAGCATTCAGATTTCCACGGTTGGCGGTGGGACTCTGGGCTTGCGCGGCGTTATTTTGATTCTGGTTGCCGCCGCGGCCTTGACCACCACGTCCACCACGGCCTCGAATCCCCGAACCGCGCTGGCCATGGGCTTGTTGCTGCTGGTCTGGCTGCTGACCATGGCCGAATTGTTGGCCACCACCACGCCCACCACGTCCGCCTCTTGCAATAGGGAGTCCGGATTGAAGAGCCCGCATCAGACCAGGGGGATTCCCAGCAGGAGGCTTGCTGGGGAGATTAGAGGGTTGCTGGGTTTGATCAGCTTGCTGAGCTTGACCGAATGGGTTTGGAGGTGCTGTGGGCTGTGCTCCTCCCTGCTGGGGGACAGCGGTCTCGACAGGTGCAATGACAGGAGCCGCTTGCTGTACTGCGACAGCAGGGGTTGCTACTACAGGGGCAGGGGCCGAGGGAGCTGCGACTGGAGCTTGCGGTGCTGGAGTTGGAACAGCAACCGCCGGCTGAACAGGAGCTGTGGGTACCGGGGGCTTAGCAGCAGGAACTGCGACCGGTGCAGGGCGGGCAGTCTTTGCAATTTCCCATACTTCTGCGACAGGCTTTTGGGGAGTTTCTGTTGCGGCCTTGGATACCACATCAATCTTAGCATTGGCGGTTCGGAATCTGGTATCAAGCATGCTGAGGCGAGCAGCTGTCTTCTTTTCGACGAGTTCGACCGCTGAGGTGACCTTATCCTTGATCTCGATTTCGTGGGCCTTGATCAGGGCCTCCTTCTCCTCGGCCGACTTTTGTTGTAGGCCAGCCAATGCCTCTTCGCTGACACCGGAGGAAGCTTGGGCCTCCTGCTGCATCTTTTGCTGCTCGCGCATAACTCCACCGCGAATGTTGTTTCGGACAATAGTGCGAATAGTTTCGTGCTTCGCGACAAGCTCTCTAGCTTGAGCATCTGTCAGCTCGGGAATGGTGAACCCAGCAAGCTCAATGGTCTTCGAAGGTGTGGCAGGGGCTGCATCGGGGGCCGCAGCGGGTGTTCCAGGAACAGGCTGTTCACTGGTAGAAAGCTTCTCGATTTCCTGGCGATGAGCAGCCTTGACTTCGTTGAGCTTGGTGTTGTACATATCCTTGAGGCGGTCGGCGCGTTCCTTGACCTTCGCATCCAGCTCGCTGGCTTGCGTGGCCAAAAGTCCATCCTTTTCAGCGAGGGCGGCCTCCAAGCGCTGAATCTTTTGCTCGAGAGCTTGGATCTTTTGAATATCACCAGGACCGGGGACTGCGACCGTCGCGGTGGGGAATTGCGAAGCCGGAGTAGGGTTGACTGGGGCTGCGTCTCCTGCAGTGGGAGCTGGAGCGGGAGCGGGTGTCACAGCTGCTACAGGCGTCTCTGCAACCTTGGTCTTTAGTGCTTCCAACTCATTCTTTGTGGCCTGGAGTTCAGTTTGGATGACCTCCTTCTCCTGCAAAGCCACATTGAGTTCGTCTTGTTTAGCCTTGACACGCGCGCTGAGATCCTTAGAGCGTGCCTTGAATTGCTCTGTGAGCTTGGTTCGCAAATCATGGGCACGTTCATCGGAATGCTGCTTAAGCTGCTCAGGGAAGGTTGCAATTTGGGCTTGAAGACCTTCGAGCTGAGTCTGCAGCTCGTCTCGCGCGGACACAGCCTCGGCCTTCTCGTTCTCGAGACTGGTAAGCTTCTCCTTGAGCTCTTGCATCTCAGTTGGATCGACACGATCGTATTTTTGAAGAATGTTCTGGACACGCTGTTGATAGCGGTCCCGATCAGCCTGTAGAAGTGCAATTTCTCCATCCTTTCCTTCATTCTGACTCTCCAACTCTTGGATCTTGGTTTTGAGAGGTTCGATCTCCAGCACCAGCTCATTTTCACGAGCGATCTTCTCATCTCTCGCTGCCTCAGTTTGCTTCAGCTGATTCCTGAGAGTAGCATTGCTCTCACGGAAAACATTGAGCTCGTTGATAGTTTCCAAAAGTTTGTTGTGATTGAGCGCACTGTGATCACTATCCGCCGCAGCACGACGCTGTTGCTCAAGTTTGAGGCGAGTCTCATCAAGCTGAGACTGTGTGTAGTCGAGTTGCTGGTTAAGCCGCTTGCTCTCTTGAGTCGAAAGGTGGTACTGAACTTCGACAATTTCTTTCTCGCGACGCAAGAACTTGATAACCTCCTGGAGACCCTCAAGATTGGGGGCTGCTTGGTCTCCCTCTTGCTCATCTTCTGAGATATTCATGCGATCCCGCTGCAAAGACGAGATTTGGCTCGTGATGTTTTCGAGCTGGGCGTGTAGGACTGAGTTCTGGCGAATGACTTCCTCCCGGCGCTTCTGAAGCTCAGAGAGCTCGCCTTCGTATGTGGCTCGTTGCTCTGCCCAGCTTTCCTCTTTTTGAGTAAGATCTGTCTTGTAGGTTTCGGATTGGGCTTTGAGCTCAGCGATGTCGAGCCTGAGCTGATTGCTCTCCGCACGAACAATCTGGAGATTCTTTGCTGCCTCCGCGTGCTTGACAAGCTCGGTTTCGTAGTTCGATTGAGCATTGCGGGCGATTTCGGCCTGTGCATTAAGATCGGTCTGATGGTACTTGGTCGCATCAACATATCGTTCATTGTCGTTTTTGAGACGAGTGATTTCGGACTCAAAGGTAGACTTCTGCTCTTCCATTCGACGAGTGACCTCTGACTGCTCCTCACGGAGCTTGATCATCTCCGTATTTGAATTGGAAAGTTCAGTAGAGATTTCCTCAACGCGAGTTTCGAGGTCTTGAATCCTCTTGTTCTTCTCCTCCACTAGAAGATCGGTCTCTTCGCGGTATTGCTCCTGTGTCTCGGTAGCAGACTCCAGGCGCTCCTCACTGGCTTGGCTAATGGCCTGGTAATCTTCAGCCAACTGCTTGGCGTGTTCCAATTCACCCTTGGCCAATTCGAGATCTCGTTTCAATTCCGAAACCTCAATTGCAAGTTCTTGTTCACGAGAAAGACCAGTTCCTTCGCCAGATTCCTGGCCTTCGGTGGGTCCTTCAGTAGTACCAGCAGAGACGCTTGGTCGCGAGTTCAAGACCTGCAGACGCTCTTCAGCGCTCTTGAGCTCTACAGCAAGCTCATCCACACGGCTCTGCAAGTGATCCCGGGTGGTCTTGGCGGCAACCAGTTCCTCGCGGACTGAGCCCAAGCTAGTAACCAGGTCGTCAATTCTCTTCTGGGATTGTTCTTGCTCATATTCCCGACGTAGGCTGGCCTTCTTGGATTCCTCCACTTCATCATTGAGCTTGCGCTTGGTCGTTTGAAGTTCGGATTCGAGTGATTCGACGCTGGCTTGTAGTCGGCGTCGGCTCTCGGCATCGGTATGTTCACGTTCGTTGAGGATAGTTTGAAGGTTTCCGTTCAATGAGTCAAGACGACCGCGTTCATTCCGTAGGTTTTCGGTATCTTCGATAAGTCTCTTCTCAATGTTCTTCCACAGGTCCTTCTCAGCCTTGAGGTTGGCATTTTCTCTTTGAAGGCTCTCAACAAGACCCTTGGCCTCAACGAGGTCCTCGGCAGCTTGTTGTGTGCGGAGATCTTGTCGGTTCGCATTCTCGAAGAGGGCTGAGTAGCGCTTTTGGATCTCGGCATTCTCGCTCTTGAGCATATTGAAGTTGCTCTGCAGAAGCTCAGCACGTTGGGTGGCGGCAGCGAGCTGGCTGCTTGAGCGACTAATGTCGGAAAGAAGTTCGCTATTCTTACGAGATAGCTCGTTAACTTGCTGGCGCAGCGCCTTGTGATCGGTGGTAGTCTCTTCGCGGAAGGTGTCGAAATGGGTTTGGACCTTCCGGAGTAACTCTGCATAGTCCGGTGCTGAGCTCTCAATCGCTCCCTGGGGCGCAGCACCAAGTGGCATCGACTGCGAGAAGACAGATGGGTCCTCGACAGTTGGTCTTCGGTGCATAAGCATGCTTCGGAACGTGTCACGCTCCTTAACATAACTCTGCATTTGGGCGCTCAGATTCGCAATCTCATCACGGTTTGTCTGTGCACGGATCCGTAGCTCCTTCAACTCGTCCATATCTGCCTGTCGTGCAACTTCCTTGGCTTGCGCTTCTTCGCCCTCCTGCTTGTCACCGAGCTCTCTCAGCATACGTCGGAGAGTGTGGTTCTGCTCTTGGAGTTCGTGAAGATCCTTGAAGGTTGTGAGGTGCTTGCTGATGAAGCGGCCGGTCTCGTTCAGATCCTTAGCCGACTCTTCAACTTCACCCCTAGCGATCTTCTCAAGCTCCTCACGGTCGTAGTCCTCGCCATGCTTTGCGACAGCAACCTCCAGAACGAGGACCTTGACTTCAGCACTAAGATCGCGAAGTTGCTGGCGAAGAATGTCTCCCTCGCGAGCCAACCCCTCGACCTGACCTTGCCATTTCCTGGATTCCCTGAGGGCATTATCACGTTCTTTTCCTGCCTCCTCAAGCAAAGTAGACATTTCCACGACGGCATGGTCCAAGCGAGTTTGTTCTGCCCGTCCCTCCTCAATCTCAGGTCTAGTTGAGTCAAGTTCGAGAACCATCTCGTCAACAGTGTTGCGAAGTTCCTGGCATGTTCTCTGCTCGGCAAGAAGAGCGGTTCGCATTCTGTCGTATTCGGAGTACATCTGCGTGATGTTCATACCACCCTTACCACGGGAGGCTCGGGGTGAGAATGAGCTACCGGGAGTTCCAGGCCGCATCATGCTCGCCCGGAGAGGCGTAGTGGGGACACCATTGACAGAGACAGCGGGGCTTGCTGATCTGCCTCTGGCAGGTTCAGACTCAAGCTGGGCGACTAGTGCCTCAAGCTCGCCGATACGGCGCTCTGCAGCACTCTTGTCGTTAGATTCCGTCTCTAGTTCTACACGAAGACGTGAGATTTCCTGTGCTGCATCATCCTTGGTCTTCTCAAGCGCGAGTTGGCACTCTTGGACTCGTTGCTTGGCTGTCTGGGCGGCAGATCCCTGGAGCTCAGCCAATCGGTTGGAGCTGTCAAGTTCGATACGGAAAGACTCGGTGGCCTGAATGGCTTCCTCCTTCAACTGATGAATGGTAGCCAGAGAGCCTTCATATCGCTGCTCGGTTTCGTCCAAGCGACTCTTGAGCGAGTTCTCACTCCGTCTCAGAGAATCAATTGTCGAGTTTGCTTCTTCGTTGTCACGCTGAAGCTCCGAGATACGAGCACTCTTTTCTTTGCGGAACTTGATATATTCGGCGGATTTCGTCTTAAGCTCGGTCTCGAACCATTCGTTGTTCTTCTTAGTGAGATCTAATTCTTGCTGGAGACTTTGTTCACGGAAGCGAGCGCTGGCAGATGCAGCATTGACACTCTGGAGATTTTGCTCCGCTGTAGAAAGTTCGCGTCGCAGTTCGATGGTCTTCTTGTGCTGGACCGAAAGCTCTTCTGCTAATTTATCGTGAGCTGCGGATTTCGATTCTAGCAAGGCCAGTGTGTCTCTGTTCGAGGCCTCGAGAGAGGAGATGCGCGACTTCAAGGATGTGGTCTCGGATCCAGTGGCTGTTGATGATGTTTTGAGGGTGGAGATCTCGCTTTCAAGTACAGATCGTGTATTTTCTAGTCCGTGTTAGAGCGTATCGTACCGATAGCAAGTGGAAGATGAGATAGATACCAGCTTCTTGGAGCTTTTTCCTTAAATCTGCAACCTCCGCGTGTCCCTTCTCCACGCTGGTCTTCAAGACCTTGACCTTAGACTCATTGCTGCGCACGGCATTTTCAAGCTCTACCTCCAAGCGAAGTTTGTCGGATTTGAGCTCATCAGATTCATGAGCCTTTTTGTTGATTGACTCTAAAAGCTGATTGACAAGTTCCACGGTGGGAGCCTGCGTTAAGGTCGTGAGGGTCGATTCGGGAAGCGCATAGTGAGATGATAAGTAGGGTAGTTGAATTGCAGTTTCAGCCATGTTGTCGGATGGCTAAAGCACTGGGCTTCGGCGGTGGGGGAATCAAGAAATGTAAGGTAGGGCGGCGCAAGCTGAAGCTAGGTCCTCGAGGACGGGCGCTGTGTCCTGTTCAGAAACACTACACACAGCGCTGGGTAGATAACCTCAGGTCATGACGCTTTGAACAATGGAAGGTGCGTCTCTTGGGGGCAGAAAGTGAAGAATTGAAAGAAAGGTTAATTGAAAGAACTAGTGGTGAGGAGACTCCAAGGGCGTCCGTGATCCATTTCCGCGCTCTAGGTTGCTTAGCTCTGGGCACGTGACTCCATGGATTCTTTGTCTACAACATAGCCTTGAATCTTTTAATAGCGACACTTCTCAAGGCAACACAAGGCCATCCTCGGGCTCAACGCAACCGTGTCAGGTACATTGTCTCTCTCTCTTTTAGCCAATATTCACGGTAGCTCCCATATCAAGTGCCCTTGGAATCATCCGACTAGCTCAACCTGAGACAGCGCCTGGCCACCGTCCCAGTTCTTTTCTGCTCTTTTTTTGATTCCCACTTATCCCTGGTCCTCTATTGCAACCATGTCGTACCTCCAAAACCAGCTTAAAAACTTCAACGCCAGTGTCGTGGAGTCGGCAAACCGCATGCCTCAGCAGCGACGAGTGGTGCATAACCAACCGATCTCTGGCAGCAGTTCCCAAGTTCCATCATCCGCACCGACCCCATCCTCCTCCGGCGAGATCAAAAAGAAGCGCCATGATCCCGATATTGTCTACTCCCAGCCGGCCAACACCGGTACGGGCAAAGATATCATGACGCAGGTGCTGTTTGCGATCGAGCACATGAAGAACAAGAACGTGCCGCTCAGGTTCTCGGATATCATCTCATATCTCTCGCTGCAACACCGTGCCCATGACCAGGGCTACGTGCAGGCTCTTCGTAGTATCCTGCAGATGCACGAGAAGGTTGAGTTTGATCCAAGTGGCGCGAACGGCCAGGGTACATTCAGATTTCGCCCACCTCACAACATTCGCAACTCGGAGCAACTCCTGAAACACCTCCAAACGCAGAAAACTGCGGCAGGGATGAGTGTGCGCGAACTCCGCGAGGGCTGGCCCAACGTCGAAGAGGAAATCAACCAGATGGAGAAGGAAGGAAAGCTGCTTGTGACTCGAAACAAGAAGGACGATCACCCGAAGATGGTGTGGCCCAACGATCCATCTCTAATCGAACACTTTGACGATGAGTTCAAGCAGATCTGGGACAAGATCAAGGTCCCCGATGCGAATATTGTGAAGGAAGAACTGGAAAAATTCGGTATCACGCCCACCAACAAGAACAAGGTGGTTGGTCCCCGAGTTGTGCAGGTGTCCAAGAAGGCCAAGAAGCCTCGCCGAAGTGGCAAGACTACCAACACTCATATGACGGCTATTCTCAGGGACTACTCGCATCTCAAACGGTAAGCGTGCGGCTGAAGCATACAGCAACATACTCACTACCCTCGGTGCCACACCAAAAACTGCTTTCACATTATCACTGCTTTGCATTACTTCGGCGTTTTGGAGAGAATGCGCCCTCACTATTGCCGCATGGACTCTCACTCATGATATTACAACTGCTCGGACAGCATTGCCCATTGTACACTACACGTCGAAAATGATAGATACCCAAATAAAATACATAATCATTACATTCTAAGGTCACTACGGATCGAATCATATTCTCATCCACAGAAAACATAGCTCTATCCGTATGCATCAATTCATCTAAAAAAAGGTATCCAAGAGAAGGCGTAGTGATGTACAAGGTACCCAAAAACACACGACCCAACAAAAAGCAACCACCTCACCTAGCACGCTCAATGCTTTCCATTCGTAGCAGCCCCAGTACCCTCAGTGCGCTCCAAGTACGCCACCAAATCCTCAATAGTACACACCTTAATACCCCACTTCTTTCCAAACCGCAAACATCCATCACGGCGCATCATACCATTATTACCCCCAACCTCGGGCACACCCTCAACAGTCTCACCCTCCTCAACAAGCTCGGCAATGACACCAGCTGGTGCCTTGCCAGCCAGCTTACAGAAATCCACCGCGGCCTCGGTGTGGCCCGTTCGCTCGCGCACACCGCCAGGCCGCGCCTGCAACGGGATGATATGGCCCGGCCGGCGGAAAGAGTCGATCTGAGCGGTGGGCGACGCGAGCGTGCGGCATGTCAGTGCGCGGTCTTCGGCGGAGATACCTGTTGTGACAGAGTCATCGCTAGAGTCGATTGTGATCGTGTAGGCGGTGCACTTGGGATCCGCGTTCTCGATGACCATTTGGGGGAGGGCCAGGCGGGTGGCGAGTTCCGGGGTGATGGGGGCGCATATTAAACCGCTGTAGTTTTAGTCAGACATTGTTAGTGAGGGTCTATTGGCATGGGATTGAGGCTATGGGTTGGCGCATTCGGGGGAATCATGGGAGTGCGATTGCGGGGAGTGAGGGGCGTTTGTAGCCGTTCCGTCGCCTTCTCAGCTCGTCTGTCTGGTCGCCCCGCGGCCAAGAGCATGATCGGTTGGGTGGCGCTCTTACCTCGTATAGCGCACCAGGAAGGCCATCTGGGCCGCTGTGATAGACTCGGCGGCGATAATTAGGTCGCCTTCATTCTCGCGGTCTTGCGAATCGAGCACAATGATGAATTCGCCATTCTCTGTAGTAGGTATTGGTCAGTTTGGGGGCTTCGGAAGACCTCGCGAGTCGCAGGAGACTCTTGGTGGTGACAGTGATTCGCTATGTGGGAAGATCACGTACTGAATGCTGCAATTGTGTCCTCAATTGAGTCAAATTGGTGTGCGATATCCGTGGGGGAAGGCATTTTGGTCGGTTTCGTTTTTTGCCCCTCACTGCGGAATGCTGGGAATGAAGAGTTCAGATTGCACGTGGTGCGAGAGATGCAGATAAGAAGAATATCGACAGGGAATCAAGGCAAAGGAATAGGCGAATTGTGCAGAGAAGAAGAATGGAGACTGAGTCACTGGCTGACAAGAGCATTAGAAATGCCCGTGATATCGGCGCGGGGAGCCGGTATGCGGGACCGGGCAATTGTTAAGCCTCGGGACCAAAAGAAGCCATCTGCTTCCAACAGTTCCCTTTTTTTTCCTACTTGAGCGGCTCATTTCCTTGAAATCGCTGTATTTCAATCGTTATAAGATTCACTTCTAATATGGCAGAAATTTGACTCTATGGAGCACTCTCCATTCTTTTACGATGAATATCATTTTAGACCGAGAACAGCCGATGTAGGATGTGGGGTATGTGAAGGCGAAGACATAAACTACCTAGGTACCTACTTACATCAACCCAATCCCCTATTCCCCATCCAGCGCACCTCATCAGCCTGAATCTCGAGTGCACGTCGCATGGAATCCTCGTATCTCTGCTCTCTCTCCCACTCATCGCGGCGTCGATGCCGCATTGCTTCACGGGTTGCTTCGTCGACCTCCGCATGCATGAACACATCATCATCAATATCCTTGCTGTCAACCTCCATCTCGTGGTCCGCAGGAATGGAAAACTTAAGGCGCCCGATCCGTTCTCCCGTCCAGATAAGGAGCTCATCTCCGGTCAGATTCCCGCCAGTAGGAAGTATCTTGCGAGCAACTTCGTTATTACCGGAAGACTGAGAAGGCCAGAGTCCACGTGGCTGTTGATCTCCGTTTGTTTGTGGAGTTGGTTGTCGACTGCGACGCCCGAATGAGCTCTGAGGCTGAGATGTATTGATGTTCCATCGTCGGACCTCTGAGCGGCCGTCTCGCTCGGTCCATTTTATGTTCCCCTCCGCATCGGAAAAGACGATACGATTGCCGTGCGATTCCACAGAAAGTAATTTGGAACTGGCGGCGCTTTGGCGGTTCTTATATTCTGGGTTAAGAGTAGATGTCATCTTCGAGGGGCTGGAGGTGTGTTCGGCAGCCGGTCTGAGATTATAAAGTTCTAGCGAGCCTCGCCCGTTGTAATCTCCGCACGCTACGACGGAATGTGACTCCGGATAGGTGGAATCTGAGAAGACAGGGAACCGAGGCGCCGGTACTGAAGTAAGACCACACAGTCGGCCGCCGGAATGGACTGTGGTCTGTAGCCGAGGGAAAAAACGACGGTCATAACATAAAATGCTAGGGAAGCGACCTGCGAGAAGAATTGTATTCACATGAGGAGCTGGCGGATGCAAGATGGAAAGAGGCCCAGGCTGGAAAAGCGGAGCATAGTTGGCGCCTTTATCAGAAGGATCTGGACTGCGGATACGAGTAGGCGGTTGTCCATTGGGTTGAAGTTCAAATAGAGGAGAGTCGGAATGGGCAAAAATGCCTAGTTTGGAGGCCTCTGGAGTGGTCAATTGTTCGCATCGCGAACTGATTGCCTCTTTTTCCTCGACAGCCGATAATCTGGAGTCATATATTTGCAGACTGAGGGTAGTTGCTAGTGTCAAGGGCACCGAATAATCAGTTTCCTGAGAAAGAGCGAAAATAGACCAGGGATACCGCTGTTGGGAAATCACTTTTAACGTCTCCAGATCAACTTCGTTGAGAACATTTCCAACTGCCAGATATGCTCTTTTTCGTAAAGAATCCACACTCACTCCCTCTCCCAGATTGATGAACTCCAATGAAGCCTTCGGGAGACAGTGATCTCGACGACCAGACAAGTCAGTCATGAGAATACCGGGCTCACTGACCCCCAAGATCTTGCCTTTGCTTGCTTGCGAGTCGGCTGAGTGAGAGTGGTTGAGATCCCAGATACACACACTGCCGTCTTCAAGCGGTGCCACAATCTTGTTCTGTCTGGCGGAACTCCAATCTTTGAGCAATCCCATGCCTTTGACCTCATAAGATTGCCCGCGCTTTCCTTCGCCCTTGCGGACTGAAGGCTGCTCAGTCCATGATAAAGATATGGGACCTTGACGAGCAATATATTCTGAGTACCAGTCAACATGCTCCCCCGCAGCCGATGAATCCCATTCCGATGCTGCCCTTGCTCTCTCACTCCAGGACAGTCCCCGGGTGTCCCCAGAGTCCCCATTAGCCGGTGGCGCAGAAGGCTGAATAAGATCGCGCAGCGAGTCCTGCCCAAGTGTTGTCAACGAAGCAGTCGCGTCAGAGATCAGACTCTCCGATGGCCGGACAGCTGGGCGGGCGGCTTGCCGAGCAGCCCATGACTGCTCATAGCAGTGGATTTTCCACTGGCTATTATCCCGAGCAAGATCAAAGAATTTCTTTGAGATGGATTGAAGCTGGACCTTCTCTTGTGGAGCAAGGTCTGATTATCGCAGAGCCATCAGTTCTGTCGTAACGATGCGGGGGAGGTCCAGGGAGGGGCGGCGGCGCTTACGGTCGATTATTTTGGACAGAATTTCTACTGGCAGCTTCTCCATGGGGACCGAGTGACTAGCACCATTGAGGGCGCAGTGTATGGAGGGGAAATCAGCCACGGGAATTTCGGCCTCTTATTATCGACACAAATACGGAGTACGGAGTACGAAGTATAGATTTCTCTTTTTTTGGCGAGTCGTTTGCTCCCCCCGGGACCGCGATCTGCGCTGAGTTCAGATCGTCACGTGGGACTCAAATGGCATTTGTGAGCCGCATATGCAAGCTCGGCCTAGATGTTGATTAGACTACTCAAGGGGATTGAGAGTATATGTGCGATATGGCGAATGATGGGGTTCTGACGTTGGGAGGGGCACACAGTTGAGAGAGCTACGGGGAAAACCACCAGGCACGGGATACTTCTCCGACATAGGATCCACTGAGTCTCATCGATGTCTTACTCTCGTATCTTTTGTAGCAGAATCACCCCAAATAGAGTCGACGACTCTGGTCCTGCGTGTGAATTGAGCTAAAAAGAAGCCCATCACCCAACCCTGAACCACGCCACCTAAACAGGCCTGGTGGATAAACATTGAAGTCAAGATTATAAATAACAGTGTAGGTTAAGACACTGTCTTCGAAGCTATATGCATTGTAAAAATAGAAAATTGTGTGAACGATAGGAGTTCATTCTCACAGCCAAACTCCAGCCTGGTCCGTTTTCCTCACCATCAATCAGTCATAACTCGTACATCAGGGAACAGACTAGGCAAACATGAACGCATGTGAAAGGCAAAAAAAAAAAAACACCAGTCTATACAGAGGCAGCTCACAGCCAATTCTACTCGTCAGGTCTAAAGACGGCATCTTTGCAAAGGATCGCCACCTTCTTGAAGAACCGTCGCCATTCGAGCGGATCGCCTTTGATTTTGACGAATTCCACTTCAAACAGACCCTCGGAGACACACTCAATGAGTATTTTACCTTGAAGTGGACACATTCTGCCATCTTTGGCAACCACCCGAACATTGGCAGAACTATCTCCAGCACTCACTGCGGGAACACTCGGAACGGGCACTCCAAGTCGATGAAGAGCCTCACAGATGAGAGGCACAAGGAGCTTCAGCTCCCAGGCAGAATAAAACCGTGTCAGTGAACGCGAGGGAATAATATCATGGAACTTTTGAGCGTTTTGGGTTCGGCTGACAGGCACAGAAGGCTGTTGAGAGAACTGGGACATAGAAGGCTCATCTTCAAGATGGCCCACCATCGCTGCATCTTGAGAAGCAAACTTCTTCTTGAGAGGCTGGGTTGCAGAAAAGACCTCAGCATCCTGTGGTCTGTCCCAGTCCATCAACATGCCCCCACCCAACATCTCCGGCTGTGTCGAAGAGAAAGCTGCACCAGTAGCATCGACATCCACATCCATAGGGTCAAGACCACGGCTAGTTCCCTTCCGTAAGTGGGAAAGGGGGTCCTGGCTGAAGTCGATATGAAGCGACTCAAACATCGAGGTAGCAAGATTGATTGGGTCCCTCAATTTGCCATCATGGGAGATGTATTTGTTTGTGCGAGTATACCAAGGATGTCTCCGAACATCCTCCAGCGAGAACCGACTTTTGGGATCAATTGTCAACATGCCACGCAATAGAGATAATGTTGCCGGTGGTAACTTCTGCCAGAGCTCGTCGGTAGTCCGCGCCTTTGTCGTAACGTATTCGTGGTATTCGTAACTATCGTCTGTGGGACTATCCCACGGCGTGTTTCCAGCCAACAGGACGAAAAGCACGATTCCGCAAGACCAAATATCAACTAGATCAGGGTGATACCCGGCCCCTTTGTTTTGGCCTTTGGAGCTATTGGTAATAACCTCGGGCGCAATATATGGGGGACTGCCACAGAACGTGGTGGATAGTTTTCGTGTCCCCTTGTACTCGAACAGTGCGGCCAGACCGAAATCCGCGATCTTTAAATTCCCCTCACCGGTGAGAAGCATGTTCTCGGGCTTGATATCACGATGGCCAACACCCTTGGAATGCATAAATCCCACAGCACTGACGAGCTGTGAGAAATAGACATGGGCAATGTCCTCACCCACACCCTCATCGGCCTCGATCTTATCGAAGAGATCCCCGCCCTCGGCCAATTCCATTGCGATCCAACGCCACACCTCGTCTTCGCCCGTCTGATAGAAGTTGATAATATTCACATGACCAGAGACGTGTCTGTGAACCGTAACTTCCATTTGTAGCTGTCGCGCGCTTATCTTCCCATGTCGCGCAGCGTAATCTTTGTGGATGTACTTGACTGCGAAGACAGGGTTATCTGAATCCAGGGGGCAGGCTTTTTTGATACTAAAAAACCGAATAAAGTTAATAGTTGCTCCACAGTGCGATTGGTCCTCTTCATACCATGCATAGGCACCTTGGCCGATGGTCTTGGACACGATGCGAAACGGCACGTCGTTCGGCAGCGGGGCCAACTGCGAATGCTGCATTTTGTGGAAGCTCACAGGGAGCTCGATAGGCGCGACTTGAAAAGACAGGTAAATTAAGATTGAGTAGGCATAACGAGTGGATGGAACGAGATGGGAGGCTGAGTGATCGCGTTGAAGCAAGGATAGTGAGACGCGGGATAAGACGCGGGCCACTTTATCCTGATCGGGCAGTCTGTTGACAAAGACATAGCGCAATGGGAGACATAGACCAAGGATGCCAGAGTAGCTTGATATTTGATGTTCTCAAAGACCACTAAGCATTAGATGTATGCAATATCACCTACAGATCCATAATAAGCTATATCAGATGCTGCTATTAATACTTTGAAACTGCAGACCCGCAGTTGGTGTGTCGACGATCGCACTAACTTCACCAGATCGACTGTTTGGCCCTCCATGGCTCAGTTGCAGTTTTATTTTCGATTTATTTTGCTTCGAGAAAAGCGAGAATTTCTATCGAGAAGCAGTAAACATCATCATCAACTGTCAAGGAGTGGTGCAAGTAGATGGTTGACGCTTAAGCGGGGTCCGTCTGGTTGCCGGGGGGCGCGTGATGGCCGAGTAAACAAAACCACCAAGTTCTTCTTTTTTTCCTTTGTTCACCTCAACACTAAACCCACCCCTCCATTCTCGCACTCGATCCATCCCTCTTTTCTCCATCTTCATTGCCTCAAGTCTCTGTGGGTTCAGATTCTGACGGATCCGGCGTCATTCCAAACTCTGCTCGTGCTGCAGCTACTAGCATTCCATTCCAAACCGGGATTCCACGGACTTCAAGAATACTTTTCTTTTAACCACCTCACTTACCTCATCCCCCAACTCCACAATGGACTACAGCATGGAAGACACGCAGAACTCAACACCCGAGGCGCAGCAAGCTAACAAGCTCAACTCCTCCGGTCCCAAGAATGACACACAGAGCGTGACCAAACGGTTCGTCTCCCCTAGCACCATCAAACGGCCTTTTGGTCGCTGTTTTTCTATTGGAGATCCACTGTACTAACCCACTCTTTGTCATACAGCCTGCAAGCTGAGCTCATGCAGCTCATGCTCTCGCCCTCCCCCGGCATCTCCGCTTTCCCTGACGCAGACGGCAACCTCCTCTCTTGGACAGCGACCATCACCGGCCCGACCGAGACTCCCTACGAGGGCCTCACACTGAAACTCTCCTTCGCATTCTCCAACAACTATCCTTACTCGCCCCCGACAGTCCTGTTCAAGACTCCCATCTACCACCCCAACGTGGACTTCTCCGGCCGCATCTGCCTCGACATCCTCAAGGACAAGTGGAGTGCCGTTTACAATGTATCAAGTGTCTTGCTCAGCTTGCAAAGTCTTCTGGGAGAGCCTAACAAGTAAGCATCTACCCTTCTCTATCACCGCGGACAGTCCTAACATCAAACCAGTGCGAGCCCCTTGAACGCCCAAGCAGCCGAGCTATGGGATTCAGACCAGGCGGAGTTCAAGCGCCACGTTCTTGCCCGGCACCAGGACTTGGATGATGAATGAATTTAGATTTGATACCTTTTGATTCTGCATCGGCGTCGGTTGGCCCTGTTGCCCATCTCATTGGGCGGTTGAATCATGCTACAAATGCATAACGGCCTGGTTTGGGCCTAGGAGTTCTTGGTTGTTCACTGATGTCTTTCTCTTATCTTTTTTCTTATCTTTACCACATGCCTATGAATCCCCACATTCAGGTACAGGCGTCAGAAACTCTGCCCCTAGAGGTCCTTGGGTTGTTAGCTATCCTTGTCTCCTTCGTGCCTGGTGATTGCCCCTGGGGTGGTAGATCTATTTATTGTCGGTGTAACTGTTAGTCAATCTCATATCGTACAATTTGCTTCCACGTCTGTAGTATCTTGTCCGAGGAGGACTAGTCTCAACTCTGGAGAGATCTACAAGGTTCATGCATCTAGCCTTCAGTTAGCCGGGTCTGCAATAAATATAGAGCTAGAAAGATTCAGAGTATTACTCTGTACGAGATCTGAAAGGGTATAAATGGGAAGTCTCCATGGACCCCAGTACTCCCCTCGATAAAAGCCCAAGGTACAATAATACCTGAAAATTATGATATGGTTCCCCCCAGGAATTTGGAGAATTGAATGAGTTGCAAAACATGTATTAGAATAATAGTATAAAAGTCCAATTCGATGATATCAAACCATCGAAGATTAGGAGGTAGCAAAGTACTGCTTCTCGTTTGTAATTAACAAGCCGGCAACGGTGGCACTGGTGAAGGTACTAATGGCACCGGTGATCATGGCGCTGAAAGCAACGCGGGAGATATCACCACCACGACCGGGGGAGATCTGAGACAGGACACCGATTTGATTACCGACGGAGCCGATGTTCGCGAAGCCGCAGAGCGCGTAGGTGACGATGAGGCGGGAGCGGTCTGAGAGGTCGGCGTAGTCTGGGCTGTGCTGGAGGGAATCGTAGGCGACGAACTCGTTCTGTGGGTTGTTAGAGGATTGATAAAGGATGTGGATGGGGGAACTTACGGTAACGAGCTTGACACCGATCAGTTGAGCGACCTTGAGAAGATCACCGTCACGGGAAACACCGAGGAGGAAGGCAATCGGGTAGCAGATGTATCCGACGATCAGCTCGAGGGTAAGTGGGGGGTCGTTGATGTTGAGGTATCGGCCCCACCAGGTGAGGAGGCCGTTGACGAGTCCGATGAGAGCGATGATGCAAAGCAGGGTTGCAGTGATCATGGCAGCGATCTTCAGACCGAGCCAGGCACCGCTGGTGAATGCGTGCAGAGCATTGGCGGAGCGGTGTTCCTCACTATCGGGGACGACTACACGGCCTGCAGTGAGGGTCTCTTCTTCTTCGGGCCAGCGCATTTTGGAGACCGCCAATGAGGCGGGGATACTCATGACACAGGCGCTGACCATGGCCTGTGGGTTGACACCAATACTGATATAGGCGATCAAGACACTTCCAGCGATGGTGGCAAAGCCAGAGCACATAATTTGGTGCAGTTCGGCGAGAGTAAGGTGGGGAATGAAGGGACGGATCAGCATGGCGGATTCACCCTGGCCGATGAAGGGGGATGCGGCAGCGACGACGGCCTCGGCGCCAGAAACACGCATGCTCCAGAAGAAGAAGACGGCGAACTTGCCGACGAACCACTGCAGGACGGTGTAGTAGTAGAGGAGCTGGACGAGGGAGACGAAGAAGACGATGGCAGAGATGACGCTGATCATGAAGAAGTTGGCTGGCACAAAGTCTTTGTTGTAGCTATAGAAGTCATTACTGGTCAAGAAGATGACACCATCGCCGGCAAATCCAAGCAGACTACGGGCCAGAGTCGAGATGAAGTTGAAGATATCGTAACCTGCGGTGGTGCGGAGCACGAACAGTGCAATGATGAATTGTGCCAACATGCCAACAATGACAGTGTGCCAGAGAATCTTCTTGCGGTTTCGAGAGGTGGCCCATAGGCCGGAGAGGAATACTATCATTCCGAACAAGCTGACTGCACGGTTGGCGCGGGTGTTGTCTTTTGATTCTTCCGACGCAAACGCACCGATGAGGATCACACCAATGGCCAGAAGGGCGGCGCTGGGTGTTCTCATCTTCTCGGGGATCATGCGTACGAAAGGACGGGCAGTGCGCTCCCAGACCCAGTGCATGGGCTTCGAGATGATAGTGATCGGGACGTAGAAGAAGAAGATTCGCAGGGTGATTGCAAGATAGAGCAGGAATGGAATGAGCCATCCCAAGTCATACCGATGAAGGATGAGGCCAGCAATCCACCATCTAGGGAAGAAGTATAAGTCTCGAATTGGATTCAGGGAGTGTACCCGGAGGTATATTGTACACCGTCAACTGAGGAAGCGCAAACGGTCGTTCACTTACCCGGTAAACAGAAGCCAAATCACAGCATGAACCATGTGTCTCCATTGCTTCAGCACGCGGCGATACCAAGTGCGCTGGGCTGGCTGTTCCTGGCCGGATTCCTCATCGTTGGAAAGCTTGCCGCTGTGATCCAGCGGCGTTGGCTCGGGAACGATTCCTTTCTCGAATTCGCCATCTTTAGAATAAACCACTTCGTCGGTGCGACCTTCTTCAGCAAACGCGCTATGGTGGTGATGAGCATGATGATGCTGGTGCTCTGGATCCAGCACAGGATCTACATGATGCGTGACCTGAGGTCCCGTGGAAGGATCAACTTCCTGGGTCTTCTCCATCGCAATTCAACCGATTCGTAATCAGGATCGATGCAATGATGTAGAGGTTTGAAAATACGCGCCCGTGGGCAAATTAGAGATCAAGAGTGCAACTCAAGAACGGAACCCCGAAAGACTACACGGGGACTTATAGAACTGGCGAGGAGAGTCGGGACTTTTATAATAACACGACACAATGGCACTGATTTGATTAGCTGTTCCTATTGGCATTTCCCACATTCCTCGAAATATCCCGCATTTAATTTTTATCGCATATTATTTTACTATGCGGGGGGAAGTTTTGGGAGATAAAAGAAAACGCCCGTGGCAGGGATTAGACCGAGCACTAGCTTCGAAGGCCTTGCAGACACCTCCTGTTTGGCTGCTGCATGCCGAAGGAACGGCTTGACCGACGGAGTACTGCGGAGGCTCCGTCTCGCCTAGACTCATCGTAAGCCACATGTAACCACATCCAAGGCAAAGTGATAAGACAGTAACATTCCCTTGCCACGCACAACCCCTGCGGGGCTCCATGATTGGTGGTGCAGATTGAGCTAAAATCTCTCGAGTATCTTGGAAGGTCTCTCCGCACCGTGGCAAAGCCCCCCCTGTATGGGTCGTCTGCTCCATCTCCCGAGCTCATCCCGAGCTAACTGGTGGCAAGATTGGCCTGGGGAACCCTGGCCCGACATGGTTGTGATATCCGAGGGCTTGGTCTAACGTGAGGACTAACGCAGCCCCCGGAGTCAAGTTGTACGGCGTGTCACGCACCATACATCGCAATGCACAGGATTGCGGAGGGTGCCGTACTCCGCTTGAGTTTTCCATGGTGAGCTTACCCTGCAAGATCATGACCAGCTGGGGAGAATGGATATAGACCCGGGGGTATGTGCGGTGATAAGCGACAAAATTCCGAAGCCTTCATTTAAGTACTGAGAACGGAGGAGAAGATAGGCGCTTGGCCATTGCCATATTCGAGGAACCCGCAAAGTCTGATTTATGGAGTCGGAGAACCTCTTCGATACACATGTAGATTAGAGCATTTTGATTAGGTTATGTTATATTCCCACGGGCAGTCCTCAAGTTGGCCTATTTAACGGCCCCGGGGCTAACCTCGGCTGCACTCGATTTGTATGTAAGATCGTCCCGGGCTCAGGTGATCACATGGTCAGTGGATATAGGGCCTCAGGCCACAAGCCCCGGAACTTCTTCTTCGGTAGAAATGTTTCAGCCAAGCGAGAGAGATGTGGGACGTGGGGAAAAGAGACTAATGCTGTTGTGGGCTGGCTAGTTACGGAGCGTTAGGTGGCCTGTTCCATAAGGCTTAGGCTTAGATATCACAACACCTAACACATAATGAGACATCTACTCCATAGATCCACAGGAAACTGATCTATATTCTCTATTAGGTAAAAGGTCTCTCATCCCTTGCTGGTGAAACAACGGGTGAAAAAAATACGTATCCAATTGATTGACGTTGGCAAAGCAATGCAGCTGTCAAAAGGACCACTAGCTTCCAAAACACAGCCCTGGATGTTTGCAAGAGAAAGCAGTAATTCTTTCTCTGTAGCATTACATAACATGCAGAAATCTATAAAGACCCAAATATCTCTTGAGAAATCTGCAAGTCGAGGCTAGAGAGGCGATCGATCAGCTAACATGTACATAACTAGGGAGGTGAGATCCAGCTGGACACTACTCTAGGCATTTACCCATTAAGCCAAAAAGGCATAGCCAAACTAATTCATAAGAATCAGTTCAACCGGAGTGGTATATATTGATAGGTGTTGACCCAGTCAATTGGCAAGGTCCTGCGACCACAAAATTATAGCGAAGCTTGGTAGTAAATATCGGCTTATGCTACGCTCCTACAAGGTTGCCGAAGGCTTTATACACTGAACTTGCGATGAACCTCGAGAGCAAAGAAAAGGAACTATTATATGCACATGCGCTGGGTATCTTTTCGTCATATTGTTGGGAATAGAGCGTGTTCGACGTAGTCAAAGCAGGTATGTCGGGTTTTGAGGCAAGATATATAAACGTTCCAAGATGATGGGAAATACCAGTGTTTCTCTGATTTAAATGTATGGATGCCTAGACCTAAGAAGTTGTACAATTATTGAACATTCCATCTTTCTATCTGACAGCTTCTAGGAGTACTACTTGTTCCCCGGAGAGCCCTGTATAGCAACTTGTCATCTCATTAGACTCCCAAGGCAACTGTAGACGGTGATCGATGGTCAGCAACGCTATTCTGGGATATATTGGCAGATATGGCAGAATATACCATTTCAAAAGGAGAACGATCCTCAATTGCAGCGCTTGATAAACTTGCTGGTAGGGCCACCACTGATGCATCCGCGGTTGCAGCACTGGCTAGGGAGTGTGCAAATGTTGCCAGCTAATATGACAGACCAAATTAGCCATTCTGTTTCCAACTTCCGAAAGAGATCTATCATAGAAATCATGTTGATAATCAAAACGTACTTGCTTTGCAGCGCTTTTCGAGAACATTAAGGTCCAAACCAGCCTCGGGCTTAGCGACAGCGGCGGCGTTGGTGAGTGCAGCAAGTGCAGCAATGATTACAATGTTGAAGAACTTCATGATGATCGTGATTGCGATACAGGATCTTTCAATGGATTTGAAGAGAAGAGAATGGTGCCCGGGGTGCTACATAGGAACTGCATAGGAAGCAACGCGCTATTTATGCTGTTTCGATCTGATCACTTTCTGGCCCCCAAGCTACAGGCCATACATCCGAAGTCGGATGTCTATCTTCGAGTTATCTGATCTAACGCCAAGCTAATGGTGCCTATAGTTTCCTCGGTCCGTTCCAGGCCGCCAATAGCACCTTCGTTATGGAGATCCATTAATTTACGCCGCTTTGTTTCATTGGCCTTGGATCAAAGCGATGGGCTAACCATATTATTCAGTGAGCATGCACGGCCTTTCACTCAACAGATTCCGAGAAGAAGGAAACCAAAAACTGCACATGTGAATGAAGGATTGGCCAGGACTGCCGAAGGGAATTTGGGGGTGATGAATTTTGTCATGCAATATTTTGGCTTGTGAGATTGTTGCTTTCCTCTTCGGCTTCTTGGACCAATACGCATAGATGCCCGATTTCCCGTTTCTGGTTAGTAACGTACTATCAATAGGCGCTAAGCATCCCCTCTGTCTCTGAGATTTCACCACGTTCCTAGTTTAGGAAAGAAGAAAACACCATATTCTCAAATAGGTACTACCTGCTCATCCTAGGTACATCTCTAACGGGAAATCGTGATACATCTGGTAGTCCAAGTGGATACTCCACTCCAATACGAAGCACTTGACAAGAGCAGCAACAGTAATCGGGTCAAGGATCGGAGGGCAAGATGATGGACTTGTATCCCTCCAAAAGTTCGTCTCGTCAAGGGCTGAAGTTGGGCCGTTCCACAAAGCCGCTGCTATTTCAGTCACAACCCTGACGGCATCCCCTGAATTTCCTCGTCCTGCCATAACAGCGCTTACAGCCATATCTGCCATATTCTCCCTGACAAACTGTGGGTTCCATCCCCTGGCATCCAATCTTTCTGGCCATTTTGCTACCGTAAGGCGGAGTGTGTCCGCCAAACGGCTTCGATAGCGATCCATCCTTTCTCTTGCATAAGCAACAAGAATATCATGCAGCCCTCGATGGATGGACCATGATAGGAATGTCCATGGGAGATTGTCCAAGGCTTCATTGAGAATAGCGGATTCTCGCCTTGGGATGTACAAAGTCACATCGAAGGTCCCGGTGTCTTTGTTAGGCAAGTGAAGGACCATCATGTCTTCTGATGATTCAATTTTGGTATGCATAGCTTTCATAAACAAGAAGTCCACCTCATTGACGTTACCGCCAATCATGTTGTAAAGATGCCTCCCGCCGTGCGCACCGCCGAATCCCTTGACTGCATATTCAAGGATCCATTGACCAGACGATTTGCGTCCCGGAAACGCACACTTAAATGAATTTGATTTCTGTGACTCAATCACACCAGCCAAGATCTGTAGGCATTTATCAACCCTTTGCTGGAATATCGGGGGATATGGGTCATCCGATAACGCATGGGAGTCATGCGCACGGAAGTACACGCGCGCAACATCTCCAATGGGCCATTCCACGCGCCATTGTCCACAGTAGCATGCGTAGGCGGCTCGATGACCAGAAGCACCGCTATGACAGAACACAGGCCGTGAATTTGTTAGACAGAGGATCGCCATGAGGGTCGTTCGCGAGATAACAGTACAAGTGGTTAACTTGTGCCTCGCCAGAGGACAAAGAGGCATATTGGCCCAGCTTTCACTTGGAATGATATTGGAAGGCTCATTCATTACAACCGTGGTGCAGGCAAATCCCAAAACTTCCTCTTTTGAGGAAGATTTCAATGCATTGTATCGCTGACGATTGGTTTGAGAGGTTGGGTGAATGACTCCAAGTAACAACGACCATGCCGCCTGGCCAACCTGTTGTGAGAATGGCAAGCGACTGAGAAACACGGTATTCTGCCCACAGAATCCGTGGAAAAGGCTTGCCCTGATCACAGGCCCGACTGGGGGTGGTTTGACAATATGGTACCATGGTACATCGGGCTGCCGGCACGACCAGCTACCCAAGTGCTGTATATCTCGTAAGGTATGAAATGGATCTGTGTGATCGATGATGGCGCTGAACTGAGTGGCGAGAGAGCCAAGACCAACAAGTGTCGCGGCGCACGAAAGCCACGTAGCGACAGCGGATGAAATGTCCATGGTGGTTTGACTGACAAACTGGGGATTTGCCCGGGATGAATCAATGCACTGGAAAAGCAGGCACTTCAAAACTTGAACAGGGCTTTCACTCCTCAAAACAGGCGGTCCTTCTTTGATGGGGTCGATCTCTTTTATGTTGAGATAAATGATCAAAGAAACTTCCATATAGCCAAGCCCCCTTTGAGGTTTCATTTGTAGAACGAGGTGGTGCTAATCCATTGCATGTAGGCGCAAACGGCTGTCCAATCAGGCAAATACCTCTTTGATGGAATATTCATGGGTGAAAAGACATTAGGCATAGCGGTGCCGCTTGATCAAAAATGAGACGCCGTTGACTTTTAAATCAGTCGCTTGATGTAGGCCGGTCCTTTCCCCAGTGGTCCCTATACCATGAACAAAATAAGCTGTTGATCGGTTCAGCTCACGGTGGGACGTTTTATAAAAATAACAAAGCAAATATAACAAAGAGATAGGGAAGTCACTCTGATACCTTTGAGTAATTCGTGTACATACATCATGAGACCATAATAACCAGGTCGATGCGTTGAGTTCGACAGGTGACCATTTAGGTAAAATGAGAGTACCCTAACTACATACAGCATAAGACAACATGTTTTACTCAAAGATTCTAAGACACTGGCATTGAAAGGGGAGAGGTTTCATGAAATCTGCATATGTAAATGAGGTGTCTTGGTACATACGTGAAGTGTCATCTTTTCACAACGAACGTGATACTGTCTGAGTATTCTGATTATCACCTGCACAAACTGCGTACCTACGCTAGCTCAATCTTGGCAAGGTCATTCATGGAATCCTCTTTGTACTCCGTACACCGATTGAATTGCGTCATGAGGTGGAATAGTACTAGCTTCTTCCCCCATTCTCTCTGTTACATAGCAATCCTATGGCTCGATCTCTTTGCCCCTGGAGGTGTGCCAATAATCTTACTAAGCCCACTCATTATTAGGTACGTAGGTAGTGTCAGGTCTACGTGACAGAACTTCTAGCCCTTGTCTTGTCTTGTCTTGTCTAGCCTTGTCTTGCCTTTTTTTCTCAATCTGCTCAAGTGCAATGGCTAGTATTTTTCATGTGTGTGTGGTTTGATTACGGAGCATTTGGTGATGAATGTTAGCTAAAGAACAACATGAGCGGGAAATCCTATTAACAAACCAGTCAAAGTGATAGACTCGAATAGTTATCCTCGGACTCTATCACTAGAAAGATAGCCATACGGGACCAATTTGGGACTACATATTTATCTGGATCTCTACACTACTGCTCTTCATTTGTTGTGTTTGATATTCATACGCACTAAACATCTTCTTTGTTAGATATACACTAGTCTATTCTAGGTAGCCTCCAACATAGGTACCTAAGCACTTTTGTAGTCATTTCGTCACCTCAAGGGTAGTTTCTGTGCCAGTGAACGGGCTAATGGCACTTGCACACCAAAGCGCAGTTTTCTACCCGATTTCCAATTTTGGTAGTCACGATCTGATTATTTGCTGCCCTTTTGCTACAGACCCAAGACTTGGGAGATGCCCCTCCTTCATTTGCCGAATGAAATTCTGCGATTTATCGCGGAGGAGCTGGAAGCAGCGAGCGATGTGAATGCTTTTGCTCAAACGAATATTCGTCTTCACAGTCTCCTCAATACTTATCTTTATCTCTACGACGTGCAACGGCTTGGGAGTTCTGCATTACTCTGGGCCACAAAGCATGGACAGGCGGCAACGACTCAAAAGTCACTACAAGAAGGGGCTCATATTCAATCCATGTTTGAATTTAATCAGACTCCATTGGCGCTTGCGGCAGAAAACGGTCATGATGTGGTGGTCAACATCCTACTGGCCACTGGGAAAATTAACCCCGACTCCAAGGATTCTTTCGCACGGACACCATTGTCGTTGGCAGCGTGGAAGGGACATCTCGCGGTGGTCAGCTCGCTACTTAATACTGAGAACGTTGACCCAGATTCAAGAGATTATCAAGGACAAACACCATTATCGTGGGCAGCGGAGTATGGGCATGAGATGGTGGTCAAGCTGCTAGTTGCCACCGAGGGCGTTGACCCTAACTCGAAGGATTGCAATGGAAGGACCCCTCTATTTCGCGCTGCTGAGAATGGACGTGAGGCTGTAGTCAAGTTACTTCTCGCCACAGAGCACGTTGACCCAGACTGCAAAGATCTCTTTGGATGGACACCGCTAGCATTGGCATCATACCGTGGACATGAGGCAGTGGTTAATCTGTTGCTTGCCACGAAGTGTGTTGAGCCAGATTCTAGTAATTATCTCAACCGCACTCCGCTATCACTGGCAGCACAGAGTGGACACGAGGCTATCGTCAGGATATTGCTTGCTACGGATAATGTGAACCCAGGCTACAAGGATTCTAGTGGGCGGACGCCGCTGTCGCATGCAGCAGAGAAGGGGAATGTGGCTGTAGTTCAGCTGTTACTTATCACGGAGGGTGTTGATCCGTATACCAAAGATCTTTTCAAGCGCACGCCGTTATCATTAGCGGTACAAAAGGGACACAAAGTAGTCGTTAGATCACTTCAGATACACAGTCTGTCGGGTCAAAGTACTCTCTGATGAGACCAAAGAATAGAGGAATATTTGCGACATATGGATGACTACATGTAGAGAATAAACCACGTAAGGGAAGTTACCTCGCGCAATGATATAGACTAGTTCTGCATATGATGTTGTATTATCTTAACAATTAGAATATGAGGACCTGTGAAATGACACTGAAAATGAGCGCTTTTGAGGCTAGAGACGGATGCCTTTCTATAGCGCGTTTTGATAGAGAGCGCAATAAAGAAGTATCGAGAAGTCGAGATCCAACCCCAGCAGTGAGAACTCCCGAAACAAAACTGGAAATCAGGAGAGTCTTCCGCGCAATGAAAAATAGTGATTGATGTGTTTTATCTCCATTGTCCGCCCTAGAGTAGCATTATCGGTTGAATGTATAATGATATCATTTAAGCGCTTTCGGTATTAGTACGTTTCATACACTCTTCCGCGAGATGCGTCGCAGACCTAGGTATAATTTTAGCTATAATGGATCCTCTCATTGGGCCCATAGGTGAATATATATTCATAAGTTGGATCTGCACCTTTCTGGGAAGCATCATCCTGGTAGGCGCACGCTATATGAAACCCTATGTCGCATCCATATCGTAATTAAGAAATAGCGACCTATCAGTGACTAAAAATCAGGCGCTCTTGTGATCAGATTATGCATTGCCAAGTGAAGAACTCCTCATCCTTCTATTTGGACCCTAATGATACTAGGTTATAGATACCGATGAGAGATAAAGTCCATCTCGTTCACGCTCCCAGAATGCGCATCCAGTGGTTTCTGCCGATCAGTCCTTCAATCCTTCAAGTACCCTGAAATTGCCTAGTTTGATTGTACATCACTTCGTGGATAAGGTGAGTCTCATTGCGGAGAGGCTATTCATATTTACGTGTAGTTAATCGAGCTGGGCTGACCAACTTAGCCTGCGAGCAAGGGTACCACAACGATCTCTTCCAAGTTCGCTGTCGTTGATTCGTTAATCATGACAATCCATTAGAACACTACACCCTTGACCTGAGCAACCTTCTTTAGGTTGATGTTCTTAATCATGATCGTCCATGCGAACGCCAGAACCATCACGCCAAGTCCAGCAGAAAGCATTCTCACTTGTGTATAACCGTACGCTTTTTGGATAGCCTCTCTCATCTCGGTTCCGGGGGATAGCTCAATTGCTTCTCAATATCCTCGTAAATCATATCCAGATCAGACAAATCTGGTAGATACCACGTGAGAGCTTTCTTGTATGTGTTGTTCCAGATTGCCATCGAGATAGTGAGACCCGCAGAATTTCCGATCGTGCCGACGACGTTGAGCAAGGCAAGAGCTGTGGCGATGTGTTGATGGTCAACGGCAGCGAGAATAGCAAGCTGCTGGACAATGATGAAGATTGATCCACCAATCGAGATGAAAATTTGACACATCACTTGGTAACCGACGTTTTGTCCGGGGCGACGGAAGTAAATCATCAATCCCTGGGCGAAGATGTACAGAGGGACGGAAATATACAACAGCCACTTGAAGCGACCTGTCTTTCGAATCACAAAGCCAACGAAGAATAATAGTACGCCGGAGACCACGTCGAATGTATTGACGATGTATCCAGCTTCGGCAATGGTCAGCTCATTGACCACTTGAAGAAAGTTGGAGAAGTAATTATTCCAACAGTAGTTTGAAAGCTGGTAGGTTGCATCCAAAAGACAAGCACCGACGACAGTTCGGTTGGTGAGGAATGACCAGGGTAACAAAGGCGTGGGAGCGATGTATCTCTCGTAGAGAGCGAAGAAGAAGAGCATAGAGAATCCAACTACAATCATAGCAATGATATAATCAGTGCCCCAGCCATTGGGGGCCCCGCTAGCGATGTCGAACGGAAGCTCGAATAAGATCAGACCAGCAGTGAAAATGAAAACTCCAATCACTATATGGAGGATCAGCATTTTATTACCAACAAAAATCTATTAGCAATTGGGAATACTCACAATCAAATTCAAGGGTCCAAAACCAGATACTCTGGAAGAAGTTTCGACCGCTCTTCTCTCTGACCACCACGATATTTTCTTTCTTGGCCTTTTTCAAGTTGTACTTCAAAATAAAGAACAGCGGGGTAGCCACAACCGGGAAAATGATCGCGAAAGTACCATATGCCCATCGCCAGCCTGTGTGTTCTTGGAATAGATTGGCCACCTTTGGTCCAGCAAAGGCTGTGATGATGTATGGAGAGGACGTGAAAGCGTATGCAAGGGCTCGGTTCTTCAACTGGGACAAATCGGCGGTAATAACATCGATGGCGAATTGCATACCTCCGAACCCAACGTAGTAAAAGACCTAGGATTTCAGTCAGCGTTTGCTCCACAATTTATCAATAGTCTCTTACATTAGCCGCGCAATAGAGAGCAAAACTGTTACAAGAGGCCATCAGAATAAGTCCAACGGTAGAGCAGATGGACATCACAAGGAATCCTTCGGCTCGACCCCAAGTGTCCACCATTTTCGCCACTGGAAGGAAGATTGCAGCGGAAAAAGCATCAGCAATGGCAGTGGGAAGGGCCGATAATGAATGTTGTTGGAATGAGCTAGCAACGTATGTACTCAAACTACCATCAATTGACGATATCCAGGCATATGTGAAGTAAAGGAACCACATACTAAAGAAAGATAATATTAGCTAGAGTATGGGCAAGGGAACAAATAGACTTACTTGATGAAGACGAAAATCAACGATGCTTTGGACCAGGTTTGGGCCACAGCCTCGACTTCCTGAATACCGTGTTGAAGCTCTTCAAAGGGCACACCGGGGAGCTCTGCACCGTTGTTTGGAAGTGCCTCTTCAGGATGAGGAGCAGGACCATCCGACTTGCTTTGCTCTACGGTGTTTCCCTCAACCTCGATTGAAGAAGATGCAGCCTCATCCCTGTCAATCTTCATTCGATGAAAGACCGACCGGGCCCTTTGTATCACAGGACGCAGGTTCATAATGCTCAATGAACCATAAAAATCCAGGAACCCAAATAAGGAAAGGAAAGTTCTGGGGATAGTGTATTTCTCCGCGAGGGGGAGGGGTCAGTCAAATACCAGACAAAAGACCCAGAGTTCCCACATAAAACAGCATGCGAAAGTCGGCACATTCGGAGTCGAAAGATCACGGAATGGGTTGGCACTGTTTTGATCCCAGTGGGTCAAAGGGACAATCGTTTCCCAGTATATTCAACCTGTGACAACATACGCGGTATAGATAATCATGCCGCCCAAACATATTCGGCAGACTGACCCTCCCACTCCACTGGGGGCAAGGAGCACCGGCCTCAGCTGGTGGAAAGATCTAATCAGATCGTCGGTGACTGTGAGATCATTACCCCATTCAGTTACCGTCGTCGGACCCATCGGATTCGTCCGCCCAACGTCGGTTCAAGCTTTGCGTGGCTGCTCGGAAATTTATTATGGAACCTTGGCGCTTTGGGCCAACAAGATTGTCTCCGGAAACCGCGCATCATAAGAAAAAGAAATGAAAGTTATCAGATTTGCCAAGCTTCGGCATGGATCACGTTGTAGTTTGGATTCTCCACGCATTCCTCGGTGTGATAGTGGTAACGCGGGAGATGATGGCTCGGTGCACTCTTAAACTTGATGTGGCAATCAGAGTTTGTTTCAAAATCGCTGCCTGATCGATGTCTCAGGTCATATCCACTGATCTCAGAACCTGATCAGACTGTTCAATGGAATGCGGATGATCATCGAGTCAAAACGTATGTTGCAGAGGTGAAAACATGCCTCGAAGCCTTTACCAAGAGTTCAATGGAAACTCGCTTCTAAGCCTCAGATGATTCCAACTCGCTGGGATGAAAGGTGTCGGTTGTAGTTCGGGGTCATCCCTTGGCATCCTGGCCCCCACAAGGATCAATTTGGATAAAGTCAATATCGATCTCATATAATGCCAGAAGTATACCCGGCAAAAGCAATTGACAGCCAGTGGCACTGACTGTATCTTAGTAAGACAGCACAATCAGGGCTAGATCGGGCATGCGTGATGCATAGTACAAACCAACACTGGCAGAGAGTTGATAGTCTGCACACTGCATATGTAAGTTTCTTGAGAATTGGAAGGAAGGAATATGCCTTCCAACCTACGTATCTAGGCTTAGTGAAAATCTCCAGTTTCACCATGTGGTTTTGTGGGCCATGGTAAGTCCATGTGGTGGTCTGTTCGCTATACACTGATTGCCCCCCAGACCAGTCTCCGAGCAGGTGACTTCCGCTATGAAATTATGATCTTCCAACTATTTCGGTCGGATTTGCACTATAGCAAAGGCTTAGAGTCTATCACTTCTAATAGTATGATTTTATCTATTGCCGCCTGAACTCGGCCTTCTTATGGACTAGTCACTACCCTGTCTGCCGAGATGGCCACCACGCGTCAACGGAGTTCATTAATATCTATCTACCTCGATGTCCTATGGTAAAACCTGAAATTTCGAAAGGAGGTAGTATCAGAGATTTATACAGAGTCGATCTTATCTCATTAGCTTTCCCTGCTGCCATCTGCAACTGAAATCAGACCACTTTGCTTTTCGTCCATATTGTCCCTGAAACCCGTTTCACCTGGTCATAAAGACCATGAGATAGCGGTAGCAGAGTCATCTCAGATATCATCCACTTAGAAATAGTACCACAGCCTATTCTGGTTTAGGCTAAACATCGCTCAATAAATCGAGCTCGTACGAGGCGGCTCTAGTTTATCCTATGGACGATGAGCGAGATGTGGCTCTCGACCTCGGCCAGATAAACGGCGTGGTCAATGGCCACCTCTCAGGACTCTATTGAATGTACTGTAATGGCAATTATATACATAGTTAGGCTCCCATGGCACAGGGGACTGGTGGACATGCACCAGGGGACATCGCATAATGTACCGGTATTAGGTCATTTTGGCCGTAGACCGCTACTGGGTCCAATTCACGAGCCTCTCCTATGGAATGTTGGTAATTGAACTCGGGAATCCGAGCCAATAACAGAAAATCGATTGCGATGTAGCATTCAACTCCAGGCAACTAGAACACTAAAACGAAAACGGAGAAGGCGGGGAGGGCTATCTGCCCCTCCCGCGATGATCTGACAGCCTTGATTCTACACCACTTTGTGAATCACCTCAAACCATGGCGAACACCGATAATGCATGGGAACTAGAGGAGGGCATCCCTCAGTTTGAGGATCCCTTCATTCAACAATACTTGAAGGGACGCGATGCGTTGATCGCTGAAGAGCAGAAACGACGTCACGGTATTTCACATCCAAACAAAACCAAAAATTCCCACATCTGACTTTTTACTACAGATGCAAATCTTCGGAAATCTCTGTCACCCATCGCTGCCCGCGCGGCGAAGATAGTGTCGCAGATCCGAGCCCAGGAGCAACATGAGGTGTGGTCAAACGGATTGGACGAGGCTGCGGCCCACCAGTCAGATGAGATCCTCTATCCTGGTGTGATGTTCAATCTGGCCAAAGGCCGCATGGAAAAGACCAAACTATGGAAGATCGTAGAGCAGATGCCGAAGGGCTCTCTCCTGCACGCCCACATGGATGCCATGTTCGATATCGAGTTCCTGATTGATCAGGCATTCTCCACGCCCGGCATCCACATGTTCGCCCCGAACCCGTTGATCACAGCTAATGACTACGAAAAGGCGCCCGTGTATTTCCGGTATTCCACACAGCCTCTGGAGGCATCAGAGGATAAGCCGAGTATCTGGTCAGAGACATACGAGGCTTCATCATTGATCTCGATTCAGAAAGCCGCCTCTAGCTTCCCCAATGGAGGGGAACAGGGCTTCCGGAAATGGCTGAGAAATCGATGTGTGCTTCTGCCGGAACATTCTTACCACCACCATCATGGAGTCGACGCAATTTGGTCTATCTTCACCAGGACTTTCCCCATCGTCGATTCTATTATGATGTACGAGCCTATCTTCCGGGCTTGTTTCCACCGTCTGCTGGGACAGCTTGCTGCGGATGGGATTCGCTACGTGGAGTTCCGCATTGCATTTGTTTTCGAGTTCCGGAAAGAAGGGAGCGATAAGGCCGACGATGACTACTTTGGATGGTGTCGTGTCGTGGAAGAGGTCATGGCAGAGTTTAAGCAAACCGAAGAAGGGAAAAACTTCTACGATGCTCGGATTATTTGGACTACGCTCCGCATATTTTCCAATGACTTGATTGTCGATAGCATGAAGAAGTGTATTGAAACGAAGCAAGAGTTCCCTGATCTGATTAGTGGGTTTGATCTTGTTGGCCAAGAGGATCTGGGGCGACCTCTTGCCGATCTTGTCCCGGTGCTATTTTGGTTCCGAAAACAATGCGCGGAAGAAGGCGTTGATATCCCCTTCTTTTTCCATGCCGGAGAATGTCTTGGCGATGGCGACGAGACAGACCACAACCTCTTTGATGCCATCCTTCTAGGCACTCGACGAATCGGCCATGGATTCTCTCTTTACAAGCATCCTCTGCTCATTGATTTAGTCAAAGAGAAGAAGATTCTTATTGAATGCTGCCCGATCTCAAATGAAGTGCTGCGTCTTGCTAGCTCCATCAAATCCCATCCTTTGCCAGCACTGCTATCCAGAGGCGTCGCCGTTTCGCTGTGCAACGATGACCCCGCAATTCTTGGGCACGGACGGAATGGATTGACACACGATTTCTGGCAGGCTTTGCAGGGACTGGAAAATGTGGATTTGGTCGGCCTATCAATGATGGCCCAGAACTCCATCCGGTGGAGCTGCTATGAAGACCAGTCAACAGCTGAGTGGAAAGCTGGCATCCAGAACGGGGTAATGGGAAAGGGATTAAAATCCGAGCGCTTGCGTGATTTTGGCTCAGACTTCGAGAAATTCTGCGAGTGGATTGTCTTGGAGTTTGCTGAATTCGATGCTGATGAGGACTAAGCTCCTGTTATGTTGCCCACAGGATACCTGTCACATAGTAGCCTAACAAGAACAAACATGAGAATATAAAAGCTGTTTAGCAATAATTCAACTAGTGCCGCCTTCCATCAATTATTGAAGTACAACATACAATTTGAGACTCATAACCTGTCAGTGCAATAATAATTGACCAATCTGGTGTCATCTCAACATTGAAGTCAACAATCGGTGAGTTGGCACGTCGCCGCCTGACTCGGGTTACTTATCGCCTTTATCAGGTGCCCGGAACGTCATTGTTGAACATTCCCCCCTTCACGACTCCTCATCCACTCCGCTTTGTCGGGGCTGGCTGATTTCTGGATTTTATTTTGTTGCTTTCTCAATGATCTGCGTTCACGGATGAACGAGCCCACTCCCGGCTCTCAGTCACGATGGCCTCGTACTTCATGCCATCGTTCTTCCAGAAGCGGCTACTCAAATACGCCCTGTCTCGCGTGGGTCTGGTCGACACAGAGGCCTTGGATCTAGATAACCTAGGGATCCGCTGGGGCCAGCGGTCTACTATTGAGTTAAGAGATATTGGCCTCATACTAGAGGTGAGTAGGAGTGGTGACCCTCTGCGGGAGGCGGGGCGGTGCTTCGTGATCACCGAACGCGACATGTGGAGCGGTGCGGACTAACCGTTCGATACTGTGACATAGAAATTATCAACTATCCTCAATCTACCTCCCTCATGCGAGCTACTCAGCGCCCGGGTACGGTTCCTTCGTCTCACACTCCCAGCCGATTTCCACAATAGCGGCATCCTCTGTGAGGCAGACGGTATCGACATACACATTCGTTTATTGCCCGAGGAGTTAAATCAGGAGAAACAAGGGAAACGAAATGCTGAAAATTTGGCGGTGCCCACACCGTCTGGTCTTGCGGAGTCGTTCCTTGAGTCGGAGCCCAAAGAAGAAAGAGAGGAGCTACAAGCTGCGATATCGTCACAGTCCCAAGTCCTGCCTCATGATCCATTAGCATGGGGCGCCGACGGGGACGAAGAGGAGGGTCTTGGGAATGAGACGTTGTCATTGCCGAGCTTTGTGGCCGGGTTCTTAAAAGGAGTGGTGGACCGACTCCAACTCAAGATCAGAGATGTGTCTGTGCGAGTGGACATGGAGTTGAAGCAGGATGCACCATCAAAACAGCAACCTGAACACAAGCCGGATCTTGTTTCAGGTCTGTTGAGTGTTGGGGAAATCGATGTACACGGAGTATCTGAGAAAACCCATGGATTGGAGGACGCTTTGCCTTTCCGGGAAGGAAAGCGGCTTATTTCGATCTTGGACATCAATCTTGGCTTGATTGCGGACCCAATGGTGTTCTCGAACTATTCTCGGTTTGCTGCTCCTGCCTCTCCGACGACGACAATGCGTTCAAAGGGGAGCCAACCGTCAAGTAGAGCATCATCTCCTTCTCCCTTGGACAGCTCTGATTCAGACATCCTCGCTATGACCCAATCGACTATCTTGGAACGACCACAAGCATTTGATCTTCCAAGTGCTTCCACTCATAGCTTAGAGGCGTCTGAATTTTCCAATGATGGACGATTCTCAGACGCAGACTCAGAGTCAGGGAGTCGCCATGGCGGATACCTGGAAGACTCTCGGATGTTTGGTGATGACCCATTCCAAGACAACCCAGGATATTTGGACTCGGTGATCGATAATCAATTTGATGATTTCGATGAACAGCGGTCACCGATAATACGTCCCCAAGAGGGTCAAGCAGCAAGGAGTGAATGGAAAGGCTACTCCTTCCCTGGCCCAGAAAGCATTTATCAAAGCCATCATGCCTCATACTCCGAGCATGCCCCAATTCCAACAGACAGCTATCATGGGTCCCAGGCCTACAACACATGTCACGGCCAGATTGGCTCTGAAACCGACCAGACCACACAATCCATCCAGCATTACAATAATTACGATGAAAATGAACGTAACGAAACATCACGATTAAGCGCATCATCCCACCCTTCGAGCACATCTTCGGCTTCTTCAGAGCCTAACAGCCCACACTCACAGGGAAAACAACCAAGTGCCGATCTTAACGAGTCCAAGTACTTCTCCCATAATGAAGCACAAAGTCTTTACATGAGTGCTATCAGCCAGGAAGCGAGTGAGAGCTTCATGCCGAACATGCCAGGGGCATGGGGCTCGTTTGACGGAGCATCAAAGTCACAAAGTACCTCTAGTGATCATTCTACAAATATTCCACCTGCCGATTTGGCGCAGTCGACCCTGGTTGAAAATGAAGCGATTTCGAAATCTACAACTTCCTTAGAGGAAGGCTTCACTGAGCAGCATTATTTGGACAATGAAGCTCGGTCTCTGTCATTGCACAAGGACAGACCTTCAACCCCATCAAGTCCTGGTCTCCACAGGATCAATGAAATGCGAAAGTCAGTCTTGACTGTCGATAAGATTTTCCTATGGGTCTCATCTCCTAGTTCCGAAGAAGAATCGTTAGAAGAGCCGTCACCTATGCCCCAAAAGGAGAAGGAAGACATTGACCTCAAAGAATCCACTGTTGGCTTCGAGGATTCTGCACCCGAAGAAAGCCTCATAGCCTCTAGGGCTTACAAGTCTACTCGGTTTGGAAAATGCGTTGTTGAGGAACAAGCCCAGTCGGGCTCTGGAAATGAGCTACCTGGAATCGCCGTGGAAGTGCTTTCTGCCTCGCTCCATTTTGATATTGCCACCGGGTGGCTTCTCACCAAGATAGGACAGAAGGTATTGCATGCTCTTGGTACGGCTGAAAACGAGGCGCCTGAGAAGCAGCCCCGAAGCGATCAATCCGAGCGCAAACCACCCGTTCATCTTGTCGTCCATGCGTTTTCAATAAGGTTCATTGAACGTGTTTCAGGACACGTCTATTCGTCTCAGAATGCCGGCTCGCCTTTGTATCCTCCCCTACAATATCGAAGATGTGATCCTTCGTCTAACTTTATCTGGCCTGGATGCTCGCCTTTCAACTCAAGGTACCAGCACCAAGCTGAATCTTGACATATCCAAGTTTGCGTTTGGGTTTGCATCGGAAGATATCATCTTCTTTGATGAGATGTTGAAGATGCGTGAATCTACACGGGATGTGCTCTCCCCCACCCAAGGAGACATCTCTATCTCTCTGGCCAAGTCGCCAGATCTGGCTAAAGTTGACATTTCTACGTTACCTCTTCATATCGACCTCAATATCCAGCGACTGGAAGAGGTTTTAGGCTGGATGGGTGGCCTGAGTACCATCCTCGAACTTGGAAGTTCCATGTCGTCGGTGTCCACAGTGAAAGGAAGCTCTCCACTCTCTAACCAGCGCCCCCGTGGTGTCCACTTCGAAACACCCGCTCCAATTGTAGAAACGGTTAAAAGCACGTCGACTCTCTGGAAAATCAATGCCCGAGTGGGTGCTATCCTGTTGGATGTTACTGGAGAGACTCACTGTCTTCAGCTGACGACGACCGCCGTCAAAATTGTCAGCCGGTTCGAAGGGATTGGTATCCAAATAGACAAAGCGAAACTCATTGGGCCACTTTCGCTTGCTGACAATTCAGCGGACTCTCCTGCGAAGATTACCCTGAACAATATTCGTCTTGAGTTCCTGTTTGCTCCTAAGGAGGTTGATCTTGATCGGCTCTTAACGTTGATTACGCCATCCCAAGACAAATTTGAAGAAGAAGACGATATTATGCTAGACACGCTGTTGCGACAGCGGCGACAAGGGTCGGTTCTTCGTGTGACAGTTGGACGCTTGGAAACACTTATTTCAGATACAAGTGGGTTGGAACCTCTTACATTCCTTGGCGCCGAGCTGAGTCGACTTTCCAATGTTACCAAATACTTGCCTGAAGATGATCGCCCTGGCATTCTCACTCTGGTCCTGGTCCGTGACTTACACGGAAATGTCCACATTGGTGGAGAAGTTGGGGATATAAAAAGTCATCTTACTGGTGTTGAAGTTGCACACATCACCATGCCCTCGCTAACTGCGGCCCAAATCGGAACTATGGCTGTCAGTCGGAATGGCGATGAGATTCTGGTGAAAGAAGCCCTGTGGCCGCCGAACAAATATCAGGATCCAACCCTTTCTCGCCCGCCGGTCCTCATGGCTCGTTTCATTCCCGATGAGATGGATCCAACTTATAAAATCAAATTGCACAATCTCCTTGTCGAGTACACCGTACCATCAGTGACGGCCTTCCTTGGACTGGGAGGCGACAAGATGAGCGGGGATTTGGCCAGTAGCATGGCTAATTCCATCGCCAGTCTTACGGAGCACTCCATACTATTACCAGTCTTGACTGGGTCAGAGAGACTGAATGCATCCCTCAGTTCAGCGAAGCCGCTCAAACTGGCAGTTGTGTTCCGGGATTGTGTGCTTGGCTTGAATCCTCGCAATTCCCCCGCCAAAGGCCTCGCCGTTCTCACCAATGCCAAATTTGGAGGAAGCATGCGTGGAGATGAATCCGCAGAAGCATCGTTCGATATCAGAAAAGCCTCGCTCATGATCATTGATGACGTATGGCACGAGGGTGCTGATAATCTGCACCAACGCAGCTCGGCTGTTGCTCAGACTACCCAAGCTCAAGCTTATATCGACCAAGGTTATGTTCCCGTGTCTTCGATCTCATCGGCAACTGCTGGTGTTAAACTGAATAGTGCAGAAGACGGGACAAAGTCTCTGGATGTCGAGCTGAAGGATGATCTGTTGATTCTTGAGACTTGCGCGGATTCAACTCAAACACTCATCAGCATTCTGAATGGTCTTCAACCTCCCACTCCGCCAAGCGTTAGTGTTAAATATCGAACAGAGGTTATGCCTATCCAAGACATGTTTGCCTCATTTACCGGGGATGCATTTGCGGCTGATCCCACTATTCCTATTCACGATGACCTGAAAGCCAACTCCGGAGAACCATCCTTGGAAGATCAGCTGACTGACGAGCTTGAATATGTCAGCGACTTCTATCCCGTCAAGGGCGGTCCTGGTGGTGTGGGCGCTGAAAGCCTGGAAGCAGGATCTAACGATCTTCTGAACAGCTTCCATTCTCATTACGAAGTGTCTTCCAGCATGACAGAATTAGACTTCCAGGAAGACCACTTCGCCAAGAAGTCAGCAGTAGGCGGAACTGCACATCGATGGGACTCGACCCAGAACACCTACGGTATTACCAACGACACAAAGCTCGAACGTAGTCCTTTGCGTGTACGCGTACGAGACGTGCATTTCATCTGGAACCTCTTTGATGGATATGATTGGCAACGCACCCGCGACACAATATCTAAAGCCGTTAAGGACGTGGAGATCAAGGCTACAGAGCGACGTGCTAGGGGCTCGCGGGTACCATCTTCAACAGAAGACGAAGAGGAGTCTGTCATTGGTGACTTCCTCTTCAATTCTATCTATATCGGCATCCCAGCCAACAAGGACCCACGCGAACTCCATCGCGAGATCAACCATGACATTGATGATTTGACCAGTGAGACCGGGAGCTATGCAACATCAACCACTGTGACTGGGGCGGGCAGTCGCCAGGGCCGCCCGACTTCCAAGAGAGAGAAGAAGCTGCGACTGCATCGGAGCAAGCATCACAAAATGACATTTGAGTTGAAGGGTGTCTCCGCCGATTTGATTGTCTTCCCGCCGGGCTCGGAAGAGACGCAAAGCTCGTTGGATGTGCGGATCAAGGATCTCGAGATCTATGACCACGTTCCGACATCTACATGGAAGAAGTTCGCAACCTACATGCGTGAGGCTGGCGAGAAAGAAAGCGGCACCAGCATGATTCATCTTGAAATTCTGACTGTGAAGCCTGTGCCCGAGCTAGCTGCTTCCGAGATTGTTCTTAAGGTTTGTCATCCAGATTGCGTGCTCAATTTAACCTACTAACCTCAGTAGGCCACTGTTCTCCCTATTCGGTTACACGTTGATCAAGATGCTCTCGACTTCATGAGTCGGTTCTTCGAGTTTAGAGACGAATCCGCAGAGCCATCGGGCACCCCGGGCGATGTTCCATTCCTGCAACGAGTGGAGGTCAATGCTGTGCAAGTCAAACTAGATTTCAAGCCCAAGCGGGTTGACTACGCAGGACTTCGCTCCGGCCGCACGACCGAGTTCATGAACTTCTTCGTCCTAGACGGTGCTGACATGGTACTACGACATGTGATTATCTATGGAGTGTCTGGATTCGACCGATTGGGTCAAACGCTCAATGATATCTGGATGCCGGACGTCAAGAAGAACCAACTCCCCGGCGTGCTCGCCGGTCTCGCACCAATCCGGTCCTTAGTCAACGTCGGAGGCGGCGTTCGCGACCTCGTTGTTGTTCCGATGCGCGAATACAAAAAGGACGGCCGAATCGTGCGCAGCATCCAAAAGGGCGCACTCGCCTTCGCCAAAACAACCTCCAACGAGCTAGTCAAGCTCGGAGCCAAACTCGCCATCGGGACGCAAACCGTTCTCCAAGGCGCCGAGGACATGCTGACTACGCCTAATGCGACAACCTTCGACGACGATTCCCTTGACGAAGACGAAGCGAAGAAGATCTCCCTCTACGCCGACCAGCCGGTTGGGGTGGTGCAAGGACTGCGCGGGGCATTCAGCGGTCTAGAACGTGATCTGCTCCTGGCTCGTGACGCAATCGTTGCGGTACCTGGCGAGGTGGTCGAGAGCGGCAGTGCCAAGGCCGCTGCAAAGGCCGTGTGGAAGCGTGCCCCGACGGTGATCCTCCGACCCGCCATCGGAGTTTCCAAGGCCGTGGGACAAACTCTGCTCGGCGCGGGGAATACCCTGGACCCGAGCAATCGGCGTAAAATGGAAGACGTAAGTGGTTCCTGGACAATCCCGGTTTTGAGTGTGTGGCTAACTTGGGCTTTAGAAGTATAAACGGTACTGAGAGGGGGATGCACGAGGGCGTGGTTGGGGTGATTCGGCCCTTGCGTACATACGTGCATAGTGAATGTTCTCTTTTTTTTTTTTTTGTTCTCGGTTTGTGTGTTTATCTGTTTGTTTTTGGCTCATCAGTTTGATACCACATGATGCATTACGATCTTAAATTGTTTTCCCCCTTTGCTTTGATATCGTCATAGTTTAAGTCTGCATGATGGGAGTCTTTGAATATAGCAGCGTCTTGAATATATCTTGTCTGATGCGAGTATGCAATACATGCTACATATGTACATGGATGGTCTGAAGTAGGTATTCTCCGACAATGCGGTCGCGCCCGAGGATAGTCGGGATGTTCACTCATTTGGATGTCCTCACGGGATACTCCGTACGGAGGACTCCGATACACCTGCTACCAAGTCCCAAGCCTCCGTACGGAGTACACGAGGCGATGACAACCCAGGTACTCCGTACTGCCTAGGGCAACGAGCTCCCCGTTACAATTGTAGCGGCATGCATGTGAAACGGTTGGGGGTGCAGTCACATTGCAGACTGAATATTTCTGAGCTGGCATGTCGATCTGTGCGTCTGCAGGTGTGCCTTGTTCCTTGATACGAGATCGTGCCCGACCATGGAAACCAGTTGAGGGAGTTCATCCCAAACCCACCACCGCGTATAAAGAAAATTCTGACCAGCGGAACCGTGTACGGAGTACGGAGTATGAATCATGAACTCGAATATGAACTTGAACGTCCCGAAGAAAGACCGGGGAAATAGTCCGAATACGGAAATCTCCTGCCGTGCATCAACGGTGCATCATACGTCTCACAGATGACCGGTTCATGATGCAGAGAAGAATGGAGTACTCCGTACTCCGTACGGAAACAACCTCTTCGGAATCAAAGATCGAGAAAAGAAAAAAAAAGGCCCAAAAAGCAGAAAAAATGATTCTTGCCACAATGATTCCAGAGCCAATCAGGGAAAGTAGCCGGAGGACGTTGGGTCTTTTGCCTTGCTCGGGAGTCAGAGACTCGTTCTGGATGCCGACTGGTTCTGGTTCTGGGGGGTTGGGGACTTGTTCGGAAGGGTCTTCAGGGGATTGGTGGGCTCCATTAAAGTGATCGAGGCTGAGATCATCTGCAAGTGATTCGGGCTTTGGGCTCTGCGTACTCCGTATACAATATGATTGTAATATATCCGATAGTCTGCAGACCGACTTTCCCCTTATTGTTTCCCATTCTTGTTTCCTGTTTCCTGTTCCCTGCCTCCTGCCTCCTGTTTCAGTCATGACGTCGATGAGTCGTGGGGCATGAACCATGGGTCTTGCGAGTCGATCGTGAAGGGTCTAGTCCCTTGTCTTTGCCTTCGGCTTTTATTCGCGAACTGGTTTAACGCTGGCCTGGACTGGTTCGGCTTCTAGACTCCTGGTCTCCATGTGGATAACGTGGATAACCTTCAGGCACACATTCCGTTCGTCCCGGGCTCTGGACATTTAAAATTAGCCCGTACCTTGCAGCTTTATTTGTTGTGATCTATAGCAGTTGCCCTCTCTCTTTCTCACTCCCTTGCAGTGGGAAGTTGACGAATCAAGTTCCATGTGGAGAAGTGGATTCGATCTATATGCATCGGATATATCGACAATCTAAAAAGTGGACTCGCAAAAGAAGAACCCTCAAGATTCAAAGCTCTTCAAGAGCGCAAAGTCAAGACGAGCTTGATCTTGATCCTCGAACGCAATGAACGAAAACCACTACTCGGCTGCCAGTGATATCTGGCACGGAGAGCTGCTGGACAGCCCCCTCTGCCACAAGTGTCTCGAACTACATGATCACCATGCATGTACTACTTCGTTACCCAAACCCCTTTCGGCAGACGCTATGTCTCTGCCCCCTCGATCCATCAAATCTGGGATCACGGGAGCCCTCTCTCTCCACGATTACCGGAAATTCCTCTCCAAATCCGCAGACTGCGTCGGCGATCGTGCCGATCATGGAGGGAGACCATTGAAGCGAAAACCAGCTGCGTTGCATTTGAACCGCCCGCCCCCTCTCACCTCGTATCCTATCTCTGTGTCGTCCGCGGCCTCGAGTACTCCGCCGTTGTCTCCTTCGTACTCGCATAGTATCATCTCTCAGCAGAGTGAGGAGCCAGAGATTGGAGAAGCCCAGCCTGGTAAGTTGCTCTTCACTTTTTTTTTTTTTGGTTCGGTGGTGGAACCTGTGATTGACAGATCAATAGTGCATTATCGCTCTTCTCCTGCTCCACGAGTCACAGTCGTTCCGGACATCGGCCCTCGTACTAGACCGAACAGGAAACGCTTAGTGAGTCGGGTGGCACTATACTATAGAGAATCAGCCCACTAACAGAAATTTTAGAATACCTTCCGGGAAAAGGTGCAGAAGAACGCACAGGCTCAAGCAGAAGCACGGCGATCTGCTCGAACTGAAGACTCGAACTCAATGCTGGCCAGCACGCGGGCCGTTGCCACCGTCACCCACGGTGGCGCCTGCTTTGAGATCCTCAATCCACGCAAGTCGTTGGATCTAGCACGCATCGTCTCATACATCGAAGATGTCGATAGCTGCTCTATCGTCTCTGCCGATAACCAGCGAGAATCGACTTTCTCTCTCGAACAAGGACTGGACCGGGTGTCCCTGTCCCAATTCACTGATGCCTCATTGCCATCGTTCTACTCGACAAGCCCGCTGTACACATCCTTTGCAGCTGAATCCTCCACGCCCAAAGGGCAACCAACGGACCTCCCGCCATCTTCACCGGGAATCCACGGGCATATCCGCGCTCTCTCTGACTATTCTCTCAACGAACAAACCTTCAACTACTGGAGCCGATCTGTACGAAACACCGAGAACGAAATCTCTCACGACACATACAATGAGCACGCATTCGATAGACAAAATCCACACATGATCTCCATAAGAGAAGAATCCAATCCCCCCGCCCTAGATCTCTCCCGCCGCCCCTCAACCCCATCCACCCAAACATTCTACTCGGAGAGCGAAATCGGCGAGCCCGGGTCCCCCGTCTACGCCAACGGCGAGTGGGCCCAGGTCGACGAACGCGATAGAGGCATTTTCTTCGAACCCGAAGAACTCACCGACCAACACGAATACCCATACCAACACGAACACGAACACGAACCTGAACATAGACCTGAACATAGATCTCCACAACATGAGGAACTGCCCACACCTCGCGAAACCCCGCTTGACACCCCGATCGATTCCCCCGTCCATTCACCCATGTATACCCACTGGGGCTCCTACCATCACCCACATTCCATGTCCACCTCCAGACTCCCCTATCCAGCCCCGGACTCGTACGCCTACGATCCGGTGTACTTTGACCCACATGTTCAGTCTGTCCTCGCAGCTGCGAATGCCGAGACGATGGGGTTGCGGGGCAATACCGCGCGGACACTAGATGACCTGCAGCGGGGCGGTCGGGAGCTGGACTCGCGATTCGAGTTTCAGCGGCGGAAGAGTGATGAGCGGAAGCATGTGCGAGGCAAAGGGCTGAAGAAGTTCTTTAGCTGGCGGTCTGGTAACTGACACTTCTTCACAGAACAGGTGCTTAATCTTCTTTTCTTTTTTTTTTTCACCTTTACTTTTTTTTACTCTTCCTTTCTTCTTTTTTCACCTTCGTTCTATTTTCATTTTCTTTTAGTGTGGGTTCTGAGAACCCGGAGAGATTTTGACTGGGATTTGGGTTATGATTTATGCTCATGATGATTTGGCGCTTAGCGGTTTGGTGCTTGAGATTGGACACTGCACTTGGTTGTTTTCTTTTGTTTTATATATTTTCTTGGGCTTCTTCTTCTTCTTCTTCTTCTTCTTCTTCTTCTTCGGGCTTCTTCTACCTTGTCCTTTTTACCATTTTCACCCCGAGTCTGAGACTCGCCTTGTACTTTATTCAAATTTGACAAATATCATTTTTATTCATCAAGTACTCAACCGAGTGACACAATCATAACCATGATCCCAATGCCACTCCCGAGGAGACGGTCTAGAACAAAATCTATAAAAGGCACAGCACCCCTTGCAGCCCCCTCATGCAACATGCAACAAGCAACACGCAAAAAGCATTGAAATATATTCACGGGTATCAATCCGAAAAAAGCAAGCAATATATATAACCCCCTAATCCTCCCTCTCAACCATCGAAGCCAAAGCCGCACTAACCAAACTCTTCCTCCTCAACCCCTGCTCATTCCTCTTCCCATTCTTCTCCACCCGACTACTCAAAACCACCGAACTCCGCCTCCGGCCCCTCTCCCCCTCCGGCCCAAACCGACTCCTCGCCAGCGTCAACGCCCGCCTCCGCGGCGACGCCCGCGGCGGCAAAGAACTCGGATGCCAGTCCTCGCCGTCCAACTCCGGCGCCTCCATCAGCGACCGCTGCATCGCCTCGATCTCGCTCTGGTTGCACTGCAGCCGCGAGATCTGCTGGCGCTGGGCGCGGACGTCCGGGTAGAAGGGCACGCCGAGGCCGAGATCGGGGAGATCGGAGACCAGGTCTGGGGGGTAGAAGGTCGGGCTTGTGGAGGGGGAGTCTATGCCGTCGTCGGAGTGGTCTGTGTCTGGCGGGGTGAGGACGTAGCCTGGGTAGGGATGGGAGGGGCGGGTTGATGGGGAGAGGGTGTGTTCGTGGAGTTTTTGGGTTAGGGTTGCGATAGAGAGGGGTTTGGGGTCGGCGTAGGGGAAGGGGACGGATGTTGGGGGTTGGCGGAAGCGGCGGGAGTTGCGGAGTCGGTGTTGGGGGGAGGGACAGCGGGAGGAGAGTGGGGAGATGAGGGTGCTGTCGTTGACGGAGAGGTGGTCGTCTGGATCTGTGGCGGATGATCGGGAGGTTGGTGATGTGAAGGAGAAATCTTCGAACATTGTGGGTTTTTGTTGGCTCTTGTGAGAGAGATGTGATGTGTGGAATTAGAGTATAGATTTGGGCGATCGGCGGCTCCTTTCGAGTGGGATGCGTTCTGGATGCGTTCTGGATGTGTTCTGGATGTGTTCTGGATCTTTGGAGTGGAGGGTTTCGTGTCGTATTGACCACGCTTTTGATGCAGTGGAAACGGAAGAGGGCAGTGTATATGATGGATATAATGGTGATTTATTTGCCTCTCGGGCAAAAAAAAAAAAAAAAATTGATTGTTCAACCACTGGTCGAGGTTGAGGCGAAATCCACGTGATCGGCACTATTACCGTAGGGCACACGACGAGGGGTTTGGGGGCTTTTTTTTTTAATCGGTCAAAAAATAGGAGGTCTTATACGACTTTTTGATTAAAAGGAAATGAATCTATTTCCAAGGTTGTCTCTCCTTAATCTCCCCTGAAGTAAGACCCTGGCCCTCGATCTGCATGTGGATACCCGTGCCCTAAGCTGATCGGCATCAGGGGACTCCGCAACGGTATACAACATACGGAGGAGGACACCGTTGGGAGGGTACTACGAGGAAATGGATGGTGATAGAAAAGGATCATATGTAGTAACAAGAGGGTATCTAGTCTTGTTAGCCTCAGCCGGCAATCTGTTTGCTTCTCGAGGGATCTATAAATCCCTTTTGTGGAGGAGGCATACTAGGATTCTTTCCCACTCCTTCTCTATATTTATATTGAATCAAGATATTTCAGCTCTATATACTCTTCTACATGTTTAGATCACCCTCACATAATTATTCATATATACATCGTGTACGGAGTATATACATTGTCAACACCTTCAATCGTCCACGAGTCACCTGGTGGTCTTCAGGTAAAGACGTGCGTGAGCGACAAACACGTAAATGGCAACTAGCGCCAGACACGTTTATTGCTCACTTTTCAAAAGTTCTTGCGAGGAAACAGCTCGCCTTGTCTCCTTCCTTATCTCTCTACCAATCTCCCATCCCCAACACTCTTCCGTCTTTGTATTTTCATCAATCGTCATCTTCTTTTATCAGAATCACTTGCCAAGATGTCCGGGAATCCACCTGGGGACCTCTCTGGTGACCACGTGGAAGCCAGCGAGCCCACTTCAGATGCCGCCGTGACGGACAAGCCTGAAAGCATGGACGTGGCTAAAGAGTCCAAGCCACAGCCCGTGTACCCTGTGAGTACACCACCCCACTCCATATTTCACTACAGCACGACAGCACGACAGCACTGCAGCCCACTTGAGCATATGGACTAATATCTGGACTCATGATAGCAATACCTATGCATGCTCAGGCACAATTTCAAACAAAAGCCCACACCCACCTTCCGCATCACCAAAAGATGCCAAACCCGCTACTGGAAACTGAAGAAAGAGAGTACGTGCTATGACAAATCTGACGGCGTACCTACTAACCATTGAACAGGGGCCATGAAGAGAAGATACATCAAGCGGGCACAAGAGCGCGCTCTGAGGGACGGTATGTGTTACCATACTCAGTGAAGTCAGGTCCCGTCTCACAAGTTTCAGAAGCCGATAGTGGGAAAAGCAAGCGAGATATCCTCAAGGAGTGGGCCGAGGAGGGTATGTACCGCCGTACACACTATTGATGGATGGCTGCTAACAGTTGAATGAATAGATACTGTTGTTGCTAAGTGGCAACGGCAGATCGATGCTGCTCAAAAGCGGTATGAGCGTAAGCGGAAGCTATTGGGTCAGCGTTCTCTTCCAAAGAAGGAGGAAGATGAGACGGATACCGATGACTGGGAGGCTGATTTCCGCCTGCACGAGGCAGTGAAAGAGGTACTGAGAGAGGAGGATGAGGAGGCCGAGAGAAATGCTAATAAGGGCAAGGATATGGACGAGGAAAACATCAATATGGATTCATACGAAGAGGCTTCTCTGCCGATTCGAACAAAGAATTCGTATGGATGGTGATGGAGGCCGGATACCCGAATATCCCGGATATGTTTCATGTTTGATGCTCCGAATGGGATAGTACTTACTTGCTACCATCCACTCGAGAGAAGAAACAAAGCTCGTTTCATCAACTGTGTCTCTTGGTTACTGCTACAGTGTAGCCAATACATAGCTGTTATTCCTAGAGTGAAAGGTAGACACTAGTCACCAAAATCTGCCTGAGTCGACAACAAAGCTGCTTGCTCTTTCCCTCCCCACGCGTAAACAAGCTATCTCCCCTCTCCTCGTCTTCCTGTCTCATCTCAGCCTTTCAATCATCATCCCCATTTCCATCTCCATTTCGATTATTATCATCATTTAATATCATTATGGAAGATGGCACCAACCCCGCGGAAGACCTCAAAAAGAAAAAGAAAGCGAGCTTCCGCAGAAAACTACGTGAGGCAGGGATTGAGGTGGTGAGGACCCGGCTTCTCTCAGATCTTCTGATGATTCAAGCTTAGACTTGATTGTTTTAGCCCCCCGTCGTCCCCCGCCAGCGGGATTCCGCACTGCCACCTAAGGTCAAGCGCAAGCGTGCTTACTCGCGAGCCGGCCGTAAGAGGGCGAATAAAAGAAAGAGTATGTCTCACAAGAAGATTCATGATTAAATGGATACTAATGGGTTCAAAGAGGCGGCAGCTGCCTCTGAAGAAACTACTGAGCCGGGCCCCGAGGCCTCTGTGACTCCTGACGCTTCGCCCGTCACTTCGCCTGTCGCTTCACCTGTCGTCGAGCCCGTCGCTTTGCCTGTGGCTTCACCTGTGGCTTCATCTGTTGCCTCGTCCGCCGCTTTGCCTGTTGCCTCGTCTGTCGCTTTGCCTGTTGCTTCACCCGTCGTCTCGCCCGTTCCCTCGCTTTCTGCCAATGTTATCTCCCAGCCTGAGGTCCCGGCAGAGAATGTTGACAAGCAGAACGAGGAGGCTGCTGATGATGAGAAGGTTGTGTGGGATCCTATAGATCCTTTGGGTCTCTTTGATGAGTTGGAGGGGCCTCTGAACTGGCCATCCGAAGACCTCTGGGACTAGGGGGCTGTGTAACTGACTGCTACCTCTCTTTGTATTTTTCTGAACCGCGCAGGCTATTGTAGCTACATAACAATTTACCAACAACCTTGTTAAGTTGTTGCTATTCGACAAATGACCTTTACAATCCGACACTATAGCTTTAGCACGTAGATAACTTTACTGGGAAAACTAGAGAGCTTCTTTATCCAGCACCGCTTAAGATGGCTCAAAAGACGGCCTAGAAGCATGTCGGTATGGTTCCCATGTTTAGGTAGTACAACTGCAGGCAAGATTCATCTCAATGACGGCAGGAATAGACAAAACCGTAACAAAGTACATTCAGAACGATCAAGAGAAATTAGCGGTCATAGTTGGAAAGAGGAACCTAGAAATAGTAAAGGAAGTTGCCAAAAAAAGCAAACCAGTTAGGGCCAAAGCGTCACGTGATATCACAAACGGTGGTCAAGTATCAGAGTCAACGTAGCTACCATTGCGAAACCCAGGTGGCCGAGTGGTTAGATCGTAGGAACCATACCTGTTCCCTGACTATCTGCAACGTCACCTACACGGGTTCGAATCCCTTGGACCTCGCGAGTCGCTGGGCGGATGTCTCGCCACCACCCCGGCTGGGTTTGTCACATCTTTTTTTGATTTGTTATTCCTGAGCCTGAGTTTTTCTTGGATTTTTTTTCCTCGTCAATTTGAAGGGGTTTAAGCAGTTTTGGAGAATGCTGGTTACGCGTAGGATGGGGTTGAAGGGTGATGTGGTGTGTTGAGCCTCCGGTGCCTATTTGGGTAATGGGTGTACGTTATGTACACAACACACGCAGAGACATCGACCCCACCATATTCCAGAATTTGACATGACGTACTGTACCTAGGTAATCTCTGCTTGGTATCATTGTACTACAACAAAGAAATGACAGTCAATTACAATCTTCTGAATGTCTATTTTCATTAAGATATTGGATCCTGCAAATCGCATGATAAAATGATCTACCACAAAGTTTCATGGTATTTCTAGATGTTGTCCCTAGTTAGCTGGGGAGATGGTATCTTTGAAGAGAGCATGAAGCCCATCTACCCATCCTTGAGCTGGAACTGTTTGTTCTTGGTCTAGCCGCTCCTGAGCTGCCATGGACTTGGATACATCCCATGAAGCCTCAAAGCTTGACCGTGAGATGCACTGAGAAAAGAGTCCGGCTAGCTTTGCCTTTCTTTTTCAACCGGAGATATGCATACAGTAAAGACCAACTTCCATGAGAAAGTAGTTCCTTATGAGGAACCCCCCGCTGTTTCTGACCTCGAAACCTCACGGCCGTCAGTGTCTGCCTCACTGGCTTTGTTGGGGAATGTAGCGGATTCTCGGTCTCCGTTGAGCGGAGACGTGTTTTTCAGTCTCATTGACATAGGGATAGCAGGCAAGAAGCGAGAACGGACCTGCATTGATATACCCCTTGGGGGGGTAATCATTAGTGGACTTCTTCGTCAGGAAGGAGGACTTGATAGCTACATTGTAGCAAGTCTTTCGGAGTCACACTTACAACAGTTGTCGCGGGTACTCCGAATGTCTCATCTTGACGGCAGTCGTCACGGACGGCTCTATTCATAGCAGATGTCCTATCATCCTATCCCGCGACGGACTTGGTCCCCAGAGGACCACGGATCGGCACAGAAGTCAGTTTGTGAGAAATCACCAGAGAATCTAAGAGGGACCGTCTGCTGGTTCATGAATATGGAAGAAGGAGGTTATGTGGAAGGGAGCTGTGGAAAAGAAGAGGAGGAAGAGTGAAGTGAGTCAGTAGTAAGGATGAGTAGACGAGCTCCCTAGTCTGGGTCTCATATCCACACCAACCCGCAAATTCTCTTACTCGATTTGTTTGGAAATTCGGGCAAGTGATCGACCGTGGCCTCTTAATTTTGACTAACTCATTTTCTATGCTACTCGTCGTGATATTCCCTTGCTAGGCACGTCTGGGCTTAGAAAAAAGACTGTCTTCATCGGCTGCTATAAGTCTGCCACTTCAACTGGGCCCGTGTAAGCCAGGCAAGTCATTGATCAGGGTGAAGCTTTATCCTTAATATCATGTCTAATACTGCACTTGGGCTTGGTAGAATTATGTCTCACTCTATCTTCAGAGAACATTACAGCAAGAAGGGCTTGTTTTGTTCCCTCCATGCAACATGGAGGCTCCACATATTAGCTCGGGGATTATTCCTTTCTGTGCCTGTCCTTGTAGCAAGGAAAGATTCCGGTGATACATTTCACCTTCAGACCTAGCATTTGGAAAGCCGGCCTCATTGGAATCTCTCTCAACCCGTAAGCGGGAGTCGACCAATTCATGCTCCGCTAATCCATCGAATGTTTCAAAAGGAAGCCGATACCTCCAGAGAGCATCATATGGGCTCAATCCTGGTCCCAAGTCTATCCAACGGGTAAAAATGAGGCATGCGGATTCTTCATTCACTTTAGGGATCTCACTAACTTCCATGAGGTATTGCATTTCTTGCAACTCCCTTGATCCGCTGGTTTTATTGTTTAGGAGGAATACCCCTCAATGTGAGACTGCATAGTGCCAGCCAAGCTTGCAGAACTTTTAATGTGCCTGCAGACGCTTAGATTTCTATATCCTTGCAATGGCCACATCCGTTGCACCTTCTACCGTGCTACTACCGCCAGCTCTTGCGTCTGCAAGCACAAGCTAGGGGGCGAAGAGCGCAATCGATCCTCTGCAGAGAACAATGCCCCCACAACGACTTTCTGGTCGTTTTAGTTGAAAGGAAAGTTGGTATGTTCGAGATACTCTGGTACTATTTCTGTATAGAGCAACGACTCGACGGGGATTCCAAAACCAGGTCCATGGTAGAATCTTCTCATAACAAGTTGTGGATGAATGAAATAAAACTGGCAATGGGTATATTGTGAGTAATGACCAATGGGCAAAGGTTCTCGAAGGTAAAAGTCTCCAGATTCCAGCGGCTTAGGGCAATACTTGAAGATTGAACGGGAAGATAGCTTAGCTCTTGGGAACTCAATCTTTTCCCATGAGAGAAGTCGGAGACAGACGAAGTAGAGATAATATTGCGGTAAATCTCGAGAAAATCGAGATAAGCGATCGATCCGTGCGTTATCACCCGGATCTCCGGTGCAAACGTTTGAGAAAGAGCCATGAAAAGCAGTTTCAGCGAAGGCAACCAAAATATGATGGTTGCATAACGCAAGACAAGCCATGTTGGCCGGCGATAAGTACTCAGATATCATCCACAAGCTCGAGCGAGGTCAGTCAAGGCCGTCAAGTTTCCTGTAGCCATCGTGGTCGGCGAAGGTATTCACTGGCTATCGGGCACTTTGGTATCTATCGAGAAGAGCAAGTTGGATATTATCACCGACACTCATGCAACAAACCCGTGGCTTCGTCACTGGAAATACCCACACACCACTCGTGACTGTCACGACCCCAATAACGATGGGGTCACTTCTGTTGATAGAGCAATATTGAGACGATGACATAAAACATATGACATTCCCGAATGCACGTAAGTGACTGTGAGTCGCAAATGCCGCTATTGCGGGGAAGTATACTATCGCGGACTTTTGTCCGCCACTCCACTTCTTATCAATGACCATGCAGTTCTTATAAAGCCCGACTTATGTCGTCTCGTCTTTTTGCAATTCCTCACACGTGTCTCCATTACAAGAAGCCTGTCTCAGCCTAACTCGAACGTTTACTTCATCCCCAATACACGCCATGTTGACAACGGAGCTCTCTGAAGCTGAGGTCTCGGCGCTCAGGGCCAACAAGGATCGCCTGGCTACAGATCTTCACCACTCATGCCAATGGGGGTCGGGGATCAGATGGGGAGAGTAAGCTACATCTATTCCTTGCTAGCAAATAACCGCTAACAGCCTTTGCGACTGATAGCGGCCCTACAGATACCGGTATGCAGCGCTTGGCGCTCTCAGAAGATGATAAGAGTGTCCGTGATTGGTTCATCCAGACCATGAAAGATCTCAAGTGTAATGTCACGGTGGACGAGATGGGTAATATCTTTGCCGTCCGTCCTGGTCGCAGAGCGGACGTACCGGCCACATTCATTGGAAGTCATCTTGATACACAGCCGACTGGTGGGCGATATGATGGTATTCTTGGTGTGTTGGCCGGAATTGAAGTCATCAAGACCATGGATGAGATGGGCCTAGAGACGGAAGGAGGAGTCGGCGTTGTCGATTGGACCAAGTAAGAACCCGCCCCTAAACCTCCGAAGGTATTCCACTGACCATGTCCAGCGAGGAGGGCGCTCGTTTCCCAATCAGTATGGTCTCGAGTGGCGTATGGGCTGAGTGTATACCTTTGGCACATGCGCACGGTCTGAAAGAAGTACCGACGGTAGCATCGCTGCCCACAGCAGCATCAGCGCCAGAAAACATGAAGAGTGCGCTGGAGAAGATCGGTTATCTGGGTGACATTCCATGTTCATACAAATCGACGCCAATGGCTGCCCATTTCGAGGTTCACATTGAGCAAGGCCCATATTTGGTCTCCGCAAACCAGCGAGTCGGGGTTGTGACAGCTGTGCAGGCCTATAGATGGTTCCGGCTCAACGTCATCGGTCGAGACACACACACAGGAACCACCGCCTTTGAACATCGGGCAGACGCCCTCTATGCGTTCTCCCGAATGATGGTGCGCGCACGAGAAGTGGCGGCTTCAAAGGGTTGTCTAGCCAGTGTTGGTATTGTCGAGGCAAAGCCTGGCAGTGTGAACACAGTTCCTGGGCTGGTTAGCTTTAGCTTGGACATCCGTGGCCCTGAGACGGAACTCGTTGCCGAGGTCGAGAAGGAGTTGCGCGTTGATTTCGATGCTATTGCTGCTGCTGAGGGTGCTGGCATTGGCAAGCCCTGCCGTGTTGAGTGGACTCTGGACTTCGACTCTCCTGCTGTTAAGTTCCACGAAGACTGCATTGATTGTGTGCAGCAGTCAGCGCAGGCAGTTGTCGCAGATGATTCTGTTGCGGACACAAAGTCGCTGGTGCGGACTATCATGAGTGGTGCTGGCCACGATAGTGTGTTTACCTCCAAGCGTGTGCCGACGAGCATGATCTTTATTCCATGCAAGGATGGTCTCAGTCATCACCCGGAGGAGTTCTCCACTGCGGAGGACTGCGCGACGGGTGCGTCCGTTATTCTACAGGCTGTTGTCCGCTACGATCGGAAGAGATTCTTGTAAAGCAGCAGTTTTCACTCCCCAGAACGGAGACCTTGTATATAGATCAGGAAGTTTAATGTAGCGTGTGCAGACAAATTGCAAGTCAAGATTGGATGACCTACACAAATAATACCAGTAGACAACCTTCAGTACGGTTACTACATCAAGCTACATTGTGAAACCAGTGGAAACATAAGATTTCTTATTTTTATTTTTGTTTCCCGTATCCCCAAGTCCCAGTTTAGCCGGAACGAGATCTAGACGCGCCGAGGAATTGACCCATTTCGAGAAACCTCTCTAGTCTGAAAGCCAAGCTCGGACGCATCATCAATTCCCTAGGTTGACAAAGAAGTGGTTGACAGGACACCAAGGCCTCTCAGCATTTACTGCTGGGGAGCGGCACCACGGCCACGGCCGAAGCCACCGCGGAAAGAGGGAGCGAACTCGCCGGGGGCACCGCCCTCCTTGCCACCCTCCTCGCGACGGCGGTAACCGCCCTCACGGGGAGCGCGGGGACCACGGCGCTCACCGCGCTGCTCCTCACCGCCCATCATGCCGCGGGGGGGAGCGTGGGAACGCTGCTGCTTGATGTGGGTGGCAGGGACAACCTCAGCGGGGAGGTGGAGCCACTCACGGAGGTAGTCCAGACCCTAATATGCAATTAGTATTCGGATGCATAGACGTGATGTGCAATGGATCATACCTCGGGGGTGAGGGTGTAGTAGTAGTACTGCCACGAGAACTGGGTCTTGACAAAGCCGCGGGAGTCCAGGGACTGGAGGGCCTTGATGACATAGAGGTTCTTGGTGTCAATGTCACCGTGCTTGGGAAGGTTGAAGTCCTTCTTGGCCACGAGCACTCCCTCTAGAATATAGGTTAGTGAATCTGCATCAAGGTTGGCTCGAGCATAGTGTCGCAAGGCCCTGGGGACGTCGACGAGGGTTTCTCGTTACATACCACGGAAGAGGTACTCGTGGATCTTCTTGCGGTCGTCCTTGGGGATAAGCCTGGGTCATTGTTAGTGAATTTGTCCCAAATAGCGCGAAAATCGAGGATACGTACATTGTCGCGAGTTCCTGTTGCAATTCGGGGAATCGCTTTGACAACGCCCGAAAATAATGGTTGATTTAAATGATGGATGAAGAGTGGAGCTCCGCTGCGAGAAAAGTGCGACAATCCAAATTGGGCGTAGGGTTGGCGCCCTAATCAGTTCGTGGTTCAGATCACGTGAGCCGGTCACGTGAAATGCTATGTCGGTTTGGCTCCGCTCGGGGGCAGATAAGACTGATGACTAATCATTCTTTGGTAAAATCACATGATACCAGAAACGGACAAATAGTATTTCCGGGGCATGATCTTATCGCAATCTTGCCCATGGTTCAAGCCTCCAGCACTCAGTTCTCCATACATAAAATCTCCCCACCCGAACTTTCCACCTATCTTACCAAATACTGCCTCTTGTTACACGCTCGGCATCATGGGTTCCCCGAGTGTCAACGTCCTTTTGACGTCCTTCCCAGGACTGTCGCTTCCAACAACCCTCTCGTTTTCCTTGCCATCGAGTGCAACACTCGCAGACCTGACGCAACAAGTCGCCTCGTATCTCCCATCGTCGCTGTTGCTTCGGTCGCTCACGCTCACTACAACAAACAATAAGGAAGTTAAGCCGACGTCGGAATGGATCTCATCCCTCCTTCCTATCTGCAATGGCGGCTCTACCTCTACCCTCCTTCCGCTTCGCCTAACCGTCCCTCTACGCGGTGGCAAGGGTGGTTTCGGCTCCCAACTGCGTGCCGCTGGTGGCCGCATGTCCAGCAAGCGCAAGCGCAACCAAGGCGACAACAATGGTTCTAGTCGCAATCTCGACGGTCGCCGACTACGCACAGTCAACGAAGCTAAGGCACTCGCGGAATATCTCGCCGTCAAGCCAGAGATGGACAAGAAAGAGAAAGAGGAACGTCAACGCCGGTGGCAGGCGGTCGTGGATATGGCAGAAAAGCGCCAGGACGAATTGAAGAATGGCACCGGCAATCAGAAGGTGGATGGTCAGTGGATGGAAGACCGGGACGAAATGAGCGAAAAGGCCCGCGAGGCAGTTCTGCAAGCTATGAAGGATGGCGCATGGACAGACAATCTCCGCGATGCGATTCTCGGTGGGTCGAGCACCAGCGCCAGTGATGAGGGCAGTGAAGAGGATGCTTCTTCCAGCGAGGATGAAGAAACAGAAGAGATTGGGCAATCCTCCAAGGTTGTTGCTGGGCCCTCTGTGCCCCAAAAGTCCGTGCCGAGGAAGTTCATCGGGTTTGATGATGACGACGAGTTCATGAGCGACTCGGATGCAGAGATGGACGAATCTGACAAGGGAAAAGGAAAGGCTCGTGCATGAATATCTCTTAAAGCCAATATCTTCTTATGGTTTACGACGGCGTTCTTTTGCGACTTGCTTCGGGGATTTCTCTAGCGCATCTCTTTTTCAGCGCATTCATTCTGTGTCCATAATTTTCTGCCCCCAATGCAGACACCTAACACAGAAACTTTTCATGGGGTTATAACACCCTCAATTACAATCATATTTTTACCAGTTCCTCTAACGAGAATAATAACTGAATCTTGTTGTGCAACTCGACTTTTTATACTTGTACGGCGGCCTGAACTTGCCACATGCGCTATCGATAGATAACATCCTCTTTGGGGCAAAAAAAGCTCCGAAACTGTAGAACTTTGTACGTCCATCATGTCGCTCTGTTCGAGGAGCGCAGTGTTGAGAAGCTCGAAATTGAATTTTCTACGCTTATTCCCGAGAAACATTACCCGATCTTCCGCTCCAACTGTCTTTTCGCAATCGCGCGTCGGGCCACTGCCCAAACTCCATTCGGATTTCCACAGGCAATGCCGATGTTTCTCGACAACTCTCTCTCAGCGAGACCAACCTACAGTTGAGCCACTAGCCGACTCTCTACCTGTGTGCTGTCCAGGATGCGGCGCATTCTCCCAAACAGTTGAAGCAAACGAGCCGGGATACTATGGCACATCAAGAAAGTCGATTCGGAGGCTACTCGCTGCGCGCAAAGGAGCGACTGAATCCAAAGACGAAGCTGTGAAGAAAGCGGCCAGCGAAGGAGAAAGTGTACCTGCAGAGCAAAATGATATTGTGGAAGAGGCAGAGCCACCTAGGCCGATTCAAGGTGGGACATATGCACCATCACCCGAGTGTGCCATTGCTGACTGAATTACAAAGATGGAGCATTTCCCGAGCATGCCGTCGAGCCCGAGAACAATTTCCTTGGATCTCCAGGGCAGGTCACCCAAGTCTGCGATCGCTGCCACGATCTGATACACCACAATAAAGCAGTCTCTTCGCCTAAGCCGACTATTTTGTCTATCCGAAACTACCTAGGAGAATCACCCTACAAAAACAACCGCGTGTACCATATCATTGATGCTGCAGATTTCCCGATGTCTCTTGTTCCACGGATTCATTGGGCTTTAATGCTCCAGGAGCAACGTTCGAAGAATCGCCGATCCACGAATGAGAAATACCAGCGCGGAAGGAAACTCCCAACCCTCTCGTTCATCATCACGCGCTCGGACCTTTTGGCAGCAACCAAAGACCAAGTCGATTCAAAGATGGATTACATTCGCACCGAGCTTCGCGCAGCTCTAGGAAGATCGGGGAGGGAGGCCCGGTTGGGCAACGTGCACATGATCAGTGCGCACCGTGGATGGTGGACTAAGGAAGTCAAGGAAGAAATCCGGGAGCATGGCGGCGGTATCTGGGTCGTTGGCAAGGCGAATGTGGGAAAGAGCAGCTTCATTGAAGCTTGTTTTCCCAAGGATTCCAGGAACGTGGAGAAAATCGAAGAGTGGATAGCACGCCGTCGTGAGGAAAATGAGATTCCAAACCAACGCCAGGCCACCCTCCTCAACCCTGACAGCCTCCTGCCTCCTGCTCCCCGCGAAGATCTTTATCCTGTCCTCCCGGTCGTTTCTTCGCTGCCAGGTACTACTGTCTCGCCTATTCGCATTCCATTCGGCCGCGGAAAGGGCGAAGTCATCGATCTACCTGGCCTGGAGCGCGGACTACTAGAGGACTTCGTCCAAGATGAACATAAGCGTGATTTGATCATGACGAAGCGAGTCAAGCCTGAACGCTGCACCATCAAACCTGGCCAGTCCCTCCTGGTGGGTGGTGGCCTTGTCCGAATCACCCCTGTAAACCCGGAAGATACGGTCATGTCGGCCAGCTTCCTACCTCTCGAGACTCACATCACCAATACGCAAAAGGCAATTGAAACCCAGGCTGAAGAACGCCCATATCGTGGCACTGTCCTCATGAAAGAAGGAGCTGGCAGTTCAATGTCCTCGGCCGGCAAGTTCGATCTGAAGTGGGATACCACCATCTCGAATCTTCCTACCTCCCTCGCCAAAGCTATAAAGGACAAAGGAATCCCTGTACCTTCGTTGCCATACCGGGTGATGTCGGCAGATATTCTCATCGAGGGCTGCGGTTGGATCGAACTTAGTATCCAAGTTCGCAGCAAGCGGAATGGCGAAGATGAACCTTCCTATCCTCAAGTCGAGGTCTTCACTCCCAATGGAAAGCATATCGGGTCTCGACGTCCCATCGAATGTTGGAATTTCATCGCAGAGAAGAAAAAGATCGACAAGCGCAAGCGGCCTCGACTGAGGCACTAATGGGTGTGGGTTTGGGTTTTGAACATGTACATTAGACCTTTCAAGCATAGCGGCTCGGCGTTTCCCCTCTCATACACATGCATTTGTATAATATTATTGGCATGGCATCACCTTTGTCTTTCTACACTATTGTATAGCTTCAACTGTCGGGATAGTTGGCTCGCGCTCGCCTCCACGGTCCCCGCAGGTGGGGGCGTCTCACTCATCATCAGGCTTTCAGCTCAATCGCTTTCTCTTCCTCTCTATCTCAGCCTCGCGCTTACTTTGTCGGCCTGTTTTATTTTAACTCTTCAAGTCACCAGGCATCATTCAGTCCGTATAGCTAGTCTATTTGATGAGGATTTCGCGTCACCATCTTGTCTGAAATCGCAGATATACACCGCTCCTTGTACTGCATCAACCTTCAGCTATTGTCCAGCCCAAGATGCTCTCAGCCCGGGGAATAAAAAATGTCAAGGAACTGGCGGTTCCCTGGCGGTTCAGTCTAACTCAGACCTATGATCCAAAGGAGAATCCCACTGGGCTCATTTCACTTGGCATGGCGGAAAATGTATATATCTTCAACCTGGAGGCCTTGCGCGAAAGCTGACAACTGAACCAGAAACCAATGAGAGCGGAGATGGCCAAGTATATCAACGAAAAGGTATATATCTTGAGCTTCTCCTTTGGACGAAGTTCATACCAATGAGCTAGAATCCCGCCCTAATGATCCTGCATAGATTGTCTTCACCCAGGACTCTGTCAGCTACCGCTCAAGTGCACCAACAGCGGCAAGGTTGCCAGCTGCCGTCGCAGCTCATTTGAACAATATCCTCAGTCCATATGTCCCAATTGATCCCGAGCAGATCTTTGTCGCAGATTCTCCAACCTCCCTTGGCAGTATGCTGGGATACAGTCTCGCAGAACGCGGGGACGGGATTCTGGTCAACAGGCCTGTATATGGTCGCTTTGAGCTCGACTATGGCGTTGAAGCTGGTGTTGAAATGGTCTACGCTGATACAGCTACCGAGGAAGCGTTTTCTCCTGCTTCTGTAGAGAAGTACGAGCTAGCTTTGGAGAGGGCCAAGCAACGTGGGATGAAGATTCGGGCTGTGCTGCTTGTGAACCCGCATAATCCTGTTGGTGAGTTATATATATCGTGATATTCGCTGAATCAAACTGACAGATTATTACTAGGCCGTTGTTACCCTGTTGAGACACTCAAAGCGATTGCTAGGTTCTGTGATAAACACTGTCTCCATCTCATTAGTGATGAGGTATATGCTTCTTGTGTTTTTGATTCTGGTGACCCCGATGCTGTGCCATTTACATCAATCCTTTCTCTGGATTTTACAGGGCTGATAGATCCGAGTTTGGTTCATGTCTTGTACGGGTTTAGCAAGGTAAGTGGCAAATAATCCTAATAAAGGCAATCCATTTAACATAACTTCATCATAGGACTTCGCGTCTGGAGGTCTTCACCTCGGATTCCTGGTGACTCAAAACCAACAGCTTCGTCAAGCCTGCAAAGCGATACTGTGAGGTTTCCCTTATCATGGCAGAACGACCTCTGCCATAGGACTAACCCTATATAGGAGACTCCATGGTGCCTCGCAAGCAGCGGTAACAATTGGCACTGCGGTTCTAGAAGACCAAGAATTTGTATCAAGCTTCACAGCTAAGGCAAGACAAGGCCTTGCTTCAGCGTACCGGATTACGACTTCCTTTCTCAACAAGGAGGGAATCAACTATATCAAGGGCGGGTGAGTAGATATGTCCACAAGACATATTGTTCGAATGCCCGACTAATCTCGTCATTAGAAATGCCGGTTTCTTCGTCTACATTGATTTATCACCTTATCTCCCCGCTGGTGCTGGTATTTCTCCGCGAGAACGGGAATTTGCTCTGGCGCAGAGGTTTGTCAATGCTGGTGTCTTCTTACACCCCGGGGAGGAGCATTCGAGGGATGTCGGGTGGTTCCGGTTGGTCTTCTCACAAGAAGAGGAGACGTTGAGGGAAGGGCTTAAGAGGTGAGTTTTATTTACTTTTGGTTTTTTGATTGCCGTGCATTTATCTGTTCGGTTGACTGATGCATTGTGTTGTGGCCTTCATAGGTTATTGAGTGCTTTGAAGCCGAATGCATGAAACATTGCCAGCTTCGCTTTCAAGAAATATCCCTGTTAGAACTTGGATGTTGCAGGACGAGGTCGATGATTGTGTACGTGAATGGCTAGGGACCTAGAGGATACAACTAAACTATTGGAATTGTATATGCTGTATGTCTTTTGATTTTTTGCATAAACTCATCAAGCATAATCTTGAAGAAACCGGCAAACGAGACTAAAAGTCATTTATTCGACGTTGACAAACTGGAAGGAGGGGGTTCCAGGAACGGCATTCTCGCCGGCCAGACCCTCACGCTTCTCACCAGTGCCAACAACCTCGCCAGTCTTACCACCCTCATCGACAGCAATGACCTCAATCTCCTTGAAGCCAGAAGTGCGCTTCAGACCACCCACCATCTCGGACAGAACAGCGAGCTCATCGAAGGGAAGCTTGCGGTCGAAGACAGTGGCCGGACTCTCGCCAGCGTTCACCAGGCGGCGCTTCAGGTTCTGAACGAAGGGCATGGCCTTCTTCATCTCACCGAGCTTGCCAACCTTGGAGTTGAGCTCCTTGTCATTGAAGGAGATGGTAAGCGAGTCGAAGGCATCGCGCACCAAGTCAATGTACTTCTCCTGCCAGGCGGGGAACTTCTTGGCAACGAAGATGGTGAGCTTCTTGGGCTTGCGGGGGTCGAAGCCTGCGGCCTTGCCCTTGGAGAGCTTCTTGGTGAAGTTGGCCTCCGAGCCCATGATGTTGCTGGCGGTACCACGGACGTAGTTCTGAGCGGCGGTCAGCTCGGGAGAAGGCTCCGGAACAGTGGGGAACTGAGCGAAGTGAATAGACTCGGGCTATTTGATGTTAGATCAAAACTCAGAATGAAATGTAGAAAGCGAACTGACCTTGTTGAGGACCTCGAGCCAGATGTACTCAGCCCAGTGAGGAATGATGGGGGCGAGCATGAGAGCCTGCAGCTCAACGTAGCGCAGAACAGTATCGCGGTGCATACCAACGCCAGCAGCGGTGGAAGCCTCACGGTAGCTGTCACGAGCGCTGGTGAAGTCATAAAGACCAGCCTTAAGAGCAAGCTTGAAGTTGGTGCTATAAAAAAGGTTAGATTTCAGTATCAATGGGATAAATGCAGCGCAATGCAGAACTTACTCCTGGTAGTGCTTCTGAGTCTCACGAACGAGGCTGTTAAGCTCGTTGTTGAACAGCTTGTCAGCGAAGGCATCGGCAGCACCAGTACGCAAAGTCTGATCCTTGGTGACCTCCTCGATCCACTCCTTCAAGGTGTACAGACGCAGAATGTTGCTGTTGGCAACTGTCTCCTCGAAGTTGGCATCTTCAATGCTGTCACCAGCATCGGCAAATGCAATACGGGTAGCATCAGCACCGAACTTGTCGACGGCATCCTTGAGGGTCAGGAAGTTGCCGGTACTCTTGCTCATCTTCTCGCCGTTAAGGAGCAAGTGGCCGTTGGCACGGACACCACGGGGCCAGTACTCCTTGGGGAAGAGGGCAATGTGAATGTAAAGGAAGAAAGTCAAGTGGTTCTGGATCAAGTCCTTGCCCGAGACACGAACGTCCAGAGGGTACCAGTACTCGAACTCACGGCGCATGGACTGCAGAGATTCCTTGCTGATTCCACTCTTGGAGATAAGGTCGTCGCTAATCTCGCGTCGTGTGAAAATGTAGTCCCAGACCTCGTCAGTCATCTGGTCCGCGGTCAACTTCAGGGGGCCGGTGGTCTTGCCGTATCGGTCACCGTGCAGAAGGTGAGCGATGGTGTAGTAGGCCATGTACACAGTGCTGTCACTCAGACTCTCAACCAGGAACTGCTTGTCCCATGGCAGCTGGGATCCGAGACCGTAGGTTCTGGCACATGCCCAGCGGTTCAGCCACGACAGGTTCTTCTCGAATCCATTCCTGCACTCGGCGGAGTAGGTGTTGAGGTTGTTAACAACGTGGTTCAGGGTCTCCTGCTGCCACTCGGCATCATTCTCACCGTAGTTCAGGAACCACTGGCCCAGGTAGGCAACGACACAGTCGTCACCACTACGGCTGACGACCTTGCCCATGGGGTCAGCGAAGGGGAAGGCATCGCCGCTGTCGTAGAGTGCCTGGCGGACCTTGTCCTTTGCAGCACTGACGGGCTCACCCTTGAAGTCACCAACCAGCATAGTTCCCTTGTAGAAACCTTCCATGTATGCCAAATCCTTGGCCTGGGCAAGCTGTGTGGCGTCCTTGGGAGAGTTGATCTTCAGCTCCTTGACCAGAGCAGGGGCGGTCAAGTTACCGTAGGTAGGAGTGTCAATGAGGGGGAAGATTTCTAGCTCAGCCCACTCCTTTTGGATACCGTAGTATTCGGCCTTCTTGGCCAAATCCATCAAGGTGGCGTAATCGTCAGGGCTGTCGGAGGGAACAGAGGTAACAACACCAGTACCCTTAGCGGCTGAAACACTCTCCATAGGCAGAATGCGGATACCTGCAGTGTGGAAAGACAAGGGTGCGTTGACCAAGGTTCCAACAAAGGCAGAACCGGCCACCTCAAGAACCTGGGGGAGCTCGTCTTGGGTCTTAGGGAACTTATCACCAAAGAAGTGGCCTTGGAAGGCCATGTTCCAAGCAGCACGCTTGGTTACAACAATGTACTCCTTCTCCTTCAGCTTGAAGAGACCGTAGTTGATCTTGGGACCGACGAAGCAGCTGGTCTGGCCATACATGGTCTCGGGACGCAAAGTAGCGGGGACGAAGTAAACCTTGGCGTCATCTTCGATCTTTCCCTTCACGAGCTCTGCCATTTTCGGGGACCATTCCTTAACCTGGAGTTTAATAGCCGAGTATTCCTGGGGACCGATGCCCTCACCCTCAGTGCGGTCGTGGTCCATGCAAGGCTGGCCGTCCTTGGGCGAGTAGATGGTGTAACGGTTGCCGTACATGATCTTTCCGAGCTCGTGCAGGCGGTTCATCTGCCAGCGCACGAAAGCATCATAGTATGGGTTAGCGTCGGTGGTGACGAACTGACGGCGCCAATCGACGCGGGCACCCATGCTGTCAAGATCACGGATGGCAAGAGGGGGGAAGTGGTCCAGCCAGTGAGCAGCATCAGCAAACTTGTGGATTTCCTCCAGAGGAACACCAATTGCCAGCATGATCTGGAATTGGTACTTCATCTTCACAGTCTTGGCAGCGGCCTTGCTCTTCTTGCCCGAGAACTTCTCGGCAGCCTCGGTCTTGACCTCTTGTGTGGGGGCTGCGACGCTATCCTGAGCGGCCTCGGCCTCCTCGTTGTATCCTTCGAAGCCCTGACCGAACTTCTTCACTTCGTTGGCAAGCTTATCGGCACAGGCCTTGATAGGCATACCAGTGCAGTGGAAGCCCAGAGGGAAAAGGGCACGCTTGCCCTCCATGCGGGCAAATCCGGCCATGAACTCGACCTTACTAGCAGTGAAGCTGTGTCCGGCGTGCAGAGTACCGTTCATGTAAGGGTAGGCCATGGTACCGAAGAACTTGGGGTACTTCTCACGGAGCTCCGCGGGGCTCATAGCACCCTGGGGGGCTTCCTCGAATGAGGGGGCATTGACCTCAAAAACCTTGTTCTCCTTCCATTGTGCCTGGTACTTCTTTTCGATCGCGACCAGAGTGTCTCGCTTTTCGGTCTAGCAGGTGAATTATCAGTTAGCAAGTGAAAGTGGGCGATGGTGGGGGAGGGGTATATCAACGTTTTCCAGTTTGAGGGTGTTCTTTGAGCTGTTGCTCGGATCGAGCACAGCTGCGGATGCAGCAGCGGCGGCCATGTTTTCTGATTGTCAGAATTGGCCTATAATTTCCCTTGGAGAGCGGAGGGGAACAAAAGAATCGCGGGGCGAGATATAAAATCTGTTTGTTCAGTTTGTGAGTCAAGGTAATACGCCCGTATGGTATTTTACGGAGGCTCCACAGTGCGCTTCGACGCTGTATAGTACGATATAGAGAGAGGTTGGAGAATAGGAAGAGAAGGAGATGGACTTGACTCAGCAAATATATCAGCCCATTAGCGTCAGATAAATATGATTGTTTGCTCTCAAAGTGCGACCTAAGTGATTGTTCCAAGTGAGTGCTCGATACCATCTATAGATTGGAGGCTACACGTGACTATCACGGAGCAACTTCTTCGCCGACAAGCGCATCTGCGATAAATTTCCCCGATCAACAAACTCGCGATTCTGGTCTAATATCACCTGCCAGCAAGCAAGAATTTTGCCAATTGCTGTTGCAATCTTGCCTTATCCCTCCCCTCAAATCTCTAATCGCACAAGGGCCAGCCCCTGTGCGTAACAACCTTCCAACATGGTCAACTTGTTCAAGCGGCTTCGGAAGCTGCAAACTGTAAGTCAAGCTGCTCTCAACTCTCATTCCAGGGGGTCTCTGAAGTAACGCGAAGTCATGAACTAATTGAATTCTTTTCTTGTTGACAGAGGGTAAGCCAAAACTCCGTCTCGTTAGATCTCCGACCTTTGACCTCCGAAGGCCAAACTCGCGCTGTCTTCCATGGTATAGCCGAAAAGCAATCAATCAACTGACTCGCTGCTTTCATTATTCCAGATGCTCAATACCAAGATTGGCACCGGTGCCGCCATCTTCCCTAGCCTTACCTCCGCAACAAAAGAATTCCCAGCCGTTACCCGACTCCACCTCACATATGCACGCAAGATCGACCATGGCCACGCAGGCGCACGGCATTTCTGGCGTAACTGCCTTCCGCGACTAAAATATCACAACCCGGGCGTGCCGATGACAGTGACACAGACGTCCGACCAGCAAGGACCCTCAGCATTGACGATCTACTTCGCCGAACGGGCCGGCAATGCCGCAACAGCCCTCGCGGAAGAGAGGAAGGTTACCGATGATCTTGCACCGCCCGCTGACGCCAATGAGCAATCGGTCGTTCTGGACGTCAAGAACCGCTCGTACCAACAGATCTGGGATCGTGTGCAGGCTATGACAGGCGCGAAGAGCGTCCCTGCCACTAGCGAGGACACCGCGTTGTTGCAAAAGTTGGCGGATATCAAGAAGAAGTCTGGTCCGGATCGTCAGCGTGTGCAGGCTATCCGACAGGCCAAGAAGGACCAGGAGCGCATGCTTGCTGAGGCTAGAGGTCAGGTGGACAAGCAAGTGTAAGATAGTGCAATTTTGTTCCGGTGTTGTCTTTAGTGTCGATTGATCGATCCAACTGGTTTCTCTGTCTTGAGAAACCGGCTGTCTGTAGCATAGCATCTTTTTTTCCTTACGACTATGTATTTTTTGGGAATATCTTTTAATGCGCATGCCGCATTCTCTTATTCAGATTTCGTGAACTTTTAGATGGAACGAGGCATAGGTATCAAATAGCAATAGAAGGACAAGAGAATAAAATGACAATATCCACGTCGAAGTATGCTTCATTTGAAGTAGGCCAGACAGATTGGAGAAAAACATCACTCCAAGCAAAAATGGCACGGGCACATGATATGTTTGAAAACGATTAAAAGGGAGAGGACATTCAGAAGTATATTACATGACCTAGAAAACTTTTAGCAAGATTTTACGCAGAAATCGTGTTAAAAACATACCTCAGCAATTGACTGCCGCTCAATGATCGATTTCTGTCTCTCGTTGCGCGAAACGCGGTAGTAATAGTCGCTGAAGTCACCGCATTGCATATGGCGCAGGAATTCCTCATCGTGGGTGATGACGATCAATTGGAAGTTAGCCTGCTGCTGACGAGTACGGATGATATCATGCAGCGACTCGGCGAGAGATCGAATGTTGTCCCGATCCAGGTTTGTTGTGGGTTCATCAAGTGCAATAAGACCGCAGTTGACACCGAAACATTCCGCAAGGGCAAGGCGAATGATGATACTAGCCAGTACCTTTTGACCTGCACTGCAACGCCCTCGCATATCCATCTCTGCGCCTGACTTGACCATACAAACACGGTAATTGTATGATCGGTTACCCTTGGCGTTCTCGTTGTCAGACCGAATTAGGATTGTGTCAACATCCGTTCCGCGATATGTCTTTTGCCAGAGTTCACCTGCAATCGCGTTGATTTCTGCCATCTTTAGACTGTGGTATTGCATGATTGCTTTGTCAAGAGCGCCAGCGTATCGAGCCAGATCTTCAACAGCGGCTTTGGTAGTCTCAACCCTGATATGCGATTCCTTGTACTTAGCAGATGCATCTTTGTAATCTGTGTTCCAGTCCGCCAGCAGCTGCATCAGCTGGTCATCCTTAGACTTCATTTCACCCATCTTGCTCGCCTGTTTGGCAGCAATGGCATTGTGCTCACGAGTCCAGCGCTCTGATTCTTGCTTGAAACGGCCTCGGTCCACTTCGGCGTTTTGCGCTTCCAGTTGCTCAACCTCTTCAACGACTTTGTCCAGAGATCGGGTGGCCTGGCGATATGTCAAGTTGTCGGAGTATTGCCGTTTTGTGTTTTCACTGTCTTTGAGTTGGGTCGAAATCTTATTGATTGCCCTTGTGATCTCACTTTGTTCGGCTTCGAGTTTGCCAATTTCAGCTTCAATTTGTTGCAGCTCCTGCTTGCTACGCTCAAGTTGATCCGGACCCCCTCGTTCATTGTAGGAGTTGATGTCGTCATTGGCAAGGTCAAGCTGATGAATATTTTCGGATAATCGGCTGATCTCGTGCTGTAGATCCCGTTCACGTTCGTCTGCTCGCTGGCTGATATCGTCATAACGGGCCTGGGCTTGGAGCAGTTCTGGCGTGAGATTTTCAATATCTCGATCTGCTTTCTCAATTGCTTCCCGCTGCTGGTTGTTGAGCTTCTTGAATTCGTTCATTCGAACAATCAGGTCTGCTTTCTTTTCCAACTGGAACTTGGCATTGTCCAGGTTGCTCTTCACGTCTCTGAACTCAAGCTCGAGTTTGTTGATCTCAGTTCGCGTCTTTTCTTTCTCGTTTGTCACTTTTGTGAGAGCCTTTTTCATCTCGCGGGACTTTTCATTGACTGAAGCGATTTGTTCCTGAATGTCTTCCAAGGTACGAGCAGTTGAACTATCTTGCTGGTTTGCAGAAAGCTCTTGAATTTGAGCCTTGATTGTCTTAATCTCCGTGTCGTAACGGGAAATAGTGCTGACTGTTTTAGCAAGCCCTTCGATTTCACGCTTGCTTTCTGTCTTCTCGCTGACCTTCCTGTCATGAGTTTCCAGTTTGTCCAGAAGCTGATCACGCTGGGATTCACATTCTTGTTCTTCATGTTCCAAGTCGGGAATTACATTCTCTGATAAACGAACCCAAGTATCGTAGGATGCACTGGCCTCACGGGCAGTTTCGAGATCCTCTTCGAGGCTCTTCAAAGCCTCATCTTCAGCATCCAGGCCAGCCTTCTTAACCAGAGCTTCCAGTTTTCTTGTGAACACCTGGAGTTCCGACTCATTCTTGAACGATCTTTGGCATGTTCGGCACAACTTTGTTCGCTTGGCAGCATCAAGACATTTGTTGAGATATTCCCCCATTCCGGCATATTGATCAGCGTCTTTTCGAGCGAGATCATACTGTGCCTGGCGCTCCTTCACAATTTCAGGATACTCGGAAGGCTCTGCGTCGACTGCTTGGTGGATTTCTTTTACACATTCGTCAAGTTCCTTTTGACGTTGTTTGAGGTTTTTCTTAGCGGTCTTGAGCTTGAACTCGACATGCTCTAGTTCTCGGCTCACACCATCACGCTCTCGCTCAGAATCGGCGACCTGTTTTACTTCGGTATCGAGAGCCTGTTGGAAGGCTCGCTCCAGTGTCTCGGGCTGCCAATCTTGACCAACAACTTTTTGCAGGCGATCGCCATGAGCCCCTATCATCGTTTGTAGGCTGCGCTCTCGATCCTTGGATTCTTTCTTGAGATGAGCAAGGCGAGCTAGGTCTCCAGCCTTCTTGGTTGAATCAATCAGCTCGGTGTTTAATCTTGAACTTTCATCCTCGAGACGATGGATCTCCGCGTTGGTCTCCTGGATATTTTGATCCCAGGAGGCATTTTTGGCGCGCTCTTTCGCGTGCTGAAGCCTTGACGTGATGTCCTCGAGCTTTGATTCAAGCGCACCCTGGAATCCCTCATCAACATCAATTTCATTGAGTTTTCTTTGGTAAGTCGTTGCCTCCTTGTCATTCGTCGCAATCTGTCGTTTTGCCGCATTTTTGGTCTCCTGGAGCGCCGACTTCATTTGCCCAATCTCGTTTAACTTTTCTTGGACGTCGCGGAGCTCTTTTTGGGCTTCACGCTTCACACGATCTAGGGATTGGTTCTGCTCTTTCAAAAGGCGTTTGATCTTCTGCATGAATGAGTTAATCTCAGACTGATCCATTTTGTCGTCAAGACCACGGATGTTGTTGGCACGCGCAATGTCATTGATCATGTTTTGGCGTCTTTGAGTCTGTCGCTCGAAATTGGCTTTGTCGTTCTCAAACTTCCCGTTCTCAGCCTGTTTTAGGCCAAGGCGTTGCCGAGTCTGCTCAATCCGTTCCTTAATCTCCATATAGTTCTCCTTATGGGACTCCTCTTGTTGCTGATACTGGATCTGCTTCGCTTCGAATTGCTCTAGGGTGGATTCAAGCCATTCATCAGAGTCATCAAGTTCAACTAAATGCCTCTTCAGGTTGTCGATCGTAGTTTGAATGCTTTTAGCTTCAATGCGCTTGCCCTCGAGAGCACCAAGAACCTGGGCGTAACTTTCTGATTGCGTCCAAGCCTTATCAGCGAGCTCCGCTACACGCCGCATCTCTTTCGACATCAGTTGCGTGTCCTCACGCAAGGCCTCAATTTCATCTTGAAGTTTGACGGATCTTTTCTCGGCACGATCCGCCTTGTCTTTATCTTCTTTCGCATGCTGTTGAATAATCTTGAATTTGCCAAGCTCCTCGTTCTGTTTCTTTCGCAGTGCTTTGATATTGTCAATGGCCTTGGTGTACTTCATAGCCTCGAAAATTTCGTCGAATCTTTTCTTTAACGCTGCTGGTTCACTCATTGGCCACAAACTTTCGTCTTGGTGACAGAAAATGACCGAATCTAGCACAGCCTTCGAAACGCCTAGATACTGCGGCATAATCTGATCCAGCTCGGCTACGCGAGATGAAATAGCCGTACGTTCGCCATTTTTGACCATCAACAACTGGCCCTCAAGAGTTTTTTGTTGTCGGGTGGTTTTCTTGACCGTAAGCTGTAGACTGCGCGTGGCAACCATTTTCGCCCCGGAGGTGCTTTTGAACGAAAGTTTCACCTGGGCCAGTACCTCCTTCTCACCACATAGCTTCGGGTCGTGAATAAAAGCACCGCCTTTGCTGTTCGGAGGTAGATCGCCCGTTGTGGCATATTTGAGACACTCGATGATGGTCTACATACCCGTCAGTCCACTGCTGTTGGCAACTCTGGGGTTTGCATTTCGCTATGCCGCACCGTCTTTCCTGATCCATTGTACCCGACAATCAATGTGAGAGGTGTGTGAAATTGTATCGTTTCGCTACGCGTATTATCGAAGGAACGGATTCTAGAACCGGTGCCGTTGGATGAGCATGAGTGCAGTTACCCTCCGCAGTGGTTGCACGCGGATTGGAAACATCGAAACATACCCCAGGATAGAGAGCTTATCAATCTTCGCTGTGATGTGTTAAATAACTGTTGGAACGTTCTTGTTCTCGCGGCGAGGTATAAAATTGTTGCACTTACACCTGAAAATCGATCAGCATCGCGGCATGGGGTCTCGGGGGACGATCCACACTTACATTCTGAACAAACGCTCCTAGGCAGTTGAGCCCTTTAGCTGTTAGCTTGATTGAATACCAAGGTCATGCAGCTAGAGACCGATCTCCAGAGAAACGAAAGTGCTCGGATCGCCTCGTGCATTGTGATCGGTCACATAGTTGCCGCGTCAAGCCAACACGAAGTCACGTGGATCGTCCTAAAGTGCAGGCCCACAGGGGAGCGCCATCAACCAGCGATGGCCGGGTGCTATTTCCACTGTGCGCTCTTTACAGGGGGATTCAGGCCTTTATTTGAAGAATGTGTATATTCTGAGAGACATACTGTCCAATACCACGCCCCTTTGACCCCCCTCCGACGTACCGCGGGCCTTGAAGTTGGATGATGGTCATTTCGCCTTCAACACACTCTCTACTATATTCCGGGCTCGTGCAAGCACGTTTTTAGGGGACAATCCTTGGTACTTCAAGGGAGCAACGCTGAATCTCAAGACAATCAACGAAGTGCAGCCCTAGTGCACGCATACCTGTCTTGTTCAAGTTCTCTGTACCGCACTCGATATGGCTCTGAGCCGCCCGCCAGCGTATGAGGGTACGTCTCTACCCACCTCCCAAGCGAGGTCCGGTCCCAACGAAGCGCCCCCTATATATTCAATGGATCAGCAGCAAGTTCCAGGATCATACGGTGGGCACTACAGCATACAAGGTCCCCAGCGCGGAGGATATCAAGGCCCCCCAAATGAGCCATGGATCGAGCGAGTCCTCGATGAAATGAAGGACATGCTCCTTCTCCTTACCCCCCTGGGTCGAATCACTTACGCCACACCATCGTGCAAGCACATCACCGGGCGTGCTCCGAAACAACTCGAGGGAAGTCTTCTGTCGCAATACATTCATGAGGACGACCAGTCAATCTTCCAAAGAGATTTGGACGATTCGGTCGCCGCAAACCAATCGTTTCGGACCCATATACGTTTTCAAAAGGCCGGCAGCACATACTGTCTCATGGAGGCATACGGTCATCCGCATATCGCAAATCAGGACGAGCGCCAGGGCGGAGGAAACACTCCAATCCACGAGCGCTGCACCGGCTTTTTCCTCATGTGCCGACCGTATCCCAACAGGATCTCGCAGTTGCTAGACTCATTTTTGGAACATAAGATTGAGAATGCACGCCTGATTCAACAGATTGCCAAACTGAAGCAAGAAGAGGATGAAGAGGCGACCGCCGCGCGGGCATCTTACTCCAAGGGCGACTCGGATCGTCGTGCTCCCTTGGCCGATACCCACGGCCAACACTCTGCTCCAGGGGAAATATCTAGCGATCCTGATACTACAGACACCGTGGCACCAAACTCGGACGAGTCCGATACCAGCCAGTCAACAGACTCCTACCGAGAGCCCAACACCAGCGGAGCATATTCGCACATCGACGGTATCGAAATTATGACTGGTCTCAACTACGCAGATGGCGAGAGATCGCAGGGCCTCAGCACAGGTCTTAGCCGCGGTCGGCTTGTGCATTGCGATATCGACATTACTACAGCTGCTGACCAAGAGCGCACTGCTCAGGAAGGTGACCGGCGGAAGAGACTCAAGGCCCAACATGTTTGTGGCGATTGTGGAACTGCGGATTCGCCCGAATGGAGAAAAGGGCCTAATGGGCCTAAGACCTTGTGCAATGCATGTGGCTGTAAGTTATATCCACTGCCCCGCCCCAACCATCACCCAACGTGCATTTCGTACCTATCTCATATTGGCGTCGCACGCGCTAATCCTGGTGACGTCTTTTAGTGCGCTGGTCCAAAAAAGAGAAGAAACGCCAGGAATCGGCCTGATTCTTCACTTTCGGCTTGTCTCCTTTGCTCGGGCTGGCGACCTGCCAAGGTCTGGCGGGAATTACTTCCTGTCTGCTCTCATTGTTTTTTTCATTTTGTCCTGCGAGTTCACGTTAGGATACCCCTGTTCGTTCTTCTGGTGCTTTGCCATTCAAGCATGCTGTCCTCTGTGCTGGGTTTCCAGCATGTCGGTTTCCCATGACTGATTCTCGAACGAGCCCCATGCCCGCTGTGGCATGGGTGACGATTTTATGTCCTGTGATTATAATCTCCCTTCAATGTACACCGTACATGTACATAGCTCGCCGCTCATCGTATGCGGCCCCAGTCCATTTTACATACATTGTGTACTTGATGCACTACGGACACTTCATATTCATAATATCTCACAATGTTGATTACGGGGAATTAAAGAATTTTTCAACAAACACAAAGGTCGGAGTAAATCCAAAGTCCAACGCCGAAGATGACGGTATGTACCAAGGACTTGTGAGCATCTGGCCAATAAAAGGCGAGCCCGTAGAGCCTTGCACAGGGAGGACGCAAGGCATGGAACATCAAGCCCATTTCAACGTCATCATCCCTGTCCCGGTAAATAATGAAGGTGATGTATAACAGCAATAAGCAATAAGCAATAAGTGGTATCACAAAAAACACAATATCTCGCATCGAATAATTCATCATCCATTCAGGTCTTTGAGGCTTTTTTTGGTGGCGGCGGGAAATACATCGGTGAACTTGACGAACTCTCCGCGTTGGCCTCTTGGGGTTGCGGTGAGGTGTATTGAGGTGAAGTCACACGAGAGTTATCCCGCAGTGGGAGGTCTGAGGAGGTACTGCCAAGTCGGTTGAAGGCCAACGTGCGCGGGGCAAAGGGTGAGATGTTCCCCCCATGCGCCATGGGCGGAATGCCTGGGGTCCGAGGAATCATGGCTGTTCCCCGGGGCATTGACCCGGGAGTCATGGGAATCATGCCGGGAGATTTAATGATCTCCTCTTCGAATTCTTCCTCGATGCGGCGCTCTTCCCTCTTCTCTAGGATTTCTTCGCGTTCTTCGGGAGTGATGAAGCAGGAGTGGATGTTCAAGCCGAGGATGACAGTATAGTGAACACTAAGCATTGTTAGTTGACTGTATATCTGTTGAAACAAAGCAAAAATAGCCTGGAGTGGAAGTGGTCGGACGCACATAATGATGACTGTAATAGCAAACAGCGATTTGGCTTGCATACAGTATGGAACATTGGATTTCTTATGAGCCACATTGCAACTCTTCGCGATATACCATGGCGCCCCGGGTTGAGAGTGATTAGGGTCTGATGTGTCAGATCCAGCTTGATAAACTGCTGACACGATATAAAGGATGATCAATGATGCATGGACAAAGACCGCAACAGGAGGATAGAATAGGTTCATCCAATGGGTCGGCAATTTGGTGATGAGGAAGAATGTGCTCAGGACACCAAGGACAAGGCTGTAGTTGGTGATGCTGTTCCTCAGTTAGCGATTGACCTTTGGACAGAGAGTGTAGGCAGCCATACAATCCAGACCAAACCATCGGGGGTTTATACGGCCTATAATTTGCTGCTGCGTATAATGCCTCGTTCGGGGCGCTGTTGAATCCATTGTCCGCTCCATCTTGCCATAATAATGTCCGATATAGATCGTGAGAAGCGATGCCCGTCAATGTCAATATCACGATGGTGATTGGAAACTCGGCGACCATCAACCAAAGGACGAACCGATGGTGCTTGTGCTTTTTTGGGAAGAAGAACTGCATTTTGGCGATGGTCTTGAAAATTTTGCAATGAAACCCGACGGTTTTTCTCCGAAGCTGACCCTTCAGCTGAAGCGCTTATGGAAGAAATACTGTGTGCAACGCGATTCGGCCAGACCGGCTGGCTTAGACATTCAGTCTATCGCACTTCAAGGACCAAATGCGTCGGCGTGGTAGAAGAGCGCAAAAAAGGTAGAAGAACTCAAGTCTGGGCGACCTGGAGGATGAGCATTAGATATGAGCTCGTGACCAACGAGTGGTCGGGGATGGAAGCCATCGTATGCATGAGGGGTCACGAATCAGCATGGCACAATCGTGCAGAGGACTAGATGTGTGTTTGGGAGGTGCATCTAGCCAATGCTTGAGGGCGGCAAAGCGCCAGCGCAAGTAGCAACCCGGGGTCATCACACCAATGAGACGGCGGAAATCGAGGGCAGGGTGCTAGTCATCACACACTAGAGTGTGTGATAGGATGATAGATCTGCATGGAGCGCCCATCACAGAATTTCCCTCAACGAGATCAAGCAAAACTTGTGCTCCGAACAAACTTGCAGGTATTAGTTCGAGGCGCCTGGAAAACCCCTACTGTGCGGTGATGTGAGTCGCATTTTGTGACTCCATATGCAGTGGTCTGTACATATACCCATGTTAGCCCCAATGTTAGGAGAACGGGAAGAGAAAACTTTCCCGTTTTTGATAGTCATGGCCATTATTGGGGCATATGTTTTCGAATTGAGTGATAGCATTCCGAGTCCATTTGGTTGTAGAGAGGAAGTCATGTGGTCAGAGTTCCGAACTGTGTCCCCCAATGTACTCCGTACGGAGCACACCGTAGTCAGGCTGCGAAATCTCATCTTTGTGACTGAAAGTCCATCAATCAACTTGACCCAAGTACGCCTGTATCGCTTGATTCACACCCGATGAAGTCGTTCCGACTCTTGGGTCCGCTTCCCCCGCTCAAGCATCTCACCCTGCATCCTCCGGGCGAGTCAGCCCTCAGTGGTCCGCTCTATCTCAAGAACTACAGGCCAAATGAGCACGCAAAGAGAGGATTCGATTCCTCACGAACTCCGGACGGCTGCAGAGCCCCGGCAAAATAGACTCCATCCGGTGAGGCTATCGCATATTGAGCAGGTCAACCCCTCTGTTCGACTGCTACAATTTGCTCTACCTCCCCAGGAGAACAATGTATGGTGATCTTTTGCCCTCTTATTATCGTTCTACGAATCCATGTTTCTTTCCTCTATTCGTACACCGAGTCCAGCTGCAATGCCCTTGGCGCTGCTCTCCGTCCCCGCGCTGTTAGATCCTAGTCATACCCATATACCCCGCACAACCAACATTCCCAATCACATTGTCTATCACACACTATTCTCATGAGGCTGCGTCACTGGGTAGCTAACAGAGCGCACAGGGTAACAATCAACAGCCATTTAGCTTCCTTCCGGGTCAATGGCTTGATGTCCATATCCCCTCAATCACCCAAGCAGGGGGGTTCACCATCACGTCCACCCCTGCAGATGCACAAATACTGCCATCACCAGAGGATTCCATAGATTCACTAGCTGGCGAAGCGCTGGAGCCCTCATCGGAATCACAAGGGCGACCACCATATGTGGAATTGGCTGTCCAAAACTCGCCGGCTAATCCCTCCGCTGCATGGCTATGGAGACCCAAAGAAAATATCCTCGGAAAGGAGCTGAACATCCGAGTTGGGGGAAGCTTTGTCTGGCCGCCTACCGGTATTAGTATCAGTGATGTTAAAAATGTAGTCTTCGTCGCTGGCGGTGTTGGCATCAAGTAAGTGACGCTCCCGATCTCATGTACGCCAGTACATTCTAAGGCCTAACTCTCTCTCAGCCCTTTGATATCCATGTTATCCCACTTGAACAATAACGAGCCCCACACCCCCAACCCAAAAACCATCCGCATCTTATACTCCAGCCGCCTACTGCAAGACCATGAAACAGTCACCGCAGAGACAGCCCTAGACCAAGTATTGTTTCTTCCGCGTCTCCGCCAGATCATCCGGTCTCAAGAGAGCTCACATCGGCTCCATATCTCACTGGACCTTTTCCTTACGGACTTGGGCTCGTCATCTAGTCTGCTCGCGTCTGGGTCACCTTCTGGTATTAAGATTCATTCAGAGAGAATATCTGATCGTGACCTGCGTGCTGCGGCTACGGGTGAAGATGGCGAGTTGGATCCTCAGGGCACAGTGTGCTATGTGTGTGGACCTCCTGCGATGACCGATGCGGTGGTGGAGAAAATGGCTCAGATGCTAGGAGAAGTCGGGGAGCAGCGTGTTTTCTTTGAGAAATGGTGGTGAAACGATGGTGAGTTAAAATTCTTGGTATTGATGTAGCATATAACTCGGATGATCATTGTGGTGTTTGTTTGTCAACGAACGGAATACACCAAAGTCACGACACAGGCCGGGCCTTGATACGATGTAGAAGAATCGGAGCAAGAGGAAACTAGGAGAGATGACTTGATATTTCAAAAAAAAGGTAGACTCCCCACAGACGCCGACCTATTGCAGGCAAGGGGCAAAAATATATGTACAGTAAACTAGGACAAGGCCGTTGGCAAGAATGGAAACGACAGTATATGAGAGCAGGGACAATACAGACGCGCTGATCTCTCGATACAGAATGGCGAAGAATGAGAAATGAGGAAAGAAGTCGGCCTGCCCTAGAATGCTTTGTCCGGACTGTTGACGGTACCACCATCCACGATCAACATTTCGTCGATCTTGACCTCCGTTTGGCCCCATTCCAAACGCTTGTACGTCGAGACGCGACCAGCGCCCATGTCAAAGTCGAAGAATCGCACTCTTCGGACATAATTGTCGTAGCCACCGTATCCGCCCAGGCCGACGCCGCCACCGTAGCACATCCAGAGAGATGGCTTGTCGTTGTCATCTTGCTCGAGCATGCAATAATCATTGACATGATCACTATATGATAATTAGTATTTGAAGTGACGAAAGGGAAAGCATGTGACTTACTGTCCGCAACTGACAAACAAGACGCCCTCTTCTTCGAGGGCGTCTTTAAAGCCAGAGTTGAATCCTGGTGCGGTGGGGGCTTCCATCCATGCACCCTTGAAGTATTTTCCTTGCATGCGGTACTCAGGGAGCGGAATGTGAATGAATGCCGCATTCATGTGGATATGGGAGTATTCATGGTGCTTTCTGCTTAAGCTTTGGGCAGTGTTCTTGAACCAGCGCGTTTGACTCGGCTTGATCCAGTCGTAGCCGCGGAACTGACGCTCGTCAGGAGAGTAGGAATGTGTGTCGAGGAGATAGAAAGTCAGTGCAGAGTGTGCGCTCTTGCCCCGGTCGAGGACCTCGACAATGTAGTTTCCGACCCCGTCAATGTCTTCGGGGCCGGCGGCTGAAAGAGAGTATGGCAGCTCTTCGTATATGGACATGAGTTGCTCGCGGTTAAGGTCACCCTCGTCATCGTGGTTTCCGAAGATGGCTGCGTAGGGAATCTTGCGGTCGATCAAAAGTTTTACAGACTTGAAAAGAGCACTTTGTGCATCTGGGGCGGTCTCTCCGTTGATCTGGTCACCTGAGAATACCACCATGTCCGGTTTCTCTTCGTCAAGAAGACGCTCGACGAATTCCAAGGTTCGAGGATCGGCTTCACACTTCTGACCGGCCACCGCTTCCGCAGGAACAGGATCACGGCATGCACCAAGACCTGTACTCATATGAAGATCTGCCAACTGCATCACCTTAAACTTCTGGTTCTCATTGATCCTGGGAACCGGCTTTTTGGGTTTGGCCTGCGGGTGCCCTCTCCGAATACTAAGACGAGTCTCCAACTGTTCTGTCCAACTATCCAAGAGAATCGGAGTGTCTTTAACTTCCCAATTGGGACGAGGATCGACCGCGTCCGCTCCAAAGAGGACATCGATGTATGTGACAGCATTTTCTGAATCACTAGCGTGACGAGAGGAGGAGCGCTTGAGCCAAATGCCTCCTGGCCGGGGTTCCCATGCCTCAATCTCTGTCTTTCCGACGTACTCCGCGGTAGGAGTAAGACGACTGATTTTCAAGTCGATGACCACTTTGTCATCAGAACTCAGCTCCTCCTCCTTTTTCCGTTTAAATTGGACGTAGGCACTCGAGGTCCAGCCCGTGCGCAAATAAAGATCCTTGTCGACGCGGTACCAAGTTTCCGGGTCTAGCTTACAGCTCGAGAAAGGATTGATTGAGGAACATTGGGTGACAGTGACATCTGTGATCACGTAGCCGGAATAATGCGATGGAAGATGGCCATGGATGGACGAGGGAAGGACACGAAATCGATTATCAAGAACAACCACCAGGAGTAGTATGAATGTTGCAATCAAACCGAGCTGTACGCTCGCTCGGACCTACACAACATCGGTCAGTAAAGTGCTTCACAAGGAGCGGAAGCATGCCATACTAGCCGGCGAGCCATAATGAAATAGATATCACCCTGGCAAGGACTTGGTTAAAAGCGAGGCGCACTGTCGCATGATGTCCACGAAGCGCAAGGGATCAGGGCAAAGAAGAAGACCGGATCCGGTCAACTCTAGAATATAAGGACAAGTATAACCTGTTTGGAGGATTGAAGTTCGCCCTCGACGCTTGGGCCTGAAGGCGGTGACTCCTGAAAGACTGGCCCAGGCTTGTCCAGAGGTTGGCTCTCTTTGTTTTGGCTTCTGTGATTTGTTGACTTGCAGACTTTGAATTATTCACAGATATTCTCATTAATCTGATCTAATTTTATGTGAAAATAATATTCATCATCACGTTCACATCCGTCTAGTTGCCTGTCTATAGAGGTCAACCCTGGTTCTACACGCCGAGCGAGGCCTTGGCAGCCACATCAGCGGCTGACACCTTGCCACTCAAAATATCCTTGGAAGACGCGAGAATCGTTGACCAATTCTCAAACGTTGTATAGGGCATGCCCCTGCGCTGACAGTAGGTCACCAAATCTGCAATGGGTTAGTTTAGGGTTTCCACATCCGGATCTCAAGGTGGTTCGAGTAGATGAATACCTTTTCCTTTCTTGGCGAAGAGAAGGTCGGTTTCCGCAGCCGCAGACAGATCGGAAATACCGTCTCCAGCATACAGAAGAATCGGGCGCTCGCTGTCGGGCAAAGCGGCATAGGGCTTGATCTCCAGGGACTTATCATGGCCGAAGTGGCTAGTGAATGATTCTCAGCAAGGCTGGGTCAATGACAGCCGGGTAAACAGTGGCTTACCTGTCATCGTGGTACTCGATTTGCCAGCCACCCTCGCTGTTGATGTCCTTGCCATCGCGGCTCACAGGCTCGTTGGAAATGATGGTGAGGTGGTTGCCTGGCTTGTGACCGAGGAACTTTTCCAACAGGGCGCTGATAATGGGTCGCATGCCAGAGGACAGGATGACAATGGGTACATTGTTCTCCTTCGCCCAGTAGTAGAACTCCTCGAAGTACGGGTCCAGCTTCATGTTTTTCAACAGCGTCTGGATGCACTCGTCGTACGGGGTCTTGATGCTTTCAAGCATCTCGCGGAAGGCATCTCTGCGCATAAACCAGGAAAATTAGGATTTGCTTGTCGGATATACGATATCTCCAGCACGCACCGGAAACTCAAGGTCTCATTGAGGACCTGCTCGTTCAACACGAGGCGCTTTGCCAGACCAAAGCCAAGGTTATCGATCTAGTCGATGTCAGTAAAGGGCTAGATGACAGTAGCGGTGCGATGTACCATGAAGTCATTGCCTGCGATTATAGTCAATACTGGAGTACTGGCGCTTTGCGGGGAAGCACCTACTGTCATCGACGGTGATTGTTCCATCAAAGTCGGTGAAGAAAATGATCTTGGGCTTAGTCTCCATGTATGGGAGAGCGGTAGAACCCATGATTGCAATGGAAATTAGGAATAGTCTGTACAAAAATCTAAGGACTGTACAATATCGAGAAAGACTGAAAAGCAAGTGTAAAGATTGCCCCTCGATTCAGTGAACTGGGGGTGGGTCGAGCGGTACCGCAGTGGGTTAGTCTCGATCAGCCAGATTTTCCTTAGGATTTTTAGCTCCGGACTGTTGATTCTCGACTCTAAGAACATGTCTCGTCTGCGCCAGGCTCTCCAGCGTGTCTTAGGTGTGAGTCCGGCACCAAGCGCCTTGCGCTCTCGGACTATTGACACAAACTTCTCTACCATCAAAGGTAATTGAGCCAACATTTGTTTCCAAAGCCAGACTAACGAAATGCGCAGAGGGAGACCGAATCATTCTACACGGCAAACAACCCTCGCTGTCAAAAGCATTGAAGCGAGGTGAGAAGTTCCAAACTCCCAAGGGAGCAGTGGATCACGATAGCATTATTGGGAAACGTGTTTGGGACACAGTGCAGTCTCGCAAAGGTTAATGAACCCCATTTCTCGGAGTTGCCTGGAATAGGTCACTAATGCTTGCTTCTGTATACAGGCCTTCCACTTCGAGTCAGCCTCCCAACATTGGAAGAATATGTGGCCCTGACTCCTCGTCTGGTTACGCCGGTATGCGCATCACTCCCGCAAATCACACGCCTCCAGGCGCATTGCTCACGCTATCCCAGTAGATCTATCCACAAGATGCCAATTTGATTGCCTCCCTTCTCGACATTCATGTCGACACACCCGTCGCCGGTGAGACACAACCACCTTTGGAAATCCTTGAGTCCGGCACGGGCCATGGATCCTTAACACTACACCTGGCGCGGGCCATTCACGCCGCCAACACCACTCCTCCGCCCCGTCCATCACGATCCCAGATCAAATATCTAGAAGGACGCGCCAGTAGACCGGGCGAAAAAGACACGGAACAAACAGGAGAAAAACTCAGCGAGGTAACTGCGGATCCAGCACAGGCGGACTGGAATGCCTGGCGAGCGCAGCGTAACGCTATTATCCACACCGTCGACGTATCGCCGAAGTTCTCCGCGCTAGCTGAGAAAAATGTCCGCGGATTCCGCCGTGGAATTTACTCAGGCAACGTTGATTTCTATGTGGGCCCTGTCGAAAATTGGGTTGCTCAACAAAAGCAACAGCGGAAGAAGACTGGTCTGGCTTCGCTGACTGGAGGAAATCCTGTTGATCCGTTCCTTTCGCACGTTATTCTAGATATGCCTTCTTCGAACTTGAGGATCCCTCACGTCACCCCGGTCTTGAAACGCGATGGCCTACTGGTGGTCTTCATGCCTAGTATTACGCAGATTGGCGAGTGTCTTCAACTGATCAAGGACCAGCGACTGCCCCTCGTCCAGGAGAAGGTCATCGAACTTGGCTCTGGCATTAGTGGCGGTCGCTTGTGGGACGTGCGGTTTGCGACTAAAAAGTCCGGTGCCGACCCATCGTCTTGGACTGCTCCTTCTGATGCCGAGGGAAGTAGTCCAGCCGAGGCTGACGAACAGTCCAGTGCTTCTGACACTGCCTCTGAGGTGGTCGCCGCAGAGGAGCCTCCCAAGGAAGGAGAGTCTGTCTTGGTCTGTCGACCAAAGGTCGGAGTACGTATCCAGGGTGGCGGCTTCGTGGCTGTCTGGCGTCGTATTGAAGACCGTTGAGCTTCTGCGCCGGCTATCCCAGACATACCCTCTCCTTCCTTGGACTATATACCTGTATACTATTGCATATTTGATAGAGATTGAGCCCATTTGTACCATAAAGAGATTTGTGACGATAATATTAACAAAATGCGCAAAAGTAGGTCAAGACAAAAGAACAAGTAAATCACAACTTGGCTTTATCATCGGCCTCCGGATTCTCATCAACGGCAGTGCTTTTGGTCTCATCAACCGCAACACCTTCCGCCTCATTCTGAACAACCACCGTCTCAGCCACAGGCACTTTACTCAACATCCAAGCCTTCACATCCGCAAGGAACCTCTCCGTAGTCTCCGGCAACTCAGAATGCAGTCTATGATAAGCCCCTTCATAAGGGCAGAACTCCACATTCCCACCCTTCTCAGTCAATTTCTTAGCGAACTCCTCCGTCGCAGGGAAACTAGTAATCCGATCCCCATCTCCATGACCAAACCAAAACGGCACCTCACTCTTCACCCAAGCACCAGTGCCAGCTGCAAACATGCCCTCTAACCAAATTCCACGATCCAACATCCCCGCCAGGCCCTCAAAAGTACCTGTGTCGTGGCACAGGGTATCAGCCACGCACTCCTTACAGACAGCCTCATCCCGAGACAGCAGCTTCGCCTCAAGAGGTGTATACTTCTGCATATGGGGGATCAGCTTTGCGACAATTCTGCCCGCTGCGACTAGCAGCTTCGAAGGACGAGTGGATTCGTCTAGACCGATTAGAGGGGAGTAAAGAAGTACGCCGGCGAAGTTGGGCCGGGTGGACTTGTCTTTATTGTAGGGTGACTCTGGGTGGAAAATGTAGTTGAGGGTTTGACCACCGCCCATGCTATGACCCATTATGAAAAGGGGCACGTCGGGCTGAGAGGGTAGGGTGTTCAGGAAGGAGTGCATGTCTGAAAGGACTTGAGAAGTTGGTCCTGTGTTGCCGCGATCGCGGGTTTGTTTGACGCTGCGGCCCCAGCCTCTGATTTTGGACGGTTAGTTGGGTTGTCCATGTTGATATCAAATATGTTCGGAGTAAAGTGGTCCTTGTATCAAAATAATCGGATGGGGTTCGTTCTTGGGGGTTGATGGTATAAAAGCACAGGCTCTAGTGCACTTACCGCTGATCAAAAGATCTGACCTCAATACCTGCTGCTACCATTGTTGGAAACATATCGTAATAGGCATTGCCTGATATCAATTTACATTAACTGCCTGCCTCATGGACGGTGGACGATGGACAATTTGAGCTTATAGCTTCTGATAGAGACTCACAGTGGTCACTAAAACCATGGATAAATGCCAAAATGGCGCGTGGAGATCCGCTGGTCTGGAGCAAATTGTTAGCTTTGGACATGAACGACATTCGGTTGAAGGGCTAAGCTCTATCTCAGTCTCTTTGTGGGATCAAAGCTATATGCCCTATGCCGCTTATCCTACTTACCTTCCATGTTTTGGTGTACAGCTCAAGGCCGTCCGGAAGGGTGTGCACGCTTTCTTCTGTGGCCATTTTCGTCGAGGTTTGTTCAAGAAACTTGAGAGGGGAACTGTGAGAGCTGAAAGTCCCTTGCACGTTGTTGGCATGTGATACGAGGGATCTGCAAAAGCACCTGCTTTCTACCATGTTGGCCTGAGGCACCAATCGAATATCTCAAGTTCTCAACCTCAATGTATGTATTTACCTGAGACTTACTTAGTACTTAGATAGTAAAATGGAAACCATATTTTACTGTTGGACTATGGCAACGGGACTTATCCCATTCCCTGTTGGAAGAAGTACTATGATCCCAGGGATATCAAAGCATATACGGGCTATGATTGGCTGCTAGAAGGTATGCTTCCACAGATCCTTCTTTCCACATGAATCAAGATTTAGTATGTAGTCTTTTGACTGTGTGCTTAACAGTTCTTGCAGTAGGCTTCTTAACTATATTTCTACCTAGGTAGGCACTTTGCGTTTTTACTAGTCCTTTCCACGGATATTCTCTCGTAGCCGAACATGGTGATGGTGATTGTGGTTGCGACGAATTGACAAATATCACAGATTGACACTCCGGTGTCCTGGTGTTCTGGAGTTCTGCGAGTTGAAGCCGACTTCATGGATGGTTTCTTAGGTCAGTGTGCTTCGACAGTGCTGAGAACGGGGGTTGAAGGTGAATAGGACCTGCTTGAGCTCATTCACGCCGGAATCTCTATGTTTTGAAGGAAGTGGAGAAGAAGAAAGTCGTTCTCGGCCTCGCTCAGGTGTGCTTGTGTCATAGCAGCAGCGACGAAGTAGGAGACGGAAAAAGCGTGGAAATGGAAAGAGCGTGAGATGAGGCATTTCACTTTCTCACAACACCTCTGAATCACCTAATGTAGTCTAGTGGTTTCGACCATTTTCTTGATCAAAATTCCCAGGCAGTTTTGATTATTTGCATATAAATCTCATCGATTCCGTAGTCTAGGCGAACAAGGAGGATCGAATTTCCCTCTTGGACTAACGCATCCAGAGAAAAGTATACACAGTGAGAATTGAAACGTAGGCCGAACCAGTTGATCGATTACATGAGTCAGCAGAGCAAGAATTGAAAAAGTCATGTGGCCTTGTTACACTTTTTTGAACTCCAGGAGGAATAGAACTGTTATAACAGTGGTCTCTCGACCTACTCAAGAGTCAAGTGCTGGTGCTTGACCAGACGCTCCGCGAGAGGGCGGTTATACCCAAATAGGAATAGACCAGACCCATTTTCCAGGATATCGCATCAAGGTACAGCACCTGATTGGTTCCGGGACTTGCTAGCTTCTTGAATTGTATCCAATCATGTTTCGCCAGTGACATGCTCCCTCCTCTACTATATCAGCCAAACTCACAGTTGTTGATCTTCTAATCTCTGAGACCCTTCAATCTATGCTACGCTATCTTATACCAAAAGTGCACTCGACGCTTAGGCCGGCAGTCTCATCATCCCTGCTGCGCCCCGCATACTCAAAAAGAATGATTTCCGCCATTCCCGAGCAGTTGGTTACAAACACCACCCAAACCGAAAGCCCATATCGATCCCTAGCGATACCCTCCAGCGAAGATAGTCCCGAAACCCGCCAGAAGTATCGACCCTTCATTCTGACCGAAAATGCACCGGACGACTGGGTCAACAAGCTCGAGTTGACCACCGCAACCGACATGGCTGAACAGAATCTACGGGCTACCAACGAGAGACTAAAAGTTCTGGTACTCTATGGCAGTCTCCGAAGAAGGTCATATTCAAAGCTAGTAGCGATGGAAGCTTCCCGTATCCTTTTCCGACTTGGTTGTGATGTGCGTGTCTTTGACCCCGAAGGTCTTCCAATGAAGAACGAGACCGATGTCAGCCATCCTAAAGTACAGGAGCTCCGAGAGCTCAGTCTGTGGAGTGATGGACATATCTGGGTTTCTCCTGAGCAGCATGGAAATCTGGTAAGCGATAACATGCAGCCATCTGTGCATTAAATGCAACAATTTCTTACTAATGCTTTCCCTCCGCAATTTTAGACCGCTGTATTCAAAAACCAAATCGATTGGATCCCACTGAGCACAGGGAGCGTCCGTCCTACTCAGGGCCGTACGTTGGCCATTGCCCAGGTATGCGGTGGGTCTCAATCCTTCAATGCGGTGAACTCTTTGCGCATCTTGGGTCGATGGATGCGCATGTTTACTATTCCGAATCAATCGTCGATTCCAAAGGCATATACCCAATTTCCAGACGAGGGCCAACCAGGAGATCAACGACTCATGCCTAGTGGTAATCGAGATCGGCTGGTCGATTGCATGGAGGAATTTGTTAAATATACCATTCTGATGCGGCCTCATATCGGTCTTTTCGGCGATCGGTTCAGCGAACGCGAGGAGAAGAAGTTAAAGGAGGCAAGGATGAACGCAGCAGCTACAGCTTAGATGAAGGATATATAACAATATAGACGGCACTAGAAGGGCGATTTAAGCGGAAGAATCGCTTAACATACTACCTAGGACCACTCAAGCGAGCAGTAGATACACTACTCGTGGCTAAGAAGTCCACAAAAACTGCGTAACCAATCATGGTCGACCAGTGACAGTCCAAACTGCTTTTTAGCCAATCATTACTGGACAATAACATGCTTGAATTGTTTTTGGTTACTATACACAATGCCCCAGGGCTCTGAACCTACTCCGCCGTACATTCTTTTACCCAATTCTGTCCATCAACTGTTCCTCATCCCCAAGAGAAAATCAAAAATGATTCCAGCAACGTAACATCACCTTTGTGTCAGTGTGTTTCTTAGCATTTGACTTACTCTTTTCAAGTACTGCAGCAGGCTCAATTTCTCGCCTTGAGCTCCTTCGGTGGTTTCAACAGGGCAAGAAGACAGGCAAGGATTTCATTCTGGTTGATCTACGTCGTACCGATTTTGAGGTAGACACATGTACCCATTAGCTCTTCCTTGTCCACATGTTTGACGATATATTTACAGGGAGGCACGATCCGAGGCTCTCTGAACCTTCCAGCGCAGAGCTTATATGCTACCATTCCGACTCTACATTCTGTCCTCTTGCAGGCCAAGATCGCCAATGTGGTGTGGTATTGTGGTAAGTCTGATCTAACCTTGAAGCTTTCTCGATCGGAATACCTCCGACTGACGAGGAAATTAGGCTCTTCTCGAGGTCGTGGAATGCGTGCTGCCAATTCATTTGCAGAGTACCTGGTAGAACACAAGGACATGCATATCAATAGCCTAGTACTAGACGGAGGTATCAAGGGATGGGTGGCATCTGGTAAGGATTATACTCAGCTTATGGATGAGTACGACGAGTCAAAATGGAAGAACTAAGCCTACTGTACTATGGATTAGACCTCCGCAATGGGGTTGGTTGGGCCCTACCTTCGAAGCCCTTCTGTACAATACACATCTTAGCATCATCCGATCCATCATTGTCATTGGTCCAGAAGCTCATATTGTCATGTTATATTACAGCAGAAAGCATGGTACATATCACCAAGTCCCAGGATCATAATAGCTTCATTCTTTTGAACTTCATACTTTGCTTATTAAGCCCTCAGTTTTACTTGGAATTCAGGTATTCTAACTTATGCCAGTCTGAAATAAGGCAGATTCAGGTATTTTAAGGAATAGACCCTGTAAGATCAGGCATTTGGCCTTTGGATGACTGAAATACTGCCTGGCATTGGAACATTAGCATAATAATTAAGTCACGGGGGGCATACTTCGTCGCCCGTAAAAGCCTCCACGAATGTCTACCAGTCCTACCAACGGCTAGTTCCCCATCATCCCTGCAGGCCATCCTCTCTCTCGCTATTCCTTTCCTCATCTCATAGGATCCAGGCTAGTCTCTTCAACCAGCCAGCGGCTCTGTAACACTTGCTTGGCCTTCCAATTACCAACATGCTACCTGAATTCTTGCAGAGTAGTTACGCGCGCTACAAAGCAGATACCAATACATTTGCAACTTGGCTACTGGAGACAGCCAACCAATGTGGCTATCAACCATCTGGACTCGCTGCTGCCACTCCCATCGTGAGAAAGGGCAAACATAAAGACAAACACAAACACAAACACGACGACTCAAATGCAGATCCACTTCACTATAGTGCGACTACCAAAGATCTGCAAAAGCTCGCCGAGGTGGTTGCTAGTTCTACTCTCACGGTACCCGAATCAGTTCTCACCCTTGCGAAACGCGCCATTAAATTGAGAAAGGCGGTCACTTCCTGGTTCTTGGGCCGGGGCGACTCTGCGAATAACGAGCGGCATGCTCATTTCATCACTGTGCTGGAGCAAATTTGCGATGATCTAGAATGGAAGACCAGCCAGCCCTCAAAGCCAGACGCCAAGCAACCTCCACCGACTTCCGAGGCTGAAAGTGACAATGCTATTGGCGACAGATTTCTAAACAAATTTGCTGTCCTCACGGTGGAGGAACCCCAGGAGACTACGCAAACCCAACCTGCCCCCGCCGAATCGAAGAAGATAGTCAAGGTGACTGTTGTTGAAGATGAGGGAAATGAGACAGCAGACTCATATCTTGGTCAGTTGGTCTTCAAGACTCTCTGCTTGCTTCAAGACTTGAACAACATGCAAACATTCATTTCCATCACCTGGTCGGAGTATCAAGATAAGAAAATCGACCTTATGAACGCCGCTGTCGTGACTGATAGTGCTTTGAAACTTGCCCAAGATCTTGTGCAGGAGGTGGAAGATGACTGGTGCACTTCCCTTACCGTGAGAAGGGATGATATCCAGAACATTGTCTACAATCTCGCTGTTTATAACCGCGGTATTTCCGCAGCTCCATCCCCTGAAGTTGGCCTGCCATACAACAAGAACATGGCTGATATAGCCGAGTTTTGCTATGTGCCAACTAAGGTCTTGCTTGAGTCCTTCGCAGATGTTCTCCAGGTCAATCAGCTGCCAGTCTTTAAAAAAGGCTACTTTGGCACTTACAATCCGAAAGCGGACAGAGAGCGGATGTCTCTGGGTCAGAAATTCAACGAAGACAAAATGATCCTTCTTTCGATTTTGCCAGAGTTTTGCATGGTCGATAGGTTCAAAATCCAGATGCCTACTGAGGATGCGATAACTCGAGGCCTTGCTGAGTTTGCCAAGTCCAAAGATGTTACTTTGTGGCTTTGCTTCGCCTCCCAGATCTTCCTCGACGTTCATCATATCATGCGACACAGTACCTTGGGTGCATTTGGAGACCTCCGAATGTCTGGACTTCGCATCCAGAAGACTATCAATGACTATTTTCAGCTATCCAAAACACACCCTTACCCCAAATTTTGGCCAAAAGAGGGTGACAAGGAAATTCGAAATATAGGATCAACCGTGAAGGCATGGATCATACAAGATTTCTTCCAAGATATTCGAGTCCGTTATAAAATCGACAGCATTGGCCCCGCGCCCGAAAAGCACGCACTCTTCTCGCAGCATGCTATCCTCTGCGGCTTGATCCTGTTCAGTCTCAATATGAGAATGCAGTTGGTCGGCCAGCAGCTCGTTACACAATGGTACGACGTCCAGCAACTGGCCTTCTTGCACAACCTCGTCATAAATTCTCCAACGCAGAAAGACCTGAGGTGGCCTGATATGGATGCTTTCCTCAAGATCCATGGCGAATCTCATATTTTCATTGGTTCGCGGCCAAAGAACGCCAAAGAATCGCTGAACCGGCTTGAGTTGGCCACGGGCATCTCGTCCGCTGCCAATTTTGCCCGTGACTCCCGGAGCAGGAGGTTTCATAGGCCTGATGGCAAGAATGCCCGCGTGCTCAAGTCCACCACTGCAGTCGCGAACTTGTTCTTCGCCCAGTACGTGGGTGGTCCTGAGGAAGACGCCGGGATCATAAACATTCACGGAATCCTGGACGAGCTTTCACAGAAATCGAACCTTGAATCATCCAGCAAGGACCTTGAAAAACTCAATCCGGAACTCATCATTACCCGAAAGTGGTCGAATACCCACAACATCGATCCACTGCAGCTTCTCGCCTTCCTGAAGACCAAATTATTCGAAGAAGAGCCTGTAATTCTGTACAATTACTTCGGCATGCACAAACGCTCCGTCGAGTTGCTCAGACTTATCCGAGACAAAGAGCACCAGAAATTCGTTCAATATTTCACACCAGCGTATCTGCCTGATGAGTCCTTCATATCAAGCATCGTCCTCCTCATCCATCACGTTGCGGAAGGCTCGGCCCAAAGTGCACGTGTAGTTGGACTTACATCTAGCGGGCTTGAGGTAGTGAGTCGGATTGTCACAAGCGCTGGCGACGTGATGCGGAAATACTTGGAGAAGAATGGAGACGTGGCATGCAAAGAGCTGAGGGTTTTCTGCAAGAACAAAAAGCCAATTCAAGATGGTGTCGCCTATGATAAAGGCAAATCAGATGAGCTAGTGTATTCATGGCTCAGTCTTGAAGACGTCCTGGGTTCCAAGGGTATGGCCTCACTCATGACTGGGATCCCGATCGCCTAGGCTTATGGACCTGGTGCCGCCTTGATGCCGAGAACTGCCCCTATGTGCGAAGCCTCTTCTTTATTTTCTACCAGTGATAGGATACCCCCATATCTACCTAGTACCAGCTAAACCGGGACATCAAGTGATGACCATATTGCTAGTAGCCAGTTCCATGTTGAATATGAATTAATTTAGCTGAATAACCATTCCACGCTAGAATATCACCATTCGAGGACATCTATTCTTGCTGATCATGTCTGTAAGTACCTCACGACGATATGCCAAGAAACAGTGACATGCCAGATTCGGCAGTCGGGAGTCCCCTCTACACATAGAGTCAAGACAGACCGGATTCATTTCCTCGGCCGCTCCCACCTCCAATATAGAAATAATACAAAAATCAAGCCATCATTGACCATTCGGGGGGAATTCCCCTTTCCAACCATATCTTGTCTCCCCCACGTCTTTTCTCCTGGGCGTTCCACAATGTCACCTCCTTCTCATACTTCGCCGCCACCAGACGGTGGATACGGCTGGGTATGCGTCGGCGCATGTTTCTCGATTAATTGCTTCACTTGGGGTGCTTTCTCTGTGGGTTGCTCTATATCTAATTCATGAACCTTCCATAACACAAACTCACATTCTCTTCTAGTCCTACGGCGTGTACTTGGCACATTACCTCGCCGAGAATATCTATCCTGAATCCACGCCTGTGGACTTCGCACTCATAGGCGGACTAAACTTCTCTATGGCGATGTTGGTGGCGCCTGCTGTGACGATCATCGCTCGTAAATACAACACCCAGCTACCCATGTTGATCGGGTTAGGGCTATTAGCAGCAGGATATATATCCGCATCGTTTTCCGAAAGGATCTGGCATCTATACCTGTCACAAGGGATTTTGATTGGTTTCGGAGTTGGATTCATCTACGTCCCCAGCATTGCAATTCTGTCTCAGTGGTTTGACAAGCGAAGAAGTCTTGCTAATGGGATTAGCGCCGCTGGGTCCGGTATTGGAGGCTTGATATTTTCGTTCATGGACGGGTCAATCATACAGAGGATGTCTGTGGCCTGGGCTCTGCGATTTACAGCTATTATCAGTTGCTCGGTACTGCTCATTGCCATTCTACTCATACGAAATCGCAATGAAGCTGTACGGCCGTCGCAGCGGGGCTTTGATGTGAAGCTTCTACGTCGGCCGGACGTGCTTCTATTGCTGTTATGGGCGTTTCTCAGTATGCTTGGTTATATCTCTCTGCTCTATTCACTCCCGGATTATGCAGGCGCCATTGGTCTCTCGAGTAATCAAGCTACGGTTGTCAACGCGATTTTGAACCTGGGAACTGCCGTTGGTCGGCCATTGATTGGTGTGGTCAGTGATCGGTTTGGGAGGATTCAGGTTGCCGGTCTCTTGACTTGCTTTTGTGGCATTTCTTGTTTCATCATCTGGCTTCCCTCGGCTTCATATGGCGTCCTTATTCTGTTCGCCCTTATTAGCGGGGCGATTCTGGGGGTTTTCTGGGTTGTGAGTCTTATTCTAACGAGGTTGATATCCCAATACTACTAAACTTCCTTATAGACTATAGGCCCATTATGTGTTGAGGTTGCTGGACTGGGGGAACTTCAATCCTTGCTGTCTTTGTCTTGGTCTTTTATTGTGCTCCCAACGACATGTGAGTTTTTTCAAACGCAGATCTGAAGAGCCTATGTTGACGACGTGTTACAGTTTCTGAAGTAATAGCACTCAAGCTACGCCGCCCATCGGCCCAGCATCCATATCTATATACCCAGATCTTTTGTGGCATCTCTTACATCTGTGCTAGTGTGGCTTTGCTTTTTCTCTGGTTGATGAAACGGCGCAAAGTACAACCAGGGCGCTAATAATAGACTGTTTAATCACCGAGAGAAAAGCCGTTTGGTCGGAATATATTGTCGTGTTTTCTGCTACTCGATATATACTGCACAAGAACAAGGTGACCGGCTGTTCCCGAGATCTACATCAAAGAGTATAGTTGCGGTTGTGTATGGTAGAAATTCCATCTGCAAGGCACCTGCAGGCTACTCTTCTCCGTTCATTTAGATCTCCCATCGAAGATAGGGGTGTGCACTGTAGAGACACCATGAGCCTTCCGAGCCCAGACTTGTTGATGCCCCAAGGATTGCAAGGCTACAACCCACCTTCTATAGATCTATGCTTACATCTCTATATTTCATGTACCGGATTGCTACTGCAGGAGTGTAGCTTTAAAAGAACACTGAAAAAGAGTGGAAAGGAACAAAGCCACGCTCTATTCTCGATTGGGCCTCGCACAGAACGAATGGCACAGTAAGCACGTACACAGAACAGACAGAACTCCCTTCGCCTGATCAAAAGAAAACGACAAAAAAAAAAGCAACCTCGTCATGGGCAAGAAAACATATACCCTTCGACCACTGTTCCACCCGAACACCAATCCCGCAATCCTAAGCGTCGTGAAGCCGTCTCAGATGACGTTAGAGATTAGGTGAGATGAAACCGAGATAAATCAGGAAACTCAACGGAAGAAGACACAGGAGAGATAGATAGTGAGTTGAGGGACAAAGAGGAGGAGTTTGAGGAGAGAATGCAAAAGAGTAAATGAACTGCCAACGCCGTTTGACTACATCCAAGGAAGACGAGACAAGAGCATTGCTCGAGGAACAGATACTCTTCTAGCAAATCAGGGGGATACAGAGGGAGGAAAGAGCAAGAGGACATGAAAAAGGACGTTCATAATCAGGAGGGAACACAAGAAGGAAAGAGATACGGGAAGACGAAAAACACCATGAGACGGCTGGCTACATAATACAGCCACCACCCAAAAAAAAAGATTCCGAAAGAACAAGCACGAAGAAAAGAAACCGGTTGGACAAACACCCCATCCCATCTCCGTAAGTTTCAAATGCTCCAATTCGTTAGTGCCGTTGCGGTCCAAAGTCAGCCTCTACCACCTTTCCTTTCTTGCCCTTTACTGTAAACTCCGCAAGCAATGCGACGTGATCACTCGGGAAATGGAAATTCGGGAATCCAGGAACGCGGCGGAGATACTCCTTGTCCACTTCGCCGAGCAATGCCGAGACATGGAGAGTATTTGAGGAGTACCAGACATAATCGAGAATGGCTGTGAAATCGGAGGTGTAGTTGGTGAAGCTGAGTTCTCCCATGGAGGAGTAGGCCGACTTTAACTTGAAGGGGTGGGTCATGCCAACCCGGCTGAGGTTTCCGTAGAGTCGCTTCTCGAGATCAGGGTGGGCTTCGGGTAGTCGTCCAGTAGAAATGAGGTTATAAGCCGCGGATCCAGGCGAGGAGTTGAAATCACCACACATGAGAACAGGAATCTGATCACCACTGGTGTACTCCATCGACGGAGCGGGTTCCACCACGGGAGCAGACTCGGAGCCACTTTCGGCCTCTGAGAAACGGAATGCGGTCTTATCCGTGCAAGCGGGCCATTTGGCATAGCTATCTGAAAGCTTGGTAATTTCCTCCATCAGAATAGCAGTTTGGATGAGCTTGACGTCCTTGAACGCCGGGTCCCAATACAGATGAGCGTTCACACTGATGAAGCGAGCACCAGTCTGCCGGTTTTCCAAGAAGACAACAACGGCAATATGATCCTTCTGCCACAGGCGGTTGTAGATATCATCTTGACCCTTAGCGTCTGGGCGACGGACAGCCGTCTGGCCGAAGTTGATCAACTGCTTGTCCAACAGGATGTACTTGCTTCCCTTGAAGAACGTCGCGCAGCCATCCACTGACCGGGCATCTTCCTCCTGCATGCCCATTGCACGACCACGAGGCCAGTAGACACCCTTGTAATCATTGTAGGCAAGCTGTTCGCGGAAGAAATTATTGTAGCTTCCTTGGTCCACCTCTTGCAGACAGACAATATCGGAATTATGAGATCGTAATTCGTTGAGAATGAGTTCACGGCGGAACTCCCAGGAAAGAACACGCGAGGGTACGTAGCCGTAGTGGGATTGGGTAGCGGAAGAATCGCACAGCGTATTGTACGACAAAACGGTGATCTTTTCCGTATTGCTGTTGGACGAGGCTGAAGTATCGTCAAGAATGACCCAATCACGGTCGGGGGGAGGTAGATGGACTGTAACAATAAAAGTTAGCTATGAAAAAAAGCTCGCGCAAATGGGCTGGAAAGCGTGGAGAGAGCCATTGACACGTACCTGGCATCTCTTCTTTCAGGTACTTGATAAGAGCCTTTGTGCCATCCTTCATAATCTGAGATTTAAGGACATCGTTCAAAGGATTGCCCTCAATGCCCAAGGTCTCCAACCGGTAGAGGTAGCCCATTTCGTAAGGGAGAGTGCGAATGTTGTTATCGAACAGGAGGAGTTTCTTAAGGTTGGAGAGCATGCCCAGTTCTTCTGGCAGCTCTGTCAAGTCATTGCCGGAAAGGTCGAGATGGGTCAACTTGCGCAACTGTCCAATAGCAGGAGGCAGGACTTTCAACTTATTGGAGTTGAGGTACAGCTTCTCAATGAAACCATAGTTGAACAATGATGTGGTCAAAGCGCGCAATCCTTGACCACCGAAATCAAGCGCATTCCAACCTTGTCGGCTAGCTGGCTTCCCCGCGGTTGCACCATTGCGCCCCTCGGTCCCATTCTCTGTGTCAGTTTGGCTGGACATAAGCTGGATTCCTTTCGTTTGCTGCGCAATGATGCGAGCATAGTAGTGAGGAGAGGTAGCTTGTCTAGACTCCGCTGCAAGCTGGAGCTGCTGCTGCCAATGCTCGTTCATTGATTCATCCAGATCATCGTCTGCGGTCGGTACTCCATTCTGCAAATGAGTTGAGGTGAAATGCGAGGTCGTGGTCGTGGCCAGTGAGCCGCCGGCGAAATTGTGTTGATGGGTGAGGTTGTGGGTCGCTTGAGAGTGATGGGTGTGATGATGCGGCTGTTGTGTGTGATGGGAGTGGTGGGTTTGTGATTGGAACTTGGGGATCTGCATACCAAACCGCTGGTGGGCCTGACCGCCATTCATCATGACATGCTGACCTTGGTGCGTTTGGCTGTACATATTGTTGAAGGAAGTAAGAGCAGCAGCCTGGTTGAGGGCAGGGGATCGGGACGGGGAGGGGGTGTCGTTGTTGAATTTCAATCGACCCGTCGGCGAATTGGTCCCGTTCCGAACGATGTGTCGCTGATGAGGGTTCTGTTGTGCTTGTGCTTGGAAATAGAACTGCCCGGCCCCAGGCTGCTGGAACCTGTAGGTACCATCTGCCATTTAACGTGGCAGACGAGACCGTGTGTTGTTTCCCTGGTGGAAAACCTGTTGGTGGGGAGACAGCGCTGAGTTGCGTTGAGTCAAAGTGAGAGGAGTAGAGGGTCGGAGACGGTCTCTTCTCTTCTTCAACATAGAGAGCTCACGTAAAACCACCTCGATCAAACCAGATTGAGCGCCACCGGGGACTTTGACGCTGAGAGTTGAGGTGTGCAGTGGGAGCGGTACCAAAGGGCGGAGATTGGGCGGACGGGTTGAAAGAAGGAGTGATGAAAAGGAGTAATGAGCGATCGAGTGACAGGGAGTCGAAGAGACCCTGTGGGGCAAGATTGACGTAGCAAAGATGAGCAAATCACACGATTGTCTCCAGGTCGATGAGGACGTCCTGAGATGACACTGGTGGTTTGCAGCGAGGCGGGAGTCACGGGATCACGTGAATCGCCGCAAGGGCCAAGTCTTGCCAGCTGTGGGAGCTTCCCAGTTGCCAAGAACACGGCGATTCCCCGAATTCAGCGACTGAATGTGGCAGTTGGGAACGGGCTGGGGGTTTCTCTCATTCACACCAGGCTTGCACATTTATCTCCATCTTCTTATTTCCTACGATGATTGGTATGAAGATAGGCCACGTGGTTGGGGTTGCCAACACCACAGACAGACGCAACCGTCTTCGAACTGTGTACAGAGTACAAATCGGATTCTGTTTCTGCCCAGACATCTTGCCTGAGCCTCTTTAGTGCTAGGTATCGATTGGGCATATTTTGGGACTGGGTATAGATGTGAGATACGGGATACACAATAATGAATTGGGACAGAGAGGGCAGAAGACCTAGACGGCAAGATGGAACAATGGTCTAATATGGTCTTGACCGCGCTAGCATTCCAACTTCTCAACCCGAGTCCAATTTTGGGATTGGTTCGTTTGTGATGTCAACCGGACTAAAATAATTTTGTGTCGTAGCGAGCGTCCTGGTTTCAACCTCTGGGGTAAGACCTCGACACGTTGAATGGACTGATCATTGCTCGATTTCCTCAGTTAAGCATGGTGTACGGAGTATGGGGTAATGATCTTCTCATCCTGTACTCCGTACGGAGGAGCTCTGTACTTGTCGATTGTTCTTGGATCCCCCAACCCAGATACCTAGGTAGTGATGTACCTCTTCATACACGTCAATACACACCGGTAGATGGTAGTTCGTACTCCGGAGTATACGCAAGATCACTCCCGGGAGGATTGTATCCCGTCTCCGTGCTAATCTATTTCCTGCCGTTTACGGAACAGAGTAAACAAATAGTACCTCATTTTCCCATAGTTTCGACCTGTCTGGGCAGGGTCTACTCCGTACTCTGCAATACCTTGATACATCCTCCGTACTCCGTCTGGGAATGTCGCATGCTTCCAACAGGTGATGTGTAAAGTGTAGAACTCCTGCACAGTGGCACAGACCTTGTATACTCGCATATTCACCAGAAGGGATGCATCTGGTGGCTTGGTGCAACAACGCCCTATCAGCGCGTTAAATCATTTTCCTCATTTTTCCTCTCCCCTTGTTTTTTTTTGGCTTACCGTACGATCTATCTTCTGTCACTCCGTCTGGCGGAAAAAAAACTAGACTAGTCCCAACCAAAAGTACGTGGCGACGCTATGGTGTCGATCGAATCCTCTCTGCAGGTACGGTTAATATTCACCCTGCCGAGCGGAACGAGCACGGATCACAGTCTGTGAAGACCAAGTCGCGTGGCCGATACCAAGAACAGGTGCCTGGGACCATTTTAGCGTTGGACACGGAGTACGGGACAACCCTATGGGGTCTGTATCAGATAGAGGGCTCGGCCTCAGGCTTTGGGCCCAGAAGCCCGGACTACGGAGGATGTACCCGGTAGTCTGGATTGGGGGCATCTCCGACGGTATTTCGGTCTTACGGGATACATTACTACGGAGTACTGAAGCCACTTTTTGCCATGGTCCCTGCATAGTGAGGTTGGATATGTGCTGAGTACATATGTACCTCTACGTTGGGGCGTGATGTATCTTATCAATTGTGTCAAATGGGAGGTTTTCCGAGACCCTGGTGACCCGGAGTGTGGAGTGCAGAGTGCAGAGGACATGATTTCTCAGGCCTTGTCCATAACTCGCACCTGTACGAGGTACACTCCAGAACAGACCAATGTTAGCGAGAACAATGTCCCCGACTAACCCTCGAAATAGTGGTGTAGGAAGGTGGCTTGGTCATTGAGTCAACCATATTGTGAGCTTCAGCCTTCCGCTTCCGGTCACAGCCCAGACCAGAGCCCATGGTTGCCATTGGAGTCGTGATGTCAACGGTTTTGTGAGTGATCATATACAGAAAATCCTCCGGAGTCCAAATCCTCACTGCAAGGTGAAACAGACAGAATAGATGCTATTGGCTCAGAACCCCCATCCCCCCCCCCGTACTTAGTGATTCACACAATACAACTATTGGACATTGGGGGAGTAAAGTACTGTTACGTGCAGAGACTAAAAAACTACGAGTGGATATTCAATGCCACTTCCAGGGGTCACTTCACTAGGCCTTCCTTTTTCCTTTCCATTTCCCTCCCACACCCCCGTTCTTCTCGGACAAAGATATTTTCTTCTCTCTGGACCCTTGTATGGCCATTGAGGAACATAAGAAATTTCAGGAATTTTCTTTTTGTTCGACGTTGAATAAGAAATTTCTTCAGTTGCGCCCGCCTGCACTAAGGATATTTTCCAAACCCGCTTTTGGTCCCATCTTACCTTTCCTGTTCAACTCATTCTATTTTAATTCACTTTTTTGGCCTCGGAGATATCTTCCTTAAAAGTTTCCAAGCAAAAGCATGCCTCGTTCATGAGTCTCAACTTAGCGCCGAGTATGCGACCGAGTCCACGACCCATCTTCAGAGTCATCGGAGACACCAATCGAGATACTTGAGCGGAAAGTGATATGGACACAATGGCACTAGGGTTCGCTGCCGCCGCCGCAGCCTCCGCGTCCGACCTACACTCCAACCTAGGCTCAACAATGGCCGCAACTTCCTCCTCGTCCCTGGGCTCGCTCACAGACTACTCGACATACCCTCTGATGCGCCAGGGCGATCGCACCTACTTTCGCGACCCGGAGAATACCTACCCGCTGCCCTGCGACCTACCCGAGATCCACCGCCAAAGCTTGCGCACGTTGATGTTGCTGCGCGTCCTCGGCGGCCCGTTTTGCAACCCCCACTTGGCCAATCGGCCTCCCAAACGCGTCCTGGAGATCGCATGCGGGTCTGGTCTATGGTCCGGTCTATGCCATGAATACTTCGTCCGCCAGGGCCATCCCGATGTCGCCTTTGCCGGAATCGATGTCATCTCCATTGCGCCGGATCTGCGCAAGCAGGGAATGAACTGGCAGTTCAAACGCCATGACCTACGCCGAGCGCGCTTGCCCTTTCCAGACGACTATTTTGATTTCGTGTTCATTAAAGATGCCGGCATGTGTCCTTCCAGCCCGGCGCAATCTGCATCAGGATTGGGTGAACCTCTGCGGGTGCTGAAGTCTGGAGGTATCTTAGAAGTATGGGATTCAGATTGGAGTTTCCGCTCGCTGCTACCCAACCCGGCTCCGGCCCGCAAAGCCACCTCAAAAGAACAGGAGATCGCCGATACAACGGCTACCTATACATTCTCTCCCGCCACACCATTCACACGAGCGCAGAATAAGTTTCTGGTTGATTATAACTCCTGGGTGGAGAAGGCATTCGACCGCCTCAAATTAACAGCGCTCCCATGTGCGACTATCGGCTTAGCCTTCAATTCCGAAGTGGATTTGTTGGAGAATGTCGACAGTCGCCGCGTTGCAATCCCATTGGGCGACCTGCGCTGGGAGCGAGACGGCCAAGGCAAAGATTCCAAGGGCCGTCCACGAAAGGCCCTGACCCCAGAGCAAAGCTCAATCCGACGCACAGCTCTTCTCACCACAATCCAGATGATTGAAGGGCTGGAGCCGATCTTGATGGAGTCTAGCGGGAAGGGCCGTGACGAATGGGACCGATGGTGGGCTGCAATGACAGCCGACCTCCTGCAGAAAGGCGGACTCGCCAGCGGCGAGTGTCTCGAAGTGAGTGCCTGGTGGGGTCAAAAAATATGAAAACCCCTCGAGTCAATTCGGAGTTCCGGGCGAAAGTCAAGCAATGACCATTCTGCACTTTGTATTGGTGATACCCCAATTTTATTTCTGTCTTTCTGGGTTTCTAACATGCATATGATCTGAACATTTCTGGAGACGAGGTGAGAGCCATGGAAAGATTAGGCCTCACCTCCATATCGCTTTTTCAGCGTTCGGTACCGCTTCAAATAGTACCTAAGTTTTTTGTTTATCTTGTCAGTGCCCATCAACGCAAATGTCTTGTGCTGGGGGTGAAAAAAAGGGTCTTTGCATGATGCCATGATAATGAGGAGGGAATCTATGCACAGTGTATCTAGCCAGACACTCCATCATGGAAGCAATGTATAGAAGAATGACATATATGAATAATTCCACTATACCACATGACTGTAGCCCAGCAATGTACGTGGTAATGGGGTGGGGAACAAGCTCGGGTGAGATATAATAGGGAGGAAAGGGGAGGAACGTAGGGATAAATCTTACAGCGCTTCCACTTCTGTATAGAGCAGTTAGCATCAAATTCTTGACTCGACGAAATATTACAGTCGAGGACCTCGGCAAAAGACAACACCAACCTTTCTTCACAAACTCCGCCCTTGCTATTCCCTTGCGAATCTGTTCATCGTCGGTAATCTGGCTTTGGCTCGCAAACGCGCGGTGTAGCCGATCCCGGAAATACTGGTAACCCAGGGGGTACTCTCTACCTAAGAATAGGAGCTCTACTCCGTATATTTCGAGGTATTAGCTTGGACAGGTGATTTGTCTAGAGGTGGATTGTAAAGGTGCCATGGCGCATATAGCCGCATACCTTTGTAGACATTGATGACCTGTCGGCGCAGCTCGATGTTCACCATGACTGCCCCATCCAAAGATAACAAAGATAATTCGGGTAGTTTGTTAGGTGGGATGAAGGGCAGATGCGGTACAACAGAGGTGGTTAAACGGGGAGCTTCCAGGATTCGGAGATTATCGGTGACGTGCCGAGCGGAGTTCGTCCATGCTCCCGTGACATGGGTTTCTCCTTACATTACATTACCACTTTTTGGTCAATTCAAATCCTCGCGATATCAATTGCATACTTGACTTAGAGATGACAGTAGAGTCACATAAATATTTATCTAGAGAACCATCTAATACTACCTATACTGTAGCCCCGAGCCTAGGCGGGTAATCGCGCGGGGTTGTCGCCGATAGTGGCCCGAGCTTTCCCATTTATCGGTTATCGAAGGGCCGACCAAATCGAAAGTCTGGGGATGTTCTCCAATTTACGTCTCTCCACAACGACACGACAATGTTCGCCCGACCAGCTCTCAGAGCGCATCTCCCTGCCTCAATCTCTCCATATCCAAATGTCACCCGTCGTCTATTCTCTCAAACCTCCCCAGTAACCTCCGGCGGCCAAAATGTTGCGCATTCGGCGATAAAACCGATCGATGCGCGATGGCTCACCATGACCAAACGGAGGATTGGGAAATGTTTGATGTTTGGGATGAATCCAGCTCAGATTGAAGAGGGGGGAAAGATTTTGCAGCAATTGGCTGGGGAATGGCGAGAATTGATCGCTGGAAGCGAGGGATTCCTCACGGATAAGAACCGGCGCGCTCTGTTTCGTCATAATGTGGTCTGGGGAGAACAGGTAGGAGTCTGATGCATAGACAGTTTAATATAAATTGGGAGAAAAAGTTGCTGATGCTAGGTTTCTTTGTGTTGGCTTAGGATCTGATGGTGAGAACATCCGTACCCCCCTGGCTGTTGCATTTGCTGTACATACAACCTCGGATTTCTGGATCAACACTAACATGGGAACTAGGGTATGGCTCTTATCTCTATTTCTTTTGTCTGCTCCCTGCGAGCGTGCTAGTTATGCAGTACTAACACATCCATGTAGGTCACGTCAACAACGTTACCTATGTCCGATATGCCGAAACGGCTCGAGTCAACTGGACACGCAAGATCGGGACACACATTGATCCCGCAAACAAAAAAGAATGGACCAACATGGTTAGCTCCAAGGGAATCGGACTGATTCTAAAGAGTATCAAAGTGGACTATAAATTTGTACAGTATCCTAAGGACCTGAACCCGCATGTCTGGGACAGGATCTAAATAATCCAATTTACTAATTGTTGCGCAGCCTATGGAATCCCCCGACAAAGTCACTGTCTACCACAAGTTGATTGAAGACTCGTCTGGGCATCTATCATCCCAATCAGTCTTCCGGTTTGAACTCATGATCCTTTCTGAAGCCCACCAACGCCCTGCTGCTCGTTGCTTCGAGGATATTGTGATCTATGACTACCCGAAGAACCGCAAGGCCACTGAATTCCCACCATTTGTCAAGGAGCAGTTCGAGATTATCTGGAAACTGCAAGAGCAGGAAAAGAAGGACTGGATTCAGCGAATTGCAGATATTGAAAACCGAGTCCGTACTCTTGAGCTTGAGAGCTGGGATGCGGCCGATGCTGTCGAGGACCACGGATCTGCGTCGCAGTAATTAAAGTTGCGCGTTCATGTGGAGCTGCGAAGGAGTATGTTCCTTTGCTAATCTTTCGGCCACTTGATTAGACAGATGCGGTTCTCTGCGCTTTGTACATACGATTTGTCTCAAGTGTGTCCAACAGATAGCTCAGGCGAGGGTTGTCCATTTGGTTATATTGTCAATAGAGGCAGTTGAAATGGATTAGAATATCATGTTTAAAATGAGCTTGGTTTTCAACTCAGATCTTATTGGTACAGGATTGGCACTTGCGAGCCTAAGCCTGAGAACTCAGGAGTAGCAATACCTCTTCTCGCTTTTTTAATGATTTCTTTGGATGTCATTGGGGTGTTTCTATATCAATATTTCTGATATCGTCAAGCAGCAAGTCACCCGCAAATCATTCTATTATCACACGTGGTTCGCATTCCTACCGGTGAAAGCAACAAAAACTCGACTTTCAATATTACCAATCGGGCAACTCAGAGCTTCAAGCTCTTTGCAATCTCAATCCCCTCTGCAATAGATGCTATCCGGGCATCGATCGCATACCCCTCGCTTTCCAGCTTCTGCAACTCAGCAGAAAGATCTGACACCGGCACCGTGAAACATTCAATAAACTCGTTATCCTCAAGTTCCGGCTTGGGGTTCTGATTCTCTGGAAGAGACATGTCAACCTGAACATAGACCAGGTTGAGATTAGCGTTGCAGAATCCCGGATCTAAATAGGACATCTCAAAGTCAGCGAATCCTCAATGACAAAACAAAAAAATAGACCCACCATTGTACATGATACCACTAGTTCTATTTGCCACGCCAATATACCCAGTTTCTTCCTTCAACTCTCGAACCGCAGTCTGCTCGATTGTCTCTCCTGCATCGATTAATCCTGCCGGGAGCTCAATGACGACCTGGTCGATTGGGGGCCGATATTGCTTCTCCAGAAGGATCTCACAACCACCCGGTTTGTTCAGAAGAGCGACAATGCTGACCCCGTCGACCTGGGAGTCTTTTGGTCTTGTCTATAAATATGAATCTGATTAGGTCGTTGTAATCAGATCTATGTACAAGGAGAAAATGTGTACCTGGCGCTCGGCAGACTCCCAATCTCTCTTGACCCCGTGGGGATCGATGTAATGCGTTATCACTAATCGCTTCCACTTGGCTTCTTGGGAATCCTGAAACTGTCATGAGTGGTGCGAATAGTATCGTCGGGCTAGGAGCACATACCAGGGGCTCTCGCGAGAGAAATGTGGACTTAGTCTGCGACATTTTATACGTGACCCTTCCGACTGTGGTTGTAGGAATTGACTTGGGTGATTTCTTGGAACCTCTAGGTTAGGTGTCACAAGGTTGCGGCTCTGAATGATATCCGTGGGTCTGCTCAGGTAGACCCCCACGCCAGGTCCCGCACGATGGCGATTACTAATATGGTACAGGTGCGACCTCGGTTTGGCAGGTGCCTATTTCAACAACAGTACGTTACCCTCATGGTTTCCTAGGTGTATTTACATGAGTATTTTTGATGGTTGTATAGCGTGAACAGGGAATAGAAGAGGAATAACATTTCACTAATACCTATTAGGTGGTTTGGCTGTCTTCGTGTCAATGACACTTATTCCGATGCTCGTTTATGTGCTAAGAAGCCACTAAAATTGATATTGTCCATTCCAGTTGTCTATTTGTCTATCTTATCTTCGCTGCTTTAGCGGGGCCATGGATTCAGAGAGCCTAGAATCCCGCCTCTAAATGTTCTCCGGGGCAGCAGATTTTTACCTAGACGCCTCTTGATAGCTGACCGAGAATTAATCTGGGACATAAGATACGGTGCGCCTCTAGTGATCCCTTTGATATCGTCTTGATGCTCAATTAAAACCGGAAAAGCATAGTGTGTAAAATCCAAAGAGAAAAGAACAAACTTGGGTTATGGTGGCTGATATCTGCCTAGGCTGAAAGATTGAAGCCCTGGAATCTTCACATTACAAGATGCCACTCGCACAGACCAAATCATGAAGGTAAGTCAAAAGAATCTTGCTTCGAATTTAAGTTAACAATAAGCGGGGGATGGAATGTAAACCTGGGGTTCTAGGTTTGTCCCGCCGAAGTATGTACGCTTGGATACATATTATCCATCTACATATTGTGAAGATTGTTATATATCCCTTGTTCATTCCTTCCACATTTCATACACTGCTTCGGAGCTCATTCCTAACCGGTTACAGAATCAAGGTGAAACAAGGGAATAAAATGTACATTTCGCTATTCTGACCCTCCAAGTGAAATTTGCGCGTACGGGCGTATACCACTCGTATCTTTCGAATGAAATTGTGTTTTATGACATGTTGGATTCGGTGTAGATTCTAGGATGTACACTCGGTGTGTAGATATCCCCGATGCAGGAAACAGCGTCATGTACTCCGTAGCACCACGGATACTACGGAGTACGTGCACGTGGTGTAAACGTTCTACCTAGGTTCCTGGCCACTGTGCTAACTCGATGCGGCCAGAGTAAACTCTAAGCGCATTTGGACCCACGAACTACCCTGTATGGAAAATTGAACAAACTAAAAGACAGAACGTTAAAAGGGCCCAGGACGCACATACAAATCCACTTTACAAGCTATCTCCCAGGATCGATGATTCTAAAGTGCATCCATGGATATTTATTCTTTGCCTTTGGCAACTACTGACCCATGAGGGCGGTACATGCACTTGAAGACTCTGCCGAACCAGGACATGGATGCCGGAACCAGCAGAAAACCCGAAATGATCGACCGTAACAAGCCGAATTTGATCGGACCCAGGTAAAATCCGGTTCTAAAAAAAAGGCTAGGGGGCACGCTAAAACAACGCCAGTATGAAGAGGTTACCATCAATTGAGTAATTTTTTGGGGGGGAGGGAATATTCAACTTCAAAACTTAGAAGTGCAAAGCGCTAAAACTAATCAATTCTGAGGTGTACAAAAGAGGTAGGACTCACCGCATGAATCAAAAATCACCCAAAGCCATCACGGCTGTCGGGCCGATCTTTACTAAGTTTGTGGCTGATCTACGAAACCCTGCCAAGCCTGGGTATCGCATAGGAGGGGGAAGATCGGAAAGGGCCAAGACTGTAATTTGCATGTTTCCTCTCAAATGTCCTATGTTTTATGGTGCATGTAGCGCATTAGCCTGCGCCATCAAGGCATGTCCTCGAACACCACGTTTTATAGATCCACCCAGCAAATCTGTGGATTGTTTTATGTGCGGAGCTTTCAGGAGGATGCACGAGATAGCCGAGCATGTGATGATCGCAGCGAGAATGTGGTCAGCCTTGTTAATATGTTGTACACACAAGCTTTTCTGTTTCCCATACCTATGTATCTCCCATGGTTTCTCTGCCCAGTCGCGTCAATACCAACAAGCACATTTTAATCGGCAATCTATCACATCATACGGAGTACCATGAGGATTCGTAACGTTTGTCGCAAGTCTGTTGCAAGGATGACCCCGCAGCAGACGGGTCAAGGCCTGGTCGATCATCAACTGGATACGGAGTACGGAGTAGATGGTTAGCAAATAGGCACCAATGATCTGAACGGGTGTCCAAGTTGATCTGTAGGGTGCAGTCTGCACGGAGTACAACGTATGTTGTACGAAGTACGAAGTATGAAGTACTCCATCGCCTCTAGCTTCTCAGCGCTAGTCCGAGGAAAAACCTCCATCCGAGGCAGGACCGATTCGGTAACATTCGTCAGATTTCAGAAAGCAAAGAGCTTAGGATTGGTCGACGTGTAAGTATCCGCGTTGCATGACTTGGCAACCGTAGGTGAGAGCGTGACCTGTCAACAGTAAAAGAGGATTGTCAAACACATTCTTTAACAGGGAAAGCTTGGCGGTGGGTTGGGCCCTGGGATTTTCCATGCAGAAACTCCAGATCGACAAAGAAGCCACGGGAATACCTAAGGCACAGCCTTAATACCAGCTTTGGCGGATGCGAATTTGCAGTCGTTCTCAGGTACACAGTACCTCGGTGGCCTAAGGGCCGATGGTATTGAACCTAGGTACCGCCTACCCCAAAAGTACCGGTGATCGACAGGCAGTGACAATACCAATACCAGCTCTGTTTCTTTTCGACCTCATACAATTCCACCTGGGCACTTTTCCATTTCCCCTTCACGCTTCCCGTAGAGCATCGTCTCTTGTCTCTCTCTCTTTTTTTCCTTTTTCTTTCTCTTCTTTTTCCCTTTTACCTTCGACTCTTTTTCTTTCCCATCTTCATTATATCACGACTTACACCACATCCTCACTCCTCACATCATCCAATTTTAGTCCGTTTTCGCCTTTTTCCTGGTCCCAGTCCTTGGCTTCATCCCGCCAAGCTGACTCGGACCTGGGTTTCGGGCTCCCTCGTCCATGCCACGCTCCGCTGCGGCTAGGAAGAACCAGAGCAATCGGCAGGAGAATGGCGTTGTCGGTCCCGGCAAGAAAGTAACTAAGCAAAGGTCAAGCGGCCATCTGAACGGCACCTCGGGCAACGGCTCTGCTACCGGTCCGGGCGCGTCTGCTCACCTCGATCTAGCTTCGGTACGGTCTACGAGCGACACGGCCGTTGTATCTCCGACAGCTTCCGGCAAAGGAGGGGATACCACGAAGGTAGATGGCAATGTGCGTGGAATGTTGAACGGACACAGCAAGGGTGCAGAAATGGCATGTGCGGAGGAAGTCGACGATGTGTCCCAGAACGGGGGCATGGCAGGCCATGGTTCTCGCAATGGAAACTCGAAACGCTCCGGATCCAATGCCTCGATCAATCCGCTCCAGCTCGCATCCACCATTCTGAAGTCGTGCCCCATGTATGACACCATCGCCATCTTGATTTTTCTGCTGCAACTTCCGCCGATGGTCTTGACTCTGGTTCAGTTCTTATTCGCCTCATTGACTTTCATGCCTCCGAGTGGCGCCGCAGCCGGTTCCTTATCGTCGAACTTTGATATCTTTCAGGGTCCGGCTGGAACGCCATCTCTGGGGACTATGATTGCGATGGATGGGTTCTGCATACTGCTCTGGGGCCTCTTTATGTGGACATGGGCACAGAACTTCGCCATCGATCTCGCTCATGTCCAGGTTGCTATCACCTTGGGTGGCGGGGGTTCCGGGAAGAACGGCGGGGTTAACGCTCTCTGTGTCGGAATTGTTCTGCTTCTTCATCTTGTTCGCAGCAAAGGCATTCAAGACTTTGTTTTGGGTCATCTTGTCTCTGCTAAACTACTCAGTCCCGATATCCTCTCTCAATATTCGCACCTGTTACCCGCCGAGTTCCGACGCTCCGAAGCACAAACTTCCCCAAGCTGGCTTCGCAGCCTTCTTGCGGTGCACATCCTAGCACAAGCCGGAACCGCAATGGCACGACGTTCGATGGCCAAGAATCGGTCACCGACACCGTTACGGGCTGGCAAGCGGGGTGATACCGAGGCTTCTGCGGGGTCACAAGGACAAGCAGATTCTGCTCTAGAATCTGCTGCTAGTGTTTCGTCTTCTTTCGTTGGGCCTGACGGTCAATTGAAGGACGGAAAGGATCGTTTTACATCAGCCAAGAAACGCAGACGGCAAGCCAATCAAGTTCGGAGCCGTCAACCGTTCTGGGCTGCTCTCGCCAGTACAAAGGTCACGGTTATGCGAGAATATGAACATTCACGAGCTACTTCCAAGACGGCTCGCAATATCACAATGACAGAGGAGGATCTGCAAGGCGTTTCTCTCGACGATGGATTAGTATGGATTACGGATGTGGACAGCTCCTCGATCAAATTTGCCGCGGGTGAATTTACCGATGACCCCGCTATTTCCGGCTCCTTTGAAGCCGGGCGTTTAGAGGGGGACATGGAACCGTTCTACGTCTGCGTCAACGGTGCGCTCTGGGCCACAGCTTCGATCTGCAGGGTTTCGGATGCCAAAGGGCCGAGTGTGGTTCAATGGCGTGGTGAAATCGCTGGACTTGCTCCTAATTGCGCGTACACCTGTGCATTTGTGCGAAGTGATACCGATGAGGAAATCTGCGCCATGAGTGTCAAGACTCCTATAACAACTGACACAGAGCAAGGTATGTTGATATTTTAAGGAACTGTTTCTTTCTGCTGGTATTGATTGGTTACATAGTGGTCTCCGCAGTATCAACACCCCCGCAGCCGACTTACCGTCCATCATCCCCCACAACGACGCTCAAGAACTCCATCAGCAACGCGGAGTCCAAGCTAAACGAAAAGCGCAATCGCTTGAAGAAGACGAAGAATGACCACAAGGCTGTCATTTCGAAAATTCGGAAAGAACTAGAGAACTTCAACACTCGCCTCCACAGCGGAAATGACGAGAATCGGCAGAAGCAACGCTCACTTCAATTGGAACGAAACATTCGCCAAACCGAAGAAGCCACTGCGGCGCTCGATGTACAGCTCGACACCATGGAAAAGGTCCCTGAGGAGGAGATGGAAGAATGGACAGCGCATAAGGCGGATTTCGAACGTGAAGTGGAGCTTTTCAATTCGACCAAGGAAGAGGTTTCTGCTGCTCGTACAGCTGCCGCTCAGCAGGTGGCAGCACTGGAGTCGGAACTGAATCAGGCTATCCAGAAGCGGGAACGACTCCAGGGTCGCCGTACCCGAGTGAACGAGCAGTATGAGCGTATCATCTCAGCCAATGCCCAAGGCTTGAATGAGAGAGAACGCCGGGCCGCAGAACAATTTGCCAGAGAGCAGGACCAATCGAAGATGGAGACCAACTTCCATGAGCAATTTGCGAGCATCAGCCAATCTGTTCAGGACTTCCAGTTACGCACAAGTCAACTCTGGCAGCAGGCAACTGCAATCGAGCAGTCCATTCAGCAACAGCAACAGCAGATGCTCCTCGAGTCTGGTCCTCTCACTCCCGAAGGCAATCTACCAGGCACTAACCCTTTCCCCGAGACCAGTGGTCCGTTATTCAACGCGTCTACGACCATTGCGCCTACTGCTCGATCTTTGTTGGGTCTCAGCTTTCCCCCTGCGAGATCTAGTCCACTGCAGATCTCGTCTTCGCCAGTTCACGAAATGCCGTCGAATCCAACGAGCCCTTCGCAGGACCTACCCTTCCTCCCACAGTTTCCAACGTCTCCCATCGGTAACGTGGGCTCATACTTTGGGTCGGAAGTCAACCACCGGGACCGTTCGTTCTCAAATCGCTCTACTCGCAGCCAATTTGACTCTGAGTTCCTGGACACAGCCCGTCTGCCGCCTCTCCAGCTCGACCTAGCCGAATTACTTGGTGAAACCAAACCTCGCTCTGGGTTTGACGGAAATGGCTTTCTGCTTCAGGGTGGTCGCCCAATTCTGAGTCCTTTCCAGCGAGCAGTGAGTCGAGGTAGTGGCACTGGCAGTGGCGGCAGTGGTGGCAGTGGAAGTGGGACCGGCAGTCCGCACTCGTCGCGAGACTAGTTTTGGGCGGTTGGTCTCATGATCTGATGTCTAGCTACGCTGCCACATCAGTGCTCGATCTCGACTTCCTGCTCGTCTTTCGAGAAATGGTCTTAGGTATTGTGCGTCCGTGCTTTTAGTTCCGTTCGGTTGGTGTCAACTTCTTTCTCGTCGGCCGATGCTGTGATGGCTCCTGGTCTCTTGGGTTACTGTGGTACTGCGGCACGTGTCTCGCGATGGGATAGCGGCTGGATGGTTCCGATGGAAGTGAGATACATGGCAGTTGTGTTCTTAACACCGACAAAATGTGTTCTATACTCGGTTCTTGTATACTCTCTCTTTCACAAAAAGCGTAGACGCATCAATATCATGAAAGCATTTCTCATCTCCGTCACCTGTGATTACTGGAAAATCGTATAGTAAATAGTGTGTGTGTGTCTAGGTAATTCAAAGTCTATGTACAGAACAAACGCCAAGTTCCCATGTATATTTACAATCCTTATCCATCCAAGCCCAAACAAACACAGACATGCCGGAGTCTTAGAGAACCAAGTTCAAAGCTCACCTCCCATCTTCCAGAACTTGGTATTTGCATATGTTAAACAAAGGTGCTCAGGTGAGTGTTCATTCAACTCTGCACCATCCTGAGTCAAAACAGACTCAGAGCCCTCAATTGCGCGAACAACAGTACCGAGTACAATCGAGTGATCCTGCACATCAATCTTCTGCGGATGCAGGGCACATTCAAATACGAAAGGGAAATCAGCACGAGTATCAGCAGCGGCTGATTCCCCTCTCCGCTTGAGAATAGGTAGTGGTTTTTGAGAGAGCCCTTCTTCATTCGTAGTAGGCAAAGCCGCAAACTCAAACTCCCCGTGTCCGCTCAATATAGCAGCGAGAGTATTATTTCCCTTAGAGAAGTCTCTTGCGAGGGTAGCAGTCGCCGGCCCCGGTGCAAGCAAATGAACTAGGAACCTGCGCGAAGCAAGTAGCGCATTCAGAGTTTCTGATGGGCGGCGCACGTTGAACGAGATCACCGGATGGGGAGTGAGGGTAACGGTGCTAAAAGAGGAGACGGTCATGCCGCGGAAGGAGGTTGTATCTTCTGGGCCGGAGGGATCGGTTGCTGTGATGATTGCGACGGGGTAAGGGACTCGACGCATGAGGAGGCGGACTTGGTCGGATATAGATGTTGAGGATGATTGGGGCGGTTGTTGTACATTGCTTTCGTGGGATGGAAGAGTCGTCTTCCCTGTGGGATTCTCCTCTTTTAAAGATACTGTAGCATCGCTGGTATATCGTCGTTGATCACATCGTGGTCGGTATTCAGTATTTGGTACAAGTGGAGAGCTTCGGAGGGATAGAGATGTGCCCAGGGCTCGGGGTGTGTAGTTCTTAATGAATGACAGCTCTAAAAGACGCCATTAGTACGCTGGATAGAATTTCTGGGAGATATGTCATGGAACCCTACCTCCGAGCCCTGTCCGAGCAGCTCCATGCGCGACTCGTGGAATTACAAGCTTCATCCCGGCCTGGAATTGACGGGGCTTTCGAAGGCGCTCAGGGAATCACGCAGGATACAAAATCACAGATATTCCGACTCATCCAATTCATGTCTAGATCAGAGGAGAAACCAAAGAGACACCAGAGCCATAGGACATGAAGTCATCCGAAGTTATGAAAATCCCGAAATCATAAACCCGCTTACATAACCCGCGATAATTTCTCTGCTTCGGGCTCAACTTCGAACCTCCGCATCCTCCCCGATAGCATTGCGGCCCCGTCAATCTCCGCCGACCTCGATAATCCTTTACGAATAATTGCATTGGCCTTGAAGAACCCACCCATTCGAAATGTCCATGCACACCTCCCTCCGCCGCACCGCGGCCACAATCACCAACTCAACAACCACCATTCTCCCTACAAGACCCACGCAATCAAGCGGCACAACCTTCGTCTGCTCGCAATGCCGACACGCAACACTCCTCCGTCGCCCTAAGCGCCCTTACACCTTCACACAGCTCATCACGCTCTCGGACGGCAGCACCTTCACCCACCGCACCACCTCGCCCGCCCCGATCTACCGCTCCACGCGCGACACGCGCAACTCCCTCCTCTGGAACCCATCCAGCAGCAAGCTGATGAACGTCGAGGACGACGAGGCCGGTCGTCTGGCAGCTTTCCGTGCCCGATTCGGTCGCGGCTTCGATGCCAACACGCCCGTTGATGCCGATGCAGCCAAGGACCCTGTTGCTGCGAAGAAGGCTGAGGCGGATGCTAAGGCACAGGCTGAGGCAGAGCAGGAGGAAGAGGATAACCTGCTCGATTTGATTAGTGCTTTCGGTCAGAATGAGGCGCCACCCCCGCCTGAGAAGAAGGTTCCCAAGTTCGCCGGCAAGAAATAAGCATCGTAATCAGGTTGACCTGGTTTTGTGTCGGGAGTTGGGATTTTTTTTCTTTTGATGTTTCTTTTTCTTTGTCTTTGATCTTGTACAATATACATATGTCTGGTATGAGCCTGCTGTATTATACCAAGAATTCATCTTTTCCCTCATCCATGCTCTATATATATCGGCTTTACTTGAAGTCTCTCTGTTCCCCTTGAAGTCTCTTTTTCTCTCCACGGAGCCCCCTATCTCCTGTTTATTGTCTCCGAGAGGATTTTATCTTGTCCATCCTCTTCATCGCTCATGGGCACACTACTACCTGTTTACGCTCATAAAGACCTCACAAGGATCTCACACAACCCCACCAGAAGCTAAACTCTGTGAGTCTGGCTATAGAAATATCGAGAACCATATTTAACTTGTATATCCATATCAGACTCCTGACGGGGACATTGAGGACGTCAAACTCTGTATCTGGGGTCAAAGGTCCGGGTATTCCGAAGGCCTCTATAATCCTCTTCACAATGCACTCGTTACAGACGATGTTACCAACGGACAACCTCAAATAAACAAATTGAGAGCTTTATTATCAAGCGAGACATCATAACTATATCCAAGGAACAAACCAGAAAGGGCAATACCTAGAACCACCCAGTCTATGAATGGCCTGTTGCGCAGATGAATCTGACATTGGCTGAGTCTCAGAGGTCGACGGCGATTTCTGTCATTTCGTCGGTGGATATCCCTGATCTGAATGAACCTACGTTATTAGGAGTTGTTGGAAATCTTGTTGGGGATATAGTGGAAGGTGAATGTCATACTGTGCTGATTTCAACAAGGGTAGCACTGCGTATCGATTTATATTGGGTATTTCCAATTCGCGACGGACTACTTACAGAATGAGGTACTTGTCAAGTCTCTAGTGGAATCAGATATAGACGTAGATTTCACCAGGAATTGCGAGATGTTCAGTATAGACTTGGTATTTGCAGCCCAGTTATACACAGAAAGATACCAGGTGCAGCCTTGATAGTAGCCCTGGAGTATATGGCTATCATAGAGCTAGGTGACGCACTACAATGGACGGTTTTATCGACTGTTGTCCACGTCTCGGTATCGCATCTAATCCGTGCGGCTGTGAGAGATTAGATGCAAGTGCTCATCTTCGGGGCTGCAAGTGATGAGTACAGGATTAGTATCAGTCTAACGCAGGAGAAAGGACAGAAGGGCTAGGTATTGACGAATGCAGTGTCTATTGGCCACTGCAAAGAATGAATTGATTTGCTACAATACGCGAACAGTGGTATTCGGAGTGAAGCGAGAATGGAAGAAAAAACGACAAAGCTTGCTGAAGACCATCATAAGTTGCAGCATGGCATAAACAAACATGAAGAGAGGGATATTCCATAATGAATACAAAATGAGACACAGTAGAATGCGCTGCTTTCGAATATTAAGAACCAGCATCCGTAGTTCAGAGCAGCTCAGCATAGGGGTTATCAAGCACCATCCTCAGCAACCAGTGGCGCCGAGTCTGGGCCCGATCCTGTAGGCTCTGCCGGGGCGGGTGTCTCATCTGCCTCAGATGGAGGCACATAATAGGGGACACCCTCCTCGCCAGCATCTAGGCGCAAAAGGAATGTCTCCCAAAGTTCGATCAACTATGGGTGGTTCGGGTTAGATAGATGCTACATGAGATAAGGCTGCTGGAGTTTTAAGAACTTACCTCCTTTTGGGCCTCGACTGCGCTTTCGAGGAATGTCTCCACGCCAGACTTGAAATCCTCCACCTTCTCTTTTTCGAATCGCTGCAATTCATTTCTCATAAGGCGGCCCATATCCTCAAAGACCAGTCGTGTTTGATGGACTTTTCGCTCTGCATCTGCGACGTCGGCGTTGGCTTGGTTCAAGCGGTCTTGCTGAGTCTTGCCCTGGCGAAGGAGCTTATCTTGAGTATTCTTGCGTTTTTGGAGGTCAGACTCTGCTGCGTGCCAAGTGTGGAAGGCCTTTTGGCGCTGGGTGAAAGCCATCTTGACACTTCCAATTAAACGAATATATTCATCGATCGTGATGCCGAGAGTCAGAACATCCTGCTGCGCCTGTCGGTCATAAAGTTCCCGGATCCGCAACTGAAGTTCGGACAGGCCTTCCAATGGATATGAGAGAGCTGGAGACAGCTCTACAGCGGATAGAGCATGTAGTGAGCTCGAAAAGTCGCCTGCGGCCTCGGCAAGTCCCTTTCGTTGTAATATCACAGTGTCCATTGATTTCATTAGGGCCTTCAGCTGGTTCTCCAATGCATCCAAGTAGATCTTTCTGTCATGGAACCACTACATATCTGTCAGTAGGCAAGACCAAGATATCAAAAATGTATCACTTACGTCGTCGTGTTCCACAAACTTGCTTCCTCCACCAACGGAAATACCGAAGGAGCTGAGCATTCCCTTACTTGGGCCAATATCAGGCTCCCGATTTTCCTTATTCTTAACATCAACATTGAAAGCTTCACTTTCCAAGAAGATTTTCAGGTCGCCATCATGTTGAAGAATATGATGACCGGCAATCTTGTTTAGCATTCGTTCCAAGGCAGCTCTCCTTGACTCCACAAAGTTGGTATCGAATCGGCCAACTGCTTGCTTCTCGGGCGGGGGCGCAACAACCACACCGGGGTTATTGGCGTGCAGGGAGTTGTAAAGCCAGAGGAAATCACGGTATCGGCGGCTGACGGTAAATTCGGGTTGGCGATAAGCCTTGGATGTTGTCTGATCATGCCAATTACTGTCAGTTTTTTCTTTGCCGACCCGTAGGCTTCACGTCTACATAGTGGGCTCCAATCACCTTTGTCGAAACCTGGTAAACGATGTGACTGCTCGTCAGATCTCCCACTTTGTGCGGATCTCCGACATAGATCTGGAAGGATGGCTTTGCAGCCTGTTCCACACTCATGCTGGGCTGCGTCTGTCTCTTCGGCCCATCCCCTTCCACGGGCGGTTGCACAGGCGGGGGTCCTCGGAAACTTGCGCTTTCCCCCTCCAAATGGGCAGGGTCCGCTACCCCCGCTCCGGTAGAAGCCTGGGAGGGTGGGGAAAGTGGTCGCGCGCTACGTCCGGCAAATGGCTCCTTCTGAGGCGGTGCCGGTGCCTCATCTGCGGGTGTCGGGGTAGGCTCGATGGGCGCTTCTCCCAATGGGCCGAGAGGGTCGACGGAATCATCGACAGATTCGAGCTTAGTGGCCTGTGCGCTGATCTTGCGTGTCCCTCGAGGACCTCGTCTTCCTGGTGCCCGGACAGCGGGTGAGCTGTCTGACGCGGGGGTTTGTCCGGCTGCTATATGGTTGAGTGCGCTTAGTGAGGGGTCGTGGAGAAAGCAGACGAGCCACAGAAAACCTACTGTCTCCTTGAGTATCGGGTTTGGAGCCCTCGCTGGGCTTGAACTGCGAAGGCTCATCTGCATCCTAAATCAGACCGCAATTCAAAGAGCTGTGGTTTCATGATTGCTTACCGCCCCACGGGGAGTCTCCCGAGTCGAGATCCATTGTTACGGATTGAGATCAAAAGTGATTGGAGAGGCAAAGGACGCAAATATGAATCAAGAAATTGGCAATAATGGTTTGAATGAAGCTTAGTGCAGTAGTTGGCGAGGGAGAGCTCGTAGTTGGAGTGGAGGCCGATCCGCATTCCTTAGTCACTCACGGGATCCGGGGCCACCTGGGCTGTTGTCCACAAGGTGGCCTGCTGGTCTTGAAGATTGCGCATTACCACCACTCTTTTTATTGACAATTGACAATATTAATTGATGCTATGGAAGCTATTAGGGTTTTTCTCCGTCGGATATATGTGACTTAATGCTGCCCAACGTTCAATCATCTCTACAACGCCCATCTCGACTAGCTTGTTTTCAACGCCAATACGTCACATCATTTAAATTGGAGCTTTCTTCATATCGCGGCAATCAATCCAAAAATTTCCAGCTCGAATCACCCAATATAAGAGAAAGTCATCAGAAACTGCGCAGGACTTATTTGATCCAGGGGAGTCCCAGCTTGTGCATTTCCACAGCCAGCTGGAACAGGTAATCCAGGCTCTCACACTGAGTCTTTGCCTTGGCGGTAGTATCGCCCCAGACATAACTGTAGGTACCAGCGCATTAGTATATGCACGATTGTCGCATGGACTGGGTTGGCATGACTTACATTCCGTGCCTCCGAACAAGGACCGCATATGTGTCTGGGTACTTGTTCATAGCTGCCTCTAGGCCGCTGGTGAGGTCCTCTTCGAAAGCAGTGTTCTCGATAATAGGAATCTTCAAAGTATCGAAGAATCCGAGCATGCCCTTGCCTTTGCCGCGAGGAATGCCCTTGATCTGCTCAATGTTGTTGATCTCAAAGCAAGCGTCAGGACCCTTCTCCCGCTCCACTAGCAGGGTGACCAGAACCGCCCATTGCGAGTGAGTGTGGATGCAGCAGCCAGCACCCTGCTCAAAGGCAGTCAGGAACAGCGGGGTACAGGCGGAGGGGTTGAGCTTGAGGGGTTTGCGGATGTAGCTGCGGTCCGAGGGAGGGTACTTAGGGGTGGGCCATTGGAGTACGAAGATATTTTGAGGCTGAATCAATTCCTTCTGGACTCCAGATGGGGCGATGAATATGTGGTCACCTTGGCGGATTGAGGCCTAATTTCCGTCAGCGGGGTATCCTTGCACTTTTTTTTTCTTCGCGATATGAGCTTACACCACCTCCAGTACCAGTCACCCATCCCCAGTTGTAGAATTTGCGGCAGAGCTCGGGGATCAGGTTGGCTGGGTGTTCGGGATCATCGGATTGGACTAAGTGGTCATTGTTGTCAATGGTTGCGACGGCTTGATCTGTGGAGCACATGGTGGGCTGATTAAAATAGATTAGCAACCCTGTGCAGATACCTCTCCAGGTAGATGTAAGGAGTGAAGCAATTTCAAGGTAGGGAGAGCACTCACCTATTGGCAAATATCGGATTCAATTGCGCAGACTTGTGTTCCTGAGATGAAGTTTGCGCGAGTGCCGAGCAACCAATGATTGATTGGGCGGGGGGAACAATCGGCGGGGATCTGCGTTTTGAATGCATTGGACACATTGGCAGTGGACACAGTCACTACGCCATTCATATCTGATCGATCCATAGCAATGGCTCACGTTGGAAATTTAGAGAGGAAAAAAGAGAGAATTAACAAAAAAAAAAAAAAGATCAAATCCTCCAGTACTCTCCAGCTCTCAACATCGAGCGAATTGCAGTCAATCAAGCATATTTAACGTCGACGCGTAGAATAAGATCGAACCTGTGTGTACACGCCCTAGTCCCGATTGGGTAGCTTAGTGAAGAGGCCACCTGGACCTTCCTCCAGTGTCCGCTTTGTATAAAACCGCCTCCTCTTTTCCTCACCTTGGTGTGCGCTCCACTTTCATTCCTTCCGGGTTTTTGTACAAGATGCGCTTTAATACTGCGTTCACATCGGCTCTGGTCTCCTCTGCCAGTCTCATGGGCTATGCCCATGCAGAGGAGGAGACTGCGGATACCACTGTCATTGAGAAGCCTGCCTTCACAGTATGTAAACAACAGCTCTCTTTGTTCTTCTCTGCTGACTCAGGTTTCTTTCTACTAGCCTACCAGTCTCAAAGCTCCCTTCCTTGAGCAATTCACCGATGATTGGGAGTCGCGGTGGAAGCCTTCTCACGCGAAGAAGGACAACACCAAGGCCGACGATGAGTGGGCTTATGTTGGTGAATGGGCAGTTGAGGAGCCATCTGTCCTCAAGGGCATCAACGGTGACAAGGGTCTGGTCGTGAAGAACGCTGCTGCTCACCACGCCATCTCCGCCAAGTTCCCCAAGAAGATTGACAACAAGGGCAAGACCTTGGTGGTTCAATATGAGGTTAAGCCACAGAGTAAGTAACCACGGCTTATATGTACTTGTGTCTTCATGTGCTGATCGCGATTTTCTTGTTCTAGACTCCCTCGTTTGCGGCGGTGCCTACCTCAAGCTTCTCCAGGAGAACAAGAAGCTCCACCAGGAGGAGTTCTCCAACGGCACTCCCTATGTCATCATGTTTGGTCCTGATAAGTGTGGTGCCACCAACAAGGTTCACTTCATCTTCCGTCACAAGAACCCCAAGACCGGCGAATATGAGGAGAAGCACCTTAAGACTCCTCCTGCTGCCCGCACCAACAAGGTCACCTCCCTCTACACCCTGATCGTCAACCCCGATCAGACCTTCGAGATCCTCGTCAACGGCGAGTCCAACAAGAAGGGCAGCCTTCTCGAGGACTTCAACCCTCCTGTCAACCCTGAGAAGGAGATTGATGATCCCAAGGATTCCAAGCCCACCGACTGGGTTGATGAGGCTCAGATTGCTGACCCCGAGGCCACCAAGCCCGCTGACTGGGATGAAGAGGCTCCCTTCGAGATTCTCGACGAGGAGGCCACTCAACCCGAAGACTGGCTCGCGGATGAGGCTACCAGCATTCCCGACCCCGAGGCCGAGAAGCCCGAGGATTGGGATGATGAGGAGGATGGAGATTGGCTCGCTCCTACTGTCCCCAACCCCAAGTGCGCTGATGTCTCCGGCTGTGGCACCTGGACCCGCCCTATGATCAAGAACCCCGAGTACAAGGGCAAGTGGGAGGCTCCTCTCATTGAGAACCCTGCCTACAAGGGTGTCTGGGCTCCTCGTAAGATCAAGAACCCCGCCTACTTCGAGGACAAGACCCCATCCAACCTCGAGCCTATGGGTGCTATTGGCTTCGAGATTTGGACCATGCAGAACGACATTCTGTTTGACAACATCTACATTGGTCACTCCGTTGAGGATGCTGAGAAGCTCCGCAAGGAGACTTTCGATGTCAAGTTCCCCATCGAGGAGGCTGAGGAGGAGGCTACCAAGCCTAAGCCTGAGATCAAGGAAGAAGGTACCACCGTTACCTTCCAGGAGGACCCCGTTACCTTCGTCCGCCAGAAGATCAACCACTTCGTTGAGCTCGCCAAGGAGGACCCTGTTCACGCTGCGAAGACTCTGCCTGAAGTGGCCGGTGGCCTTGGTGCGCTCCTCTTGACCATGATCCTCATTGTTGTGGGTGCCATTGGCGCCAGCAGCCCTGCCGCTGCCCCTGAGAAGAAGGGCAAGCAGGCGGCCAGTGCTCCCAAGGAGAAGAAAGAACAGGCTGTCAGCTCCTCGGCTGATACCAACAAGGGCGGTGCCACCAAGCGCAACACCCGCTCTTCCGCCGAGTAAATGCGATAATGGGAAGCCAAATATACGCAGAAAAGAATTCTACCCCCAATAAACCCAATCAGCGAAGAGTTTTGCATTTTGTTACCGTTACCGCAGTGATCCCCCTCTTGTTGTGTCTTGACCAGTGTTGTAGTCGGAAGGTTCAGTAAGAACATTGAAAGGAAGCCCGATTTGTATACTTCTTGTCTGCTGTATCTCGACTATTTTTATTCACCTTTATTTTTTTCTGGAAACAATTGCCTCGGTGCCAGTACCATTTAGCAAGTAATGTCATGAATATGACTCCTTTAGCCCTAAAAGCTTCTTCCGCACAGGTACTAGAGGGTTATACACAGCTTCCCAGGTCGTTGCGGAATCACCTTCCTAATCAAGCCCAGGATCGATCAAGGGCAGCGTCGGCGATTTGGCCGATCAATGGCCCACGCTCATTGGCTCAAAGCACCGAGCTAGCTTATCTGGGGGATTTGTATGGGGAAGATGACTAAGGCGGTTTACCTCGGGCCTGGGGTAAGGTACATTATGTGGTAGTTCCTTCACTCCGAGCCAGGGTTTACCTTTATATTCTACCGACTCTGTGTGTCCTTTCTCTAAATACCGCATTTCCTATTCCCTGTGTTTCTTCTCTCCTCAATTCATCATGGCTGCTCGTCGGTCCATTGCCGGTGCTATCCCCACTCTCCGCGCAGTTCCCCGCACGCCGGTGTCGGTGACTGCCAGAGCTGTGTCTTCATCCCGATCTCTCACAAGTTCTTCGCTTGCCAGCTTGGTCTCCCGTAGAGCCACTGTGCCTTGCTCATCACTTTCTGCCACTCGTCGCTTGCACGCAACAGCCCAACGCCTTGTGACTGCAACGACCTCAGCTGACTCCACTGCTACTGAATACCCGACAAGTCACCAAAAGATTGCCAACCCCATTGACACGGCTAACTTCATCGACAATGAATTTGTGTCATCTAAAGCAGTTAAATGGATTGATCTTCACGATCCTGCCACTAACAACCTGGTCACCCGTGTTCCCCAGAGCACGGATGAGGAGCTCAAGGCCGCTGTGAAGTCGGCCGAGAAGGCCTTCCCCGCCTGGAGAGCTACCAGCATCATGGCCAGGCAACAAATTCTCTTTAAGTTTACTAGTCTTATCCGTACTCACTGGGACCGATTGGCCGCGTCTATTACCCTTGAACAGGGTAAGACCTTCGCCGACGCCAAGGGTGATGTTCTCCGTGGCCTACAGGTCGCCGAGACCGCCTGTGGTATCACCACTCAGATGACAGGTGAGGTTTTGGAAGTAGCCAAGGACATGGAGACAAGAAGCTACCGCGAGCCGCTCGGCGTTGTGGCTGCTATCTGCCCCTTCAGTAAGTTGCATGTTAAAGATTACAACCCCTCATCACAGATTCTAACTATCACCAAGACTTCCCTGCCATGATTCCCCTCTGGTGTATCCCTGTTGCTACCGCAACTGGTAACTGTTTGATCATGAAGCCCTCCGAACGGGACCCTGGCGCTGCTATGATCCTCGCAGAGCTTGCCAAAGAGGCTGGTTTCCCTCCAGGTGTTATTAATATCATCCACGGCAGTGCTCCGACTGTGGACTTCATTCTTGATGAGCCTGCTATCAAGGCTATCAGCTTCGTTGGTAGCAACCGTGCTGGCGAGTACATCTACACCCGTGGCTCTGCCAACGGCAAGCGCGTGCAGGCCAACCTAGGTGCTAAGAACCACGCCGCCGTCTTGCCCGACGCCAACAAGAACCAGGCTCTTAATGCAATTGTCGGCGCTGCATTTGGCGCTGCTGGTCAGCGCTGCATGGCATTGAGCACTTGCGTTATGGTCGGCGAAACTAAGGAGTGGTTGCCTGAGATTGCCGAGCGGGCTAAGGCCCTCGTCGTAAATGGTGGCTTTGAAGAAGGTGCTGATCTCGGCCCTGTGATTAGCCCCGAGAGCAAGAAGCGGATTGAGGACCTCATCACTAGCGCTGAGGAAGAGGGTGCGACTATTCTACTGGACGGCCGTGGGTTCGCGCCCGAGAAGTACCCCAACGGTAACTTTGTAAGTTCATCTAGAGCAGTTTCTCTGACATATAACGCCAACTAATTATGTGTCTTGCAGGTTGGCCCGACCATCATCACCAATGTCACCCCCGATATGAAGTGCTACAAGGAAGAGATCTTCGGTCCCGTTCTCGTGTGTCTTAACGCCGAGACCCTGGATGAAGCCATCGATGTGATCAATGCCAACGAATACGGCAATGGTGCCGCCATCTTCACTCGCTCTGGCTCGACTGCCTCTAAGTTCCAGAAGGAATGTGAAGCCGGCCAGCTCGGTATCAATGTTCCCATCCCCGTTCCTCTTCCCATGTTCTCTTTCACCGGCAACAAGAAGAGTATTGCTGGCGGTGGTGCCAACACCTTCTACGGCAAGCCCGGCTTGCAGTTCTACACCCAGCAGAAGACCGTGACCAGCCACTGGAAGAGTGAGGATGCAGTCAGCACCAAGGCTCACGTGGTGATGCCCACCCACTCCTAAACGTTCTGGTGTCTGCCTTCCTTGCTTTCATGATTCTCCCTTAGCCCATCATGGATACTCTAAAAATGACCCCCTTGTTCAAAAAGGAAAAGCCTCGTGTATTTGGTGGATTACAATGAATGTATCCGAGCCATATGCTTGCTTTTATATGACAGCATTTGTGAACATGAATATGAACTACTAGATTAGACCGCGGATACAGCAGTCTAATAACATTGACTTTCGAATATGAAACAATGCCAAACATTTCGTGTTTCATTAATGCACGAGCCTCCTCATGGCACATCTAGGACTCTTCTCAACGTACTCCCAATACGCCTTATCATAGATTGAAAGAAAGAAGGGGGAAAACGAATCAGGTTGAATACTCCATTAACATATCGTTATAGCAAACTAATACAAGAGCCTGGTGCAACCGCAGAGCTTATACTCAGTACATAAAAAGCGAGGTGATCTTACTCAGCCCTGCGCTCCTTGAAAATGTAGACAAGTCTAGTAAACTCAACCTTGCTTCCCTTAGCAACCACAATACGACGAGTATGACGTCTCTCGCCGCCAACAGTCTCAAAGCCCCAGACCTGCTCAGCAGTCCAGCCAGACTCCACATTCCTCACAAAGCTCTGCAAGAACTCACCCTCGGCTTCCTCGGCAAGGAAGCCCTCGCTCTTCGAGCCATCGATAAGGATATCACCAGACAAGAACTTCTGCACCTTGGCATCAGCCTCGGGCTTACCGACCTTAGTCTGGACCTCGAGGACTGGGCGCACAACGCCGTCCTCGCCCTTGGCACCGCTGAGGTGGCGCGAGCGGCCTTGCAGCTTGCCGAAGATGTGGTCGACGTGCTCACGCTCTGCCCAGTCGAGCTTGCGCTCTTCCTTGGTGCCTTGGATGCCGCCGGTGATGGTTTGCTGTGCGTCGACGTGGTAGAGGGTGGCATCCTCTGCGTCTTTATATTCGTGGACGTCGATCGTCACTGTTGCGAGAGACAGAGTCTTGCGCATAATCCAGCCCATTCCTTGCTGTTTGGTTTGTTAGTTTGCTGTATAGGATTTATGGGCATAGGGCTGGGATAGTGCAGAGGGGAGGGAAGATTCCAAAGGTATGTATTTAAATTATGGGAGGTGAAAGTCAAGGGTTTGTGAGACTCTTGGTGGTTTTTATAGTTGGGGCAACTGGGAGTAGTTAGGGCTTCGGGGATTCATACCAGAGATAGAACGGGGTCTGTTGGGTTGGAATGGGTTGAGTCCTATTGCATGCAAAGTTAAAATTACTTTTTTTTTAAGACGTTTTGAATTCATTCACATACCATGACCCATGTTCCACTCAAGTTCTTGAGGGTGATATCAACGGGGGCGGCCATCTTGAAGGTTGTATATATTGTAGCTGGAGTAGCTAGAATGCGGGGTGGCGGGGGGAAGTAGATAAAGGAGCAATAGGACGGTTCTTAAGTCAATCGAAGAGGGAGCTGATCTTCCAGGGGGAAAGGGGAAAAGAGGGGAATCCCAGCAAGTTATACCCCGTCATAAATAGCGTCTTGGATAATTTAATGAACCTCGAGAGGCATTGCGTCAATTGCATGTGTTTGTTCCTGAATCCGAGGCTAGAGTCACCTGATCTATTGCTGACTGTACATGTGATTAGGAGTTTCGGTGTTTACTATGGGAGCTACCCCAATCCAATCATGTCTTTCAATAAGAAATACGCCGGTCTTCCTGACCTAGTGAGTGCTTGCTGTGGTCATTCTGAAATCAAGATGAATCCCCACTGACCGGGACCCAGGACCCATCCCCGGATATCTACGAGACCCCCGACTTGACCGATGAAGCATCCACATTGCCCGTAAGTCCGGTGATTTCACAGGAAAAAGACGTCATCGGGGCCAGTCAACTGATTATGTTCAGACTGCCACTATCCGTACCGACTCCGACCACGATGACGGAGGCTCGAACTCGGATATCGACCGCGAGGGTGTCAACCCTGACCGCGCGCGTATGCACTTCATGGGCGCGGCCGTAGACGCTCGTGATGTCAATTTCTCAGATAGCATCTCTATGAAGCGGCAGGCATACCGGAGCAAGAGCATGAGTCGTCGGCGTCGGCGCAGACGCGAGGACGGGGTGGAAGAGGTTGGTGATTTGAGTGATAGCGAGGACGAGTCACTTGACCGGAGGCTTGCGCGGCTGCGGAGGGAGGTTGAGGAGCTCAAGGTGGAAATGGCCAATAAGCCCGAGGCTGCGGAACAAGAAAACGAACCGTCTCAGGGTACAGCAGCAGCCGAAAAGTCAGGGGAAGATCTTGGTGATGGCGTTGCGGAACTGAGCCGTGCTCTTGACAACCTGCACGCCTCGCGAAGTGCGGCGAGTTCATCACACTCGGCTGCAGCTCTATTGTCTCAGAAACTTGGATCCGAGACACGCTCTGCAGACCAAAAGACACAATCCAGCGAGGCATCGAAAGCAGTGTCCGTATTGTCAGCCTCGACTGCCTCTTCGGCAGGGATCCTCTCTCATGCGGCAGCATTCGACAGTCGGCTAGCACTCCTAGAAAGCTCTATGGGCATCTCAAGCTCTTCTAATCCCTTTGTTGTCGATGGCATCAACCAGTCCACACCACACCCAGTCCTCCCAGCTCTGGACCAGCTCACCTCCCGCCTCTCAGCACTCACCGGTCTTCTCGTGGGCACTAGTCCAGCAAATACAGCGCCAGGAGGTGCTAGTACCGTGACCAGCATGACCACCCCACACCTCGAAGCTCTCTCTACCCGAGTCCGAAAGTTGACTACAGACGCGGAGGCGCTCACTGCAGCCCGCAGAAAGGCATTCGAGGCTGCAAAGGCCGTTCACAACGCCCGACTAGCAAGCTCCGACGCCGAAACCGTCCCCGCCCTGGAGGCTTCCATAGACGACGAACATGCCGCCAAAGTCCAAGCCCTCTACACCACCCTCCCAACAATCCAGTCCCTGCACCCGCTGCTCCCCAGCGTCCTCGAGCGTCTACGCTCCCTTCGCGCCTGTCATGCCGGCGCAGCACATGCCGCAGACTCACTCAACGAGCTCGAGAAACGCCACGCCGAGATGGCCTCCGAGATCCAGCAATGGCGCGAAGGTCTGACGAATGTCGAAGAAAAGATGCAGCAGGGCGAAGCTGCTCTCCGCTCCAACGTGGAGACCGTCGAGCCCTGGGTTCGCGATCTAGAGTCTCGCCTAGCGCGACTGGAAGGTCCCCCCGGCGGACTGTGATCCATACCTTGTGTCTACTTTTAATCTGCCTCGCGGGGCAGAGGATTGATGAATAATACCCAGTTGCATGTACTTTGTCGAATGTTGGGACCATATTGTAGTTATCTTCAATTGTTAATATCAGCTCCATGCCAGATGGCCCTGTTGGACTTTTCTCTATGAATACCCCCTAAATGCATACATAACAAAAAAAAAGTCTATATATTCAATCCGGTATACTAGACATTGGGGATGTCCCTCGCCCGCTTCAACACCTGAACCCTCGGCTTCATCTTCACCTCAATCCACCACCCCCGCAACCAAGAGCTTCTCACATGCTCGCGCACGTCCTCGAATAAATCAACAGCACGCGCACCAGCAATAGCGCCAATAAGACGTTTCTCGGCAATTGCCTTGGCAGGGGCGCCGGGTTTCAGAACAGAAATGCCCGCAAACGCATCTACCACATGCACCTTCTCCCATGTGGAATCAGGGAGTGCGTGTCTGAGACTCAGTTCATCTGGATCCATGACCCCCGCATCTGACGATGTCTCGACGATGACATAGTCGAATTGGTCCCAGAACTCGGTTGTGGATTTGGTTGCCTTGTCTTCGGTTTTGTCATATACCCACCCCGACGAGGGGTGTTGTTGCAGGAAACGTGTTACACCTGTCTGGCAGGCGAGGTTTCCGAAGTAGACGTTGATAGGAGATTCGGGCTTGGAGTGCAAGTCGGTTGCGTTGTACATGATGGCGTGTTGGTGGTGTAGGGCATCGAGAGCCTGTCCACCTGGGTAGTTCGCCGCTGATGCAGGGAGGAGAACGAGATTCGATAGACAGAATACTGCGAGTGTTGATAGGGCCAGGGCACGAGTGGCTAGACGGGCAAAGAGAGAGCGTGAACGGTGCGTCCAGAGATATGCGGCGCCGAGAGCTGCGGTTGCCGTGAGCGAGGGGATGATGTAGACGATAAAGCGCCACTCCTTGTGAGGTTGGAAGCTATACAGCGCGACGAAGGAGAGCGCCGGGACTAGAAGTGCTAGCGCGGGGGATCGCGTGGCTGGTTGGCGCAGGGCAACGGGGATGGCGAGTAGGTAGGACAGAGGGTTGAAGAGGAGACGAGGGAGAGCGTTGAAGAAATAGAATGACCAAGGTTCTGTTCCCCATTCTGAGGACTGGCCTGCGAGAACGTTGAAGCGGAAGGCTTCGAATTCGGCCCAGAGTGGGAAGCGCTGCCAGAAGAAGCCGTCAATGGTAACTGTGAGGACGAGACCTGTGGTGAGTCCGATGAGACCGGCGAAGATAGCGTCTTTGAGACCGATTCGCCGTGTTGCCAGGAGAAATAGAGTCTGTGTTCCGATTAGGAGGGCTAGCTCGGAGCGGAACACGACGCCAACGATCGTGAGGAGGATCAGTGCAAGGCTGCATTGTTTTCGGTCTTGGATTGTTGACCGAGGACTAGGGAGGAGCAGGCGCATTGCTAGCGTTGCTATGCTGAAAGCGAACATGTTTGATAACGGTCTCGAGGCATAGTATATCATGTGGAACTGGCTTGCCTGGAATAGGATATACCAGATAGCTACTAGTTGGCCGAAGCTGCGTCGCAGGCCGCTAGCATAAGCTGCCAGAGCAGAGGCATTGAGTAGACCAAGAACAGCCCGAGCTGGAAGCAATTGTCAGCTTGATAGGCCGTATAGCAGTTCGATCTTTCCGTACCTAGTAGCTGTTGGTTGATCCCCTCATTCAACCAGATGACGGGCTTCGAGAGCATAGCGAGTGCCGCCGCACCAAGGGCGCTCCGAGGCACTGCGCCCGGGAAAGAAAAGTGGTCATAATTGATGCGATCTAGGGTCGAGTCATTAAAGCTCGTTGGGAGCCCGTTGGCCAGGATGTCATGCACGGCCTGGACGTGGAAGGACTCCTCGACTTTGGTGTATGGAGCGACAAGCAGGTGGAGGAGGATCAGGGCGGGGAAGAGAAGAGGGAGGATCGCAGATGCTGTAGCACATCATTAGTTTATCTGCTGGTATGCTTTGATCGAGTCAACCAACCGTATCCCATGGTGGCTGCATCCGAGGTGAGTTGTTGATCCGGAGATCTGGCGCTTCCCGCACTTCACCTTTAACATCTTCCCCAACTCCCCGCAACGATGTTCTTCTTCGGCCTTGGGAAGCTAGTCTACGGTGTGTATTTATACAGAACCCTACTCTTTAGCTCATACTGACATCCTTGATCTCTAGTGATCGTTCTCATCATCAATGCCATCGCCGTTCTCTCCGAAGACCGCTTCTTAGCTCGCGGTATGCCCTTCCTCCCCCAGCTACATCTCCTATACAAAACCGGATGAATCTAACTTATGCTGGATATATACAGTTGGATGGGGTCGCACACAATCCGAGCCTGGCTTCGGCGCGACATACGATAGCACAAGCGTGAAGGCGAAGTCCGTCAATCTGATCGCCAGTGTGCGGACCGTGATGCGAAGTACGTTTCCAGAGCACCCTCCCATGTCCACTACAACTAGGCCAGTCTTGAGAGTCTATTGTGGGAATGTTGTTCAGCCTTGGACAAGCCCATCTGGTCAACTCAGACACCAGCCGTGGCCCGACAGGATCGCTAACCAATCTCCATAATCCAGTACCCCTTATCGTCATCAATACGGTCATCATTGTCTACGAGCTGATTCTCGGTTAAATGCGCTCTTAGCAGTTTCTTCCACTGGCTGGATCCTATCCCGAAGGACTCGTTGTGACCCCAGCTGCTAGCTCCACCTGCCAACCTATGCACCGGATTTCCTCTGCCACCTTTTGGCGTTCCTTTCCCGTTTCAATACTCCGTCCTTGTCGCTTCATACTTGCTGGGTAGAGCCGAGCATGTCCCTAAGTCTGATCGGAGTAGTCATTATACTCCGTATAAGCGGTCTGGTCAGCTGGAGCGCTCCAAGGCTGCAACCCACTGAGAACCACCCGAGCCGAGCAGTCTGATCTCCTCGCTCAAGTTGGTCTGGGCGCTTTGGCTCGCTCACCGAGTCTGATCTGAGTCTCCCGAGGCGGCCTGAGTAAGGTATATCAATAGAATGCAGCACGGGATACACACAGTCGCTCTAAGCACTATATCGAACCACTCTATTGCAATGCAAATAATTGGAGACAAAGGTCCAGCGGGGAGCTTGCCATCTAGGTCGAATACTGCTCTTATCATACCTAGGTACCCAGAATTGATAGAAATCGTAGCCCAATCAACTGTAAACGATCAATCCTTCTTTGCTCACAGGCGTGTTTTGAATATGTAGCCTAATGTGGCCGTAACTTCCATCTAAGGCAGTTTGGCCGAGTGGTTAAGGCGATTGACTCGAAATCAATTCCGTTCGCGGGCGCATGTTCGAATCATGCAGCTGTCGAGATCTTTTTTTTATTTCTTTGATCGGACTCGAAATTTGACTTCTTTGTCGATTTTCAACGTCGGAGCTGTAATTCTCGAGGGTCGTTACCTATTGTTATTATTTTTTTTACATCCAGACTCATCCGAGAGAGCTTGCTCCGAAGACTATATCTTACGCATCCTACCTACGCTCCAAGCTTCCTCTCCCTTACTCTAACTTGAAGCACTTATCCGATATCAACATTTACATACACTCTTGAATTATGCCCCACCTACGCCCTGTATGGAATCCACGGTTCGCATCATTTTGCTGGATCTGTTAATCGGGCCTCTTTACATGCAAAGGCAACTTGGCGGAGTGGTTAACGCGGTAGACTCGAACTCGAACACCTGTTCGCATTCACTCATCTACTCTCTTCGGAGGCGCATGTTCGAATCATGCAGTTGTCGAATTCAAACCTTTCTTTTTTTTCTTCGATCCCCTAGCAGTTGGGATGCTAACTGGTAGGGGTTTGTTTCTTTCGGGATGTAATTCCTTTTAGTGGTTGAATCAGCTAGATCCCTATCTAGTTTATCACTCTCATCCTACTTGGATATCTATGTCTGTATATATTTACTTGGCTATAGATAAGGTCTAAAGGGAGTAAAGCGAGAAGTGCGGTGAGAAGAAAGTAGGAAGAGAAGCTCAAGCACGGAGGACAGAGTGTGACGACCTGGTAAGGGCTATTGGGAAGGAGGCAAGGATCCTTTCGGAAAGGGTATCGCTGGGTTTACATGGGCTTGCAGCCCCCAGGGAAGAAGGACTTATCTGGAGATCCTTCTCTGTCTTTCCCCTTCCTCTCTGGACTTGGAATCTGGAATGCACTCTTTTCTTTTGAGATTGGGCTGGTAACACGGAGTAGTTTGACTAGAGTCATGTCTTCGAAAGACGCCCAAGGATATTATTTAACACGGCTGACCGGATATCATACGCGCTAACATATATCCGTATGGGCCCGGGAGCGATTTCCATAGATGTTCAGGGATAGTGTAGCTCTCCTCTGCGCTGTTCGATAGAACTCGAGAACCCGATACCAGTCACAGCATGTTCAAGAAATTTGAATTGGTGCGAGTATGTAAGGGGATTGGGCCGCCCCCGCGAGGGCATCCATATAACGGGGATTGCTGGAGGATGCTACAAACGATGCGGACAGCAGGATATGCTTCTGATGTTTCATAAGCTCTAGTGGCTTTAGCCTATGCGTTCTGTACTCTACAGTATGCTACACCCGAGATGGGATACTTCCAAGGTTGGACGAGATGTGGTGACACCAGGCTACGAAGCATATGCCAGGATACTGTCTAATTGCATAGCATCTACTTCAGATCTACTTTGTACATCGGAGCTGCCAAGATATTACCATGCAGACATTGGCGAAGCGTGTCTACCCAATCCTGGAAATCTAATGGTTGATACATACGTACGCAGCTAGAGCGGAGGAAGCAATGCTAAGAAAAAAGAAGATTCGCTAATGAGCTGGAATGAAACGTAAAAACACAATTCAAGACGCCCAAATTCCAGCAAATGACCCACGCTCGCCGGGAAAAAAAGTAGACTGCAAACCCAGAACGCCTCTTTTCGCAATCCTGTCAGGTATCAGCCCTGTCAGTGTAGGTATCACGCCGCTGTACATGATACAAAAAGTGGCAGTGCGGAAAAGCGATGGCAATGGAAAAGGGTGAAAAAAAGAACAAATACCACAGGCCAGATAGCGAGAAGATAGGGGGAAAAAAAGATCAGATACGGCGGGATCTGAGATCCAACGGAGTCTAGAAAGACATGGCTGTGGAGGATACCCTGAGATCGAGGGCTTCCACAGCAGAATAAGAAGGCAGAGAAGCGCAGATCATAGGAACATGATAGTACATCCATTGGAGGAAGCTAGTATGTGCAAAAACAAAATTTGCGCTCATATGTGCAAGATAATAGGGGATATCTCCGAGAAAAGTGGGTGAAGCTGTGTGAAAGAAGACGGGAATAAGTGTTGTATGGGGAAACACTGATTATATTTCATGACACCTTCTTGAAGCTGAAGGACCTCCACCGCGGGATATGACCGGGTTTCGAATGGTGGGTGTGGTCCTTGGCCAAGAGCTCGGGAGTCCGGATGGATTGTTTGGGTTGTTTGGGGTGGGAGATGGGCGAGAAATCCCTCGGAGAGACCGGCGAATGAACTGGCTGAACTGGCTGCTTGACTGGCTGGGCCGGTTCTGTCTCGCTCTGTGATGCTTCTGGAACAACCTCTGGGACAAGCGGCGCTGTGGACAGATCAGACGTCGAGACTCGAGGCTCCTTCTCTTTGTTTAGCCGGTGGCTGAGACTACGGCTACCCCTTCGTAAGAAGCCGAAACCGCTCGATTTCCTTGGTGATCCGTTCTCAGCAGTGAGATCGTGCGACTCGATCTTGCTGGCCTCGATGGCTCTTTTCAAATCTTCTGTCTCTCGTCGGTGCATCTCTCGGTTGTGTTGCTCCTGCTCTTTCAGGCGATGTCTTTCATTCTTCTCCTTCTCTTTTTCCAATGCACGACGTTCCTTCCGTAGTTGGTGATCGCTCTTCTTTGGACTCAACGGAGGAGCTGGTACATCAGGGATCGAGGGGAGAGATGGCTGGACAGGCCGCGGCGAAGCTGGGTGAGATTCTGGAGCTTCTTCTTGGTAAGTGGACAACGGAGGTGCCGTTGGGATTCGGGTGATAGGAGAGAAGGGAGCTGCCTGTTCAGGAGGGACCTGAGATGCACTTTGGGCGTGAGCTAGCGGCGGGGAGTGCGAGTATCCATTAGTCTTCCCAGCTTCGCTTGTTTCGGGGCCCACAGGGGTGTGAGCCTGATTCTCCTGCGCCTGCTCCCGCATAACAGCCTCGATAGTTGTCTCTTGATAGAATAGGACATAGGCACACGCCAATCCAGGTCGATCTCCGAAGAAGTTGCGCACGTAATTCTTGTCCACCGGTTCCACGAGTTCATCGTCAAACAGCAGCCAACCGCGGTCTTCGGTCTTGATGATGGCAACGTAATGGCCATGGTACGGTCCTCCACCAATGTGCACAACCACCGCATACAATTCATAAAGGCGGTCCGGATCCTCGGCATCGTCTGTGGTGTTGAACAGGCGCAGATGGTAGGGGTAAACAACGCGATGGAACAGCTTCTGTAATCGCTGTAAGTCTTCGGTGTATTTAAAACGCTTCAAGTGTAAAGCCAGCACACGAGGCAAGCGCTTGATCTTCATTCGCTTTTCTGCTTCTTGCAGTCCTCCGCAATTGTCACAATGGAACTTATTTCGCTCGCAAAGCATCTCTTCGGCTGAGAACTTGCGGAGACACGAGGTTACAGACGAATGCTGCTCCAGATCCACCGAGAGGTCCAAGAACACTTCGTCTCGCTGGGAAACCTTTTCACAAGTGAGACACTTTGTCTCAGACGTCAAAGTTCCCTCGAACAGCTCGTGAACCCATCTCGTAGTATTCGGTGACTTCGAACCCGTGCTGGATGTCTGTATTCCTAATGAATCGGCGCTCTCTGTTGGTGGCAAAGCCTTCTCCGCAAACCCTTGTTTGGTGGCCTCCGTTTCAACATTGGCCACGACTTCGTTGAGGAGTAGATTCAAGAATTCGTGCGCATCTTGATGCATGGCGGTCCGGAACATTTCGTGCTCTCGCCGTAGAACGTCCAGGAACTGTTGGGGGCGAACGATGCCAATGCGTGCTTGACTTCCTACCACCGACTCGAATATGTCCTTGAGCGATGTGAAAAGAGACTCTGACATCCCATAGCTGCCCGCATTGTTCTTGGTCTCCAGGATTGGAAGGGTCTGCAGCGCTACCTTCTTCTTGTACTCCGGCGAATCCTTATCCTCCGGTTTCTGTGGTTGATTTGGGGGCACACCGGCCTGACGCGCAGATGGTGGCGATGCGGCCTTCTGTTTGGCAGCCAGGGCCTCGGCTTCGATGTGTGCATTCGGGTTCTGGTATCGTAGATTCTTTGCAAGCGCAGCCTCGAGGCTGTCCAGCGGAGTGCGTTGCGGATAGTTAATGACGGCTTCGCGGAAGGGCACCGAGTAGTAGAGGCATTGTAGGATGGAGTTACAGTAACACGTGTTACCATACTAGACCGGCGCGAGGATTGCAGTCAGTGTGGGAATCGAGCAGATTCCAGGGAAGTCCGGAACTCACGTTTTCCATTCCATAGAACTTGTCACTGCCATCGCCACGAATGGCGCCCATATCCTGTAACCGCTTTTCGAGCGGGGAGATCTGCGGGGAGTGCAGGTCTTTTTTCACGGGTGGCGCGGTGGTCGGGGGATGGGCAGCCTGCGCAAAGAATCTCCCAGTCAGTGGCGGCCCTAATCCGAATGGTCTCACGGAGAGCCCGAAGCATCTGCTGTGCTACAAGGCTGAAAGAGCATGGCTGTAGGGATGTATCATTGTCACTTACCCCATTCTTTGAACCCAAGGAGAAGAGCCCCTTCATGATGGCTTAGTGGTCGGTCGCAGTCTGCATTGGGGTCTGATCGCCCGAGTTGAGAGGGAGTTGAGAGGAAGATTCGAGTCCACCGTTGATATGCGTAGGCCGAAGGAGAGAAATACAGGGCGTCCGGGGATAAGTTGTTGATCACATAAGGGTTCTGGAAATAAGAAGGGCCGGGGGGGTGAGATGGGAAACGGTAAAGGGGAAGGTTGGGGTAAAGGTAAAGGAGAGAAAGAGAGAGGGTTCAGGGTAAATGAGGTTCGAGCTTAAAAACGGAGTAATAGAAAGTAGAAAGCAAGATAACTATTACCTACAGGCATTCGAATTGGAGATCTCCCTTCAGGAATGGAGTATTATTTGATTGGATCTCACAAGTCATGATCACGGTAATTTACTCCCTGCAGAAACGTCCAGAAGACACTCAAGCTAAGCCAGAGATATCTCTTGACCTACCCCATTCATCTTAGCCGCTACCTTCCACGTGGGGATCTAAAGCAGGTACTGGTCCAATCGCCGAATTTTACTCGAGACTCGAGAGGAGATCTTGCTATCTTGCGATCTTGCGATCTTGCGATGCTCTACTCCCATTCTCCAGCAGATTCCGAGCAATTGTCTATTTGTGTGCGGGTATATCGGAGAGGGGCCATCTGAATGTAACCCATTGGCCCCCCGGAGTGGCCTCCTCCCCACGTCCCATGGGCAAAGGGCACTCCCCTCTCGTCGCTGCCTGGACGATGGACTCGGTTGCTGTGATTGGTTCTGTGCCGCCTTCGCTCACGGGCCATGTGTCCGCCCCTCGCATGGCGTCTTCTAACGGCCAATGATCGTCACGGCCGTGGGGAAAAAAGGTGGCCCCTTCCAAAGCGAAATGTGTTCCTTACTTTTTCGGTACTTGGCAATTCTTGTCAACGTTAACAAGCTGGGCAATACGGAGTACGGACTCCCTAAGTGTGCCGGTCTGCCCGACGCTGCTCACAGATCTCTGGTATGACATCGTCGCGCAAGGGGACCATCTGCTTTCCCGGGCCCCATGGCCCCATAAGACGACGGCACGTCTCTCTCATCTGCCTCGCATATCAATCTAAATACACTCCCTTGCGGGTACCCAATAGGCGCAGCAATGGGGAACCCAGCCATTCCTTCGCCCGTTCCAGTGCCACATAACGCACGTTCCGACGGGTAATCTGGATAAATCTTGCCAGTACAACGTCTGATTAGTTGTCGGGATTAAGATTTCATATCCCAGAGACTATGATCTGATCACAGAATTTCCCCCAATGAGAAAACCACACATAAACAAAATACAACATAGGCGGCCAGGATACCTCCGCTCCGTTGATTGCCGAATCTGTAATGTACATCATAGTGGGGGTGGCGAGACAAGCTTGACCACTTCCAAGGGGCTCGGCGTTAAAAAAGACGCATGTTGGAGACGTTTTAGCTTTGTTGGCGTTCAAGATATGGAAAACAGCCCACCTCGGTGTATTGCCCAACTGTGCCCGGAAACACCATACTTTGCATCTGGCTGGCCGCTGGATGACGTTGTGGCCTATGGAGCAGATTGGCTTGTCCCGAAGTGAGCGATTTACTGTGGTCATGTCATATGTGGTGGCTATCATCCACACCAATGCTCTGTTGCATCGTACATTCGCGATGACCACTGTACGATCGTGATCACATTGGAATGTGCAGGATGCCCGAAGAGGAAAGGGAGTAGTTCCCAGGCGCAGAATAAGCCGCATGAAAGAATTCTCAGGTTACAATCAACGGGCAGATCTAGGGAAAGCTGAATGTTGGGCTATACTCCGTACATCCTAAGGGCTGGGGAGCTAATTTTGGAACTATAGGATGTCTTTTTCTCAGATCTAGTATCAAATAGGATGGCCGTGACTGATTCGAAACGTTGTAACCAATATAATCACCTAGATAGGTAGACTTCCACCGGGAAAGATTGAAGTAGAACGTGTGATCTATGTGAGTTCAGCCCTGGGGCTGTGGGAGGACATTCCCAGTCGGATGTTCCTTGATCTTTCACAGCGTAGAAGCAATAGAAGAGCCCTGGAAGCCTCGGAGACTCGAAGGCACCGCGGGAGAACATTTGTGGCGTTTACCCTGTTTGCCCTGTTTGCATCGACTCCAAAACTCTGCCCGGATAAACTCTTCGGACAAACCTCCCCCAAACAGAAGAAGCCCCGAATCAGCCAATGCCTCAGGAGGCCAGGGGAGACTCGGAGTGGATGAACCAGTTAATCTTGTTTCGCAGCGTCGTTCTTTTTTTATGCCGTCCATTTCTGTTCCATTGCGCTCTGTACAACGAGCAATTGCCAATCCATTTGGCGTGTCTCCCCGCTGTTACGTGACTAGCTGCCCGTCCCTGCAGAACCCTCGAGTCATCTCGAATAAAAATAATCTCCGTGCCCCCACCATCCCCCACCACCAAAACCATCCCCGCCGCACTCGTCAGTTTTCCTCCTCCCATCGCTTCGCTCAATACGACACAATGCCGAAAGAAAAGGGTAACAACTTCAACCTCAAGACCCCCAAGGGCACCAAGGATTGGTCCGGCTCCGACGCCCTCCTCCGAGACCGCATTTTCACCACCATCTCCAATGTCTTCAAGCGCCACGGCGGTACCGCACTGGACACTCCCGTCTTCGAGCTGCGCGAGTTCCTGACTGGCAAATATGGTGAGGACTCGAAGCTGATCTACGATCTGAAGGATCAGGGTGGCGAGATCTGCTCGCTGCGCTACGATTTGACTGTGCCTTTCGCGCGCTGGCTCGCCATGAACACCGACGTCCGCAGCATCAAGCGCTACCACATCGCCAAGGTCTACCGCCGCGACCAGCCTGCTGTCAGCAAGGGCCGTATGCGTGAGTTCTACCAGTGCGACTTCGATATCGCCGGTACTTTCGACTCCATGGTGCCCGATGCCGAGATCCTGCGCATTGTCTGTGAAGTCTTCGAGGAGCTGGGCTGGAACGGTCGTTACACCATCAAGCTCAACCACCGCAAGATTCTAGATGGTGTCTTTGCCGTCTGTGGTGTTCCGGAGGACAAGATCCGCCCTATCTCCAGTGCCGTCGACAAGTTGGACAAGATGCCGTGGGCCGATGTGCGCAAGGAGATGGTCGATGAGAAGTCTCTCGACCCCGAGGTTGCGGATCGTATTGAGAAATATGTCATGCACAAGGGCTCGCGAGAGCTGCTCGACGTTCTCCTGAAGGACGAGACCCTCAACGCCAATGCCTCTGCCAAGGCCGGTCTCGAGGAAATGGCTTTGATGATGGACTACTTGGAGGCATTCGGTGTATTGGACAAGATCTCTTTCGATATGTCCCTTGCCCGTGGCCTGGACTACTACACCGGTGTCATCTACGAGGTTGTCACCGAGGGTTCGGCTGGTGTGCAGGCCGATGCCCCAGAGGCGCAGAAGGCTATTAAGAAGGGCAAGGGCAAGCCCTCCGAGGATGACGACCGTTCCAACGACCCCACCCTCGGCGTTGGCAGTGTTGCCGCCGGTGGTCGTTACGATAACCTCGTGGGCATGTTCCTGCCCAAGGCACAGATCCCCTGTGTTGGAATCTCATTCGGTGTTGACCGTATCTTCTCCATCACCAAGGCACGTCTCGAGCGTGAGCAGAAGTCCGATGCTCTGCGCAGCAGTGAGGTCGACGCCTACGTCATGGCCTTCGGTGGTAAGGGCTTCAGCGGCATGTTGAAGGAGCGCATGGACATCTGCCAGAAGCTGTGGAGCGCTGGCATCAAGGTAAGCTTACGATTCCTTGTCCTACAATTTGACATTCACTGACATACATATCCTCCAGGCCGAATTCTCCTACAAGCTGAAGCCCAAGCTCCCCCAGCAATTCAAGGCCGCCGAACAAGGCGCCATCCCCTTCGGCATCATTCTCGGCGAGGACGAGCTTGCCGCCGGCAAGTGCCGCATCAAGGAGATGGGTCTGCCCGAAGGACACCCCGAGAAGGAAGGTGTCGAAGTCGAGATCACCTCCTTGGTCCCTGAGTTGCAAACCCGTCTCGCCAAGAAGCAGCAGGGTGTCATCTCCTCTCTGGCCCAGCAGCTGCAGGGTACCAGTGTTTAAATTAAACCAGTAATGGTTCATTTTTCTTATTTCGTTTTCCCTTTATGAGCGTGTTGTTTTTTTGTCTTCGAGAGGGTTTCTCTGTTTTCCCCAAAATTATATAGATCTCTTGCATTGTCGGGGTTGGGGCTCGATGGCCTACAAAAAAATAACTAAAGATATCTCGTTTTAAAGAGTGTGGGTTGATGTCTTTAGTGGAATTTCAAATACCCAATTCATTGCATTTCCACCTATACTCTTTCATCGTTACTGATGTAGGATATACTGCGTCTTTCGAATATCTAGATCGATACCAGTAGCCATTTATCAAAGTTACAAAAGCACAAATTGCACAGGAAAAGGCTTGCATAGAAAGACTAGAAGTACAATACATAGAAAAAGACATATTTATACACAACTAATACCCCTCGGCATTCTTCATCAAGAAAGACTTAACAAACGGCAACCGATCAACAACGCTCAATCCAAGACTACGCGCCCAAGTAACAGGTCCTTCCCCAGGAACATTGTACATCTTGTGCAGGAGATCGCAAGCACCCCCAATCTTAGCATTGGGCAAGTAGCGGTCAGACGAGTAGCGCTCGAGAGTAAGCAAGTCTCCGACATCCATACCGTGGGAAACGGCGTACTGGATAGTCTTCGACAGCGAAGCAACATCCGCCAGACCGAGGTTGAGACCCTGGCCGGCGAGCGGGTGGATGACGTGCGCGGCGTCGCCGACAAGGGCCACGCGCGGCGAGATGTACTGCGAAGCGTGGCGGAAGCGCAGGGGGAAGGAAGCGACGGTTCCTGTCTGCACGCCTGTTACGGGGGGCGGGATCTGGGCTGGGAGGGGGTGTTCTGGGTGCGCCAGGTGAGTTCGTCTTGGTGGGAGGAGTCGGAGGTTTGCATTCCCATCATGTAGGTGAGGTCAGTCATGTCCAGACGGAAGGCGGCGTTGACCATGGCGAGGAAGGCCGGGGTGGGGAGGGATTTGAGGTATGCGGCGTGCTCGGGCGTTGTGGACCAGACGAGGGTTGCGTGGTTGTTTGGTAGGGGGAGGAGGGCGATGGGGCCGCCGAGAGCGGGAAGGAAGCGCTGGTAGGCTGTGCGCTTGGAAGCTGGGAATGGCGGGGTGGATGGCTCGGATAGGGCGAGGGTTGCGACGATGCCGTGGCGGCCGTAGTCCCAGCCTGAGGTGGAGATGTCGGCGAAGGAGCGGACGGGGCTGTTGATACCGTCTGCGCCGACGAGGAGACGTGCGGCGATGCGCTTGGGTGCCTCGGTCTCGGCGGCTGGGCCTGTGGGCTTGACGGAGAGGACTGGCCAGGCTGAGAGGTCGGGACCTTCGGGTTTCAGGTCGGAGCCGTTTTCGATGGAGGCGACTGTGGAGTTTGAGAAGAGGGAGAGGTTCTCGTCTCCTGATTCGGCAATTCGGCGCAGTAGTGCGCGCACCAGATTCGCGTTCTCGGTCATCGTTGCTACGGTGCGCATATCTTCAAATGGTGATGTCTCCATTGACCAGTCGAATGTGATACGGGACCCGGTTTGGCCGTCCCAGACCTGCATATCCTGGTATTCCTGCACACGAGTGGCATCCAGGTGATCATAGGCGCCGATGCTGCGTAGGAATGAGACGGTCGAGGGGGTCAAGCTGCTGACCCTGTTGGAGAACTGGTCCGGTCCAAGATCCCATGATTTGGCTTTGCTGAGGTCCTGAGTCTCAATGAGTGCAACCTTCAGCTTCGAGGTAATAGGCGATGCTCCTATAGCGATATCATATCAGTCAATGTCACTCTAGTCTGCATAATGCTCGTGATGCATACGGAGTGCGGCCAACAACCCTAGGCCCGCGGGTCCGCCTCCAACGCAAACTACATCATATAGCTCGGGGGAGTCCAATTTGGAGCTGAATCGTCGCCGACCAGCGCCAATGCCATGTCGGCAGGTTGGACAAACGTACGGCCGGAGAACAGCTCTGGAGATTGGACGCATTGTGTCTGATATTCGGAGGTTTGAGTCGGATGATCGAAGATAGACATGTGCAGTGCAAACCATGCAAACAGATATTGACCGTATATACTCCAACAACAGCACCTATAAACCTTGAGAACTACTATGGGCACCCAAAATTACTACGGGCACCCAGGGCGCTAAGCCTTTTACGATTTACTTCCCACTGGCCATAATTTGTTCACAGCCTGTCGTATTTAATATGGTACTCCCTTAGTATTTCGGATAGTACCCGAATCTTATCTAGGCACCCTATCGCGAATGTAGAATCTTACACGCCATCTATACTATCATGCAAAAACGAAGCTATTCCTAGATACTGATTTGATCGAGTTTTTTCCTACTAAAAAGGGGTTTAGTGTAAAAATAAGGCTATTCCTAGATACTGATTTAATCGAGTTTTTTCCTACTAAAAAGGGGTTTAGTGTAAAAATAAGGCTATTCCTAGATACTGATTTAATTAAGTTTTTTCCTACTAAAAAGGGGTTTAGTGTAAAAATGAGGCTATTCCTAGATACTAATTTAATTAAGTTTTTTCCTACTAAAAAAGGGTTTAGTGTAAAAATGAGGCTATTCCTAGATACTGATTTAATTAAGTTCTAGTGTAAAAATAGAGTTTTTTCCTACTAAAAAGGGGGTTTAGTGCAAAAATAAAGCTATTCCTAGATACTGATTTAATTAAGTTTTTTCCTACTAAAAAGGGGTTTAGTGTAAAAATAAGGCTATTCCTAGATACTAATTTAATCGAGTTTTTTCCTACTAAAAAAGAGGGTTTAGTAATATAGGGTTTAATCGGTCACGTAATCATAAAATAGAGGCTATTTTTTAAAGATAGTGCTAATCGAGTTTTCTTACCCTAGCTTAGTCTACCTCCTAAACTATAAGCCCTAGTACGTATAGCTTCGTAAATTTTTACTTATATCTAATAGATATAGATAGACTAGATACTATAGACCCCTAACCCCCTAACCTTCCCGATACTATACCCCCTTTCTAAATAATTACGAATACTACCTCTATTAGTATCTAAGCCGTAAAAGCTAAAGCGTTAGATATCCTTAACTTATAGTCCCTCCCGCTAGGCTTCTTAATCGTTACCTAGCGTAACGTACCTAATAAGATACGATTCTAATATAGCTATAGTCGGGGTTATCGGACTAATCGGGCCCTCCTAAATAGATAGCGAAGGTAAGTTCGTTATATAACTTCCTACCCCTTTAAAGGTAACCTTCGACTTACTACCGGCGGTATCTAGTAGGTTAAAATTATTACTTCTTACTATAATTATAGTGTAGTTAACGAGTTAACTATAATTATCCCCTAAAGGCGTAAGCGAAGGCGAGTCCTACCTACTATTATAACCTAGATTACCGATAGTATCTTTACCCGTTATATTATAAGTAGTATTCGGGGGTAGGCTAAGGCTAAGAGGCGTACTTTATATCTACGTACCCGTAATATTAATAATATTAGGGCTAGTATAATACGAAAATAGCTCGCTAGACGTACCCCGATATAGGCCCTTCTTATAGATCTCCTAAGGGATAGTACTTAGATTATTAGGTATAAGGTAAATACCGTTAATAACTCCTTTACTTCCCTTTTTTTAGTCTATAAAATTAGTCTCTAGCTTCTACGTATCTATCTATATATTTTATAGATAGACTATACGTATAAGACTAATAAATAGAAGATACCCCTACTAAATATCGTAGAAGTATCTTCTATTAGGAAGACCTTCTATATTACCTATACTTTTTTAAGTAGTAAGAAGGAAGCTATTTATAATCGGGCACTTAGCTAGCTACGGGATATCTATATAGCTATTAGTAGTAGTATAAGTATACTAATACTTATCCGTACTACTATAGCTAATCCCTTAGAGTTAGAGTCTTTAGTAGCTAGTCCCCTAATATCCTATATTCTATAAAGTATACTCGAAAATAGCTATCTATCTAGCTTTATATTAATATATAACTTTAAGGATACTACTCTAGCTACTCTAGCTACTACCTCTTACTTTAGCCTATATACTATCTTAATAGATAAGGAGTAGGCTTTACGAAATATAGTTAAAAATATTAGTATTTTAACTATTATATAGTTTATATACTAACTACTAGCTATTTTACTAGGTTTTTCCTATAACTAATACTATCCTATACCTCTAGTATATTACTTATAACGTCGAGTTATACGCTAGGCCCTTTATCCGTCGTTATATCCTTAATAATATCGCTAAAGACGATACCTAAATATACCCTATAGTTAATAATATTATATATATAATCACTATATATTAGGAAATAATAAAAAAGGACTAGTATTTTATTATCTTCGCGTATATAGTTAATAATATAGAGACTCGGTAGGCTACCTTTAAGGATAAGTATTAGCACTATCTAGGTCTACTAATATATATTAATAAAGAATAGATCCGCGGTTACGGTCCTTATTTTTTATAATACTATACTAATAGGTTTCTCTATCTTAATAAAAGCTTTATATCCCGCGTAGAATCTACCTATCGTTACCTTAAACTTAATATATAATCGGGTATAAAGGACCTCTTCGCTCTTTATACCTAGTTCGGAAATATAACTAAGCGTCTTAGTATTAAGATCTAATAGGAGCTCGCCTCGTAAAGAGCTAGTCGGGAGATTAACGGTAGCCCTCTATTTATAGGAGTTAAGACGCTAGTTACTTACTATATAATTAAAAAGGTACGATTAGTATTTAATTATTATCTACTATCCTATAACGAGAAACCTTTAATCCTATTACTATACTTAGGTATTATAATACTAATATAGGGGTATCTATATATTTACTATATTAACGAGGCCTAGATAAGGGGTAAGAGCCTTACCTAGGCCGACTTTTACTCTTACTACTAGATCTAACGAGACCTAGCGTATACTAATATAATTAATCACTCTTAGGTAATAGAACTCCGTATAGTAAACCCTTATATTATACGAGGGTATAGTCGCCTACCGTAGTTATCTTAATAGTTATCTTAATAGTTATCTTAATAGTTATCTTAATAGTTATCTTAATAGTTATCTTAGTAGTTATCTTAGTAGATAATCTTATTATTACGAGTATCTTAACGTTTTAAGAGCTTAACCCGTCGTAAGCTATTACGATTCGAGATTATACGAAGGGATAAGGAGGTAGCTATTCGTCGGTTAGGTCGGTAGAGGATAGCTAGTAGGAGGTATAATAATAATTAGACTATATAGGGGGAGATAACGGAGTCTAATAATTAGATCGTAGTTAGTAGTGTTATAACTAGGCGGGGAAGGGGACGTAGACGTAGACGTAGACGTAGACGTAGAAGAGGGGGCCCTTAATAATATTAATATCTAGTTTATATATTAGAAATATAACTAAAATTAGTCGAAATGACTTATTAAAGATAGAAGTTTTACTATATAGGATAGTAGGAAACTAGCGTTAATAGCTATACTATCTTAACTATAGTAAGAAAACTCGATTAGCACTATCTTTAAAAAATAGCCTCTATTTTACGATCACGTAACCGATCAAACCCTATCTCCCTAAACCCCTTTCTCGGTAAGAAAAAACTCGATTAAATTAGTATCTACGAATAGCCTTATTTTTGCACTAAACCCCTTTTTAGTAGGAAAAAACTTAATTAAATTAGTATCTGCGAATAGCCTCATTTTTACACTAAACCCTTTTTCAGTAGGAAAAAACTTAATTAAATTAGTATCTAGGAATAGCTTCATTTTTGCACTAAACCCTTTTTTAGTAGGAAAAAACTCTATTTTTACACTAGAACTTAATCAAATTAGTATCTAGGAATAGCTTTATTTTTACACTAAACCCCCTTTTCAGTAGGAAAAAACTCTATTTTTGCACTAGAACTTGATTAAATCAGCATCTAGGAATAGCCTCATTTTTGCACTAAACCCTTTTTTAGTAGGAAAAAACTTGATTAAATCAGTATCTGGGAATAGCTTCATTTTTGCACCAAACCCTTTTTCAGTAGGAAAAAACTTGATTAAATCAGCATCTAGGAATAGCTTCATTTTTGTATGGTAGTGTAGATGGCGTGCGAGATTCTACATTACTGATAGGGTGCCCAGATAAGATTCGGGTACTGTCCGAAATACTAAGGGAGTACCATATTAAATACGACAAGCTGTGAATAAATTATGGCCAGTGGGAAGTAAATCGTAAAAGGCTTAGCGCCCTGGGTGCCCGTAGTAATTTTGGGTGCCCATAGTAGTTCTCTAAACCTTGATCTCTTGCGCATAACGTACGAAGTCAACGTTTTGTAGTAGTTTTTCTACCAGTTTGGACATAATATAATGAGTGCATATTTGAAGGAAACCCTTGGAAGTGAGGTATGATGGTATTGCGGGTATGAAACGCGGAACAAGCTAGCGAAACAAACAGACATGAACTGCTATATCAAACTCGATCCCGTTCATGGATTCAAGCAGCCTCAAACAAAAAAGCCAGATGATTAAACGGCTCCAATCGCAGCCGCGTCAGAGTCGAGTCCCGGCTCAACTTCACTCTCCATCTCTACTATAAACCGCTCCCATGTGGAGAGCACACCTTGATAGAACTCTATGTGCGAATCGGCAAAGGAGCCAAGCCCATCTCGGAATTCGACCGCCTTGATGCGTTCGAAATCCGCAACTTCGCGGACAACCTCCTCGTCGAACATCTCAGATGTAGTCTTGGCGGATTCAACCTCGCGAGTCAATTCGTCAATGCGGAGCTCAAGCTTTCGCACACGCTCGCGACGGGACTGTTCGTGGTCCACGCCACGCATGTCTTCCATCTTGGAGCGAATGAAAGATGCTGGGGAGGAGGTGAGCGGGTTTGAGGCATAGTAGGCTGCTGGGTTTGCAGCTAGAGAGTCACGTTCGGTCACAGCTTTGTTGCGGTATTCGACCAACGCCTCGAAATCAAGCTGTTTTTGCTCGCGGGTTTTCAACAGGGACTTGAGAGACATGATGTATGATTCAGTGTCGCGCAGCGATCCCAGGTAATTCTGGTCCGTGTGGTCCTTCAGATTGCGCATCCCGCGCGCGGTCTCTTCCACCGAAGCCGCAAAGACCTGTAGCGGCATCTCAACGGCAGGCTCTAATGGCACGAGTTTGCGGAACTGCGTCGCAAGCTCCGCATAGTCTGTCTCCAGATCAGATTCACGCCGCGCGACCCGTGCCACGGTCTTTTCCACATGCGATAGGTCCTCATCTAGCTTATCGGCCTTCTCTCGGACCTCGATAAAGCGCCGGTCTGGTTTGTGCACTTTAGAGAAAGCATTGACGAACGAATCGGTGAAGTTATCAAAGATCCCGGTTGACTGACCATCCGATCCGGTATGTGTGGACACCCGTGTTGAGTGAAGGCGCATGTGTGCATTCCAGTCTGGCGACTCCAAGAAGATAGTGAGAAGAGGAGCCCGTCGAAGCACCGGGTGAAGCGCCAGGCGTTTCAAAAAGCGATGCAGCGACCACGCCCGTCGCGTTGTGAACTCCGGGCCGAAGCGGTCTCCCCGCACGTACTCCATCTTGTGCTTGTCCGGGAGGGGCGGCACCGCGCATGCTGGGTATTCGCGATAGAGCGTCTTGTATAGAAAGTAGAAATCGGTGAAACGCCGCCGAACAGTAAAATCGGGCTTCTGGAATGATTTGAAGTCGGTCTAAGATATGTCAGCCATGGTCTCTTTAACAGATGTCGAGCATGTCTAGGCAGCAGTTGCTCCCCGACGGTGTGTCAAGGAAAGATGCGCATACATGTGTGGTGACCAGATACGAGATATATGCGTCTTTTGTGCCGTCATTTTCTTTGAGCGGAGTGTCAACGTGGCATTCAAGAACGCCATCGCCGATGCCCGCTAGGTCGACGGCGTCGGCAAGCGGGCCGGCCTGGGGCTCTTCTTGGGCGGAGCTCATTCTCCGCTTGCCATTGGAGTCATGCTCAATGCCACTAGGTTCTGCAGCATCGGTGCTTGCAGTTGTTGGCCGTGAGATGTCGCTATCCGGGTCGTGCTTCCAGGAAACACTGTCGAAATCGTCATGTTGATCCATCGTGGGGGTTATGTCGGTCGGCCGTGGTCAACCGACTGATAGTTGTTCGGACCCCAGTTATGTCAACAAAAACCAATATTTGCAGGGGCGATATAAGCAATGAGTGACAGAGATTGAAAAAAGCTAGAGAGGTGGACTGGAGGGGGATGTTTGGAGGTTGGAGCTGAGTTCGATGATCGCGGTGCCCCAAGGCGGAGTCCCCGAAACGGAACGTCGTCATCGCTATAAGCATTAAGATCAACATTACGGGCAGATATTATTTCAAGCTTGATACCTATTACAGTCACATTGCTTTATTGACATATATTACACACGTTATAGTTCAGTCTATTCGTAGTATGCACAGCATGCTTTTGAAGTCTCCAGAAATGATAGATATACAAACAAACCCTCAAATGCCATCCCGTCTATTCGCAGTAAACGATGATTCTCCAAGTTCAATCACCCAAATCAACAGGGCATATTGACAACACCAAGCAAAATGCAAAATGATAGGTAGTCGAAGTTAGATTAAGGCTTTTCCTGATGGGCGCCACCCTGGGAGGATCCCTCTTCACTAGGCTTCTCCCGGATATTGGCTGACCCATCACGGTATGGCTCGTCATCATCACTGAACATTTCCTCGTCGCTCTCGCCAGCAAATGCATTATACAATTCGCCACCGCGACGCTGTGTCCGGCCAGATGTTCCAGTCATTGGTTGCATCTCATCCTCATCTTCAATCATTTCAAACTCGTAGTCGTCGTGAGCGGTGGTGCGACGACGCTTGAGTCGCTGCAGCTGGAAGTAGACACCGAGTCCAATGAAAAATACAATGATCAAAGACAGCGATGCATAGATCCAGATCTGCGTGCGCTTCGAAGCGCCAAAGGTGGGGAGATAGGAGGATATATAGCCTGATCCAGAGGAGGAAGGTGAGGGGGCTTCATTACCGATGGTGCTAGTTGGCTCCTTCTCATCTTCCACTGGCTTCGTGATCTCTGTTGGTTCCGCGGCCTTTGTTGGCTCCGCGGCCTTTGTTGGCTCTGTGGGCTTTGTTGGCTCTGTGGGCTTTGTTGGCTCCGTGGGCTCTGTGTGCTCCGTGGGTGTTGGCTGTGGCTTTGGCTTCACGGGCCGGTCATGTTGGTCACCCGGGTTTGCGGGGGCTCCGGTCTTTATCGGAACCGACGTAACGCTAGTCGTGGCTACATGAGCATCTTCATAGGGGTGGTCATTCTCGTGCTCTTCGGGCAAGGGGTGGGGCTTCTGCTTTGTTCCATCCGCAGCCTCGGCCCAGAGATTGAGTCGCCAATCAATGAATGTGCCCGAGTCATCATTGACTTGGGCGTCTTTCACGATGACCGACCACTCACCCACAGGTGATTCACCCCTAAAAACAAGTTAGCAGATGCATGTCTCATCGAATCGGAAGAATAACACATACCAATGAGCGACAGACATGAAAGTCCAATCTACATATCCAGTAGTCGCCTTATCACCTGCGCGTGAGACACTCAGATAGCTGACGATTCCCGCAGGGCTGCGTAATTCAACACTGAGATCGCCACGGCGGGTGTGGTTGACATTCATCGTCACAGAAACATGTTCCAGTCGGGCAATATTGGCTTTTTGCATTTGATCAGCTGTTACTGTATAGCGACTGAGCAGACCCTGGTCACCCTGGGGGATATCTTGGTGTACTCGCAGCCATGGCGAGTGGAGCCACGCTTGTGGCTTCACGAGATCCCACGTCTTAGCAAGCTGGACCATGGTATAGGTGTCGACCTTTCCGAATCCCCAATCATGACTGAACTTGCGGCCAGATGGCAGGTTCTGCCAGCTGCCGTCGTCCACGCTCACAGGAACCGCTGTTTCCACCATCAAGTGTTGCACATCACGCCAAGTCAGCTCTGGGCGTACGCTAAGTGCGAGTGCCACGCTGCCTGCGGCCAACGGACCAGCCGCGGAAGTGCCACCATGACCATTGTAGCACTTGGAAGTGCCCACGTCGGTAGTGTGAATGGCATCTCCTGCACCACTACTGTAGGCAACCACAAGCTGGGCCGAACATGACTCCGAGTATGCCGGGTGTGATCCTTCCCGGTCAATGGCACCGACTGTAATACTGTAGATACTGTTGGTGTACCCGTCAAAGTTACAGTTATCCCCACTTTCTGCACCATTACCGGCGGCAAAGACGTAAATTGAGCCCTTGCCTCCTCTGCCGTTTTCCACGGCGTCAGCCATAGCTCGTTTGATCAGGATTCCCGGCCCTTCCATAGTGGTGCCATCGTCCATGGGGCCCCATGAACATGAATATATATCATTCTTCTGGTAGGCAAATGCAATAGCACGAGCCTCATCGACATCACTGACAGGTGCAGACAACATCCGCACTCCAGCTATTTTGCTGTCATACGCGACACCAACTCCACAAACATCGTTCTTCGCCGCCGCGATCTCGCCACAACATCGAGTGCCATGTCTGTCTTCAGGCAAAACAGGGAAGGGATTTGGTCCCTGTGAGTTGAAATCCCAGGAGCCCTCTGGAAAGTAATTGGGCTTGAGATCGTTGCTGTTCATGTCCAATCCGTCGTCGACAACTGCAGTAACAACGCCCTTGCCAGTGATACCCTCCAACCAGAGCCCTGTCACATTGAGATCGTGTCCAGTTTCAATCGTGTTGAGAAGGTGCCATTGGTCTGTGAAGATCGGGTCACTGATCCCCAGAGATGACATAGCCTTTTTCTGGAAGGCAACGACCTGCGCATTCTGCTTTCTCTTCTCCAGCGATTTATAGGGCACGGAGACGGGCGGAAGTCGTTTATACAACCGTTGTGTAGGTGAAGCGATTTTATGCGACCACAGAATTCGGTCTAAGGGATCGTCACTTGTTTCGCGCGAGGTGATTCCATCGGACCGCCGCCGGAGCTTCCTCTTTGCCCGCAAATCATCCAACAGGGTATCAAACTGTGCTGACTGTTCCCGTGGGAAAGAAAAAGAATGGTGGCCTTCTAGTTGTCCGATCTGACCTTCATGGCGTGCACCTAGAACTTGTGCGATGTGGGAAGGAGATGTGGTATCGTCAAGGTGGAGGGCGATGAAGTCGCGGGTTTCTTGGGGGCGAGCGTGTAAGTTTGCGGAGACTGCCCCTATAAGGCCCAGGGTGGCGGTAATCCCACCGACAATGCGCATGATGAGGGATCAATTCGAATCAAGGGAGAAAGGGAAGGTGGCTTCACGTTGGGGATCGAGGGGACGTATTAGGCGGGTGCCATCGATGGTTCCGGGCCGTTGGATGGCGACTCGGCAGATGAATATGGTCGAGGTGAACGAGAAGGAAAGATGCCCTCGTAAAATAAATATGCCTCCAATAGTTGTTATGAGGAAGTTGGGAGTAAGAGACACTGGGTTCCCAGGCGAGATAGGAGGATCGTCCACAGCTACCCACACGGCAGATCTTATTGAGCTGTCTATTGAGCTTTGAGACTTAGCATGGAGGTACCTATGTGGTAGGCACCTTGAGGTATATTTTCCTATGTTTTCTTTATTCATCAAATATTAAAGAAGCCTTCAAGCGCTCTAAGGCCACGGGTCTTCAATATCTACCTACAACATAGGTGCGCAGGTGGCTTATCTAGGTTACGTATTGCAGACTGCGGGCTCCGGGGAAGGTCCATAGGATCGTCAGGACAGCCACAGTTGATAGGAAATACTTTGAACGTCGAGTACTCCGTGTACTCCGTACTCCGTACTCCGTACCTGGGAATACTTTGATGACCTCTCATGAGCTATTGGGCTATTCCCATCAACTGCAGGAGGTGAATAGTCTCGGAGTGTCCTTGCAGGGACATCGTGGATTGCTTGGCATTCTCTTTCTGTTTGGAGCCCCTGCCGCTTTTGGGACTCGGCGTGTCTCACGGGGGACGTTGGGCGTATTTGCGGACTGAGATTTACGCCCAACGTGGATGTTGGGTAAAAGCGGCAACCCAAGTCCCAAATCGACCGAAATCAAATGTATACAATCGTCAGGTAGAGCCATGGGGGCACCTACGGAGTATACCGTACTCTCTAGGGATATCTAAATCTTGTAGAGACAACTCCTGGGGGAACCTTGATGCCCAATGGAATACTGCGATGGAGGTACGTTGAAGGTAGCACTACGGAGTAGACAGAGAGAGTGGACATGTAAGTCTAACAATAGCTCATTCCAATACCCGCTGTCCTAAGTTTGCTATATATGCTTAATTTCTATCAATTCCATTCGAAATGTCCGGATTTCCCCCAAACGGGTCTCATTTGCTCTGATGATGTACTCCATACTCCGTACATGAACTATTGCTGATTCTCCTTGGCTCCTTACCAAAGCCTTCGTATGACAATGGCCCCGCGCGAAGGCTGGGGATACCAGCCACCGGGATATCGGATGTATAGACCCTTCTTGTGGTTTGCTATGTTTTATTAAAATCTCTGACTTCTTTCTCTCACTTCCTCATTCCATGTCCCTATTTTTGAGGCCCGTTCCTCATATTTAACTGCATTTATACGAACCGCCCTGTCACTGGTCCTATCCCCCCTCAATTTGGCTTGTCGGTGCCAATCAGCTCGGCCCCTGGTGCAATGACCCTGCGTTAGGCATCAGTCGCATCGAAACCGTTTCGTCTATTTCGAGAAAACCTGCATACAGCAATTCTGCCAAATTTGCTCGGGTTGCTTTCGAGACCGACATTAACGATATTTGTTCCAGCTGAATTTGAAACTGCACATACTTGGCGCCCTATCTACGACACTTATCACTTTGAGCTTGGGCGCAAATACACAGCATCATGGCTGCCATAACAATGCGCGGATCGCCTGATCTAGCAAATGGCAGCTCCAACCCTCACGCCGCCAACGGAGCGCAAAGAGATTCTGGAAGGCGCAATCGCAAAAACGCCAATGCCTCTAACGTAGAAGGCTATGAGAACGAGACAGACTATGACCCGAAGACACCTCATACCAGGCCGTCCTCAGCCAGAACCCGAGACCAGCCCGAGGGGAGTTTGAATTATACCACCCGCAAACCACTTCCTTTCTCAGCCTCAGAGCCATCAGAGGAATCTACCACACCGCGAGGTCTTCCACCAGCGTCCTATCCTCCCAAATCCAGCGCAGCCATGCCGGAAATTCAGATTCAACCACCTGCGCCGGGTGTCTCTTCGTCTCCGACTCGGTCGAACACCACGCGTTCTACCTCGGCCAGTCATTCACAACGAGACTGGGCATCAGACCGATCCCCTCTTCAAAAGTTGGAAGTTACTTTGACTGGAATCAGCAAGGAAGAGAAGCGGGCGCGAGTCCAAGAGGCGGAAATGAAAGCCCGAGAGCGCATCGCGCGCAAGAAAGCCGAGCAGGAGAAAGCTCAATTGATGGCAGCAGTGGCTCGTGAGGCATCAGCAAAACGGGGCCAACCAGAAATCCAACCATCCTCCGGCGCAACGAGAAGAAGAAGCGAACAGAGGGATCCTCCAGTGGGAAATGGCATGCGAAACGGACATGCGGCAGCACCACCGCAGCGACAACCTGGAAGCACGGCTGCGCGTCACAACAGCACGGTTCCTACAGATTCTCGGTACCCAGCCATCCAGCGCCCCGATGATTCCCAATTTACACGCGCACAAGCCGCTATCCCATCATCCGCCAAGATTGGCAATGTGCCAAGACGATCGGTTACGGTGAGCGGACCTGCAGCAAGGCCGCATCCTGCCAGCAATATCAGCCACAGTCGCTCGATGTCTCAAGCAGGCCCTCGAGCTATGCAGGTTCCTCCCGCATTGAGAGCAGAGACAACCGGTGAACTTTTGACAGCACCTCGTACGCCCCAAGATAGTGCCGAGTCACAAGTCAAGCCAAAGAAAGCATCTGTGTCTTTCGATGTACCGCCTCCCACACCCCCACCTGTCTTTGAGTGGAGGAATGCGCATCCTGCTCGGCTTGCGGCCCCCGACTTCGATTTCCAACACTTTGATATGGAGCGTAGCAAAGCATGGTGGGAGGGTGGTGGTAACAAAGATCGCAGGAAGAGTAGGGCTTTACCTAAGAACTATAAGTCTCCTGCTCAGAAGTTGACAGGTAAGATTGTTTGCCACCTCATTTCTTGAGAACCCTTAATTGTTACGAAATCCGAACCGAATTGACTAACAATCACCAGGAGTGACCGAGCACAAGAACTTCCAACCCAGTCTATTCTTGCGATGTGGTCCTTTGCTACGATACACAGGTATCAGACAAGTCAGAATTGATGGAGCCAGTGGCCCTATTGACAAAGACATATGGCGAGGATCTATAATGATAGTCACAAAAGATTCTCGCTCCTCTTACGACACTCCACCTACACTGAGACTATTCTCTCAGCCGATGGATCTTCTCCCTCCCCCACCCGTGGAGATCAGTCATGAAGATGGAATGCAACTGGCTCCCGAATATGTTGACCCAACAGCGGGGCTCATGAAAGTTGGTCGTGATGGACGTCCCCTTTACGTCAAGCCAGTCGAACATCTCGAGGAGCAAGTCGACCTCTCTTTTATTGAGAACGACGATGGTATCTACGAGCTCTCACCGAGTATGGTTGACTATACCAGTGAAGGCATCAAACAGCCTATGCCTTCCAATCGGATGCATGCCGTCGACGGTGAAACGGCGAGTCTGCACCGAGATATTCCGGGCGCCCGTCTATATGCAGACGCCGCAAGAGACGTCACCTTCTGGAGATTCAATCTGGAGATTGAGCTTAGCCCAACGCAGCAGCGAATTGCCTATCGCATTAACCAAGGACCTGCTTTGGGATTCTGGGTTCCCGCAGCTGGCGAGTCAATGAACATCATGTTCCACAGTGGTAATGGGTTCAGCCCCTCTGCGGACTCTGACAAAGTCTGTGGCCCTGACCCTCTTTGGCGAGATATTCTCAATGAGCACCAGACTCGTCCATTCCATGTGATGATTGGTGGAGGTGATCAGATCTTCAACGACTCTGTTATCACAGAGTCGACGTTTTTCCAAGAATGGCTCAAGATCAAAAATGCGGCGGACAAATACGGGACGCCATTCACCCCTGAGTTCCGTGCTGAGTTGGAGATGTTTTATCTTGAGCGCTATGCTGCATGGTTTTCACAGGGTCTGTTCTCGTTGGCGAACTCCCAAATTCCCATGATCAACATTTGGAATGATCATGAGATCTTTGAAGGATTTGGCTCTTATCATGATGATTTCATGCAGAGTCCCGTTATTTCTGGAATTGGAAAGATTGCGTTCAAGTATTATTTGCTGTTCCAGCATCACAGTGTGCCGGACGAGACCGAGATGGATGAACCCAGTTGGCTTCTCGGTGCTCACCCTGGTCCGTATATTGAACAGAGAAGCCGAAATCTGTTCATGTCTCTTGGCCATGGTATTTCGTTCTTGGGACTTGACTGCCGCACTGAGCGCCGAGTATGATTTCTCCTGTTTCCTGACTTTTGGATTGTGCTAACATGTTCTTACAGACTAATGAGGTCCTTAGCGAAGAGACATGTGACTTATTGTGGGATCGCTGTCACAGCGAGATTATGAAGGAAGAGACAAAGCACTTGATTGTGCTTTCAAGTGTGCCTGTTGCTTATCCACGAGTGGTACGTAATTCGTATATTTTTTGTCTCTGTTCAAACCCAAGCCTAACCCAAACCCTAGGCAATGCTCCGCAAGTTCACAAACAGCCGCAAATCTCTCGGCAAGGCTGCAGTCTTTGATGACTACTGGGCTGGCAAGCACCTCAAATCCGAACGGACATGGTTGGTTGAAGATCTTCAGGATTTGGCTGCGGAGAAATCCATTCGAGTCACAATACTCAGGTAAGACCGAGGAATTTGCTGCTCAAAGGCGATCCGAAACGCCAGACAAAAGCTAACTCCATCTTGCAGTGGCGATGTCCACCTGGCCGCAGTTGGACAATTCTATTCGAATCCCAAGTTGGATATCCCTAAAGACCAGGATTATCGGTACATGCCGAATGTCATTTCTTCCGCTATCGCAGATATTCCAGAAACCGATCTGGTTTCGGATATGCTCAACAAACGGAATACCATCCACCACATGGATTCGAACACAGACGAGGATGTTATCCCCATCTTTACCCAGGATGTCAACGGCAAGCCCCGAAATAACAAACGCTTGCTGCCTCGGCGAAACTGGTGTTCGATCCGGGAGTATAAGCCCGGATCTACTCCACCCGAAACGCCTGAGTCGGAAATGACCGAAGTACCAGAGCCTCGGCCCAATAAGTTGCAGCGAACATTGTCGCTGGGTCGTGGGGATAAGGGGGATAAAGGGTCTACTGGCAAGTCTGGAATTCTCAGACGCCTTTCCACCCGTGGGCCACCTCCAACGAGGACTATGAGTTTCAGCCGAGGTGACGAGGACGATTTCTATCGACGTGCGAGCGTTGACGGCCATACTCAACCCCACGAGAGCGCGGACAGTTATTTCCCAGGCCCCGCTGCCCCTCCAGGACCCGGTAGTTTCCACCGCCGACCAACGAATCTCAGTCAAAAGGCAGCGAAGAAAGCCGCCAAGCAGGGCAATGATGGTGCAGGCGCCTACATCAACCTCGAAGGTGGACTAGCCATTACATTGAACCTGGAGATCAGCCCACAAGACCCATCGGGTGTTACCACACCCTACAAGTTGCTTGTGCCAGCACTGCACTTCAGTGGAACCGAATATGACCCGCCTCCAACACAGATCGTCAAAGGCTGGAAAAAGTTCCTGCCCCGCCGCAAGAAGAATAGAGGAGCCAAAACACAATCTGAAGCCGAAGAAGACTTCACCGATGACGAAGACCAAGATGATTATGAGGACCATGACCTTATCAATAATACCCGTGCGAACGCCGTCACTAGCCATCCTCAACCACACTATGAGGGATATCCTGGGAGCGAGGATGAGGATTCTGAGGGCGAGGTTCCTCAACGCCTACCGCCGCATATGATGGCTGAGCACTCTACAGATGCTGAACAGCATGGCCGTCCACGGAAAAAGTGGTTCGGCGTGATCTAGTGTACATCAGCGCGATATTTGACGTTAGCTATGACTTTTACGTTTGCGATCTCACGATTTGTATGGATTTTATGACTTGGATATTTGCTATTTTGTCCCATTGATAAATGATTCCCCTAATATCAGCGAGTTCAGACCAACATCGAGTGCGTATGAAGTGAAGCCGTGGAGTATAAGGAGTTCGGCCCGGAACAAGCGTCTCGGCAGGTGATCTGATGGCATTACATCAGCGGTCTCGACTCGCTCACGTGAGAGATGCTTAGAAAGCCGCATTGAGGGTGCGCATTCAGGCATTGAAAGGAAAGAAAGCATATCTAAGCTCGTGTGGTCTGGAAACCTCGGAAAGAAAAAGAATCCAATCGTATCACCCTGTTTGGGCCCAGTCTCTTTGATCTCAGTGCCGATTTATCAATCACTCGTCACCTAATCCTTCTTGGTCCCCACTGCCCCTCCGAGAAAAGATATTATAACTCTCCCCCCTCTTCTTTTCTCCCTCACTTTCAAGAAACACCTTCAAGCTGTTTTCCTCCGCCTTCCGTCGTTTTCCCTCCCTTCGATCCATTGGATTAACTGCTGCCGCAGCCACTACCGTTCACTCACAGTCCCCTCCTTCGGCCTCGGTCTTCTCTAAACTTCCGACGCCCTCGCGCGTCAATTGCACAAACACCGCCAGAATGGTGCACTCTAAAGTAGTTAGTGAGTCGTTTCTCGAAGGGATTGAATAATCCGGCCTACCCCAAATTTACCAAGATCAGCATCCTAACCAGTTGCCCCCCCACAGTTATCGGCTCCGGCCCTGGTGCGCACACTGCCGCTATCTATCTCTCTCGCGCCGAGCTCCAGCCCGTCCTCTACGAGGGCATGCTCGCCAATGGCACCGCCGCCGGTGGCCAGCTCACTACCACCACCGACGTTGAGAACTTCCCCGGATTCCCCAACGGCATCGGCGGCGCCGAGCTCATGGACAACATGCGCGCACAGTCCGAACGCTTCGGCACCGAGATCATCACCGAGACCATCTCCAAGCTGGATCTCTCTTCCCGGCCATTCAAGATGTGGACGGAGTGGAACGACGACGAGGGCAGCGAGCCCGTCCGCACTGCGGACGCCGTCATCATTGCCACAGGTGCCAACGCCCGCCGCCTGAACCTTCCCGGCGAGGAGACCTTCTGGCAGAACGGTATCAGCGCCTGCGCCGTCTGCGACGGTGCCGTCCCCATCTTCCGCAACAAGCCTTTGTACGTCATTGGTGGTGGTGACTCCGCCGCCGAGGAGGCCATGTTCCTGGCCAAGTACGGCAGCAGCGTGACTGTCCTCGTCCGCAAGGACAAGCTGCGTGCCTCCAAGGTCATGGCTGATCGTCTGCTCTCCCACCCCAAGTGCAAGGTCCGCTTCAACACCGTCGCCACTGAGGTTCTCGGTGAGAACAAGCCTAACGGCCTCATGACCCACCTGCGTGTCAAGAACGTTGTCTCCAACGAGGAGGAGGTTGTTGATGCCAACGGTCTCTTCTACGCTGTTGGCCACGACCCCGCCAACGCCCTTGTCAAGGGCCAGGTCGAGCTCGATGATGAGGGATACATTGTTACCAAGCCCGGTACCAGCTTCACCAACGTCGAGGGTGTCTTCGCCTGCGGTGATGTTCAGGATAAGCGCTACCGCCAGGCTATCACCAGTGCCGGTATGTCCTACGCTCCAACATTTCCATTATAGTAATAGTTTGCTGACCTGAATATCTAGGATCTGGCTGTGTTGCCGCTCTCGAGGCCGAGAAGTTCCTTTCTGAGTCCGAAACTCACGAGGAGGCCAAGCCCGTTCTCTAAATGCATTTCCCTCCCTTCTCTCGCCCTTCTGCCTTATCTCCCGATTTTTTGATACACGAAACATGGTTTTTGGCCCATGTATCGAGGATTCTTCTAGACTTATATCCTCCTAGACTTATATTTGTGTTATGCGATATCTCAAATTCATAAATTCCCCGTCCATATATTGGTGGGGTTGTGTCTTTTTTTTAAATTCCCTGCTTTTATTCCTTCCATTTCTGATGGAAGAGGACCTCGGAAAATCAACTTCGTATCATCTGGTGCTCTGAGGGAGCCTATACCTCTCAAGATAGAAATAGAAGACAGTGAGAGTTTCTCATACTACCCTGCATGTCTCTATTTCACCTACAATAATTATCGACACAATGGCAATTAATATTAAAAATGGTTTCATTCATATCAATACATCTCAACAAATACTCGTGACAAAACCATCTCCATAGAGACGAATTACCTTCTGCTTAGCCATGGTCTGAACCAATTGACCCAACGCCAGGAACACGCCAGGTAAATGCACACCGGTTTTCTCAATTTATTTCTCCGTCTTCACAGGCACGTTCGCAAACGCAGTAGCAAGCACAGGCACCGGCGCCCCTTCAGCCAGATAATCCGGCACAACCCATCCATCGAACGGATTCTCCGCACACCAGCGGTCCTTAACGATGAATGTCTTGCGCTCCCACTCGGCAACATCGACTTTCCACTTTTCCCACGCCTCGGCGTTGGCACGACGGTTCTCTTCCACTTTGTCGAGATAGGGCTGTTTCGTGGTGTCTGTTGCCGTGCGCCACATCTGGCCCAGCGCGGCGCGGATATCGTCGCGTGGAGCTTTGGCGTTGGGGTTGTTGGATGATGCGCGACGGGCTGCGTCGCATTGTTCCCGGCAGAGGGTCCAGTAGTCCTTTTGGTAGAAGAGGAAGGGGTTTAAGCCTGATTTTGCGGGGCGAGGGGGTGCGGCGCCGAGTTCGCCGTAGATAGTTGTCCACAGGGCTTGGTCGTATGCGTCGCGGCGGGATTTTTCGTTTGTCATTGGTTTGCGGGAGGTGGAGGTTGAGGCGGGCTTGGGGTTAGTGGATGGGGGTTCGGTGGAAGAGAGGGACGAGGTGCCTCTTCTTCTGGGTTTTCTGGTTGAGCCGCTTGGTGTGGTCGATTTGCTTCTTGTTGCTTTTGATTTCTCGGGCACTAGTGGGTGAGGCATTATTATGGGCCCGGAGACGGGTTCGATTATTTCTGCTGCGGCACGGAGTCCTGAGAGGTATGCTCCGTGGACGGTTGCTGGGTGGGTGCCGCAGGTGGCTTCGCCGGCGAAGTGAAGGTTGCCGATTGATCGGGCCATTAGGTCGTAGTCGTCTGGGAAGGCTGCTGCGGCTACGTAGGAATAGCTGCCGTATGTGAATGGGTCTTGGCCCCAGCGGGTGATAATAGTTTCGAGGGGATCGGGGATTGTAGTGTGTTTGAAGACATTTCGGAGTTGGCCAGTGACTTCTGTGATTATCTCTTCGTCGGGGGTGTTTTCTGCTTGATGGGCTGCATCGCCAGCCATGAGGGCGATCAGGCATGGAAGCCCGGTTGTCTTCATGACATTCCAAAACAGATAGAAACGGCCGCGGTTCGCCGCATATTCTTCTTGTATCATGGTGGCAGGGTTCTTCGGCTCACGGAGCAAGCCAAACATGTCACGCTGGGTGTCCCAAAATGGCTCTTGGAACACCAACACAACCTTGTTCATTATTCCAAACCCTAGTCTATCAATTGCGCCACGCTTCCAGTCAGGAAGAGGAGGCTCGAAATTGATTTTCTGTTGCTTCAGGACTCCAAGGGAGCCGGTGAACACAACATGATCGGCTAGAACCTTGTCTCCGTCCTCGCACTGGATCACTGCCTTCTGTTTCTTGCCAGTTGTATCGTAAGAAATATTAGTCACGATCTTGCCAGTGCGGACATCAAGCTTTTCTGGAAGCATGTACAGCCCGTATGGCAACTGTTGGTAACCACCAATAACCTGGGAATGTTCACCCTCGAACTCGTTTCCGATGTCTTGGTCCCATCCCGGTAAGCTCAGTTTGTTGATATTAGTCGCATTGGCGTACTCGAGGTTAGCGAAATGCCAGTTCATCAACCGCATATCTTTAGCCGTCACTGGAAGCATCCGTTGGTATTGTTTGATACCGTCGTCCATAACTGCACCGAGTGTCTGCGCCTGAGATGCTTTGGCAATATGGTCCAACTCAATGGTATCGTTCACCGAGTAACCGGGATTGAGCTTCCATCCGGTATTTTGGCAAGTCAAGGCTGCCGGATCGTCGTCAGAATTACCCACTAGATCACTCGCCACCTGGACGGATGGTTCATTCTCTGCGGTCTTGTGCTTTATTCCTCGTCGAACTCTCTTGGTGGGGACCAATAAATCGATAGTTCCAGCTGCTCTTGCCTCTTCATACTGTCGGACAGTAAGCCCATCATCTACCACCGATTCACGGCCGGCATCGATCATTTCGCGATTGCCCTCCGCAGTTGGCACAATTTGTGCTTTGTGACGATAGAATCCGGTTCGATCAAGGACATCATTGTAGAGCTTTTCGGCCATCGCATCCTGCACTTCGTTGACAGGTGATCCGTCAATATCATAAATCGTCGAAACATCGCGTATCTTGTGGTAGTGTAGTGCCAGCTGGCCACGAACTATCTGGTCTAGCGGGTTACCATGATCGAAGCCGACAATAATCTGAGCACCCATCTCTGCCTTAGGGACAAGTCCATTAGGTAGGTTTCCCGATTTGAGACTGGTTAGTGGGTGTGAGTAAATGCGTCCGCCAACCCTTCGGCGTCCCTCAAGGACAATTACCCGAGGCAAGGTATTCGAGTCACGATACTGGCGGAAAAGACCCTCTAATTGACGTGCACATCCCAGACCGGCCATGCCAGCACCAATTACAACGATTGTAGGTCCGTCCTTGCGTCTTCCGCGTTTCGGTTTCACTGGAGCCAATGGAGCCTCCATGCAGCCGTGATTGATGTAGCCATTCCGCGCAAGCCAGTCATAAGCAAAAGAAGCCAAATTCATCCATCGATAATCTTTAGCACATCCTAGTGCTTCTTCCCTGGTGACAGCAACCATAGGATTTCTTCCCCAGAGTAGCAGTATTCCATTTCGGATATTGAGGTAGATTGTGACGTGAACGTGGCAAAGATGATCTTGCAAGAACTCTTGTTCTTGTCGGTGGAGAGCATATGGATTCAACCTGGAGGCATACGCCGCTTTAACACACTGCTCGCCATAGACTGATGGGTGGATTTTAGATGGGATGGATGACCGAGGTCGACATTTAGATAAATCAACTTTTCCGCTGTCGAGCACATTCGGTCCAAAAGCAACTGATTGTGAGGGAAGAGACTGTAGAGGGTTTGGAGCAGGCGATGTCGACGTCTTTGGTTCAAATGAAGATGTTAAGTCGGTTGAGGTCGTCGATTCATTCGGGGTACTGCTGCTACCAGCGGCATATAAATTATCCGCTGAACTAACCATGTGTGATCCATCAGACATGAAAGTCTGTGACCTGGGATCACTGTGTCCTAGATCTCCCACGGCGAATGAGGCCGAAGCTGTTTCGTAAGCCTTATGCGTGATCCGTAGCCGCTTCGCGGGTGGTTCAGATAGTTCATTCGGTTGTGATAGAACATGTTCTTGACCTTGCACCGGTATCTCTGGATTTGGGACATATTGATGCATGTATGGGTCTTGGCCCGGGGAAATTCCGGCCGCCTGAAACTCCATGGATCTCGCACCATGCATGTTCATACCGGGTATCTGCAGTTTGATGGCCTTCAAACGATTGTATCGAGGACTTTCAAAAAAGTAGGAAAATAGAAAAAAGAAAGAAAGAAAGATCACAAGAGGAAATGCAGAAAGCTCCCAAGAGAATCACAGTTCTGACTCAAGGATGTGCGGTCGTTCACAGTCTTATTCCAGAGAATGCGTGGATATCAGATATTCAGGCGCCCATAATACGGTCCGCATAGGAATTCGATTTGCGCAAGCCGAAAGATCGCTGGCAGTGGCTGAATGAATCAACTGATATTGTATTAGACAAGATGTACGACAAAAAGCGAAGGAGTATGAGAGCTGATAGATGAAGAAGACCGAGGAAGCACGCATCAGGACATACATCGAATTCACCCCTTCCCACGAAACCCCGTAAGAATGCGATTAAGGCTTTCCATCAATTAGAACAGACGTATTTCGGAACAATTGTAATTGAACTGCGAGACTTGATGAAGGGACGATGACAAGAGTAGAAAAACCCTTGTGGCTTGATTCCTCGGAGCGGGGCGTATTTCTCAGTCCGGCAGGTTGCGGCACGGAGTTCAGCGTCAACGGCTTTCTCTATTTCTTCACGTTACAAGATCATGTCTATTTCATTTCTTGGTTTATGGTCTTAGTTTTGAACATGAGTGTGCAAATTATATGACTCATCATCTCCTGCGAAGCCGTCTGAATCATTATCAGTGAACTCATCGTGATACGGTCGTCTGGTCGAATTCTTCCAAGGACCCGGCTGGTCACTATCACTGTCGCCCAAAACCAGGTCAACGTTGTCCTCGTCTAGATCAGTGAATCCAATCCGCTCTTCTTCGTCTCTGGCCAGCGTAGTGGCAGCTTCATTCACATCAGGATCCTCTGAAAACGCACGATGAGGGCGGTGCGCTGCATGATCAGCTTCCAGGGAGTCTCGGATATCTGCACGCTCTTGGGCTTCGAGTTCCTTTGCACGAACTAAGGTTCTAAAAGGGGAGAAAGAACAAATTAGCATCGGCTTCCTGAGACATTGAGAATGGATAGACTCGGAGGGGTCAAACCTTTGGTAAATATACCACCCGGTAAAGACTCCAACACAGACTGTTAGGACAATACTGCAGATATTCACAGCTTTGGATCCCGCACTCATCTCTTCCCCCTTTTCGGAGAGCAGACGTATCCGACTCCCAATGAATGCAGGAATCAACAGTTTGGGAGAGATGATGGCCGTGGCAAGTCCATACATCAGTGGCTGCACTGTAGGAAATGTGGATACGGCTCCATTGCAGATTGAGTAAGGCAATGGGCATAAACGGATCATGCAAAGGAGCTTGAGCCCGTCATACTTCAATGTCAGGGCCAATGCGGCGAATCTTTTGTCGCGTTCCATCAGGCGATGTACGAATCCAGACAAAACTGTCCGCGAAACATAAAATGAGACAGTTGATCCGAGAATTGTGGCAGAAGCGTAAATTAGCCATCTATAAAAGAAGACATGTTGAGTTAGCGTTTCGTCGGTCTTGGGAAAATAAGATGCGGCTCTTACCCTTGCCATACACCAAATATAAACCCCGCCACGGTTCCAAATGTCGACCATCCCACGAGAGGCGGGAATGAGACGAAAAAGACGCACAGCCACAGAATAAAGGCAGCTAACCAGGAGGTCTCCCACTTCTCCGCGACCGGGCCAAGCCAGATAAACAGCTTTCCAGTTAACACCATGAACCCAATACCCAACGCGCCCACGGACAAGCAAGCCAAGATGGTCCCGATTTTCTTCCAGAGGGGCATTTCTGCCCATATCTTATTCATGCGGTGATACAGCTCTGTGCCACGGTGGATGATCTGTTCGCGATAGCTCGCCTGCCCGCTCGACCAACCAGAGTTCCGCCTGCCGGCGCGACTCCAAGGGGGATGAACATCGCTGCCAGGGGATGAAGGTATAGGGTCCGGAGAAGAAGGCGAGAGGGACAATGCCCTGGCCGTGGACTCATAGTCCGCAGGCATTATGAAATATGAAGGATCCCGATATCAATGATGATAGAATGATCGAATCCGGGGAGGGGATGAACCGCTCCAAAGCGATCGGCGCTATGCACGGGGGAACAAAGGGCAGATATGCGAAGAAGGTTCAAGGGCGTGTAAAAGCCCTGTTGGACTAAACATGGAGATTGATGGCGGAATAGGCAGCTTTTTTTGGGCTGAAAATCAGTTTGGCCCTGAAAGTCCAGATTGCAAGTCAGCGGATCCGCCGGACTCGGATGTTGACTGATCTACATGTCCTGTTCGTGTCTCGATTGGGATGTCATAACTGCCAATCTGATTTGATGTTGTACTACAAGAGCTATCTCACTCTTCTGTACAGAGTACTGCTCTGTACAAATCTTGATTTTTGGTCTCCTATTCTAGAGATATGCTCACCCTGACGGTATACCAGTTCCCCTACGCTTGAGAACTAGGCAATTCAGCATTGTCCAGATGATATATGGGAATCTCAATAATTTATCTGAGCTATACTGGATTCCTGCTTCCGATTCCTATAATTTGCACGATAATTAATATGGCACTTGTCCTACCCCGACGATTTGAAGCTCAACTACTCTGTAGCCGATAAGCTGTTGTGCCCCCAGTGTTGATCTCCTTCTCCGCCTCCCCCTCTTTGTTTGTACACCTCTGCACTTCCACCACCCTTTCTTTTCACTTTCATTGTTCGCAAAGTCGATCGGAGGGTCGATGGCTGGCGATGCGATGTAATTCCCATTTCCTCATTATTTATCCCTCTCGCGACACTCACCTTGCGCTGCCACTTTGAAACCCCCCTATCAGCCCTCAGTTACGAACCTTGAAATTCATTTGGACTTACAGAGCGTGTCGCATCTCTGATTCTCACCTCTACTTTACTTTCATCAAGAATCAACTTTCTCAGTACGGCTGCATATAGTCGCCCCTTCCAGGATCCCAACATCCTCCCCGCAACGATCTCAGCGTATGCCTGGATTCCCTTCGTCCGCGCATACACACACACATCACAACCTACATCATGGTTTCTGACGAACTTCTCGAGAAATGTCTCCAAATCCTGCAGGATCAGGCACTGGATGAGGAAGAGCAAGTAGAGAAAGTGGAGGACTTCTTGCGCGCGAACACGTCTTTGTCGGGGCCACCTCTGGAGAATGCGGTGTTGGACATTCTCTGGCGCCATCGCAACCGCAATCTACCAGATTCATCACCCCCAGTGCGGCCTGTTGTGATTCGTCGCTCGTCGCCTGCGCCATGGCAAATGGCTCGCTCATCCACACCGCTATCCCCCCACTCTACTTTAGGAACAAGTCCGGGGAGTACCTCGTGGATGCAAAGCTCCCGCGGACCATTCACACGGCCTCCGCTATCCTCAACTGTCTCTCCATTTACTTCCCCACGTCCATCACCCCGGCTTGCTCTTGCGCAGCCTATTCCTCATTCCCCAAGCCTAAATGCCTATGAGTTCTCAGACCAAAGTCAACTTTCTGACTTCTATGGAGACCTTGGAGGCGATAACAATGTCGACTGGTTAGTCGCAGATGATGCAAACAGCACAACGTCGTCCGCAGGCGGTCTCAGCACCCCCGGAGCACTCAGCGCCACTGCGGTTGAATTTGTTCCAGATATGAGCCCACATGACATCTTGCGGACAGTACTCGGAGACAAGCGATCAAATGATGAGATAGAAGCCGCACTAGAGGCCAACAGTTATGATCTTGGTGCCACCATTGCCTCCCTCTCGCAAGATATAGAATCTGAAGCAATTTCAAAACAACAAGATGACGGTCGTGTTTTGGTTGGCAAGTCTATGACAATGGAGCAAGTTCGCCCAGTCACACCACTGAACAGCGGTCGCAGCCCCGTGGTCTGTAAGTACTGGCTGTCTACTGGACAATGCCTTCGAGCGGACTGCCGCTTCAGCCATGACTTGACCACACATCTTTGCAAGTAAGTGCTTTCACACTGACGAAATGTATCGTTCTCGGGCTAACAAATCCCACCAGGTATTGGGTTATGGGGAACTGCTTAGCCGGTGATGGCTGCCCCTTTTCACATGACCCTTCAGCGCTTATTGGCAATCTGAGTCTCACGGATGGTAGCCGACCAGCCTCGCCCTCTCCTTTCCAGGTAGACAGTGGTTCGGATGCATTCCCACCACTGCAATCAGCTGACAGTGGTGATCAATGGGCAAATCAATACACGGGCCGGTACCCTAATCATCTTTCTGCTTATCAAGCCAGCAAGTATGCCCCTCCTGGTCTACTTCCCGGAATGGGGAAAAGAAATGGAAGCGTGACTCACCTTGGACGGCCCAATTCGCGTCCGTCCAGTCGTCACCAAAATCGGGAGTTGAACCCTGCCGCACCGTCTGTAGACGACCCAGATGCCTTCCCAACTCTTGCCGCAGTTAATGCGAAGAATACTGGTAAAAAGCATCATGGAAAGCGCGGAGGTCACAATAATCGCGAGACAAGCTTGGCCAAAGAAAGTATCCCTTCATCTCTAGCTGATGTGGTCCGCATGACCCCATCTCCTATCCCAGGGAAAACTAAGTCCGGGTCTAGAAACAAGGACACGAAAGGCCGTGAGAACAGTGCGGCAGCTCAGTCGATTCCAGCCCCAAGGAATATCCCTTGGTTGGAAACTGGTACACGGGCCAATCAACAGTATATAAAGTATCGAACTGAGGCTATTCGCCATGGGACTGTGCGAAACAAGTTCCTCCAGAGGTAAGCCTTGACCTAACTTGATTTTATTAGATATTCTTTTCTGACAAATATTCATTAGTGCTGCCCAAGCATGGAACCGTAATGATGCACGAGCTGCCAAGGCATTGTCGTTGCGCGGTCAGGCCGAGAACGATGCGATGCGCAGGTGTCATCGGGAGGCTGCTCGCCAGCTCTATGAAGAACGCAACCAACATCTCTCACAGAGAGGCCTTGATGGATCTTCCGAGGAACTTTATGTTGACCTGCATGGTCTTCACCCAGAAGAGGCTATTGAATATCTTGAGAAGATTCTGCTCAAGCATGCCAGGGAAGGTCTTCGGGTAGTGTATGCTATTACCGGGACTGGTCACCATTCGAAGAATGGCAAAGATAAAATTGGCAAGGCTGTCAAGGCATGGTTGAATGAGTGGCGTTACTTGTTCCGCGAATTCAGTGTACCTGGTGAGCGAGGCGGCTATGTCGGGGGGATTCTTGGCATTGATCCCACCAGTTATGACAAGTCGATAGCCAAAGAGCTGGCTAGTGAGTTGATGGAGGCCAACGCTGGCGCAGAACTTCCAGTCCTGACCATGGGCAAAGTCCAATTACTCAAGCGCGAAGAAATAGACACTCAGGATCAATGATCCAATGTGTCATTCGAATCAATTTGCAAAGCGGCATGATACCCCCAGTACCAAATTTTTATACCCTCGAGTCTTTGATAATCCAGCTTGCTCCCCGGGGCCCATATTCTCAACGTGTTGTTGCAAAGGCGCGATTCAACCACAGCATGCAACAAAGAATATGAACGTACAAATTCTTCAGGCTTATCTTTGAGGGTAGATCATTGGCTACCCGCTACTAAATACATGTAGCCATGCAACCCAAACGGCCGCTTCGTGGTCTGAGCCAGACGTTTAGAACTAGCGAGGCAATCCAATACAATTGACATCAGAAACAACAACTCTCCCCGAGTAAATGCTACACACGTCACATAACAAAACATAGACCGAACATGCACAGGAATATCATGCGTAGATTAGATACGGAGCTACACATATAAATAACCTATTCGGGCTCCTGGTGCTGCCACTCCTCTCTCAAAGCATCGACATCCACCCCACAAGCCTCTGCCTTCTTAACAATAGCCCTGGCCTTGTGCGCAACAGGAACATCAATCATCTTCCCATCAAGCGTCCAAGCCCCCCTCCCGGCCTTCGCAGCCTTATCATCCGCAATAACAACCCGCATAGCCCACTCCGTCTCCTTAGGATCCGGCCCAAAGATCTGATCCGCAACCTTCACCTGCGACGGATGAATACACTGCTTACCATTGAATCCCAGCCGCCGTCCATCACGACACTCCTCCTCCAGCACAGCCGGCGGCAACCCATCCCCCTTCTCAGACTTATACGCCGTGCAGACAAGATCAATCGTAGATGGCAAATCCGCCGCCCGCGCAGCCGTCGCAATCGCAGACCGCGCGAAGAGAAACTCCGTCAGCGAGGGCGTGCGCGTAATACTCAAGTCCAACGCGAAGTCTTCCGCCGCGAATACCAGGCCCTGCAGTAAAGGCGACGCGGCGCAGATCTGCGACAAGTTTGTGAGGGACTTGGCAGACTCGACTAGTGCCAGCAGGGAGATTGGGGTTCTTTCTGCTGGGGGTTGCTGGGCGAGAGTGTGGGTGATGACGTCTGTGACGAAGGTCAGGTCGGAGGCGGAGTTGACTTTTGGGATAACAATCGTTGTTAGGTTTGGCGATTGGAGCTGCGGGGGGTTAGCGAATTGCTCTATGTGGTAGATTGTTTATCCGGGGGTTCAGCTTACGACTTCGGTCAAATCGCCCAGCGCGAGTCCGCTGTCTACGGAGTTGATGCGCACTGCGCGTTCGCGGATCCCTGGTGGTGCGGCTTGGTCGATTGCTCTCCGCACCAGGGAACGCGCCTCCGCTTTCATGTGCGGAGTTACGCTGTCTTCGAGATCATAGGCGACGCAGTCGGCGGTCAATGAGCGGGATTTGTCTAGGAAGCGCTGGGAGGATCCGGGGACTGTTTGGGGCTGTTGGTTAGCTTTGGGGGTTTTCTTTTGGAGAGCTCGGGGAGGGAAATGCGGGGAAGAAGTGGTAGCTTTAGGAAGGGGGGAGGAGCTTACCGTAGAGGAGGGAACGACGGAGAGTATTGCGAGCTGCCATTATTTACTCTATTTGCGCGTGGCTATCAAGGGTATACAGTCGTGTATGTTGTTCTGTCTCCGGGAGTGGAGGTCTTTTATGGAGGTGATTTGGTCGGGAAGAAGCCGACTCGGCTATCCATCTTTACATCTTCACTGTTCAGCGCTCAACGCTCGAACCGAAAATTGGAGAAAAGATTGATTTCCAGCTTGATTAATTGCTTCTGTCAGTTTTCTTTCCGAGGGCCTTGATTATCTACTTTATATTCACATAATCAATGCGAGGACCCATGGACATGATGAAGGCTGATACCTGAGTTGCAGCGGACTTTGCTTATTATCACAACTGCCCAGAGCTCTACAAAGTAATAGACTCGGTGTCGACTGCTCTAGCCTGCTGGACATATACAGCCCAAGGGAGATCAGGGGTCATCAACGTGGGCTGAATCCTCGCCTGGGACTTGAATGGCTTGTCTCACAACGCTTCCTTTCAAATCCCATCTTCCTTAAAACTCGCTCCCTATCATTTAAGACCATATCGGAGCTCGATGATGTTAAGGCGATAGAAATAACTCTTAGAGACATGCTTTGAGTCTCTACTTTCTCGGCTATATTTCTTGTCAACATCTGCGATCAAATATATATCATGAAAGTAGTGGTTAAGATCGATCATATATACGTGGGTATGTTTTTGTGCTACTTCAAGTAGCATCATGGGCGTGGGCCACGACGTTACTGTGAGCCCGCAGATCGTGAATTGTATATTCATGTACTCGAAACTACCGCTTACACTCGACTGAAAGAACAAGGGATTTGTGATCGCGGAATCGTGCCTAGCCTTCTTCCTAGGCTCCACGAGGAAGTTTGCCCCCAGTCTATGCCAACCTCACTTGAAGCAGTTTCTGGGCGACGTATTCTCGCCTAGAGTTTTATTTCTAGAGTGCATCTTCGACCTAGAGATAATGACGTTAGAGAATTACACGCAGCAACCAATGAACAATATCCTAGACGGTATTCGTCAATTACATAAAGCGCTCATCCGTAATAGAGAACCCAAACATCGGAACATGATGATCGTCACGGATACTCTGGAAAGAGTCGTTTGGCTAGATTTTGATCGAGCGCAAACATATGACAAAGATCGAATAACCGTCGAAGAAGAAAATCCGATGAAGGAGAAGAAGGCGACTGTCGTCGAACTCAAAGATGCCCTAGTGACGCACCAACTACTATTTATACACACATGATCACCCTTATTTTGGATATCGGCAAAGGAAAGCTTGATGGAGCATACTTGTTCTACTGTAGCTGAAAGCTACTGTAGGGAATCGCTCAAGTTAGGTAATATAAGCTGGTGATCTCTGGGGCTTGAAGATGATACAAGGAGTCAAGGACTCGGCACAGCAAACCCGTGAAAGCGATATCTACATAAAAATCACTCTCCAGCGCCTTGAGCGGAAGCGAGAGTACTTGGAACGCTCATGCATATCGGTATGGGGTTAGCCACTCTTGCACAATGCATAGTACAATTTATCTTACAATGTATCCAGGAAGAATTTAGGATTTTAGAAGGTACATTTTACTAAAAGAGTAGAAGAATGAAGCTTTAAGATATATCATTGATGCGTAAGTAATCACTCCGTGCGCCATTTAATGGGTTGTAATACAAAGCATCGAGCTTCAGCTACCACTCATCTGACATTAGGCCTTGTAAAAGCTGGCTTAATAACCTGTTTACATATAGAAGGTCCATAGAGCCTTGGAAAGCCAGGGCTATAGCTGAAGTCTAGCAATTGAGACTACTAGAAGCACCCGTCTCCTTCAATTGCACTTCATCATTCGGCCACCTAAGTTGCGTGGTGTGAGTTACAGAGATCTTATGTATGTGATGATCTGGCTGGGCCTGCAGGGATCATTTCGGCGGAAATCAGAAGTGGAGTAATTGGTCTGCTTGCAGGGTGGAAGGCAAGGATCTTTTCGGCAGAAAAGATGTCGCTCGGGCTGCATGGCTTGCAGCCCTACTCACGACAAAGGGCTCATCTGGAGATCCAGGGCTTTTTCCCTCGTTTCATTTCCTGTCTGCTCTTAGAGTCTTCGCTGAGTGCACTCTTTTCTTTTGATTAGATCTGGCCGGTAGTAATATAGATCTAGCTAGACGTCTTGTCAGGTTAGCGCCATATATAGCTTCCACCTAAATTATGCACGTGTGGCTGAAAGGGATCCACTCGATATCATCACGTGAGCATTTACTCCGTCCGTATGCGACTCACATTACCGAAGTATAATCTACTAAATGGCATGATTGAAATATATACATGTATATGGTCTAAATAATAGTACACCTTTTATTATCATATAGCCCTAGCAAGCTTCATGCATAGCAATCGCATCCACTTGATCTATGCTAGCCTCAGTTATTCTGCCAAGTGACACCGCACTTACACGTGTTTCGACCACATAGGGAGCTTTGCCAGTCAACAATAGACTTATCTTGGATTAAATTGAGCCAAGCCACTGACCGAAAGGTCCTCCACTCCCAGAACAAATTGAACTCTTTACCTTGAAAGCCATGGATCAAGGACAAGGAGGCCAAGGCGACCTCAACTGGCGCCTCAGCGCGCATCCGATCACGCTACTTGTCTTCTTGGGCATTCGGATAGGTATGTCCTCTTCCGCCTCGAGGAACATTGAGGGTGCCAATTTGACTAACTTGAGTGATTAGGCGCGCTGCTGATGTATCTGTTTGGTGTACTCTTCATCGATGACTTGTACGAATCCCACCTAAGACCATTCGCTTTATAGCGTGCGACGCTAACAACTACTTAGTATCCTCGTCTTTATTTTCACCCTTCTCCTCCTCTCTGCGGATTTCTACTACCTGAAGAACATTGCGGGACGTCGTCTGGTCGGCTTACGTTGGTGGAATGAGGTTGACACGTCAACCGGCGACTCGCAGTGGGTCTTCGAGTCCTCCGACCCGAACGTTCGCACCGTGACAGCTACCGACAAGCGGTTCTTCTGGCTGAGCTTGTATGTCACCCCAGCTTTGTGGGTAGGCCTTGCGATCCTGGCCATTGTGAGATTCGTCGGTGTTATCTGGCTTAGCCTGATTGGTGAGTTGCGCTTCCAATGCGGTTTAGTAATTAGACTTTAATACTGGATACTGATATCGGTTTTAGTCATTGCGCTTGTTCTGACTATCACAAACACCGTGGCGTTCTCCCGCTGTGATAAGTTTGGCCAAGCCTCCACATATGCCAACTCGGCTTTGGGCGGTAGGATCGTGAACAACATCGCTGGTGGCTTGCTGGGCAGGCTATTCAGGTAATGGTAGGCAGGCTGCTGCTTGACTCGCCATTAGTGGTCCTATATCGGCGGTGTTTTTGCTTGCGCTCTGTGTATCTCTAGCAGAGGAATTGATTATCTACCATTTAAATCCATCCACTTTCTTTTACAGGTATGACATCTGCATGTAGCCTGCACTACCAGTACATGACTGCATGTACCTACATGTACTCTACATACAAACATACATACTCTACATACCTGTAGGTACAAACTTGGTTGATCGAGGATGGATTGCCTGAGGCAAGTCCGTCGTTCCTTCCTTAAGCTCTTGGGTGCTTCGTTCTATTTCTGTTTCTGTTTTTGTTTTGTTTCTCTCTTCTTTTCCTTGCTTTTTACCTCCTCGCACCTCTCTTATTCATCGTCAGATAGCGAATACGCTCGTTTTGCATCAATAACCGTTTCGGTAGGTCTTGTGGTTGTCGTTTTAGAGCTGTTATAACTCCTCTCTGATGTTGAAGGCGCTTTCCAAGGCTGATGGCGATGATTATGTCGCACCTCATGTTGATCGTGATTATGTCGCCTGTGACAAACCTTGGAACTTTAAGGCTACCTCACCCCTATCCCACTGCGCACTGCCTATCTACTTTGATGTTATCGCCCTATCCTTCATTGATTGGCTAATACAAATGTCTACATAGGGATTAAGTTGACTCCCCGCCTCCCCACGATGTCTGGGGAGTGGGGCCATCTGAGTAAGTGCTGTCTGCTTCATATATACACCCTGGTCCAGGATCAGATCCCGTCCATTTCAGCTGAGTGTCCATGTACTTTCGGTAGCGGAGCTGACTATCACTAGAGGCTGCTGGGGACGAGAACCCTCGCTCTCGCAATCGCGGTATGACCATTTCGGATGCGAATATCCATGACGGCCATGACGGCCATGACGATGACTTTACCTGCGGCAAGTAAGTTATCCCCTCCAAGCTTTTCAAGCTTCCCCGGGCGACTAATTGCTAACAAAGCTAAGCTGTGGTGAGCCTGGCCACATGAATCATCAATGCCCAAATGTCGCAGCCCCTCTGAGATCCCACGACACCAATGTTCAGTAAGTTATCCGCCTTTCGCGTGCCACTTTATTTTAACGGGTCTGACCAATTCTGAACTATAGGGAAGGCTATCATCATCACTCCGAGGACAATGGTGGAGGTGGTGAACGCTTTGGTGGTGATGATCGGACTTGCTACAACTGCGGTCAGCCTGGGTAAGTCATTGTTCGTCCTGGGTTTGTATAAATGTGCTGATAAAGATGCAGTCATAACAAAGCAGATTGCACCGAGCCTCGCAAGATGGGTGCCTGCTTCAACTGTGGCGAAGAAGGGTGAGCCATTGCTGAGCTTTCTGTACTCTACGCTGCTAACTGTCTCCAAAAACAGCCATTCCAAGGCCGAGTGCCCCAAGCCCCGCGTTTTCAAGGGCACTTGCCGCCTTTGTGAAAAGGAAGGCCATCCAGCTATTGACTGCCCAGAGAGACCCCCAGATGTTTGCAAGAACTGCCTCGCCCAGGGCCATAAAACCATCGAATGCACCGGCAATCGCAAATTCGACCTCAATTTTGTCGCCGATAAGCTCCCCCATGAAGCCTGGGCAGCAATGAAGAAAGCCAGTGATGAAAGAGATCTCGATGATTTCCGTGAGGTATACATGATCTATACATACGTTGCAAGTTTTGAGCTTTGGCTGACCTCATTACAGACCCTCAAAATCTACTCCAAGGCCGTTCCCCACGCCACCTGGGCCGACATTGAGAACAAGATGCGAGACGATGGGTTCAACATCTACATTATTGCTATGGTAAGTGATATATATCGTTGTGATGCTCATGGAGGAATAACTCACGAATGGATCTTAACAATAGGAGGCTGAAGTCGATGATGTTATGAGCTTGATTGATCTTCAAGGAGTACTCGACCGACAATTTTCCATTGGTTTCTTCTTCAGCCCTAAAGCATCGCGTGCCCACCTCCGAGAGCGTTGGCCTTCCAGCCCTGAGGAGAACCTTGAGCGCATGAACAACGCCGGTATTCCCTATGAACGAAGAATTCCCAAGTGCACAAATTGCGGACGTAAGTGTCCAATCCCCACTGTACATGCACCGGAAATTTGCTAAGAAACCATAATTAGAATTGGGACATATCGCACGCAGCTGCAAGGAGGAGCGCCAGGACAACAATGATCGCGTGGAGATCAAGTGCTCAAACTGCGACCAGGTTGGACACCGAGTGCGCGATTGTACGCAGAGGCGCAGGTACAAGAAAGGATGCCGCAATTGCGGGTATGTGACTCCAAGGGAGGCGATTTCGAGACCGATGACACTGACTTTTGCGAAGTTCCGAAGACCATATTGCTGCTGAATGCCCTGAGCCCCGATCTGCGGCTGGTGTTGAATGCCGGAGGTGCAACGAAAGTATGACAGGGCATTGGCTCGAATATTTGATACATTTCGTGATGGGCTAACCTCTTTCTAGCTGGCCATTTTGCTAAGGATTGTCCCAATGCCCCCAATCGTCCACCTCGTGCCTGTCGCAACTGTGGGTAAGTGAAGTTCCCTTTTTTGGAGCCTTAAAGTCGTGGCTGTTTCTAACATAAATGCAGATCCGAAGATCATCTTGCACGGAACTGTGATAAACCTCGTGATGTTTCCACTGTCACCTGTCGTAACTGCGACCAGAGTAAGTTTTGTGCATGCGCTGAACATGGTCTCTTTTTTTGCCACAGTCTCTCGCAATATGAAACTGACGAACATGATTTTAGCCGGACACTACTCTCGCGACTGTGACCAGCCGAAGAATTGGTCAAAGGTTCAGTGCAACAACTGTGGAGAAAGTGAGTTAAAGATGAACATTCTCCTGAGCCAAACAAACAAGCTAATATGACGCTAGTGGGTCACACTGTCCGTCGCTGCCCTCAGCCACCCAAGCAGGAGGAGCGTGAAGACGACGCCCATCACTCCCCCGGCTCTCCCAAGCGTGACGAATCCGAGCTGCTGGACCCGAAGACCAAAGAGGAACCATTTGAATACAAGCGCCAGGACGATAACGACTTGTGGTAATCGCCCAATTCGATGCCATTTTCTCTGATCGTTAGTACCGTGCGAAAGTGTGGGGGGCGGTTAAACCTGTTCCTGGAACACTTCACGGTAGCTCAAATGGACACGACGCTGCCTGGTTTTACGAATGGTGTTAATCTCTGCCCCGACTTCTTGCGCATTTTCTATCAAGCGAATATTTCTCAGAACTTGAAATTTTTTTTCGATGTTGGCTATGGATACTTTTCCCAGGGTGCTTCAATGATCGCTGACCGGCCGACGGTCTCGAGTGGAAATTGGCCTTGCCTTTTCCTGATTGAGACTAAGGACGAAGGGTCTGGGCAAGAGGAGCATTGACCTGAGAGGATTTCAGATAGCCAGTTACTCCAATGAAACATTCATTCATGAACTTCTGCAAAATTTTAGTAGTCTGCTGAGCAGTGGCATGCGGTTTCTCTCTCAGGCTGCGGTTGCATTGGGTCAATGCATGACGGTGCCAAGTCACAACTCTGACAGTTGACGGTGGACCCTCTGTTATGCCTTTGATAGACCCAAGTAAAATCGTCCCGAGAAAGATAAGGCCCGGAACCCTGTTGTACTCGGCATCCATAAACTCGGCCTGATCAAACGTCCCGAAGTCGATTCCGAACCATTAGAGGAGATTCCTCTCCTCCAATAGTTCTACTAGAGGTTTTCGCTAAGCCAGACGCAACTGTAATAACTCTACAATTGCACCACCAGTATGAGTCTCCTGTTGGTCTTTTGGCCCAGGTGCAATGTATGGTAGCAATATTATAGTCTCTTATATAGCGCACGCCTCTTGGCATATTTCATGACTGTGCATTGCGCAGAATTGATCAGTGAGATCTTAGTGGAATACTCAATGTGCACTTTTTCAACGAATATATGTGTGATCGGATTTTGATTGAGGTGCTCATTTGGTCTCAGGAGAATGCGGAGGAGAGGAAATATCATTTTGAATGCCCTGTTTATACGATGAATCAATTGTTTCCTATACTCGTTATGGCACTTTGGATCCACGAGGAACGGTCGTTTATCTTCTTCAGTGTATTCAGGGTTGGATCCTGTAACCTCGCGACCTAGTAACATTGCTGGCGACATTCGCGAGACAACCCAGGTGGGACTGCGTTGGAAGCTGGTCACATCTGTGCCATCTGGTTTAGCGATCTGGGACAGGATCTGGATGCCGGATGAACCATTGCCGATGACAGCAATCCGCTTGGTTGAATAATCATAAGAATGACTCCAACGTGCGGAATGCACCATCTTTCCCTTGAAAGTCTCAAGGCCCATAATTCCAGGCCATTTCCAGAGACTGTTTTCACAAACAGCATCTATTAGCCGATAATGGATTCGGGCAAGTAAAGGGACTGTACACACTTGAGAATTCCCTGTCCTGAAGTCAAAACTTCGGCATACTGTTCAGGTTGGACTCCGTTATATTCCACAACAGCCCTCCACAGCCCCAGTTCATCCTGCCAGTAGGCCCCCACGACCTTTACTGAGATCCAGCATTGCCAGGAGTCAGATGATTAGCTGGCGGCATTGATCTTATGTACTCCGTACACGAGGACCGGCCTAGGCTCGCGAAGGAATGAGAATCTCCGCCTTTGATCCTGAGGATTATTCATTCAACTGTGATCTCAGTGAATGCTAGCGTTGCTCTTGAACACCCTCGCATTGACAGTCTGAAATACATATCCTCGTCGAAATGAACCCGGGATAAAAAACCGGGGGAGTGTGGGGAAATCTGGGGTCTCATAACCTTATCGAGCATCGGTCGCTCTAAGGATTCTTACTGCGCCAGCTGAAGGACAGCCGACCTTGGACTTGCACGTCCAGCAGCAACAGGCACCTCTTGGATATCCAATCAGATTGTTCACTCCATCCGTTATCACCTGGCCTGACCCGTTGATGCAGTGATTCCTCCGTCAACAACCAATTCGGTTCCCGTGAGTTTTTTTGCCTCAGCCGACGCCAGGAAAAGAACTGCATGGGCGACATCCCATGCCTCGCCCATCCTGCCCATCCTGCCCATTGGAACCTGCCTATCGTAATGGGCAATGAATTCTTCGAACTTCCCTCCTGAGTGTCCAAGCAGCCACTCGCATACCAGCGGAGTGTTCATGAGTCCTGGAATGACGGTATTCAGCCGAATAATTTTTTTTCCGCGGCGAACGCAACGATGGTGTGCTTCCGGATGATTGCCGCCTTGGCCGCAGCATATACGATGTGCTCGTTCCCAATATGCCGGATGCCGGCTATCGAGGAGACATGGACCACCACACCCCCAGACTCCTGCTTCTCCATGATTGCTAGTGCCTCTTTGCAGCACAGATACATACCTTGGCTCTTTAGGTGTCTGTTTGGAGTTTTCATGTGACCATCCTTTGGTTGCTCCCTGATGTCCTCCTTCTAGTGTTCCTTTTCCCAAGCAGGGATCTACTCGGTGAGCCTGGCTCTGAGCACCCTAGTCAAAGCAGCTGAGATAGAAAACCCGCACCTGGCAGAGGAGATCAGGTACTTATATTCCATGCTTTGTATGGAACACCTGCTACCTACAACATATCGAGGTAGGTATTCCATAGTTGTTACGTACGGAAGATCCTTGTGTGTAGGCTACCAGGTATACGCCGCCTAGGAACAGTTAGGGCTGCGAGGGATGAAGTCTGTTTTCCAGGAATCACACGAAGGCAAACTATATCTGGTAAGCGATAAGAAAATAATCACTCATGCAAATCAGAACTCAGTCAGGTTCGGCATAGGACCCCGGCTCCACAGAGCCTCGAATGGGGAATGCGCTTGCGAGTGCTTTTCACGGGCCAAGACCTCCACTAGAACGACCTCAGCTGCATTGTATCATACGTTCTGGATATCAAGATGCTTGGCCGAAGACATGATTGGGTAACCTGCAATGCTCCTTCAGAGTTACAGTTGGCCGAAAAGGGTATCCCGGATCTCGTACTTTTGAAGCCCATGCTTCGGCTTGTGCCGAACGGGAGATTTGGCCGAAAATTCTGAACCAATGTTGATATCTAGGTAGGCACGAAATACCGAGTATAATACGGAGTACGGAACACTATGAGCCTTGCTCATTGCAGGGCATTGATATTGTTTCATTTCGGTTTAATTGCCGCTGACGTCATTAGTGCGGGAGCTGGCCCCCGGCTTTTATCCCTACTTTACCTACTTGGGGAGATGAGATGGATCCGAAGCCTTATTGTTCCTGCGATGGCTGGGCATCTGAGCGTGCTTGGCAGGGGTTCCAATCAAATGTGTTATGGAATTATGGAAACATTCGAAGCTACAGTCGCATACTCCGTACTCCGTACAATGATATGAATCGGAGTACTCCGTGTGCAGCATGGGTCCTGCCCCGGGCCCCAACGCCCGAGAACAAAAAAATGGAGTCCGGGGGAAATGGAGACAGGTTCTCCAGGTTTGAGGCAAAACCGGAAATTCCAGTTCATCCAACACTAGTCAGTCCATAGGTACGCAAAGTTGCTCAAAATACCTACATGCGAAGTGTGAACCGCACCACTGTGATATACCCTATCTACCTAGGCACTTACTGGGTATATCTATATAGATTATGTACATAAGTTCCGTTTCTGTAATGAAGACAGTCTTTGAGAGCACCTGATCCCCTCAGTCGCTGTTCAGGTGATGTGAAGTTGGAATATTACCGTACAATACCGTAAAGTAGCGTGACCACCTGGAAATTGGAATGCCGGACAGTAATCCAATGCCCTCACAGGGACACTTCCCGAGTTGAGACTTCTAATTTACCCGCAACCCCAGGGACCTCTCCAGGCATGGCCCCTCTCGGCCCTCCCGACGTCGGCATGGAGACGTTACTCCATGCAGTGGCGCATTGTCCCGATCCGGACACCAATGCACACCGATCTAGGTACTCCGTACATCGTGGGCATCACCGATGCCACCCCTCCTCCTCATTGGGTGGGGCCGGGCTCGTTCTGATTTCCGGTTTGCGGTCCCAAAATTGGTCGTCGAGGATACTTCCATGTTTGACGCTGGGGGTTCATAAACTTGACTGTCCCGGGACTGTCATGCCGGGGTTTTTCTTCGTTCTGCCGAGTTGCAGTCCATTTATTCGATAGTCCATTTTCCAGTGGCGTCGATTCAACCAATACTGTTTGACTTCTAGAGTTAGACTATACATATTGACTGTATACAGTCTGTTCTCCTTCTGCACGCTGCACCTCATACTCAAGACCCGCCATTATGAAGCCCTTCTTCGGCCTTCGGGGCACGAACTTGAATATCATGATCGGCGTGATTGCTGGTCTTGATTTCTTGTATGTTCATCGTTGATCTATTCAGTCTAGAAGTATGCAAGTGCTAACATGGGATTGTACAGGTTGTTCGGATACGACCAGTACGTCGTCGCAAGCTATACATCGGAATACCGATGACTTTCTTATGCTAACATTTCACAGAGGCGTTATGGGAGGTCTCTTGACATTAAACTCGTTCATTACGGTCTTCCCTGAAATCGATACTTCAAAATCCAGTTCATCAACAAGTAACAACTCCACAACACAAGGTATGAATCCCCATAATCCTTCCACCCATATACTAATAGATTAGGAATCACTGTTGCGTCCTACAATTTGGGATGTTTCTTCGGTGCAATTATGTGTATCTGGATTGGAAATTACCTTGGTCGTCGCAAGACAATTTTTGTCGGCTCCATCATCATGGTAATCGGGGCTTCGCTGCAAGCCTGCGCTTACTCGCTGCCGCATCTCGTTGTCGGCCGTATTGTCACAGGTGTCGGTAACGGCATGAACACTTCTACTGTGCCCACATGGCAGTCTGGTAAGTACTTAACCCGGTTCGAGACGAGATCCAATGCTAATGATGAGACCTAGAATGCTCCAAATCTCACCACCGTGGAAAATTAGTCATGCTTGAGGGCTCCTTGATTGCGGCTGGAATTACCCTCAGCTACTGGCTTGACCTGGGTTTCTCTTTCCTGGACCCTAGCTCTGTTGCGTGGCGCTTTCCCATTGCCTTCCAGAATGTCTTTGCATTGATTATCCTGATCTTCGTAATGCCGCTGCCCGAGTCGCCTCGCTGGTTGATTCTTAAGGGCCGCGAAGAAGAAGCTATAGAAGTTCTCGCCGCCATCCTAGATTTGGATGAGAATGATCCTTATGTTCACGCGGAATTTAGTGCCATCAAGGATGCAGTACTGGCTGCTTCAACTGCCAGCTTCCGTGACCTGTTCACCATGGATGAGAACCGACACTTCCATCGTGTGGTACTTGCCTACGTCAACCAAATGTTCCAGCAGATTTCCGGCATTAACCTGATCACCTACTACGCTGCTACCATTTACGAGAACTCCATTGGCATGGATGGCTTGACATCGCGCATTCTTGCTGCATGCAACGGCACCGAGTATTTCCTGGCATCTTTGATCCCCATCTTTATTGTGGAGAAGGTGGGACGACGGATCCTGATGTTGGTTGGTGCCGCCGGAATGTCGATCTCCATGGTCGTCCTAGCCATCACCACCAGCTTCGAGGGCGATTCCAAGGCTGGTATTGCCGCAGCCGTATTCTTATTCGTCTTCAACACATTCTTTGCCTTCGGCTGGTTGGGAATGACCTGGCTGTATCCCGCTGAGATCGTAAGAAACCCATCTTCTTTATATCTGAATATCACTGACAACCTGATAGGTCCCTCTACGCATCCGCGCTCCCGCCAACGCCCTTGCAACCTCTGCTAACTGGATCTTCAACTTCATGGTTGTCATGGTCACGCCTGTTGCATTTGATACAATCAAGTATAAGACATATATCATCTTTGCAGTCATGTGAGTATATCCTATGGGAGTGAGCTTGCAACGCAGCCAACTAACCTCCTCATAGCAACGCATTCATCTTCCCAGTTGTCTACTTCTTCTATCCCGAAACCGCATACCGATCCCTGGAGGAGATGGATACAATTTTCCACAAGACATCCAGCATCTTCGACGTGGTCTCCGTCGCCCGCAACGAGCCACACCGCTACGGTAAGCACGGCGAGCTTCTCATCAACTACGAAGAGACCGATGAGCATCTTCGTCGCGCTAGCTATATCTCAGATAAGCCAAAGGGCAATATGGCCAACGAAACAGGCGATCTTGAGACTGGAAAGGGTACTCATTTTGAGCATCGCAAGGATAGCTCGTCTGATACCGCCTAAGCCCTCCTAGAAGGCTGATCATGAATTATTCCAATTATATATCTTCAACTGCAATATAATCAACGTCTCACAAATCATTGCATAATCATTAAGTTATTTCATAACATAGAAAACTCGTTCAGGTATCAACGAAACTCAAACACAATCCCAACCTCAACACACCATCTCCCCCCGCCTTACAGCCTAAAAGCCAGTCCCCCAATAGCAGCAACCAAGACAGCAGCCACAACCCCAGTCCCACTAAACCTCACACTCGCCGCAGCACCAACAGAACCAAGCGAAGTCAGACCACCTGGATCCGACCCGGAAGTGTTATCATCCGACGAAGGCGAGCCAGTCGGCGCAGCAAGACCCCCAGCCAACGTAACCGGAGTCGAGGACGCACTGAGATACGTCGCGGTATAAGGCGGCTTGTAATTATAACTGGAAGACTGATCGGCAAGCGAGGACGTCGCAACAGCAGCATTCGTCGCATAAACCGACCAAACAGTATACGTACTCCTGATAGTCGACGTAACCGTCTTAACAGTATACGGCGAGAAAGAAGTCCAATAAAAAGACCAGTAAGTCCTGTCAAAGCAATCAGCCCCGGCTCGCCAAAAAAAAACCAAAGAAAAAGAAGGAACCCATACCAGTAAATCGTACTCGTATACCACTTATAAACAGTCTCAACAGCAATCCTCGTCCGAGTCACAGACTCCGTAATCGAAATAGTCGGCACCGTAACACCACCCCCGTCCCCAATACCCGCATTCTCCCCAATACACCCGGACGGCGCACAGCAAACACTCCTCCCCTTATACAACCGACACCTCTTGCCAGCAGGACAATAGTATCCGCCCTCGCAGCACTCCCCGCCGATCGGCGCACACCCGCGCGCCCCGGCACAGCACTTATACCCGCTCGCGCACGTCCCGCGCTCGGTGCAGCACGTCTCGCCGGGCTCGGCGCAGTACCCGGTCCCGCAGCAGCGGTCGCCTAACGGACAGCATTTGGATGTATCGTAGGCGCATTCGCTGTAGCCGATGCTGCATTCCAGGGCGCGGGGCTTGAGCGGGTTATCGCTGAAGAAGCTGGGGTTGCTGTCTGTGTGGAGGGAGACGTTGGACATGAGTTGGGGGTCGTCTAGGTCTGCGTTGACGAGGGATAGCGCGAGCGTGAGCGCTAGGCATGTGAGGTGGTAGATTGAGCGCATGTTTGGTTTCTTTTCCCTTTTGTCCCAGAGGGAGCTGGATTTTGCGGGATTGCCTTGTATTGCACTCGACTATCGCTTTTTTGGGATTGGGGGGACGAGGTGGGGATTTAAGCTGTTGAGCTGTGTACCCCGGACCCCTGGTTAGATCAATGCGGCTCATTTCAGGGTCTGGAATTCACCGAGAGGGTGGTTTTAGGTTGTTTCTCGTATTCGCGGACTTGTTGGGGGGACATCTTACCTGTCGTGGGTGGTTTTTTGTTTGTTAATACGAGATGGTGCCGCTTGGCGCCGGACTCGAGCCGCTTTTTGGGGGGTGAGTGATGGGGGGAACTCAGGTTGACACGAGAATTTGTGGAATTTAGGACTACGCTAGACAGATGTCGGATTTAGACGGTTGCTCTATTGGTGGTTTTGGTTGTGAAGGTCTGGCAGTCGTCTTGGCTTTAGGGCTTGGCTATCCTCGTGATGGTTCCTGATTGGGGAGTGGAGGGGATTTGGATCTTCTTTGTTGTTGAAGTACGGGATAGAGATCTGAGAGTTCGATGTTGGAATACGTTGTATATGGGGGATACAGACACGGCCTCGGAAAGAGGATTGAATAACTTGGTCAAGTTCTGGAGTCACACTATCTGTACTGCTCGTGTTCTGTCGTATCAACCTTCCGGAGTGGTTTGGGCATCAAACCATTGCTCTGGCTCCGAGGCTGGAGTTACCTTCCAGGTCACCTTCCTCCTAGATCTGCGTAATTTGTAATACGAGGCATGGCAGGTGTCTGCCTTTCTGGACTTGTGGGATCTAGGTAGGTTGAATCCCAAGGTTGTCATGGTGGGCATGTTCTGAACCATCTTGCGCATCTCAGACAGAGTCGGTATCTTCTCAGACATATCCTCCCTTCCCCTCTTTTTCTCAGGAAGTGACCTCGGTTTGTACTCCTGTCCTTCGTCGACGAGATCTTCTGTGGCGGGCTGGTCTGCCTCGTGGGTCATGGTGCTTTGAGCTGTGAAGCCAGCCTCAGTTTCAGGTCTTTCATTGTTTAATGGAGGGGTGATTGACCTGCTTGGCTCCACAGCCTTGTATTCGGCAGTGGTACCCGTCTTGGCAGGTTTCTTGAGCCTCAGAGGAAGATCCCGATGCATAGCATCCTTGTTGGTAACCGCCGAAGGGTCGCCATTTGCCTTGGCCTTTTTCTTGGCCTTCTTGGATCTTCGAGCTGCTCTAGGCGATTTAGCGCTGTCCCCTCTGACCGACAAAGCTCCAACTTTGTCCTTGCAAGCGTCCATGTTGGTGTCTGCAGGAGCCATTTCGGTTTGGCTTGTCTTCAAAGGCTGTCCTGGGACCTCAGAATCCGTGAGGGTTTCATTGATGACAGTGTTTGTTTCAGCTCCGCTTTGACTATTGTGGCCATGGATCTCCTTGGCTGGAAGTGACTCGCCTTGTGTCTCAGGCTCTCGGCCGGTTGATCTTGCTCCTGGAGGTTTATAGCGTTCGATATCTTCATCTGGCTTGTAGCCGGGTCTCACTCGGAGTTCTTTGCGGACGGAGCCATCAGCACGGACGGATGAAGGGATGAAGCGTTCACCTGTTTGCGGATTGGTGCTGATTCCCGATGGCGAGACCTCTGAAGACATCGTGAGTGGGTGAGCCACGCGTGGTCTCCAGAGAGAAATGCGAGGGCAGGTGCAGTGGGAAAAGGTCAGGATGGTGGCTCCCGAGTATCAGAAAGGGAGCAGCAATGGTACAAGGGTTGTTTGGGGCGTCAGGAGTGAGAGATGCAACGATTGTTGACGTGATACCACACACTACAGACGCGAAAGACCAACGAGAATGCCCTCTCAGTGTATTTGTCGCGAGAGGTATGAGTGGTCAAGGTGAAAGGTCAACAAGCAGTCGGACCTCTGGATTTGTCCCTTCTGAACTTCAAGCCTTGCCCATCTGCGGTCTCTGCCAAAATCCTAGGTGATAGATAAAGCAAACCAAAAAAATAGCATTATTGGCGAGCTAATAGCTACCTAATCACAAGGTCATTCAGTCTCTCCTGAAGAAATCAGATGCCTATCACATTACTCTGAAATGATAGACACAGTACCCCTTATGCCGTATATTAATCGCTATGATTGTAGACAAATGAGATTCGAGAGACTCTATCTCTTACATCTATCTATATCACCAGATATTAGCTGTTTGGCCAAGGTTCAGGGACGCTCTCAATAAAAGTCCAAAGCTTTCATTTGGTAACCCTGTGAAGCCTTCAGGGGTACCAGGTTCGGATTCTAATATATCGATAGACCATGCGAGTCCCGAGGCTAGAAATGAGCTTTAGAATAGACAATGACAAATATTGACTTGCCTTCCGTCCCTGTTTACGTCCTTCGACGGTCGAAGAGAAGACCTACGATGTTTAGACGAGAGGCTCTTGACGAAACGCTCGCCGAGACACTTGCGGCAATGCACAATGAGCATGGCCATGATCCTCTTCCTTTGTTTGAAGATGATAACCAAATTGTGCAATGCCCAAACCCGCGCAGCCTTCATTCTTGATACCTCTTTATGCTCTCTCGACTCACTATTAGAAACCTACATGTAGTTAGTAGTTAGTAGTTAGTATACAAATACTTTTGTAATGTTTGCGGTGCATAGAAAAGGAAAGGAAAGCATCAGTGTCGGACATCTTTTAGTACAGTTCATGTAGTGCTAAATCCACGAGATGAACAAAAATATTACGCCAGTGAATTCACGCAAAAAATAATCGACCACTATGGGACTTGAACCCATAACCTCCCGATTAGGAGTCGGGTGCCTTAACCATTAGGCCAAGCGGCCTGATTACTGTGGATCTGCCCGGTCATAGACTCATTAGTCATGCTTCATACGCCCTCCGACAGTCTCGGCTAATTTGCAGTATGGGTATCGAGTATGGAGGACAGATTATTTTTGGAATATCCTCATCAATGATACCAATGTAAAGCCTTGTCGGAATAATCAAGAGTATAATACATCGCAGTATGTGAAGGTCTAGAGGAATACTTAGCCCTGTACATACTAACATCCATTCTACCCTTGGCAGATTGTGATCGATTGTGGCTCTCTATTGTACTATCCTCCTGTCAATTCAAGTTGAAAATGAGATGCGTTGGGATAAGTCAAAAGGTATACTAAGACAGGGCTTATTTACTTGTGAGGTGCGGAGTATATGTTTCAACAGTCTATGAAATAGAGTGTTCCTATCTTCTTGTGTCGATCCTAATTTGCAGGCAGCAGTGTTGTGGACAAGGGCCTGAAGAAGAGGAGGTAGATTGGGTTCAACTATTCCATTTCTTCAGAAGTCCAAAGAGACTATCCAATTTTTTCCAATCTTTGTTGGTGATGTTCAGGTTTTAATAGGTATGAACATGGATCTACTTTGGGTCGGTCACCAGTACTAAGTAGACGAACTTAGGGAAGTACCCTTTATTCCGTTATTAATAAGACTAACAAAGATCATCAAATTACTGAAACCCCCAAAATTACAATCCAAAGGGTTGTGCTCAACCAGCCTTCAACCCTTCGAAATGTTGAGACCTGCACGCCAGCCCGAGAATCACCCGATTCGGGTATTTTGATAGACCCACGTGATAAGCCCGAGATCGGCAATTGAATCACCAGAAGACAACGATGACGAGGATACATACGGAGTAGAGATTGCAGAGTAATTCAACGTTGAATCCCCAGAATTCCAGGAGTGTTGTTGAGTGATTCGGCTTGGTGGGGTGTTTTATTGTATGGGCCATAGCGGTATTCCCAGCCTTCTGACAGATTGAGCAGGGCTGCAAGGGACCGAGTCACCGAGTGTAAGACGTAAGAAATCCTGCATATGGCACACATATAAAGGGGAAAGAAGCATGCGCAATGGCATCGGAAAAGACAGCGGAGGATAAGGTTATCCTCGGTGAAGCACGTTGGGGGAAAAGACCGAGGATCTGCTCGGTGAGAGCTCAACCTCAACCTCAACAGAGGAAGCTCATCTCGGATCCTGGGTGTGAGTCAGTTGACGTGCATCTCGTGGAGTACTCCGTACTGCGTACAGCCATCATACTTAATACCTTTGCCGATTACCTTGTCACTGGCGGACGTTCGATTTTTCATGCCCCGCCAAGATCACCCCTCTTGTCTTTATCAGATCCGCAAACGGGTCTTTCTCCGGTCTCTCGCGACAGAACAGGGCATTGCCAGAGGTATGTTTGTGCCTGTTTTCTCTTCTCGTGTCGGGATTGAGGACCTCGGTAAAGGTTTTTAACCTTTCCGAGGGAAATAGAAATGAGCTCTGACTCAAGCAGCTTTAAGCTTATATTTGGAACAATTAATGTCCATTAATCGGCCGCACTCCAAGCCAGTGCATTGCTGCGATCAATTGTCTGTAACAAGAGAGGTCTAGCGATATAATCATAGGGCATCGCGATGTCAACCGAACATCAACATGCCACCGTCAGTGGTGACAAACAACCTACTGCTCAGGATATCTCCGAGCAGCCAGAGTCACCACCAAGCCAGACCTCAGACGACATGGAGTCCGAGGACCACAGCATAGCCAACATCGAGCGAATCTACAGGTCGGCTCAATTCACATCCCCCAAACCAGGCCATACAAAATCTAATCCCAAACACAGAAAACTGGACCGCCGGATCATCTCCGCATTCTGGATCCTCTACTTCCTCTGTTCAGCCATCCGGTCCAACGTAGGCCTGGCACAAACAATGAACACAGACTCCGGCCACGACCTCGCCAGCGTCCTAAACCTAACCCGCCACGAGATCTCAACCGGTCTAGCCCTGTTCTACGTCTGCTACGTGATCTTCGATCTCCCCTCAAACCTGATAATGACCCGCCTCAGTCCCCACGTCTGGATGAGCCGGATCGTAATCAGCGTAGGCGTAATCGGAAGCTGTCTCGCCGCAATGAAAGCAGCCTGGAGTTTCTAGTCCGTCCCCCTCTTCCCACACCATCCCCAATATAACCCCTTCTAACAAAAACCCCCAGCCTCCTCCGCCTCCTCCTCGGTATCGTCACCGCAGGCATGTGGCCCGGCATGACATACTACCTAACCCTCTTCTACCCGCCCTCCCGCATCGGCAAACGCATAGGCCAGTACTTCACAGCCTCGCAAGTCTCCGCCGCGGTAGTCGGCCTCGTCTCAGCCGGGTTCCAGAAAATGGACGGCGCCCGGGGCCTCGTCGGCTTCCAGTGGATGTTCCTCGTCTACGGCGTCATCACCGTCGCCCTGGGCTTCGCCCTGCTCTGGTGGCTCCCGGACCGGCCAACCGCACCGGGCGAGACCCCGCCCCAGCGAAGCCGGCTGATGCGCTGGGTGCCGGCCACGAAGCCGGCGCTGCAGGGCAGCGATGCGATAGTGCACTACCACGATATGAAGCGCGTGTATCACTCCTCTGCGTGGACGATGCGGGATCTGCTCTATGTGCTTATCGACTGGCGACTGTATCCGCTGCTGATTATGTACTTTGGCGTTGTGGGCGTTGGGATTGGAGTGCAGCTGTATGCGAATTTGATTATCAAGGCCATTGACCCGACGCTGAGTGATGTGGAATTGAGTCTGTTGACGGCGCCGATTTGGATTGTATGTTTTTCTTTCTTGGATTTCGTGTTCCTCCGCTGACCATACACAGATGGATCTCATCGCCATTCTTCTGGTGACACCTTTCTCAGACCGCTTCCATCGCCACCGCGCAATCTTCTTCTCTGTCCCTGTTCTCCTGCAGATCCTCGGCCTGCTACTCACCAGCTACGCGGGTTCCGACGCAAACCCCTGGCCGCGGTACGGCGGTCTCCTGATCGTCGGATTCGGACTCGGCCCAACCGTGCCAATCACGATGACCTGGACGACGGAGGTTTTCCAACCGCGCCACGGCGAGGTCGGCGTTGCCGCTGCGTCGGCAGTTGTCTCCGGGCTGGGCAATCTGGGCAGTATCCTGACGACGTATGCGCTGTATTCCGGGTGGCAGAGCGACTACGAGGCTCCTGGCCGGCAGAAGTATCGTAAGAGTAACCTCGTGATGATTGGGATTCTGGCGGGGAGTATTCTCTTTGCGGCGGTGATGGAGATTATGTTGCGGCTTGTGGATGGGCGGTATCGGGATGGGGAGGGGGCGGTTGATGGTGCTGGGAGACGGGAGGTGCGGCAGCGTGGATTGGATGGGTTGGGGGGTGGTGTTAGGCGGTGGTTGGAGAGAGGGAAGAGGATTGTGCGGTAGATGTGAAGGGAAGTGTGGATTTCAAAAAGTTTTGCTATATTCTAATTTTGCTGCGATGTACAGGACTTCTATAGAGCTATAGAAGGGAAAACAGATACTCTGATAATTGACTATTGCTGAATACTTCACTTTGTGGGTGAGAAGAAAAGCAATCGAAGTGATGAACATAGTACTATAAGACTATATAACTCCTTTCATCCGAAATTGGCATGCAATCTTTCAACGCCCAAGGTGAAGAACACTGCTATTGGACGACTGCAATGCCAGATTAGGTTTAAGATTCTGTGTCACCAGATCTGGGGAGATCGTCCGATCCATGTGGACAAGACCAATGAGCTTCAGCACTCCATGTACCTGCGACATATGTTGGTACGAGGTCGGAATGGTTGGCAAAGTTTGCTCAAGAGCACAAACACTACGGAGTACTCCGAGCAAGAACGTGAGGGTCAGTGTAAAAATTGAAACTTGGAATTAGGTGTCGATTCTCCAGAGGAACGATATCAAAATGATATCTCTCGATAAACGATGGTCTGATTTTCCCATCCATGAATATTCTATGCTATTGTACGTGTCACATTACCCAGTGTAGGGCAGTCAAGAGAACAAGAAAAAAAAAAAGTGCGGCTGGTACAACGAGGGAGGGCCAGCAGTAACGCAAAGAGGCGGACACTGGAACTGGGAGAAAGGAAAGGATGGAACACGAGAAGAAAGACAGGAAGAGGAAGAGAAATAAGGCACAGAACATCTAATGGGCTCCCTCACGCAGTCAGGCCGCTCTGGTCCGACTCCCAGGTTGACGCCGAGGGTATCGGAGCGCTAAGACCAAATGATTCCTATCCATTTAGAGGCCACCACACATAGTCTCAACGATGATACCAGTGATCTGGTAAGGGTCAGCGTTGGAGGCGGGGCGGCGGTCCTCGAAGTAACCCTTGCCATCCTTGGCGCACTGGCGGGGGATACGGATGGAGCCACCACGGTCGGCAACACCGTAAGAGAACTTGTCGATGTTACCGGTCTCGTGGCGACCAGTGAGACGCTCCTCGTTGCCCTCACCGTAGACGGCAATGTGCTCAACGTGGCGGGCCTCGAACTTCTTCATGGCGGCCTCGATGACCTTCATACCACCCTCGGCACGAGTGGCGTTCGTGGAGACGTTGGAGTGAAGACCGGCGCCGTTCCACTCACCCTTGATGGGCTTGGGCTCGAAGGAGATACGGACACCGAACTCCTCAGCGACACGGTGGAGAAGGAAACGGGACATCCAGAGGTGATCACCCACTAGTAGAAGAGTTAGTCTCGAATTGACCGGAAATTAATTTTTCGTTTGGGTGGAAATTTCAACTTACTATCGATGCCGGGGCAGGGGCCGACCTGGTACTCCCACTGGGAGGGCATGACCTCAGCGTTGATACCGGAGATGTTGATACCAGCGTACAGGCAGGCACGGTAGTGAGCCTCGACGATGTCACGGCAGTAGACCTTGCCGGTACCGACACCACAGTAGTAAGGACCCTGGGCACCGGGGAAACCGCCACGGGGCCAGCCGTAAGGCCACCCATCGGTACCGAGAAGAGTGTACTCCTGCTCGAGACCGAACCAGAAGCCCTCGTGGGCGTTGGTCTCCATCAGGCGGTTAGCCTCGTGACGGTAGTTGAACTTGTTGGGGCTTCCATCGGCATCCCAGGTCTCGCACAGGACGAGGATGTTGTCACCTTGGCGGAAGGGATCGGGGTAGTAGGCGACGGGACGGAGGTAGACATCAGAGTTGTCACCGGGAGCTTGAGCAGTGGAGGAGCCGTCGAAGTTCCATTCGGGGAGCTCGTCAACACTTGTGACGGGCTTGGACAGAGTCTGCGCACAGATTCCAGTTAGTTGGGGTTCCCAAAAAGCGCTATCTCACGTGACAGCGGGTGGCTGCGTCGCGTGCTAAAATCGTGAGAATCCCCGTGCACAAGGCTTATCGACGCCCGGGAGGGGATTCCAGATAAGAACATGCAGCACCCGAAGTTCACGATATGAGCCGGACACCCGGATTGGAGGTGACTCATACCTTTGTCTTGGAACGAGTACCGCCATTGGAATCAATCCAAACGTATTCAGCCTGAACGCGACCACGCTGGTCAAGGTTCATGTACTTCAGGAGCTGTTTCCCCAAGTCAAGTCAGTATATGTCATTCCTCTCTGGCTCAAAGGCCATTGTGGAAATCCAATGCAACAAGAATCAAACGCACATTCCCCGTGTTGGAGACGACAGTTGAAGATTCAGCAGCCTGAAAACTCGTTAGACTCGGTTCCGCACACAAGAGAAGGAGAGACTCGTACCATAGTGAATATGTGTATGTGTTAAGAAACGGACAAGCAAGAAACTTTTTCAAATGAGTCCCGAAGGAAGGAAAACACGAAGGAACCTCAGAACAGAGGGAAGCAAAGCAAATAGAATATGGATGAGAAAATCCAAAGGAGGAGAGAATGAGTTTTAAAGATGTGGAGGGGCAAGAGAGGGATGATAAAAAAGATTTAAATTTAGTCACGGAGTTCTTTTGGGTATTTTTTTGATTTTTCTTTTCCTTTTTCCTTTTGGGAATTTTGATTTTTCTTTTGAATTTTTACGGTTTTTTATGGATTTCTTTTTAATTTTTGGGCGTTTCTGGAGGGGGAAATCTGAGAGAATCAGGAAGGCGCGGCTCAGCCACTCCCTAAACAGGTTAAGCTCCGTATTGTGACGGTCATGTGTGGCCCGTACGGGGGTCTCGATTAAGTACCTCATACTGTACGGGCACGCAGCCGGCAAGTGTTTGTACTCTCTCGGTCATTCCTTCTGAAACCGGTTGTCGTTGGGGAAACAAATCAAAAAAGCCCTCACTCTATTTTGGTCTTTTAGTATTTTCGTATTAGTATTTAGTATTTTAGTAGTTTTCTATTTCAATATCCAATATCTCGCGATTTTAATGCCTCATTATCGAAATAGAACACGCCAAAAGGTACTTTCTTCTGATTTTTTTTAACTTCGCAACAGCCGAGGAGAACGCCGTAGCCTGTGAGACCGAAACGAAATCCCAAGTTTCAACCGAACTCAACGCCACTCCTTAACTTCCGTGTCATCATCGTCGCATCATCCAGACACAGCCGGTCCTCGCCGAGGGATCTACCGTTATACCGGTTTGATTTGTGATATCCAAGTCTGGATGTGACTAGCATCTTAGGGTCTATCCTTCCTTCTTTCAACGTAGTCACATCCTTTACTCCAGACTTTCACCTCCGCATTCAAGCTCCTTGAAAATCGTTCCCGCCACCCGAACCAAGTCAAGTGTGTGCGATAGCCCTAGCGGCCGCAATCAGCGGTCAGGGCTTGTAATGAAATTCCATGAAAACTCAGTAATCTGAGCAATCCTCTGTCTCCCGTTGGACCGATAAGATGTAGGCCTCTACAACGGTGTATCAACACATAGTACAATCGCCAGGGGCCATGTTTGTTGTAGTTGTCCAGCCGAGTATAGCGCATGGCCTTTCCCAGATCTGGAGTTCTGATCCAGCGGCGTTCTCTCCGACACCCCACGGCTTATCCGGATATGCATTCCTCTCCGTGCTGTGTACTCCGTCCTTCGTATCAACGCCATGTGTATTCCGCAGATACACATCTTCCAGCCTTGACCTCTTCCCATGATCAGGCTCAAATGAGGCACACTCAGCCCAAGATAGATCGGTGATACCGTTGGTCATGCCTCTTAGCAACTGGCGCCAGGACCCCTGGGACAGAGCGCATATCAGCTGCAAAGTCCACAATCGTGCATTGGCGATTCGAAACGTCCTGGAGCAACAAAAAAAAAGCAACGCAAATTCTAGAGCCCCTGTTACCTACCCTGGTAAGGTACTCTACAAACTTGATCTTAATTTAATTTGCAATTTGCAATTTGAATTAATAGCATCACGCGCGCGTCGCGACATTGAAAGATACGTGAACGCCTAAGGACTCCGCGGTTCCTGAGATCTCGGAGCTATGGCCAAATAATAATAGCGTGATTCGTTATCGCCCAACGCCGCATGTCAAGGGCTAGAACGCTCCCTGGAAGTTTTTTTTTTTGGGCCACTACTTGTCTACATGCGCCCTTTGCTGCGATCTTTGTATCGTGTTCCTGCAGGATGGACAGGTACCCATAGAATACATCTGTACATTCTCACGCGTGTCGGAAACGAGTACAGGGTACAGAGGACAGACACACCCACCTTTTTTATAATACAGCTCCGCATCGCTCCCTTTGACTGGAGAACCCAGCCACGCCGCAGCTGACAGCGATCAAGTCATAATCGGACCAGTGGGGTGGACCGTGGCAAAACGTTCTCGAAACTCCCGTCGATTCAGCACGCAGGCCAATCAGACCCCATGGACTGGGACCGACCCCGACACCGGCCATGGATAAGGGAATCAAGGCGGTATTACAGGTCCGTGGACGATTTTAGTGATTCATATGTGTGATTTCAATTAGGTACTGTAAGAGTCACGAGCCGGGTGGGTGGTTTGGGCGTGATTTCTTTAGGTAAAAAAAGCATGGAAACTCTGGAGGTTGATATGCTCATCCGGGAGTACAGGACTATGCAGTTCGGGGAGATTTAGGTCAGGGATTCTCCAAGGGAAAAAAAAAAGTGGCGACTAAGATCTTCCTTCCCCCGTGTTTTCTCCGGCAAATGGCAGACTGGCAAATCTCGGGGATTTCAGGAATCTAAGGCCACTGGCGTGGCGGAGGTTCCGATCTTCAGCCCTGTCCAAGCTCATTTCTCCAGGTTTTGGTTTGCATGGCATACATCGTACGCCTTAGTTCCATACCAACCCTTTTAGCTTGGAGTCCTATTTCGATCTGAAGAGTCGCCTTTTGCCTGCAACATATATTAATAGCACGCTGAAACATCCAGATCTGGGCTTAGTCACCGGCTAAGTCCGGGGGCTGTGCGGTGGTACTGTGTACCCAGGCTAGACCTTCCCAGGGGGTCTGGTGTACGTTGTACTGTGTACTCCGGAGTGCTTTTCGTGATTGTATACGGTGTACAGAATGCGGTGAAGCGGTCTCCAAATCCAGAGTATCAGATGCAAAAAGAACCAATGCAATCTGCAATATTCCGTATCAAAATATAAACCCATCGATCGACATTCTTATCGCTCGGCTCTGATTGGCTCGCAGCCGAATTGACAAACCACGCTGACTGGAATCTCGCACATTCAACTGATATTCACGTAACTGTTTGCTTCTTATTTGCCGCGTCGATTTAAATCAGGTCATATGTCCCATTTCTTACCTGAAATAGCCGAAGGATGAGATCTACGAACATGTTTTGAGGGTTTTATAGGGGAACTATGCGACAAAATGCCTCATCGGAATGTTCAAATGGGGAATGAGGGACATGACATGTGGAGGCCCATTTGATTCTCGGTTTCTCGGATACCTCCAACGTGTGTATGTTGTATGTTGTATTGTTTCTGATACAGATCGTCAACTGGTTTGAAGTAAATTGGCTCCTGTGCCAAGACTTTATATGGACTTCCTGTCTGCGGAGTACGATACACGCATACATGTCCAGGTCTCAAGTCACTCGCTTCTCAGCACTACGGATGAATAAAATGAAACTACACAAACAAAACTAAACAAGGGGTAAAAGGGGGAAAGAGGAGAAAAAGGGGCGAAACCCCAAAAAAAGAATACAGGCAGAGATAAGAATCTCTTGTAGACGAGTCACGGGGTATGACATCGATCTCACCCTGAAATTGAGGGGCAGCGATACAAGCCTCAACACGCGCCCACTTAGGGTTAATGTCGGAGATGACGCCCCAAAACCCTCAGGCGACTTCACCGAGAACAAAATTCCTATGTGTCATGGCCCCCTAAACAACATGCTCTCCCTTGCACCAAGTTTGTTGGCCGACTAAATCGAGATCAAATGCCTCATAGAATCCCAACAACCAAACCCCCGGTCGTTGGCCGATCTAGGAACCGCCGACGCCAAAGCATTTATGTACGATGGGTAATGTGATCGGGAAAGGCACTGACGCCCAACTTGATTAAACGGCTACAACGTCGGCTGTGATCCGTCTGGGCGCATATGGGAGCTCCGCCCAGTCAACGTTGATTTAGGGTAGTAGCTGGTCTGCTTGCACCTGATCTGTCAGGTCATCTTCCCAGGCATGTACATAGCTGCCTGGTTCTGCCCCAGGGATGAACTAGCCCTGCGTGACGCACAGGTTAGGCACGGTCCATGGACCCCGCATCGGTTTTCAGGCCTAGAATTATCTGATCGGCCCTGAAACAGTCGGGAATTGCAGGTCACGTCTTGTTTGGGTAGGGTTACCTGCATGTGCGTCCATACGAGAGATCTGCGTTATTTTGGAAAGATCGTTTCAAATGTATGGTGTGAGTGGGGAGTGAAGGCAGGTATTGTGTACGGGGTACGGAGTACGTTCATACAGCCTAGGTATGTTGGCATGGTTAATGGGTATGGCCCAATTAGGAAGGCGTTTGGTTCACATATATCACAATCTTCTGGGACATTGTGTTTGTGCTCGGCTCAACTGAGAACCCTCCAAGCTTGGAAGACAAATAACAAAGAACCTCTGCGATGTTTGCTATGTTTGCTCCATCTACTCTGTAGTATTCTCTATTCCTCTAGCTACATGTAGTCAGAACGAGCCTTCCCTGGATGATGCTCTGGGACTTTCCCCTTTTCCCTTCATCTCCTGGGTTGATATATAAATTATCGTCTTCAGTCATCCTCTTTTTCAATATCTACAATTCCCTCCCTATATAAATACTGTTTCCTCTATTTTTCAGGTGTTATTTTTATATAAACACTTCTCCCCAAATACCCGCCATATGCTTGAACGTGTCCACAATCGTCGACAGAGAAGGCTTTGCGACAGAATCTGGCCGACCAAAGACCACCGTTGCTGCAGCTCCGCTTCCCCTTATCCCCAGCACTGAGCATGAGATCTGGAATCTTGTCCCATCTTTCTCGGCTTGGTGGACCAGTAAAGCAAGTTCAAGTGGATGGGTACAATCATCAAATGCCATGACAGTTCTACTCCCACGTTCCGGGCCCGCCCATTGGAACTGAAAGATGGGAAACAAAGCGGCAGAGTCAGAACACCTGTACTGTGTGTCCTTCTGCCAGAGCTGTTTCCTGCATAAGAGAATGTCTATTTGTGATGTACCGGATTATGGTGGACAGTCCGCCACGGGGCATTGTCTACCTCATGAATCTAGACCAAGCGCGTCAAGTCACATCACCAAGCAGGCATGGAAAAAGTGATAAAAGAAAATGATTGAAGGCTGAGGCCATGGCAATCGGGTGGTTGAGCAAGTGTCGTATCAACGCTATCATGAACACAGGGGGCTTGAGCGTCAGGATCGTTGGCGTGCGATCTAACGTGGATGTTACCTCAACAACAACATGCACTACAGGGCTGATGAATGACGGTCATTGTGGATATACTGGACGCTTTTGACGGAAAGCGTCCGTTGGCTGTGACATGTTCGTACAATGAGGGCCGGAGCGAAGTCCCAATCACAATCAGGGGGGATCCAGCTCCAATACGTGGCTATAACGGACCTTTTACTAAGCCATGCTTTTCGCGTCGGCGTGAAAGAGGCCCCGGTCGGCTCTCTAGCAATGTCCCTCATTGTCTTCCTTGTGTCTCTAAGAGTCTACGCGCGTGGCTTGAGAAGGGGACCGCATCTGGGTTCTCCGCTCCATTTGAATTCCACTGCGTCCAGGATTCCCAGGACCGAAACGCTTGCATGAGTTGCCACCAGAACCAGTGGGCCTGTGAAAGGGTACGTGTCTCTCCCAGGCGCCATTGTTTTGAAAATCAGTTCGAGACCTGATCGGAAATGTGTTTGTCTTTCAGCTGCCCGCGAGTCTTGAAGGCCATCGATACGAGTTTCTTGCTGTCGTTGCCTGGTTTGCTCGTTTTTGGCAAGTTTCTGACCCTTTCCGTCCTGGTCCTTCCGGCGGCTCCATGATGAGTCGCCCGTCCCTGCCCAATGGCCTGCTTTCTGATCTGGGGCGTAAACTCGAACGTCTCGTTGCCGCTTTTCGGAAACTGGTACAGAATCATATGGCTGAACATGGCCCTTGTTGCGAGCAGGCTAGATACATGTAAAAATTGGCTGTCCTGGTTGATACCCGACCCTTGTATTCCTAGTCGCAGCCCGTGCTCATACTACTGCGGTCTGTGGCACTACCCGAAGGATGAACCAGTTTGTTATCACCCACTCTCAATCCTTGAGGGACCCTGCCAGTCGTCACTTGGTATGCGTTTGCGACGACCCAATCACACACCTTAGCCTAATGCCAACTGACGGCTTTGGCCGTTGGCGGCACACCTTGAGGGAGTTCTGGGTGGGCATATAAGATGTGGTTCGGGATCATAACGAGAAGGAGCATAGGGAGTTTGTGGGCGGCTTCCTAGTTGGATTACTCTGTGCTAGCTCGTGGACAATGCAAGCTTGCTCCCATATCGATCTCCGCTAATGGCTCTTGTGGATAGGAGAAGCTTGGGGAATCTGTGGTCTGATGGAATCTGCGATGAAACATAAAGCAGCGTGGAGACTGCTCGTTCGATAAGCTGGGGTGCGAGGTTAGTGTTGAATACTACCAGGCCTTGAAATGGGGGAAGAAACTGAGAGACATGCATCTCATGCATCCCAGATGATGGCAAAAGTTTTCTCCCTGGTGAAGGATCCGATGACAGACATGCAGAAGGTTCGCGTTGCTGACTAGAAGGATTGAAGGATTCCTACGGCACCACCCTACCTGCTGCCTTTACTGCGCAACAGTGATATTTCGTCAGCCAACGCTCTCGCAGCTACGCTCATGATGGGCGCATAGTCCTGTGGCTCTTCCTGGGCTGGTTATTCCCTGTTTCGATCAAGTCAATGTACCTTGAGTGAAATCTTCAAAAGGGATTTGGAAGGGTCCCATCCATTTCCGGACAGAAGAGCAACTGAAAGCAAACGCAGAGTGTATTAAGAAACTGGGCAAGCTGAGCGACAAAAGCTGTCCTGATAGTGCACTGGCTGTCAATAAGCTGCAATGTCACACCGCAGCTCCATGCATTGGAAAGGCAGGGACCCTGCAACAGCTGAATCGACCGAGGAGATCGAGAAAAGGAACCAAAGGATTCGACTTGCTATTTGGCAAAAGCGACAAAGGTCTAAATGGCTACGTGGACCCATCATCTAACGACTGTGAAGACGAGTCCTCTACGGAGGCTTGTATCTTCTATTTCGATGGGTGCTCAATGAGCTGGACCTCGATAAAAGAAGACATCGTGACCAGTGTCAGCACCACAGCTGAGTCCGTGGCTTTTGAAACAGCAGGCATAGAGTGCACGTGGCTGTTGAAGCCCCAGGATCAGATGAGCTTTCGGCAAAAACTTCCAGTAGTGTGATCTACGGATAGTGACAATGCTGCAGCGATCATGAAGAAGAATGACCTCGCAAATGGCACTAAGTGGCTAGAAGCAAAATGTCGTTCTATACGACACGCTGTGTGGGAAGGTATAGTCCATCTCAGGTAAGAGAAATTGCGGAGAACATCGGGGATCCGCTCATGACGCTAATGGGAAGATAGCTTTCCGAAAAAACGAGGGCTAACAGTATGCATACTGAGCACTAAGAAGAGGCAATTTTGATTAAGAGACAGGAGCGTTGGAAATGATGCGAAAACAGCCCAACTTGACGGGGGAGGGGGCGGTCTTCTCCGCGAATGGTGACACCGATTCGAGAAACGGGGCTGTTGTGATGGCTTGTCTTCTAGATATAGACGATCACCCTCAGGCTGATTGAGGCCAATGCGTTGAGACAGTATCTTGATGCCTCAACCATTTACCCTCGTAGACTAAAGAGTCAAGAGCTCAGTCTCCTTCCCCAATATAACTGCCTCCCTCCTCCATTTGGATCCCTACGTAGTGACCAACATCATCCCGAACATAAGTCATGAAGATTTGGGAGACCTGAAAGCTACTAGCCAAAGATATACAAGAAATATTCTCAGTTATTCCAGTGCCACCGTTTCTCACACATTCCCAGCCCGTTGTTGCATCCAACGCAGGACCCACTCGACCAGTATGCTCAAGTCTTGGGAAACTTCAAGCACCCTAGCAATCTTCTTTTGTACATCTTGCAGATCCGAATCTGAGTTATCCATGCCCTGCATTTCAGTGTCTCCGCCTTGCTCGCCGTCCACAAAGCCAGCAGTTTCCACGACCGAGATACGGCCGTTGAGCCCGACTTCGAAACAGATAGCGATTTGCGTGGAAGGTTCGGTGGATTGAGAGGCCTGGGGGCTCTCTTCGCGTTCACTCTGGTCTGTGATGAGTAACATGAGGGCAGGCGCTTGGCCGAGTTGGATGCGTAATGTCACGTCCACCTTTACACCGTCCTTGGATAGTTGCCGGGGGCTTCTTCCGTCAAAAGAAAGGGTTGAAGTTCCGGCTACAGTGCCGATGCTGCTGGTTTCATCCAGGCTGTTCAGACCCAACATCATATTTAACCGGTCCTGATTGGGATCGTCATTATTCAAAATGATGGGTCCGTCTTGGCCAACAAAGAGGTCTTGGGCTTGGATGGGAGGGGGCGGGGGCTTTTGGAATTTCCATCTGAAGGATCTTTTCCAGTAGACTGGTCCTTAGCTGGAAGATGGAACGTCTTGCGGATTAGGTTGGCTAGGACGGCATATTGTCGGAGGATCTAATCTGCATTAGTCAAATACAACATCAAGGGAAAGGACACATACGGGAAGAATATCTGAGAGTTGTCGAGGGTGTGAGAAAGGCAAATCACGGATAGTCCGACCAGTTATAGACTCAAAGGTTTGGAATGTGTAGTTATGTTGTTTCGTATATTTTTCGCCCTTCGAGTCAACGCCACGCACTGACATGCGGCGCTTCCTGCGACCAATTTGGGGGGACGAATCCGGTGATGTTAACGGCGAGGATTCTGATACCAACAAGGCATCATATGTGATCATCTTAAACTCCTGCGGCAGGGTCATACCAAGATGCCGGTAAATCTCGGAGGCTGCGAGAATAGGAACGTCGAGCGCAGGCTCAAGTTTACCGACAAATCGGCGGTTGGGTGGCGATGACTCCAACATGCTGGAGTCTAAAGCCATAGGGTCATGATTACCATGAGTCAACCGCACAGTCTGAGGAGGATCAAGCCAGTTCACAGACCCGGCAGCACCGTTTGAAGGAAGTGCTTCGGTGCTTTCACCTGCAGTAAAAGGTTCATTCCCGACCCATTCCTTCGAGATACGAAGTGATGGATATCCTTCTTCACATTCAATCATAACAGTCCATGATCTTTCTTGATCATCCAATTCGTCCTTTGATCCTTGATCATGTTGCGGATCAATCTCCATAGCATCCGAAGACGGGAGATTCGATTTGGCATCCAAGACTTTGGCTTGCTCGATCCAGTACTGCAGACCGAGCCCAATTCGACTCCCCTTATGCATTGTAGGACGACCAAGCACACCAGCGCAAAGATGCTGGTATTCACCGCCGTGCTTCCCATTCTTGTTTTCCTCCATCCATATCCGCTTGAAGTTCTCTTCAAGATTTTCCAAGGCCTCGAAGCAATTAACTTCTTGGCTAAGTTTATCAAGTTTTGCAAGCCAGTGTAGATTTTCGTGGAACTCTTGGAGAGATCTCCATTTCCCGCATTCGGCGTCTTCCGGGGACTGTGCGAGTGTCCGTTTCAGAACTGCCGTAGCCTCTTCTCGCCGCACGCCTTCTGTGTATTCGGGTGTGGCATATCGCAAGCTGACATCTTTGACAACATCAAGGCCAGCGTAGAAATCGATCTCAAGATCAACGAAGTTACCCGCGATATTGAGATTATCACCCTGCCAGATTGATTCGAAGCCTTCAAGTCGACTCAGTCGTTCCACGCCCTCACGGGAGATACCTCTGCCAGACACCCGTGCCCGCAGCAGCTGGACAACTTCTTCGATGCGATGTCTCTGCTCTTCGTCATTGTCGCGCGCGACTCCAAGCTTGATTCCCTGCATCCCGAGGTTCTGGATATCGTTCTCATTCATTCCCGCACCAACGAGACCGTCATGGATCACCGGAGATGGGCTAATACCGGCATACCCACCAAGTGCTAAAAGAGCTGAAGGGGAGGTGAAATTAACGGGGTCATCAACCCCACTAGTCGCAGCGAGGGGCGTCGCATATTGGTGGGATGAGACACTCGTCTGGTGTGCATGGCCAGGCCCTGAGCCTGTGGGTGTCCTCATTGAAGGTGATTTATGGGCGAGAGATCGAGATAGAGGAGCGGAGGACGGATGGGGAGAGGAGAGGTGGGTTGGAGTTGCGCCAGGTTTGGCCGACGGCGTAGCCATGATTGAAGGGATTGAGTGATCAGAGAAGGTTGTAATGCGATTTTGAAGATTAGATATAGCCGGCGCCGTCCAGAAAAATGGGTATCGTAAAGAGTATCAAAGCACAGAACGCAAGGAAGCCGGGTATCTTTGAATGCGACTGGAGTCTCACGGCCGTGAGTGCTAACCTAAGGAATGCGCAAGAAAAGGACCGTTAGATAAAAACACAGATCAAATTTCATGACCCATCCCAAGCTCCTCCGTTTCCGTATACGATGTATACTGTATTTGACGAGCACAATTGTCTGTCAGAGAACATTTGAACGACCCAAACAGACAGCTCAAGAGAAAGACATCACGTGTGTTTGTACAGTTTGTCTTCGTCGTCATCGTACATATCCACCGCCTTTCAAACCGCCTGCCATTTCCATCGAGCTATGATCCAATAGCTGCCCAGGGTGTCTCAAATTTGTGAATTGATAAATATCCAACCTATAGGCTATTCAATAGTCTACAATTGAGTGCAAATCAATAATTCTATCTCAATGTTTGCTGCAAGAGCATTTGGCCGACAGGCCCAGAGTCTTCCCAAATGGACTCAATTCCGCTGTGTATCGACGTTGGAAGGATCTCCCCACATAGTACGTATTTGTTGCATATTATCAAGCTCTGATTGATGCTAACATGTCGATAGTATGTATTCCCAAATGCTGAACCAGCAAATGGAACCCATATCTTGTCACTGTTACCCTCCGAGCCAGTCAACCCAGACTTGGCCATTGGACTCTCAACCCAACTCCCACCAACAACAGATTCCTTCAAAGAGAACCCGAAATTCTTGAACATCGTTCAGGATGTATGCTCTAAATATGCGCATGAAGATCCCGATGCCAAGTCCCAAGCGCAGGTCATGGTCTCTGTAGCCGGCGCGAACCTGAGCTCAGGCGGCGTGTTGATGACCGGTCAGCGTGGGATCAGACGTCGAGGAGGAGGTGATTCTAGTGGTGGTGCTAGTGGTCAAGGTGGCGCAGGATCTGGTGGACGTGGTGGCTGGATCCATGTGTCTGACACCAGACGCCCACCTGACTATGGGCGGATTGCTTGGTGAGTGTTTACCTCTATTTCATACAAGAATTATGCTAATATATTTCAGGCCTGAGGATATGTTCGGAAGTCTTGAGGTAGATGCAAAAGGTCAATTCATTGGAGACAATGGCAATTATCAGCCAAGTGGTATGTTTCCCTTCTTGATGGTGCTCAGTGGGCCAAACTAACATTTAGCAGGTACCTATCGGATTCTGACCCGCGATGGAATGTAAGTATCCCCTTCTGGGTATTTGATCATGCTTTATTTGGTGCTAATCTTTTGATATATTTTGATATAGTTTCGGATTGAGTCCTTTCCTCAGAGAAAAGCTAATCCAGAGGCTTCGAGAGCTCGAGAAATGATCTTGACATTTACCTCGATCAATCCCTAAATTCTATGTACAATATATTGACCTTTAAACATCTCCATACATTCTACGCATCTTTCCTTATATTTCAAGTTGCATTCGATCACTGCTGATCGACTTGCACAGTGACTTCTTTTTCGCTTCTCTTGCGCTCGAATTGTTCCCGACTCAACACATTTTGCAAGTTGAAATTGATTATTCTACTTCGTACGCTCGGGTCAATAGATATAATGGATAAAAATGCGTGTTCAAAGAGATATATTTTGGAGAAGCTAGGTTTCAGGTCTGCCCTAACATATATTATTGGCTAAAAGCATAGCCTATCATAAAAGAAAAATAGAAAAAGACAGCATCTGTCTTAGTACATCTACTGCGTTGTAAATATCTTCACTTTTTGAAAAAGTTCGTAATTCGTTGAGAGCCATCAGCTGTCTTCGCACCACTGGACTTCTTCATGGGGCTATTGTGCGTAGCACTGCGCAACTTTTTCTTTTGCGGCGATGGCGCAATTGAATTTGCATCAACTTTTCGTTTCTTGCTTTGATCTGAGATGGTAGGGGTATCTGGATTATGTTCCCTCTTAACAGCTGGCACCGGTTTAGGAGCATTGTCTTCACTCCATTCCGAATCTTTGGTATCGCGCTGCTCGTCTTGAACCATGTCCACTTTCGGCGACGTAAGCTCCTCCTTTGGTGAGGGGTCTGATTTCTCCTTCTTTTTCGCATTAGCAAAGAAATTTGCGATGTTACTCTTATTCTCCTTGCTGTCGACAGGAACAATAAAGTTCGGGGAGTTATTTCCAACTTTGCCGACCTCCTTGGGGACTGGATAGCACTCCAGTTCACCCTCGTATGGTTTGAGAATCGATTGAAGCTCCCTGGACCAGGTCTTTTGGCTTGGATCTAGCCATTTACGCATTGCCTCGGTCCCTGGGTCCAGAATGACTGGCATACGCTCATGCAGGAACTTCAAGTAGGCGTTGGAAGATGTCGTGATGACAGTGTAGGTGTAAAGCTTCTCATCAGAGCCTTTGTAGAAGATCAATCAGTCGGAGTAAGATTCCAAGTCTAAGTACCCGAGACCCACCTTCATAGGAAACACAGTCCCATAGTCCAGCGAAGTACATCAGCTCCCCGTCTTTGCGACGGACAAAATGCGGAACCTTCTCTTTTCCCCCAGGCCCCTTCTTCAACCACTCATAGAAGCCCTGGCAGACGACAATGCACCTCTTTCGTCGTTTCATGGTAGTCCACATCCCAGTATCTTCAATCAATGAATCATCACGACAGTTGATCGTACGCATCATGGATCCGTAATCTGGCTGTCGCTTCGTCCAGAATGGGATAAGGCCCCATTTCATGCTCTGAATCTTGTATTTGATGACTGCATCTTCTGACGCCTTGGCTTTTAAGCTATCATCTTCTTTTCCCTTTTCTGAATCTCCGGTTTGGCGCTCGCTATCAGCATCTTGTCTAACATCAGAGCGCCCTTTCTCGGAGACATCAGCGCGATAGACGGCGCCGAAATTGCCGGGTGCAAAGTTATATGTCTCTCTGACTTCATCATCATCGGGTGCTTCATCTACTTGCATGCCCTGATCTTGCAGCTGTTGTTGGATGTATGCCAAGCGCTTGTGATCGTCAGCTGGCGGACGGTCTAGATATAGGAGCCGCAACGTACCACACCCAAAGCATATCGCCCACACATGATCAATATGAGGCTCTGGGTTAATCAAATTGCACCAGCTCTTCAATTAAGGCGAGATCAACGGAACGTAACATCTAGACAAAACGAATAGAAAGATAAGTGAATGCTCCAAGCGGGCGACGTCATATGGCGGAGCGGAGCTCGGACCACCAGAAAACCGAGGGCGGACTCTCCACCAACTCGCCCTATACGCTTTCTCTCTTCATTCTTAACGCCCACTTCACACATTGTGCCGGAGAACCACACACTCAATCCCAAGAGATATTCAAACCCGCACATCCACAATGTTCCGCGCAGCATCTCAGCGCACGAGCGCGCATGCCGCAAAACTTCTACAACCCCAGACGAAGAGCATCGCCCGCTCAATATACACCAATAGCAACACCCGACCAACGCTGAAGCCCCATTTCAACAATGCAAACCCCCTCGCAAACAGCCACGGCACACGAAACCTCACAATCCTGCAGAAAATCAGCCGCAAATACCGCGAAGCCTCGAAAGGAATCTGGCGCAAGAACCCCGTCCTCATGCCACTAGCAATCTTCTCCATCATCGGCGGAGCCTTCGCATTTGCTTACATCTCCTATGTGGAAGTGACGCGGGTCGCGCCGCAGTACCACAAGTTCCCGCCGCCGGTGGCAGATGCGCTCCGCACAGCGGTTTACTACACCGAGATTGATCTCAACCCGGCCAAGGCGATGAAGTCGTATAAGGAGGCGCTGCGGACAGCATATGAGATGGGGATTCACCCATACTCCGATGAGATTCTCGGGATCAAGCTGCAGGTCGCTATGATGCTTGAGAAAGCTGGACTTGTGAAGCCGGCGATTGACGTGTTGGAGCGGACGAAGAATGAGACACTTGTGTGGGTGGACCAAGTCACTGCGGGAAATACTGCTGCCGCTGCTGAGACGGTGAAGCAGGCGCGACAGATCCCCGATAATGTCCAGGTGAACACCGATGCATTGCAGGGGACCGTGGAGGATCTGAAAGCGCTGGCGGAGTACGAGGCTGTTCAGCGGGACAAGGCGCTGAAGAAAGTTGTTGGTATTGCGATGAAGCTCGGTGAGCTGTATTCCAGTGACTATATCCAGGATGATAAGAAAGCCGAGGCTGCGCAAGTCGCAGCTGTGGAGATCTGTCTGAAGGAAATGCACCGTCGTCAGAGACTGGGACTTCCTGTTGGTAGCTCTAGCAGTGGTGAGAGCTCAGAAGGCGAGGCGTGGTTGAATCTCACTGAGATCGCGACGGCATTGGCTGAGCTTGCTGCTACCTATACCGCCAAGGAGCGATATGAGCTGGCCATGCCGCTGTACATGCGTGCGTTGGATTTGATCCGCGCCGCTGAAGGAACCTCCATTTCCTGCAAACAGGTGGTGCTGCTGAATGATGTCGCTACTGCATTGGTGGGCCAGGTTCAACGGCCCGCTAAGGCCCAGCCGCAACAGCCTGTTACAGCAGAGCAGACTGTTGAGGCTGCACAGAAGTGGGCGGAGAAAGCTATTGAGGTTGCTGCGCATATTCAGCCGCCGATCCGTGACGAGGAGTGTGATATTACTTGCGTGGTTGCGACGTATAACCTGGGCGAACTGGCTGAGCTACAAAAGAAGCCACAAATCGCTAAGCAGCGGTATACTGAGGCTAAGGCGTTGGCTGATGGAATTGGCTACGAGGAAGGCAGTCAAATCGCCCAGGAGGCTTTGAAGAGACTTGAAAAGAAATAAGGAGTAGACTTGGGAAGGCCTTCATGCGGCATGTACATTATCACCAAATAGAATCAAACCACTCCTGTATATCATTTGTGACAACCGGAAAGATATGATCCACCGACGATAAGTAATAAGACTACTCTAGACCTTACGAAGTAGGAATGTATAGAGTAGGAAGGCAAAGAAAGATGAAAGACATAAACACATACGGCTACTAAAAATTTACAAGCCAGCGACGATATAGAAAAATAGGAAACATTTTGATGCCTTAACTGGTATTAGAACATCACACGTCTAGAACAAGATCTCCATACATTTTCATGCGGATCCAGTAAGCTAGACATGTCAGAAAACCTCCAGGCCGGGGACTCCTCAGTCCCGGCGAGAAGTGCTTCATTGCTCGTGGCTCATACATCCCAAACCAATGCTCTTCTTGCCGTATTTTTGAAACTTTTTTTCAATTCCCTTGTCAATAGATCAAAAAGAGGCTCCTCAAGCTCCGTTACAACAACCTAAATCTATGCGCGCGACATAACACCCCAGGCACGGATCTTGTTGTCGGTGTAACCGGCGAACAGGGTCTGGCCATCAGCGGACCAGGCCAAGCTGATGCACTCGGGGTCACGGCTCTTCTTGCCCTTCTCAACGAACTCAGGCTTGAGCTCATCAACCTTGCTCTTCTTCTCGAGGTCGAAGATGGTGATGGAGCTGCTGGTGGCAGCGCAGAGCCAGTAGCGGTTGGGGGAGAAGACGAGAGCGTGGATCTCATCGCCGGCGGAGAGGGAGTAGAGGTGCTTGGACTCGTTGAGATCCCAGAGCATGGTGGTACCGTCCTTGCCACCGGAAGCGCAGAGGGATCCGTCGGGGGAGATGGTGACGGTGTTGATGTAGCCGGTGTGACCGATGTGATCGGTCTGGAGACGGCAGGAAGCGAGCTCCCAAACCTAAACGCGAACGAAGTGTTAGCGTCGATACCCTCGGAAAGAATGTCAAGTGATCAAGGAAAAATTTTTCCAATCCTTCTCTCGTTCAATTAAAAACAAAAAAATTTGTTGCTGTGCCCATCAGGCAAAATGGGTGAAAAATTGTCTCATGGCCCCGAAGGGCTCTGAAGTAGCAAATACGTTTATGCAAACATCACGCGGGCACAGCAAGGCGGGGAGGAAATTCTGCAGGGAGATTCGGATTCGATAGCGTACCTTGACGAGCTTGTCCCAACCAGCGGAGACAATGACGGGGTTCTGGGGGTTGGGGCTGAAGCGGACGCAGGAAACCCACTCGGTGTGGCCCTTGTCGGTGATGGTGAACTTGCAGTCACCGAGGGTGTTCCACAGCTTGATGGAGCGGTCACGGGAACCGGAGACGATCTGACGGTTGTCGGCGGAGAACGAGACGGACAGAACATCGTTGGTGTGGCCGACGAAAGTGCGGGTGGTGTTACCGGTGGAGAGCTCCCAGAGGCGGAGAGACTTATCCCACGAGGCGGACAGAGCGTAGGCACCGTCGGAGGAGATCACCTATAACGCAGACAAGACCATCGGTCAGCCAAACCATTCCATCTTCCACTTTTCTTCTTTTTCGAATTGCGCCATCCATTCCCATCTGTCGCATCCAATGGTTTCTGGGTGTGGTTCATTCGGGACAAGGGAAACGTACACAGTCAGAGACAATGTGCGAGTGACCCTCGAGGCTGCGCTTGGGGTAACCGTAGGCCTGCTCATCACGGGTAAGGTTCCAGATGATCAGGGTCTTGTCGCGGGATGCGGACAGCAGCATGTTGGGGCTATCATCAAGCATTCAAGTCAGAAATTGTCCCCTCGAAAATTCAATCCCCGATCGGGATAGGTCGCTCTTACTTCTCCAGGGAGGTGGCAAGGGAAGTAACCCAGCCATTGTGGCCCTCAAGGGTGCCGCGAAGAACCAGCTGCTCAGCCATGATGGGAATGAGACAATGAAGGAGAGAGAGGGATGGGCGGAGATTGTCGTTGACTCTGGGGGGAGGTAAAATCGAGATGGGAGCAGCCCGCTCAAGCCCTAAGCCGCTTCGCTGCGTCCTTGTGTGGTTCCGTGGAGCCCTAATACTAAGCGAAGGAAGTCACATGACCCAGATCTATACAGAAGGGACTGCAATGTAGATGAAGTATGTAGTTGAGTGATAGTTCAGGGCTTTGATTAATGTTTGTTCTTTGAATTTAATATATTCTTGATTTCAGATTACAAGCCAGTGTACTTTACACCCATTGATCCCCAAACCACCAAATATACCACATTCTAAGTCCACGTCTCCTATGGACAACCATGACAACTATAGTACAGATTTTAATTCAACAAAGACTCAGAGTTCAGAGTTCAGTTTGTCCAACAGTCTCTTAGGACTTGAACAATTGGACATCAGGCATTCTCCCCAAGCCACCACCACCACCAGTCTTCTTATTCTTGGCCTTTTCAAAGCCAGTGGCGCTCTTGTCACGAACATGCTCACGGAGCAATGTAAGGACCTCAGAGCCCTTCCAGCGTGATGGAACAGGCCGGTAAGCCGCTCTGAAAGCTCCAATAGTCTGTGCCCATTCACCGCTCTTGGCACCGGTCTCCTTCCAATTCTCGGTGATGGTATCCTCCTTGGGAGCGGAGGCGGAGATTTCCTCAGGCGGGTCCTGTGTCGCCCAGTAGTAAATGTCCCAGTCATTCTCATCGAGGAAGCTATCATACTCGACAAGCTGGTCGTAGTTCATCTTGCCCAGGTAGACATCGGCGAAAGTGGAGAGGAGCAAGTCCGACTCCAGGATTCCGCGCTTGCGGCTTTGATCTGAAGTGGAGCTAGTTAGTTTGACATGTTTCCCTGGTAATATCAATGCACCACAGCTTCGGTTCTAACAACCGGGAACCAAGACGTGTGCATGGGAACGGGAACTAACATAGTAGACGCGCTCTCTTCGTGGCGGCTTCCTCTCCAACACGCTTCAAGGGCTCAACCTTGAACGTAATGCCCTCCATCTCACCAACACCAAGCTCGGGCTTCTGTGCACCGTCGTCCTGGCGACCACCGGTGAAATGCTCAATCCTTCCGGGGTAAGGATCCGAGGGTCTGTAGTTGGGCTCGACAGAGTTCAGCATCTCTGGTGGCGGGGGCTTGTTGCCGACGCTGGGGAAGTCCTTGGTCATAGTGGAGGTTGTGTTGGGAATGAATTGGTTGGGAGACTTTCCAGCCTGTTCTGCGCGGTACGCCTTGTTCGCCGCAGCAGCTTCATCGCTGGCATCTTTGAGGCGTAGAGCTGAGGTACCGAATTGGCGGTTTAGTCTTGTAATTGTGCTCAGAGATGATGGCACTGGTCGCGCAAGGCGATGGAGCATGCGTGGCGCGGACATCTTGCTGTACAGTGTCCTTAAGAAAGAGTTGCAACTTTTTCTCTCTAGGATTGAGCAAGTTGAGGTTTGATGCTCGGCTTTGACATCATCCGGTGTAATGCCCCCGGGGAGCCGAGAGCTCCTGCAATGCCCGGTGTTTGTACTGTTTGCAGGGGTAAGCATTCCACTGAGAGGCCGTGGATTACACACTACTCAATACAATGCAATGATTTGGGCCTATTAGGGCCTATTTGACGACTTGAAGCTGGGGCACTTTTTGATTGGTGTCTTGGCCGCTCTATAATGTGGGTTTCATTGACTCGGGGTCTCTTTGTGAGATCGATCTATACTTCGACCATATACATGTACGTTCCAGTACATGAAGTTATCCAATATTGAAATCTTGGAATCTTGAGAGCCTTTAGACGTTGGTACTAGGACTGGGTATATATTTCAACGTACATGTGCGTAGTAGCCAGTCCTGACTACCTAGATAAATTCCTTGTCGATACCTCACCGGACGATTCCAATGCCTACAATACAACCAACCACCACACCCACGACCTCGAATGCAAGGAACCGGAAGTATTATTAGCGCCAGGCTGCAGAAAAGCATGGTGTACATTTTATATCATTGAGATCATGACTGTTGAACAGAATGCCGCTCGACATTAGAGCAAAAGGATTTGCAATGCAACCGCTGCAAAACCAAAAAAGAGAACCATCAAAGATGCAACCATTCCAGGGACCGAGAATCTAAATAAGGTGCTTAGATCTGCAAAACCATGATCGTCAGTAATCAATAACCATATCCCGGACCCAATCCAGACATACCTAAAGTAAGCCCTCAGATAAACAACCTGCCAAGCACCAAGCCCGACAAGCATACCCATGGTTCCGAAAGCGAACCACTTCACACGCTCATTAGTGCTCTCGTTGGTATCGCGCAGACGCTGCTCACGCGCACGCAGGTACTCCATCTCGGTAACGATATCGGCGACCATCTCCTCAATGCGGCGGAGGTCTGTCTCAACGGGCTTAAGCTTCTCCTGTGACTGAATGCTGTTCCAATCGCGGGCGTCGGCGCCAATATCGACATCGAGTTCGATCGGGCGGCTGGGGTTTGCGATGCTGTCTGTTGGTGGTGCTTTAGTAACACTTTCTTTTATACCTCCGGCATAGTTTCGGGAGATTGGTCAAGGGCGCTGCCACTTACTGTGGCCCATAAGTTGGTTCTCGAAGCAGACATCGAAAGCTGTGTCTGCAGGCGATGTGAATAGCTGACGTGTCTCGCCGACAACATCCTTGGGACGGCCGTGATCGTTGCCCATAGCATCCTTAATCTGTAAAAGAAAGAGTATTAGTTGCGGTCCACAATGATTTGGGTTTGGTGATCTGAGTCCTAGCAAGGCGACACAACCAACAAACTCAACCACCACCGAAAAGAACCCCACATACGTGAATATTGACCTTCTGGCCATCACCCTTTGTACCACCAACGGTGGCAGTAACAACGACGAGCTGGTCCTTGGAGACGAAGTTGCGGATGCATCGCTCGTTCTTGCCGCCGCCGGAGGTGGCGACGAGGTCGAATTTCAGGGCATAAGTGAGTTGGATGAATGCGAAGAGGAAGCCGAGGATGGCCCTCAGCGAGATTGGTGAGGTGCCCATGGTTGCGGCGTGGAATTGGCGGTTGTAAACACGGATGCTTGTTGCTGTTGATGACAGCTGGTAAGGAGTGCGGGATAAACTTTGTTCCGGGCTTAGGCTCTGGGATCTATACTTCGACTGAGGGGTTTCTAGTCCCACGTTTCATGCTGCTACTATTGAGAATATCTAATTATCTCGATGCATCTAAGTTGGGTTCATTTTACATGATGACAGTTCGGATGTAGGAATAAAATGAAATGGTTTCTGAGTGCCAGGGCGCTGAAAACTAGCCCAAGCGTAGGCATGGTATCTCGAAATCTGAACGCAAATCAAAATGAAGTCCCCGTAAGTACATGTAGATGGATGGCAAAGTCCAAGCTTATATTAGCCATTCAGTACCACGCAATGTAGGAAAGAAAGTGGCACACAAAAGCGCGAGAGAATGTAGGACAAAAGCCACCTGGTCGTAGCCATAGTCAACAGTGGAGATAGAAAGAAATGACTCTATGTAAATGAGCTTCAGGAAAAGAAAATGAGATGGCAGTACTCTCGCACAAACAAGGAAGGCCAATGTGATGGACATGATGTGTAGATCGTTAGATGAATTGGAACGCTCAGCAAAGCAAGACATTAGTCGAGAATGTCGTCAGGGTACTTTCAACCCTTTAGGCCGTGGCCTTCTTTCGGCGCGTGAAGAAACGAGAAATACCCCCGTCCTTGTTCTTCGAGCCCGTCGGTGTAGACGTAGCTCGCGCAGGGGCTGGAGGGGGCCCGGTGTTTCGAAGGAAATCCGCCAGGTCGCCAGTGTCAGGTTTGCGGTTTGTAACGCTAGGCATAATGCCGTTGTTGCGTTCCGTGCCGACCTTGACAGAGTAGTTAGACTGAGCCTTGGTGAGAGTGTTTTGTGTACGCAAGGAGCTCTGAGAGGTGCGGAGCAGACGGGACTTCATGCCCGCTGTACCGGAGTGACTATTTGATGCCGGAGTGCTGAGTGCAAATGGCTGGGGAGGCTGATCAGAGGAGGGAGGAGGGGCGTCGCGGAGAAAATCAACGAGGCTTTCCTCATCGCGTCTGGGCTTGGGGTTTTCTTCCATTTCTAGAAGCTCTTCCAGAAGCGCGTCATCGGCATCATCATCGATAGCGTAGGGATCCGGTACACGACGCTGTTTCCGCACAGGCTGAGGATCGTCAAAGGACGTGGTGCTTTCCGACACCGTGGCCTTGTTTTGGCTGGTGGAATCCAGCAACGCAGTCCGTGAGCCAACAGATGAGAAAGATTTGTTGGCTGTAGACCCATAACCAGTGCTGACGATGGAGGTGGACGTTGTATGGTCAATATCGAGATATTCCGAATCGTGGGGATTGCAGAAGGGTGCGACTGTCCGCGGAATCCGGTGAGCGCCTCCTGGCATGGGAGGTCCCTCGCGAATGAAGTCAATAAGGTCCGAGGTTTCGAATCCTCCCGTCTCAGCAGATCGAGGTACGAGCTTAGGTCTGTTTCCTCGGGAGGCTGTGGACACAGTTGATTGAGGCCGAGGAGGCTTCCTGCTCTCGGTAGACACAGAGTTCTTAGGCTCGTATGGCACCCCGGCGGGACCAGTCGATCTCATGAATTCCGCAAAGTCGCGTGTCGAATCTGAAGGAGCGATTCGCGCATCACGCGCCTGTGAAATTTTGCTAGACCTCGACGTTGATGACATATTGGTCCGGCGCGTTGTAAGCGGAATGTGCTTGGGTGATTCGATGGATCTGGTGTGTGAAATTGGACTCATTTCTCCCGTTGCCTTTGAGGAGACTGAGGTATGAGCACGATGCTTCTCTTGGCTTGAAGAGGCAATGGCCCTTGAGGAATTCGCCATGTCATAAGTACCGACCGTGTCTGATCGAGGAACTTGTTGGCTGGGCTGGTCAGGGAATGTCATCTCCCTCACACTTCGGGGAGTCAGAGTGTAATGGATAGTCTCATCACTGTTGATCAACTTGTCCAAATCGGCGAACTCGTTGTCCACAGAGTCACCACTACCGCCCGATGCACGACTTGTCTCAGACGAGCTGCGCATACGAAGCGAATTAGAATCGCCCTGTGGTCGAATCATGAGACCCTTCAACTTATTTGACATCTGTGAGGTCGTGGAGCTAGCAGTCACTGGACGCTTGTTCTCGCGAGCACTTCCAAAACTCCCAGATCGACGGGATTTGAGGTTGAGCGATGAATTCACCGATGTCGATGATCGAGACATGCGCTGAACGGCGGCGCGTTCAATAGCAGAGGCGGAGGAAAGTCGGTTATTTGTTATGACCTCCAATGGAATAGGTCTTGGGCGAGCTTTTGATTGTTGTGAATTGCCCAAACCAGAACTCAGGCGAGAGGTGTCAGGAGCCAAAGAGTGGCGATATTTTGTGGTTGCCATTTCGTCCTCCAGGGATCGATTTGAAGATGTGATGATCATGGTTGGCTTTTTGAGATCGTCATCGGCTGAAGAAGTGATAGCTTCGATGGGACTTGCGGATGGAGCCGGTGTGGAGTCCACCCCTTGCATTGCAACGGCTTGCATTTGATAGTCGCTCGTCTGAGCAGAGATCGACCTTGCATTGAGGAGACTGGCATCCCTGCAGGGCTGTCGTATCGTCGAAGTCATATTCGGCTTTTCGCACAGGCCATTGCCTCCAATTACCTCCGGATCTTTCTGATTCGGTCGATCCCCCAAGGATACGATGGGGATACGAGCACTAGTGGATTGATCCGAAATAGCGTCTTCATCCTCCGCAATAGTGCGTAGGGATGTAACCATCTCGTTGACTGCCGGCGTCTCCTCTTCTTCATGCACGAACGACATTCTTGCATTTTTGGAATCTTCTGTTGCAGGTTCGGAGGATTGTGACTCTTCGTGTTCTGCCGTGATGGCGATCCCAGGGGTCGGAGTTTCGGTCGCATCCACGTATTCGGCTGACTCGTCATCCTCATACATAGTCTCAAGTTGCTTTTTCTCGGATGGAGTAGGTGATGGGTGATCTGCGGGCAACTCGCGTTCTACGTCGGGGGCAATAGCAATGGCAATGGGCGGGGGCGCTTCACTGCTGGGTAGAGACCTTGTACGAACATGACGAACTGGTTTGCTGGGTTCGATAGCTGAGGTGCTCACGGGTGAGCTATTTGCTGACCTAGGAGACTTTGGCACAAACGATGGCGACGAGAATACCATCAGACTGCGCGGTCGCACTTTGTGAGCAACCACAGCCTGCATAGTTTGCACCTCGCCATCTAGATCGCCAGTATATCCAGGGACCTCGATTTCTTCAACGTCGAAATTGCCTATTGGCAAAGGAACAGTAGCTGGATCGACTGAGATTCCTACAGGAAGCTCGGGAACCGGCTCATTGGGAGTCAATGGCTCCTCAATAGTCACAATGCTGCTCTTGCGGCTGTTTCCCAGGGAATATGCACGACGACGGAATGATTCGCGAGATAGCGTCCGGGAAAGAGTGGTTCCGCGTCTGCGCTGCCTCCACGTTCGCCACAAGCGACCCAGCGTCGCATTCAGGGCCAATTTCTCCATATCGAGATCCTCCACCACCAGTCGATCTATTCTTCTCCGTTCGTCCCCGTTTACCCCATCACTGCCATCGTTGAGCTGTGCTGATAAACGCGACCGTGCTGTCTCGCCGGCAATGACGAGTGCGCGCTCACCAATGTATTCGATGATTGAGGTAAGGAAAATCGAGGCTGCCGGTGTAATATTATCGACATGGCTGGTAAATCTGCGGGGTGCGCCATCGGTCTCACCCAGGTTGTCTTGCGCGATGAACTCATCTTCGTCGTCTTCCTCCATGTCGCCCAGTCGTGTGTAAACCATGCATCGTAAGCGGGTCAATTTCCAGGAGCGAACCAGATCAAACTCCCCGCCAGGCTGCTGGCCGCCGCGAAACTCGGTCTGCTCATCATCCGCCCCGCCCATGTATTCGTTCAACTCTTCTTCAGCCGCATCCACGACTTCCTGGGCTAGCCGAGGTTTCAACACCTCGGCCATGGCGGGTCGGATGTGCGCAAGCTGGGTTGACTTTGACGAAGCGAGGATATTAAATAGAAGATTATCGAGGAATCCATTCAAGAGCGAGAGCGCGGCCGGGGTCACCAGCGCGGCAGCGCCGGCACCGGTCTCCTCGTCTTCCGCGACAAAATCGGCGGCATTGAACTCCTGATCGGCGGAGATGATGTCTGAAGCTGCAGAGGGCGAAATGAACGCTGGGGCCGGCGTCACGGACGGTGGGGACATGAGGTTGACGCGAGAGAATTGTGAATCGCTGGAAACCACACTGGCGCTGCGCGAACGGGAGGACACGGCGCCAGTCTCCAGGAATTCGGGTGCTTTGACGGACTGCATTGTGCACCCCAGGTATATTTAGAGTCGAGGGTTCGAGGACTTGGGAGGCTTGAGAGTTCTTGGTTGCCTTTTCTTTGGTTCCTTCGCGGACCGTCCTCAATCACGACGGGAAGGCGCTGGGTAGAAACCGAATTTCTAAATCATCCTGTACTCCCGGCAACGTCAGCCTGACACGATCGTACGGGTGAGAGCTGACTTGGGTGAAGTTGGGGGGCTCATTTTGGGCCTTTGCATCTGTACGACTGCACGCGCAACGTCGCCCCGGTGGCCCCCGTGACAATGAAAGATGGATTTCCAACTTACCCGTTTGGATCAAAGATGCGATCAGTGGTCATACCGCACTGGGGTAGGGAAATCAAAGAATGAAACAAGATAAAAACAGAGTGAAAGAGAGTGTAGCTGAGACAGTCAGGAGTAATTATTCCATTCGAGTCAGTGGGGACGTGGTGCATTCGGGGTCGACTACGGAGTACGGAGTACGGAATAATAAAATTTATGGAGCCTCTGTGTATACAAATCTACCAGTCTGACCTTTTCTTTCGAGTTGCATTGTCCCGTTGATTGTCTATTCTGAAACGCCATAGGCTATTGAGCGATGCCTGGTAGTAGGGAGTCTCTTGTATGTATATCGATGCAATCTATTGGTGACTGTTGTGTTTCCATTGTCCATATACATGTACCATATGTACCATATGTACCATATGTGGTACCTACCAAGGTACCCCCCTAAAGGTGAAAAGGGAAAAACCCACGTTTCCCAAGTGGCGCCAGGGGAAAAACCGAACAATGTCCCAAGGTTCCAGCGATCGGCGCACTAAAAGTTGCCCCGCCGGTCCTCGTTTCAGACCCCATTGGCTGGCGCGGGCCAATCAGCGAATGACGTTCCATGGATTCAGGCGGGGGATCCAGTTAGCCTTTAGCGCCATGCCGTTCTGGTGCGAGTTATTGATTTTCGGCCATTTTTCTCACGATGACCCTGGTCTGCAGGGTTCATTCTGTACAATGAAATACGGGCTTGTCAAGGTACATGGTGTTGCTTGCAAATGTTCCTCACAAAGAGCTTTTGATCCCAGGACCCCGCCACCATGGGGCACACTTTCAGTAGTGCGGCTGTTAGCGTCTGGCATCCCCTTTCCACACGTTCCTCGGCCGTTCCACGGGTCCCAGGGGAGACACGAGGAGAAGCTTGTGGCGCACAAAGGACTATTTTCGATCGCCAGAGCTCCATCGTCGCCTTTCGAGAAACTCTATGCAAATTGCCATATAAATTGCATCTCCATTCTAGATTCAGTCCTTTGCATCTGAGACCAAGTCCAACCAAATTAAATCCGATCAGATCAAAACATCCGGCAATCTCCATGTGACCGTGCCAGATCCCGAACCTGCGATTGCTCAACTCTGGGTCTTCCAATCAGCCCCCATCGCCCAGTGGACTCGCACTATATAGACCTGAGAATACAGTGCATACTTAAGCGAAGCTGAACCCTCTCATTGTACCTGGCGTAGCTGAAATCGTAATTAAATCGAGTGTCCATTTTTATCAACGGAGATGACGGCTTGCAACCAAGTGGGCCCATGTGGCGATGTGCAATAGGGTTATAGCGACTATTGCCTTAGCTGCCCTCCAGGAGCGCGCACTAGCAGTCACTAACGACGACAGTGGATATTGTTCCGGTCCTGAATCTGGCCCTGAGGACATCAGCCTGCTGCATTGGCGATGAAATCCGGAGATTCCGGATCAAATGCCATCACTATACGGAGTACTCCGTACGGATACAACACATCTTGACAGACATACAGCATAGGACTGCGGATCGCTTTTCCACCTTACAGAGCTGCAGCATTGATCCAGCCGTGATAGGTATATCGGATTCTCTCATGGATATTCCCTGCCCTGCATGTACCACTCCTCAGCCCTAGAAGCAGCTTACAACGTACAGCATCAGGATATCATTCAAGTACGAGCTTACACCCCATGCATGATTTCACCCGACTCGCACAAAACATCGCGCCTTATCGCCAGACCTGAAATGTCATTCTCAGCCCTGGCAACAAACTAGTCTTTCCCACCACCATATCTGAATCTCATCCCTGACAGTTCCATCACACCACAGCACTCGTGGCCATGGCAACAACGTACGTTGTATGATCGTCATCAGGAAAAACCTGGTTCCCCTGAGGTCTGGGGCAATCAGCCCCTGACAGTGGAACAGAAGCACCCATCATATTCCTGCTCTAACCCGACTCCATTGTTGGAGCTATCAATCCCCCATCCGGAAAGCAGAACGCTCCACTCCGTCCCTACTCAAAATCTTCACAATCTTTCACGGCTCCACAACCTAGCGTCTCCGGAGTCTTCAATAGAGCCAAGAATTTTGCCATGATCGACAGGCTACGGAGTAATTTTTTGAGGGATTAGCCGAATATGTCCGCGATCTTGCTTTATCTGTTTCCTCGTCAACCCATATGAGGTACGGAGTACGGGGGGATATTATTCAGCTCTCGGACTCCGTACTCCGTACAACATCGAGAATATGAATGTTATACATCGACACCGTCCTGTCCTCATCGAACTATCGAGTGCGATGCACGGTACGGAGTACACAATATTCTCCGAATAAAGTAAGATGAGATCGACAATGATCGACAAGCAACCGCCACCAAAAAGCAGTCCAGAGACCCAAACTCAATTCCATGTCTTCACCGCATCCTTCTGGAAGATCAAACCAAAACAGCCACCCCATGCTATGCAGAATCTTTGGTCTTTTGCCGTTGTCCGTGCTCTGCGCCGTTGAGGACTAAAACGAAAACAATTAAATTAAAAACGGCGAAGTCGACATCGCTGGTCTCTCCATATGGAGGCACTTTGATATGACCTGTCACCTTGAATATGACACTATGCGAGACCGATGCAAGATGCAATCTAGATAGATCCGACCACGGAGTATACACATCTCCTTCATCGTTCTTTGCTTTTGCCACACTCGCGGTATATCAAACCCCGAGGCGATCCTCACTCGATGATATGTATGTGTGCCTCACAGCCAAGTCCCTAGTATGTCTGCACTGACTCCGTACATGGAACCTGTAACCTACAGAGCTTGGCATCATCTTGGCCATCCAACTGATACATGATTTTCGTATCTGGCTTTCTGACCCGCTCTCATACCATAGTGACGTTGTGGTAGCTTCATGCTTGAATTAGTAGAACAATATCCTCCGTACTGTATCATCCATACCTCGGAATAAAACCACTAATAATCCCTGCTAGCCCGAACGGAGCCCTGTGGATATGGATAATTCCCCGCTGCACCCAAACCAAACCGGAGACGCAAGAGGTCAAAACTCTCCTAAAGGAATATCGTCCCTGGCACCAGGAACATGCATGGTCCGCACTACGGAGGATTGGTTGCGAGATCATTTCCGCTTATCCGCAGGTACCCATCAGCCCATCTTTACCCTATAAGAAAGTAAAACCGGGAATTTCTCGAAACACACGCTAGCATGTAGCCAGGCCCTGGGATACGAGGGATGAAGGGCTCTCGGTGTGTCAAGTTTGTTACCGGGGGTAGGGTGTCAGGAGATCGGAAGTAGAATGGCGTTGTTATACCCCGGCGAGTGTCAGGGGTGAAGGATGAGTTCTGAAACGTCCGGCTCGACTAATTCCTGTTTTGGTTATGCTCATCTGTCATAGCGCGCTGCTGTACGGAGTACGGAGTATCTGGGTTGATCATTGACTTACTAAGAGAGGGATTGCGATATGTGCATACAGTGTAGTGAGACCTTGCGTTTCGAGTTACGGAGTAGACTCGACGCTGTTGTGCTGCCACATGAGGATGGATGTAGTACTGAACGTGATCTAGACCTTGGAGCGAGCTAGTCCAAGTGTCATAGCAAGGGTGGCCCGTTCTTTCCATACTTGCAGGGGAAGGAGAAGGAGAAAGAGGTCATTGCCTGTCATTGAACCTTGGAAGGCTCGACGCCTGATGCTTGCATGCTTCCAAGGTTAGGGATGATGACAGGAAAGCTGGCTAGGCTACACTTATATCCTCGACGTGGGAAACATTGAACTTTTAGAATTGTTTTTGAATATCAAGTGCTACTTCGGGATTTACATGAACCATTGTCGGATCATAACCCGAGACTAGCCTGTGAAATATTTGGAAGCTTTTCCTGGCTTAAAAGCCACCCCATTTGTGTCCCTTGCCCGATAGCGGGTAAATCCGAAAGAAAATAAAAGTTCATAATCGTAAAGTCATGTTATTTTTTTTGCGGCAGTGCAGGTCTTAGATCCGTGCAGGCAAAGCTTTGGTGCCGAGATCGTGTGCAATGCCACCAGCGAAGAAGCTAAGCTCATCAGGATCAATGTTGACGCGACCATTCGCCAATCTGTCCAGCAGGAATTGCTCGATCTTATTCAGGAGTGCTTGGTGGTGATCCAAATCCAAGCTTGACGAGCTTGGATTTTTAGGGTTGCCAGCTTGCTCTTCGGCGCAGAGTGTGATTAACTCGTTCAGCTCATCTTCAGCAAGGAGATTGCAGAAGGTGCCAATGACATGGTTGGAGACCAAGTCGAGATACAATGAAGGTGCACCCTCTGGATCCACAAAATCAGTGTCCTTGCCCAAGCGAATGTGGTCGACCTGTACCCGAAGGTACGTTTGGTACTTCGGAGTGGCTATTCCGTGCATTCCATTCATGTAAGCAACGAAGAGACTGCGATCCAGGTCCACAGCATCACGAGAAAACTCCTCCGGTTGACTAGTGGATTTGCGAACGAACTCATGGTGAGAGTCTTCATTTTGATCGAAGTCGTCGAGGTCCATTTGGTCGAGTTGATCCAGAAGAGTCTGGGTCCCGTTGGAGTCCCGAGCAAGCATCATCATTTCATGACAAGTCATCTGGTGATCAGGACTTTCTTCATCCGATACTTCCGCACTGTCGATGTACTGCACATTCGGATCAAAGCGAACCGAGTTCTCCTCAAAGGAGATGAAGGCATCGTCGAAGGAACCTGTGTGATCCTCATGCGACTCTGGGACATCCCCAATCGTCTCATCGCCATCCCAGACCGAGAAATCGGACATATCATCGTCCTCTTCATCGGAATCATCGGAAAGAGCATCATAATCAGAGTCGATCCCATCCGAGCTGTAACCTGATTCCGAATCGGTTTCATCGTCAGATTCAAGACTGCTGGTTGAATTTTTGAGGATTGATTTCAAGAAAGGACGTAAACACGTCTTGGTTGTGGAGGTCGAAGCACTTGACTGTGCTGGGGGGCCAGCATTCGATGTGACTGAGACTTCGTCCGAGCCATAGCAACTGTCGTGGGAGAAAGACATTTCGAGATTGGAAAAGGTAGAGGAGACAGAGCCCCACGATCCTCGGTGGACAAGTGAGTCGCTCATTGGCGTGGCGGTTGATTTGTCCATGGTTTCAGCGGGACAGTTTCTTTGGTGTAATATGTTGATTTGCCCAAAATATCAGGTCCTAGAGCGTACTGAGCCCGGTAACCGAGGACTCCTGGGCAGAAGAGATGTGGGTTGGTGGAAGAGAAAGGCGTGTGAATTTGGAAAGGTGCGATTAGTGAATCGAGTGAGGGTTAAAAGAATAGCAAGGGCATCGAAAGCCTGCAAAGCACGGAGAATAGTGCATAATGAAGGCACACGGGAGTCGTGTAAAAAGTTTAAGGAAACTTGTTCCCGACAATGGTGTTGCAAGACATGGTGTTTTGAGATAGAGGGTTTGTGGTTAAATATGGGTGTGTGCTTTCTGGCCGATCTGATTTGCGGAACAACAAGAGGATCGGGGCTGGTTGTTGGGGAGATCTGAAATAACTTGGTTTCGGTCGCGGATGATACGGAAGTCAAAGGTCTTGTCGAGATGCATGTAGGGTGTATGAAAATGGCAAGACAGAGGGTTGAGGCGTGTTGTTCTCGCGACGCGATGCAAACGGCGTCGGAATGTCACGAGAGTAAGGCGGGTCGCAACGGGATTCACGAATAGTGACCACGGAAAGGCCTATCAGAGAATCAAGAAGCGAAGGGGACGAGCGAAGATGTAGAGAAGAGGAGAACAATGGCCCACGTTTCGCGGGGTGTGACGAGGGGCAAATTGGGGTTGAGTCACGTCGACTTCGAAGGTTGACAAAAACACAGGAGTGCAGTTGTGAGAGGAGTTGCAAGAAAGACTGCAGATAAGCAGCAACCGAAGGGCTAAGAATCCAAGGGCACTATTCGAAGTGGCCTACTGAGAAGAAAGAAAAAGGGAGCCACAAAGAGGGTCGCCTCCAAGATGGGGATTTCTCGTCATCTGACTCAGCTGGGCCCGAACTTGACCAAATCGGGATCTCCCTTTGGGCCTGGTCACCATGTCATCGGTAAGGTTTCTAGATCATTCGAGCATTGCATGGGGACTACATTCTATACGAACTTGTGAGCAACTACCAGGATATCAACACTATTCTAATGCCTCATCTTCCTTCAGCATCTCTTACCCAGGTGAGAGAGAGCCAACCTCGGGAGTGCGGGAGCGCGGGAGTACGATCTACGCCTCAGCCGACAATTGCTTTTTTTAGCGTCACATCTCAAATTCTGGTCGGAGCCTCTCCCCCTGGCCTCCATGACAATGGATAATTGACCTGAAGATCGATTATTGACCGATTTCCTTGCCGCTGGGGCGCTACACCGATCTTGACAATCACACTTGAGTAGGGCTATAGCCACATCACTAACACATCGGGCTCATTACTCCGTACTCTGGACTTTTTCACGTTCGTTTTTGGACATCTTCTCATGTCTCCATTGGGCCAAGAGTCTGATTACATGGGTACCCTGGTCTTCTGAGAGAACCAAGTACAACTGCCTAACGAGTTGCGAGCCCATCAGGCTGACCTAGAGTGACTCGTTGAATTTCGACCACACTCATCCCTGGTCTCAGATTGACCGACTCACAATATAGGCCGTCCATATTCCAGTGATATTATAGTGACCATTGATGCTATGTGGTGGAATATTGCCTCGTGTTTGTCCTGGTTTGTGGTGCGCTCCGCCCAAGCACGACAGTGAGAAAGCAACATTACCCGTAATCATACTGACACCCTGCAAGTCACTGGCTGATTCAAGGAAGCCTCAGATTGGCTAACCATGAACTGGGTAGGTAGCATTTGAGGAACAAGATGCAAAGGGGGAGTCTCCCACTTCTAAAACAGGGTCTGCTGCAACAGCCAAATGGCGCCTGTGTCCTTTCAAAACAGGAAAGGAAAAATCAGATCCTTACTTCGGCCCGAAGACAAGGCTTGCATTTTACTGCATTCAAACATAGCCTTATCTCGATCGTCTGTGCCTTTGATTATGCAGTCCAAATATAGAACGTTGGATCAAACGCTGATGCTGGACGACGATCTCCTGCAGGTGCAAGTTGTCTAATTTGCTGACGAAGGGCTCACCGGGAAAAAACTTCCTTCTCGAATTTCTCAAATTATTCGGTGCATTGTCCGAGACGTGACATTCCGCCCAGCCTCTGCATTCCAGTCCACATTCCGAACCGTCTCGACACAACTGCGCATTGGCCAACAAATATCATCTCCACTGTCATTGCAGTGCATTGGCTAATGATGAAGCAAAGTTGGAAGTAGCCAGTGTGCGCTGTCGATCATACCTTCACCCAGGTCGAGTCTTCTTTGGGCGGTTGATGACTGGGTCACATCTAGCATGACGCTTACACTAGAAATCAAAACCTGACAGGTGATCATCTCCATGACCCAATTGTCTAGCTTGTCCTGGTTCCTTGACCAACTCTGGGTAGCCCGGGGGGTGGTCCGACCCATTTTTCTTTCCCGACCGGTCTTCCTACGATCTATAACCGATTATCGATGAAAGGTATCGGCCTGACATACCTGAGTTTTCCCCGGACCCACTCTGCCAACCCGTTTGATGTCCATCCGCCTGCTTCTGGCTTAGGGCTAGAGGGTTGCATTCCCATTAGGGGCGGTCCAGAACGAAGCACCTTTGAATTTGACGAAGATTGACAGCTTTGCCGGCCGGTCAAATCTCCGGAGGCTATGATTGGTCCAAGGGGCCCTGAATCATTCCTCTGGGAGGTTGGTGGAGCGGGCCAGGAGCCAGCCGGGCTCTCATAGCACATTCCTCATCCAACTTTAGAGCGCGTGGAATGTGTCGTGAAATTCCGAGGCTGGTGTCCCTGGCAGCTATTCAAATAGAACATGCATCTGTTTGATTGCTTTGCTTTCTTTGCATCATCTGCAGTGTTTTCTTTGATTGACAACCCATCAAACACTCAAACATCCAAACATCCAAACGCTTTCTTTTCTTTTTGCATCCTTTGCATCCTTCGGATATCCGGGTCGATTCCCCGAACTATTCCAAACAGTCCCAAGATCAATCGGAGACTTGTCGCTTTGGGTGTCCAATTAAATCCAGTCTTGGGTCCTTCAGTCGCTGACTACACTATTCGTCCCGTTCTTTGACTTGGTCGCCGCAAACGGCAATCCGACAAGATGTTCGCCCAACAGTACGACCATTCTTTCAATGACTTTTTTAACCAATACGTCAACATGGATACTTCTGCTGCTGATGGAAGAGATTCGACTCTACCCAGCGACTTTGACCAGTTCTTCCCGCTTGACTCGCTATCCAGCCATTGTGGCGATCTTTCACCCATTGTCTCCACTTCTAAGCGCCATCAATCACCGCAGCCCTGGAGCAACGAGTGGTCCCTGCAGGATGACGGAGCAGCTGTAGATCATTTTGATTTCCATGACACCGTCCAACCTTCTGCCATCTCAGACCTGGGTCTGAATAACTTTGAGGTCTCCTCTCGCCCTGCAGCAACCCACGGTCTGTCCGCATCGCCATCCACTCCTCCAACTACCCCGAGACGCAAGCCTACGCAGAGCGCTCTCATCACTCCCAAATCTATCCGCCATCGCAGCCCGACTGAGCGCCGTTCTCATTTGCGCAAACAAAGTTTCTCTCCCACTCTAATTCGTTCTTCCAACCTTTCCAAAGGAAGAATGGCATATCCCGAGGCCTGGACCCAGCGGATCCAGAACTTTAATCTTCACAACTCCGACAATCGTCTGCCGCTATCGCCTCCGCCTTCAGATGTCCTCGTCCAACATGAACCCATGCCTACCGAACACATTCTCAACCAACCTACAGACTCAGTAGAGATGCCTCCTCAGTACGATGCACACCTTTTCCACCAGTCCCCGTCCGTTCCAATGCCGACACCGAATACATCAATGGCACCACAGCAACAACAGCATTATATCGCTCATCCCAGCTCTTCTGCATTGGCGAACTCCAGCTCCCCCTCGGTAGATGATATTTTCTCTTCATCGAACTCATCTGATCCCCAATCCCTCTCTTCTTGGCAATCCGATTCTCTTCATGCCTCAGCTCTTTTCACCCCTGATCTCCAGGGCCAAGATAGCCAATGGTGGTCTCCCATGCCGTCTCGGGTCGCTCAACCACCACCCTCGTATCTCGCATCTCCTACACCCGTCCGCTCCATGCAAAATGTGGCAGGCCAAAATGACATGATGCAGGGAGGACTCATGATCCAATTCAATCCCTCATATGACATGTCGGCAGATCAGTCATTCACATCATCTAATATGCTCCCCGCCAACCATCAAAAATTCGACACCTCCTTCACCACTTCCCAAGCCCACATCTCCCAGTCCCCATCTCTCTCTCCCAAAGCCGGCACATCCCCCAAGGATGTCCGAACCCCCTCGATCTCCAAGTCCTCCCATCGTCGCACTCACACCCGCAAGCTCTCCGGTCAGAGCACTGACAGCCCCAAGCCCGCCAAGGCATCTGGCTCATCGCCACGAGGCACAAACAAGGCCGTCAGCGTCTCGTTTGTCAACTTTACCCATCATGATCACGAGAAGATTTTGACCGGAGTTGCTCCCTCCGGCAGCTCCAAGACCAAGGCTCGCCGCGAGCAAGAAGCCCGGGATCGTCGTCGCAAGCTGAGCGAGGCCGCATTTAGGGCTGTTCGCAGCGCCGGTGGTGATGTTGAAGCTCTCGAAGCTGCCCTGTGTTAAAACATGTTTTTTTAAGTTTGATTCTTTTACTTGTATTCTTTTACTTTGGTCTCTGTTTTTCCAGCCGGTGTTTCATGGTTATATCATTGGGAAATTTCTGGCTTGGGGTGTTTTCGGTTTGTGCTTTCAGGCCTAGGCCGGGGTTATTATACTCTCAAAACGTTAGACTGTTCTAATATCTAGACTCGTTGTGGATACCTAATCTTATAATACTTTGTGACTATCCAGCTTTTGCTGTAGCCTTTTCCTTCTTTTGCTCTTTGGGGCCTCCTAAGCGTCCGTCTTCCTTTGCCACACTGGTGAGCCTTTGGTCCTTTTTTTTCCATACTGATACTCTTATTGCCATTGTGACTAAATCTGGCAGGCTTGATTTCTTGTTGATGGGTCTTTATACTGAGTACACTATACTCAGTCCTCCATACTATACCCTCGAGGCCGAGCTCCCTCCATACTATGTCTCCATATCTATCTACCTACAATCCAGATTTCTCCAGGATGCATACATACCCAGCCAATACAAATCGAAATCATCCAAACCCAGTCCCCGAAGGTGCGATTGCTTGCTGGACCCGGACTATAAATACCCTCCTGGTCAATTCTTCCTTCTTCCTTCTTCTCTCTCCTCAAGTTACACATTATCATCTCTTGTGAGTATATCCTTTGTCTCACACCCAGTACATTGCCTCCTAGTCTCTATCTTCCCTCCTTCCACTTCCCTTCATCTCCAAATCTCATTTCTACTTGCATACCATGGTCTCTGGTCCGGGCCGTGAGTCCATCCTGCATCTATTTCACCTTCATTCGCATTAACCTGGCTTCTCCATATCATCAATCGCTCAGTTTATCTTCAGTTGCTTGCCTTGCATCTCTCATTATAACCTTCACTTGCTGCATCGACGACCCTCAGTTCTTGACATTCGATTGCTTCATATCTTTGTCTCTTGCCCGAACTTGCACCAGTCATTCCCTCTATCTTCTAAGCCTTCATTTGCTCTTGTTGATCCATTCGGAGACTACTACTTGCTCCAGCGGTTTTTCTTCTCCCTGCATTACCTTGGTTTTCCACCGTCCTTGCTCGAAACCTTCACTTCCATCATCCATTTCTTTTTGCATTGTGTGCATTGCATTGCCTATCACTCTCCTGCATTGGTTCGTCTTTGATCAATCTCCGAACACGTCAACATTTCCTACTTCATCGTCACTAACTCAGGATTCCAGTTTTGTTTACACAATTCCAACACTTTGCTTTTTCTTGAAAGCCATCCTGCGGTGGACAAGATACGCTTGTCCTGTTACAAACTTTGTTATTCGCTCATCTATCTATTTTCGCCCCTGCGGACATCGTTTTAGGGTCCGTTCCCGCCATTGTCATTTTCCTTCGAAACACGCAAAGATCGTGTTCCCGCTTTCTCACGTTTTCTTTTTTCCGACTACACCTTTCTTTTCTCGCCGGCATTCGCTAAAATGACCGGACGTGCACACGGTAACTTGCCCATTCGAGGCGGCCGTGGCGGTGGCGATCGTAGTGCCCCTAGGGGCGGTGGTGATCGCGGAGGTCCCCGAGGCCGTGGTGGTGAACGGGGCTCTGGGGCAGGCCATCAAAGCCGAGGCCCATCAGGAGAGCGTGGTGGCCGCGGTGGACGTGGTGGTTATGAAGGACCGGTCAAGTGAGTTGATGTGTTCTATGTCAGATGAAAATATAATCTAATATGCGTACAGGATGCTCACGGACCCCATTGAGCCCCCCAACCGCAATGTCCACAACTTTGAAGACAGATATGTTGCTGAGACTGCAAAGCTTCGTCCTGAACCCGAAGGGTTGGCACGACGCCCTGGCTATGGCACCTCTGGCCGCGCTATCGTAGTTCGGACAAATTTCCTTCCTCTGGACTTCAAGCCCGGTGTGAAATTCCATTCCTATCGGCTCAAGCTCGATCCCGAAAATGCCAAAAGGGGACAGCAGAGGTTCATTATGGAGACCATGCTCCGGAGGTACTCTGGCTTCAATAACATCGGTGTCGCCACCGATGGAGCCACGGAGATTGTCACGACTGAGCTACTTCCCGAAATGAAACACCCATTCACTTGCACCATGGAGGATGGAAACGGAAACGGAAAGGACAGTGGTCGAAAGTCTCACGCTTATATTGGGCCCTGGAAGGTGACCCTGAAGCATGAAAGCTCCTACTCCCCAGAACAAATGATTACAACTCTCCGTGACTCCGGACACAGGAAAGAACTTGATAATGAAGCGCCCTGTCTTCGTGTTCTCAATATTCTCATGAGTGCTTATGGCTTCAAGGATCCCGGTATCAACATCATCGGCAAGGGCCGCAACAAATTCTTCCGCATGGACCGCCGAAAGCAGTCGATCGATATGAGAGGTGGCGTTGAAGCCGTCCGTGGTTACTACTCAAGTGTCCGACTTGGTGCTGGACGAATCATGCTCAATTTGAACGTCAGCCATGGTGCATTCTACCGTCCTGGTCGTATGTCAAATTTGGCCCAGGAATTTGTCGAGCTGTTTGATCAAGACCGGGAGCTTCTGCACAGATATGTGAAGGGCCTTAAAGTCTATGCGACACACCTGCAACAGCGAGAGAATGGAGCCGGGATTATGGAATACCCTGTCAAGTCCATCCTTGGGCTTGCCACCCCTAGGGATGGACGTAGTCAAAAGACCGATCAAAAGCCCGACCAAAAGCCAGACCCCAAGTTTGCCCACCCCCCACAAGTTCCTCGTGTTGGTTCCTGTGCCGATAACGTGAAGTTCTGGATGGAGAGAGATGGAAAGGCAGGTTACATCAGTGTCGCCGATTATTTCAAAAGGGGTATGTTTGTTGTCCATCGATTGATGTGTACGGTGTAATCCGCTAACAAAGAATAACAGACTACAACATCAAACTCAAGCATGCCAATGATATGCCGGTTGTGAATGTTGGAACCCGTGAGCGTCCAGTTTACCTTCCTATGGAGCTTTTGGAGATCATTCGTGGCCAGGGGTTCGGCGGAGAGCCGTCCAGCACCCAGCGCCAGAATATGATTAAATTCAGTTGTCGTCGACCACCCCAGAATTATGAGTCTATTATCACTGAAGGATTGGACATCATGGGAATCACTAGTGGAGATACAAAAGCGGTAGGAATCAGATCCGGTCAGGAGATGATCACTGTGCATGCACGGATCTTGAATCCCCCAAACCTGACCTACGCTGGCAAGAAAAATACTCCTAAGTTTGGCGCCTGGAATCTAATCCAAACCAAATTCTCTCACTGCGCCACCATCAAAACGTGGACTTGTCTTTGGGTTCGCAAGCGCGGTGCTCGAGAATGGTTCTCACAGCCTGATGCCAAAATAGATGCTTTCTACAAGAAGTTGCGAGACCATGGTCTGACACTCCCACCCCCACAAAAGCCCTTCCGCCAGGTCACTCTTGGTTCTACCGCCGACGGAGGCGATCAGAAGAATAGAGAGCTGCTTGCGAATGCATTCGAAGAGCTCAAGTCCGCTTACTCCCTCGTTGTCGTATTGCTTCCTAACACGGACGGTAAAAACTTCGACTACATCAAATATCTCGGAGACATCAAGCATGGAGTCCTTACACATTGTATGCAAGCTGAAAAATTCAAGGACGACAGAGTTAGTGAGCAGTATTTGAGCAACAATGCCATGAAGGTAAACCTCAAGATGGGAGGATGCAATCAACTCCTAGACTCCTCAGGTGCACGCTTCATTGGTGCGGGAAAGACTACCATGGTCGTCGGCTTGGACGTCACCCATCCGTCGAGCACAGATCCTGAAGCCTTCCCCAGTGTTGCTGCCATCGTTGCTTCCGTGGATCATCGCATGGGACAATGGCCTGGTGAAATTCGATCCCAGACACGCCGCCAAGAACATGTGGAATACCTCACAGAAATGATGTGCGGTCGACTAAGATTGTGGCAAAAGCACAACAACGGTCAGTTGCCCCAAAATATCCTTATCTACCGTGACGGTGTTAGTGAAGGCCAGTTCACTATGGTTCGCGCAGAAGAACTCCCAAAGGTTCGTAACGCTGCTAAAGCAACATACCGTGGAACCATGCCCAATATCACCATCGTAGTCTGCGGCAAGCGTCACAATGTACGCTTCTACCCAACCACTGCCAAGGACCAAGATAGAACAGCTAACCCAATCAACGGATGTGTTGTCGACCGTGGAGTCACCCGCCCAATCTTCTGGGATTTCTACCTCCAAGCGCAAGCTCCGCTTCAAGGTTCTGCCCGGCCTGCTCATTACATCGTCATTCACGACGAGATCTTCACTAACTCCAAGGCCAACCCGGATCGCAAGCCGGCTGACATTCTGCAAGAAATCACTCACAACATCTGTTACATGATGGGGCGCGCTACTCGCTCAATCAGCTACAGCACGCCTGCCTTCCTGGCTGACAAGTTCTGTGATCGTGCCCGCAAGTACCTGTTAGCTTACTACCATGAGAATATGGCCACTATCTTGAGCACGAACACAATGCCTGACAATGTCGTGACTATGGCAGACGCCTGCCACAACAGCATGGTCTACATTTAGAATTGACACTTGTCATTTTCTGGCTGATTGAACTCTGATGCTTTTTCTGACTTCTTCCGGAACCTGGAGAGCTTTGAAGATGTTGATTCTCTTGTCTCATTCTCAGATTGTTTTCTTGTGAACTCATATGTTTGCAATGACTGAATTAAGTCTGGGCAGGAACATTTGCTTATGATGCGAAATGCATGACTAGAAAATACAAAACAACAAAAAAAAGGGTTGGGTGTCCTTGCTTTTCTTACAAGCTTGAGACGTGCCTATGCTGCAGGAAGCGTCCAAAATTTGAAAATACCAAAAAAATCCGAGGATGTCTTTGCATGTCAAGTCAACCTTAGCTTTTGACCGAGGTTGCTATTTGCGACATCCTTGCAGTTTCTTGAGCACGCTTGGGCTGCGGCATGGAAAATATCAAAAAAAGACAAAAAAAAGGGGGTGTTTTATATGTTAGAGTGGTTAAAAAAAAAACAAAAAATTCAAACTGAAGCCTTGATATTTGTGTAGGCAGTTGTGATCTAGTAGCCCGAGACTAACGGCTGGGCCTCGATATATATTTGCAAGGACAAAGTATTCACATCTACGTAGAGGGTAATATTATGCGGAAGGCCCTGGTTAGGATGCATAATTACATTCCTAGGTAGCTGTAAAGGAATATATTTTATGTATGTAGATGTAGGAGAATATTTAACATTATGTATGTAGATGTAGGAGGATATTTAACAGAACATGCTCGCGTAAGGTCATCCGTCGCTTACTTTCGCAGTACGTATCAGCAGAAGACGTCAAAGCGCTACAAGTCCGTCGCATGGCATCTCATCAAACTTGAAGAAGACTTGAAGTCCTAAGAAGGAAGCTCTAATACCCTAGCAAGACCTTTTGGTGCAGAAAAAGGCCTTCATGGACCAGGGGCAGCCTGATGGTGCGAAGAGAGAGAGAGCGATTTTGATGTCTTTCGCTTTTCTAGCTTCAACTGTTCCAACCATAGTAGTCTAAGAGATGAACCGGGGTTGCAACTCTCTGGTTACGTTATTAGGTGTTCTCGGAGGTATGCCACAGTCTGGTCATTTTCCTATATGCTCCACATATATTTTGTGCCCTAACTACAGCTAAGATAAGTTTGTATAACATGGAGGCTATGATTCCAGAAAGTCCAATCCATCTCTTCTCATCCTAGCTCCTAGGGATGCTCTTGGAGCCAACCGCCTATATATTTCCGCACTGCAGCCTCTTCTGCTTCTTCCTCTGCTTCTCCCATCTCGACTTCGGGGACTGCGGGGGCCTCCGGGCCTCCTCCTCCTCCTTCTTTACTTACGGCAGCCTTGTGCATTTTGAGTAGCCTTGGCATGGATGGTTGCTTACCAGGTGGCAGTCCCCAGTCCAGGGGCTCATATTGTCTGTAAAAATGATAAAGCTCAAATAGAGCTGTGGATGCTGCCTCGGGATCAAGATTCCGCACTGATGCTGGGAGCTGTGCTGCCGAATCGACGAGCCCAGCTTTTAGCTTGTCTTGATTAGCCCTTGCTATAAGGAAACTCGGCAGGGTATTTCCCAAACTCACCCAGGGGCCATGAAACCTATCGTGAACTGTATGCAAATGCGTCATAACCATAGCTTGGTCTGCAGCAATAGCCGGATCATTATTGGGGTTCGCAAGACCGAGAGGAGCCCAAAATTGAGGTGCCAACCGTTCGGTATGGTTCACTCCCCACTCACGGGGGTTACGATCCCTAATATTCCGATACAGCACATACATAGCCTCGGATGCTTCGTCTGGTTGAAGATCCCGAATGGATTGTGGGAGCTGTGCTGCCGGATCGATGAACCCGGATTTGAGTGCGAGTAGGTTGTCGAGTGTAACAAGGAAAAAGCGCGGTTCCCTTCCTGAGCTCACCCAGCCACCTAGCACCCGATCATGGACTGTATGAATATGCGCTAGGACCATGTCTTGGGCTGCGCGGATGGTGGGATCATTGGTGGGATTCCAGAGACCCAGTGGACGCCACTGCTTAGCTTGAAAAGGCCCAATGGGGGGGCCTCCCAATCCCCAGTTCAAGGGCTCGTGGTGCCTGTAATACGAGTATAGATCCCATAGATAATCAGCTGCGATCTGGGGATCTAGACTTCGCACTGCTGGAGGAAGCTGTGCGCTTGCCTCAATAAACCTAGTTTTTAGCTCAGCTTTCTTGACCCTGGATTTGAGGAGAGTCGAAGGGTCGAGCCCTTCTTCTATCCATCTATCTTGTATATCATCGTGGGCTGTATGAAGATGCGCCAGAACCATATCTTGAGCTGCGACTATACTTGGATCTTCGGGATTCCAGAGACCAAGTGGACCCCAGAACCTGGGCATAAAACTCTTGCCCATATTCATGTAGTACGTTTGTCTTCGAGGAGGCATTTTGTTAAGTGATGTATCGTGTTGAGTTGGATTGAGTTGGTTTAAGTTGATTTAAGTTGGTTTGTGAAGGAGATTGCTGAATTGGGTTGTTGGAGTAGAGTCATCGAGTTCAGGCGGACTAGAGTGGCTTTTAAACAGTCGAGGGTCTCTATCATGACCGAGTCCGAGATGGCTAGATAATGAAGACAATGGCCTTGGGAGGAGTCGAAGAACACATTGTTGCCTTTTGAGCTCAAGAAAGAGACCAACGATAGATGAAAACAAAGGTATAGATCAAAGTCATCGGCGCTTTATGTCTAGACGCTATTTTAAAGTCACTGATTATTCCACAATGGAGAGGCCAAATAAAGTTGGCTTCCAGGTTATATTTGGACACGTTCGACTCCAGCCATGATCTTCGCCCTCATCTGACAAGTGACAGGAAAGATTCCTTGACATGCGATAGCCTCATGGCCACATAAGCGCAATCTCGTGCAATTAGTATTTGCTGATGACCGGAAATGCGGAGGACTGCCTTTGCCTTCCGGCTTATGACTCTTTTGCGGAAGTTTTGATAGCCCTGCGAGGTGAGGATCCCAATTTGACCTTCACCTTCACCGCTTGGAACTAGGAGACCACGCATCAGGCTGCCACTCCTCTCCCGGATTGGTCGTGTTAGCCTTGGCCCATGGGTTCTCTTTTTGTGTCTTTGGCTCGGCGGGAGCAGGATTTGCCTTCGGCGCTGTATTGGGGGACACCGGTGCTTGTTGTGCGGGGGCAGCGTTGACAGAGGGCGGATTTAGACCTGCTTCATTGGCTTGAATTGGTGGTACCGGCTGGTGAGTCTTGGGCTTATCGAGGAAGGAGGCCTTGCTGGCCCAGCGTTCGTCGGCGAGTCGGGCGAGTTGTTTGATTTGCGCCTGACGGACAAGATCCTGCCGCTGCTCCTCAAGACTCGGGGGGTGTTGACGAACATGTCGTAGCCATTGATGCCATTGTGCTATAATGAAAGACGACGTTAGCTAGAGGCTCAATCGAGTCATTCCCCTATGTTTGCCCCGGGATAGAGGAGGTGCGGTCCACGCCGAGCCTGCATCTTCCCTGCAGACGACAGAACTCACGTGTCACTTGAACGTCACTGAAATGGGTTTTAGGATCGAATCGAACAATGCGTCGGAACCGAGATGCGTTCATCACATCCTTGAACTCCCAGAAGGTATTTCCGGCGAGGTCCTCACCTAGAACAAGATGGTTAGCGGGACTGCAGGCGCCGCACTCGCGAGAAGGAACAAAAGCATCAGATACTAACCAACCAGGAAGGACTTCCGCCAGGGCAGGCGAAGCTTTTTCCATTTGAACCAGAGACTGTTGACCATTGCTGAGGCTGTGCAAAGAATAGAGAGTGGAGGTCAATTTGAAGCGGGCCAGACTATCAGGAACGTCATCGGGAATAAACAGCCCGGGCATTCCATTCCTTACCTTTTCACCTCTCGGCTTCTTTCTCCCCTTTTTTTCTCGATTTTTTTCGACTTTGTTAGCAATCTCCTATACTTCTGGCTCTGGCGGTAATTTGTTTCCCTTGTCATTGCCAATTGCATCACGGAACACCCCCTCTGCTACCCAATACCCGCCACTACTAGGGCCGATTAGGCACCCTTAAAGGGATACATTGCCAGGTGGCAATAACTGTTCATCTTCCAGCCCCTGAACAAGAATCACTCGACACTCATCATGGCTTCGGTGACTTCGTTGGACAAGGACCTGCGCAACATGCGCCTGGCCCGCTATACCCCGCAGGCAGCCGCAGAGGTGCGCGACTGGATTGAGGAGGTGCTGCATGAGAAACTGGCATCGCCGGATTTGCTCGATGGCCTAAAAGATGGTATCGCGCTGTGCAAGTAAGTGGCGTTTGTGCTTCTATATTACGATTGAACTGGTATGGACCCATGGCTGACTCCTTTAATCACTAGGTTGGTAAACCTCGCTGTGTCACCGGGCGTGAAGTATAAGCAGTTGTCGGCGCCGTTCGTACAGATGGAGAACATCTCGCATTTCCTACGCGCATGCCAGATGGCACCCCTCAATCTTCCCCCTCATGATGTCTTCCTGACAGTTGATCTCTACGAAGCGAAGGATCCGGCGCAAGTCCTCCAGTGTCTAGCGGCCTTCAGTCGTCGCGCTAATACTCTTGCGCCGAACAAGTTCCCTCGTACTGTTGGTCCGCAGAGTAAGCGCGGTGTAGTGAGCCCGAATGCGACGGGATCTTCAAGCACTGGCGTGTATACACCCCGGTCGAACCGCTCCTCTAGCAATGCCACCGATGCGCGGTCTACGCTTCACTCTCGATCAGACAGCCCCGCGAAGCCTTCTGGATCATACAGCACTTGGGCCAATAGGGGTGATGAGCAGGACACCACGCCAGCTTGGAATATTCATCAATATGGATACATGGGCGGAGCTAGCCAAGGGAATCAGGGGGTTGCATTTGGCGCTCGCCGGCAGATCACCACCCCCGGCCCTGCTGTGCCCAGTCTGGCGGAGAAAGAGAAGCGTAGGCGCGAAGAGGAAGAGCGCATCCGCCAGGAAAATGCAGCGAAGGAAGAAGCAGATCGGGCTCACCAGCGAAAGATGCAAGAAGAAGAGGCTCAGGCAAAATTAGAAGAGGAGCGCCGATGGGAGGAAGAGACTGCTCGTGTGAGAGAAAAGGAGCGCCTCAGAGTAGAAGCAGAAAAAAAACTCTGGGATGAGGAAAAGCGCCAGTGGGAAGCGGAGGAGCAGCGCCGTATGACAGAAGAGAAGGAAGCCGAAGAGCGATTCGAGCAGGAACGACAAAAAAGGCGCAGTCTCAACGATACTCGTCTCAACGGTCAGTTCCTGAGTCAGTACCAGGCCTCCAACTCCCAGATTAGTGATGCCACCAGCGGAGCGAAATCGCCCGAGGAAACGCCCGAAAGCCGCCGCATCAAAGAGCTCGAGCGCGAGCTCCAGCTGGCAAAGGAACGGGAGCGCCTGTACGAGACCGAACGTCAGGAAGTCCAGACCCGAAATACCGGAGATCAACCTGAGCCTCGCAGCCAAAGTCGCCCTCAACCGGTGCCTCCCAAGCCTAGCTACGATCTCTCTTCTCTTGAACAGGAACGGCGACTTCTTCGCACAGAGTGGCAAAATAACCAGGACATGCCAGCTACGGCCGAGGTAGAGGAGCCCAAACCCATCGAGCAAGCACCACTACCACCCTCTCGCCCACTGCCGGAGCCAAAGCCAGCATCTTTCTCCGCACAGCCAGCACTTCCTCCCAGGGACCTACCTGCAACACCCCGGCCACTTCCAGACCCATTAGCATATAACACCAATCGGAGCCGCGAAACTCGCGTGGACAACTTCCTCGCCTCAAACCCCGCGCCTGCATCTCCAGCCCCAGCCTCCCACCGCTTCCAGGACTACACCACGACCTCCGAGGTCGACGCTGAGAACAGTCGCCGCGAAGCTTCGCAGCAGAAGACCAAGGCCGGCGGATGGGCTTCAAAGTCCCTGCTGGAACGAGAAATGGAGCGCGAACGCGCCCGCCAACAGGAGTGGGAGGAGAACCAGAAGCAGACGCAGGCTGCAGCACGCGACGGTACTCAAGGCTCGGGACCCGGTCAGACCTGGGATGTCCACCAGTATGGCTACATGGGCGGTGACAACCAGAACCGTGGTGGAGTTGGCCTTGGTATTGGTGGTGCTAGGCGCCAGATTATTGGCCCCCGGCCGCCGCGGTAAGCTGTTGAGCTTTTCGGCTTGCGAGCTGTGCTGTTTTGTCTGTTTACGGAGTGTTCCTATGTTTCTTCCTTTGCCTTCGTCTATTACTCCTCTTCTACCTACCTCCTTTTTAACCCCATTTACCCTGCCATTGTGGATGGCTATCATCATATTTCTACATTGGTGACTCGTTCTATTGTTTTTATTCTATGATTCCCATGCGGTGCCTTTGCTTTGTGTTTGATATGAAGTGGTTGTGGATAGCAGCTACTCAACCATACCTTTTCTAGACTATTGTCCATCATAGATTTAGTTAGGGGAATTCCACCGTCGAGTTCAAAAAATAACTGATCCACATCCACATCCACATCTATAGAACCGGGGCCATGCATGTCAGGATTTTCCCACAGTACTCAGTTGCTGACATCGGCCATGAAGTGCCATATGCCGTCTCAGGCGAATTCAAATCCATAGCCAACGTCAGTGATCTGACGATAAAGATCTTGACTCCCAAGCCTCGTATGTGCATGGTATTGTTATCTCGTCGTATGCTTAATCACCCGGTTGGCAATAGCTTCCGTTCACAAGAACTCGGATAGATGGCTTAACGATAGGGACTGAAATAGGGTGCTTAGCGAAATCTCGCTCCGATAGAGAAGACAAATGCGGATAAGGCACTGACTTAGGTTGATAACTGGTTGAATCTAGAAAACCAAAGGTACTGGAAGCAAAAAAGACCGCTATTTCAACCATCAGGATCCGGACTAAGCAATTTATGTGCTTTTTAGTCGACTCAGATTCCCTGTAAAGTACACAGGCCTTATACTTCGCATAGCAGACAAATTCAAAACGGGAAAATATAACCCAAGAAGCGAGATGCATCTAAATGCTATAACGCTCAAAAACTCAAACATTAAGTATCATTATCATAAAATCATCACATCCTCCAATCTTCCCAGTCCTCATAGAACGGGGTTCATGGTAGAATATAATCTACCATAAACTGCATCCTGAGCCCGCTCTCGTGCAGGTAAATCCACTCCACCGAGTCCCGATCGCGACAAGACTTCTCGCGACGAGCAATTCCAGCCTGAACGGCGGTCTTGAGCGAGTTCGTCACGTATAGCAGTTTGCTCCTGTGGAGCAGTGTCATCAACGCCTCTAGCAGAATCGAGATCTTCGCATTGTTGATGACGCTCGGCGTGGCTCCCGCGTAAGGGAGGAAGCACTTCTCCAGTTTCACTTGGGTGAGATAGTCGTTATTGGAGCTCGGTGCAGAGCTCTCGCGCATAACATAGAGTAAGAGCTCACAGAGAGTCGAATGTGCCTCGGGCAGAAAGTGCGGGAGGTTGGAAGGAGTGACGAAGTGTTGGAAGATGGGGAGTGGAAGATCACGGATGTTCTCGACGAATGTGTGGTAGAGGTCGTCGAGGGGCGTAAATTCCCGAGGCAGTCTTACGGAGACGCTGGAGAGGATGCTCAGCAGTTGTTGGCGGAGGGCAAGTGAGGTATAGCCGCCGAAGGAAGAGAGTCCACTGTCATCGTGGGAAGGTGTCTGGCCTGCCTCGGATACTTTGACGGGTTCACTGGCATCGCCCATTGCGTTTCGAGTCCCTCGTCGGGTGCGCTTGGTTCGCCGTGGCAGATTACCCTTGATCCCCTTGGCTGAAGGGGATACTGAGCTCGTACTTGCACCAGTCTCGAACTCCTCCTCTGAGTTGTCCAAATAGTCACCATATTCATCCTTCTCAAGGTTAACTCCGCCTGCCCTTTTCTTGGTATTATGCGAATCTTGGTCAGGCACAGGGATTCTCAGTTCGTCGTTGAAAACCTCCTTGAACTCGCCAAGGCTTGACTTGCCATTGGCAAAAATTGCCCGCATGATTCGGCGGTCCCGTCCAGGCGTGGTGTTCGACACAATGTAACCGAAAATCAGGCTTTCTCGGAATACCCACAAGTCCTCGTCTATCTGAACTTTAGGCTTTCGTCCTTTGCCTATTCTCGGTGGCGGGTCATCGTCCTGTGGGACCGGGGTCTCCAATATCTCCTCAGTTGCTTTGCGTTTTTGTTTTAGCTCGAGATATATCTTCTCGCGCTCCTTCCAGTCATCCTCGAGCACGTTGCACATGTATTGCAGCCATACCTGCCAGCGCTCCCACCGCGCCGGATGAAGCACTGAACAGTTGAAAGCCCAGCCCACAGCGTGCCAGAAGTCTTCCGCACGCGTCCAGAGTGACGAGCTTTGGCTATATCTCGTGTTCAGGGGTTTCTTATCCGGGTCGACAGGTTCAGCCAGCGTCGGACTGTCCAAACGCCGTCTGCCCTGGCGCGACATCTCAAAGTGCTTGAATTCGAACGCGATATTGAACTTTCCATCCATCGGCCCAACTAGAGAATTTGCTAGTCGAAGGACCCGCAGAGCTGAATTCGCAGCTTCTTTTTCGTATCCAGACTCGGCGCGCGTGGTGGTCCTCGGGTGCACAAGCATCGTGGCTGCGACAGCCAGATGCTGCGGCTGGGGAATCACAATTTTGGATCCTGAGATAGTACCCGACGCGAGTACATTGGCAAGAAGACTGTACGCTTGAGGGACTGGTTGAAGAAGCGCAGGTTAGTAGCTTCTCTTGGACGTGTTCGAACGCACAGGGATCAGGAACATACAGAGGCCATCTTCAAGGAAAATCTCCGTCTGCCGAGCCAACTCCCATTGGAGAGGTACTAATGGCCGAGATGGTACCTCGTCAATGATCGCCATGGCAATACTGGGTGATTTGAAAAAGTAGTCGATGAGAAACTTGGGAAACATTTTGGATCGCAATCACGCGCTTATCGATAAGCAGTCGCGGCTTGGGCGCGTCGAGGGGGCGATCTGATAGGACATTCTTCAGAATAAGAAAGATATTTCAATCACCCCAAAGGAAGTTGAGACGATTCTCTATTCAAGGGAAGACATCTCGAACTACTATTAAAAGATTGAACTTCTTTGTTTCCAATAAAGGCAGAAAATGCATATTCTATACAATGAAATTGGCCACTCCAAACCTGCAGAATTGACGGAGAATATACGGAATAAGTCGAACGCAGATCGCGCAAGGTTATTTAAAAATATGAGGTATAGCGAGATCGGATGTTCGTTGCAGCTCATACATCCATGGATATATCTACCATGTTAGAGGCGTATCTAGGTATGCTTCCGGTCCCTCTATGTTGTACCTGGGTGTTTTTGTTGCATTGTCGGTCACTAACAGTGACTAATATTGTAGTTCGAGTTATATTTCTTTTATTCTACACCCTCCGAGGGCCTGAAAGATCGAGAGCTGAAACTTATAGACTGTGGACTCTAGGATTCGGGTTGCTTCATACGATGATGCAATAGATCCCCGCATGGGCCCCAGCCAAGAGATTGACTTGCATTACCGATCGAAGCCCTATTTACACACTTGCTTCTTTGTGCATTCATCACAGAACCTTATAATCCCTTACATCACACGGTCCAAGGCTTCAGGAGGGCCGAGAAAGCATAAGCTTGCAGGGTTAACAAAGATGCACGGCTTGGATACTTGGGAATCTAGACATGGACAAGCTGCCAAGGGCAGATCGAAAAAAAAGATGGGACTGTGGAGTGGTTCGCAGTGGATTCTGCGTCTTCATATTTGCCGACGGAAAAAGAAACAGGATGTGCGATACCAACGGCTCGAATCCCCGCTAATCAATTTCGCGATGCAAAGGCCTTTTATAGAGAAAAGGAAGGGGAGGCGAGGAAGGTTGGAATATCAAGGCTGTGAAGACGCCAACGTGGATAGTAATTGGAGAACAAAAAAGAAAGATTAATGAGAGTCATTATGACTCCTCGGGTATATCGGAGAAGAGACCTATTCGCAACCGATGCGACTGCCGAAGAAAAGTCAGTACGGATATTTCATCACGCTGATTTTGCGGAGAAAGAGAGAACATACGAAAGGTAGCTTGGGGATAACCACCCCCAATGTGGCCATGAAGTTGATAGTGAAATGAGTCAGGTCGAAGTGGGTGTAGTGAGTGCTGAGGAGGAAGAGCACGATAGGAACGCAGAGCAGGAACTTCTTAGCGGGCGTGTACTGGTCGCCATTGTCGATTTGCTCCCACATGTTGAGATTGTCGTAGGCACCAGCGTTGAACTCGAAGGGAATGCCCCGCACCCAGTGGAACATGAGGAAGGATCCGAACATGTAGCTGATGTTGGTGAGGGTCCATGAGGTTTCCTGCGAGACGCCCGGGATGATGTCGTAGAAGATCTTGAGGACGGCAATACAGACAAAGTGAATAGTCCAGGCACCTAAATCCAATGAAGATTGAGCTGTCAGTTCTTTGCTGTATCATTTGTGGAATGCGTGGTCTCTTTAAGATCAGCTTTTGTCACTCACCCTTAGCATTGACCCAGTTTGCATTCAAATTCGGCAGTGCGGACTGATCACTTGAGCGCTCAATAGATTCAGCTGGCTCCTGGTAGATCAAACTGCTGGACCGCCTCCGTCGACCTTGTTTTTGGCTCATGCTGCTTGGAGATAACCGATGCGGCCCTGTGTCGACATCCGGAGGGAAGGAGATGCCACGGGGGGCCAACAGGGAAGACGTTTTGGAATTGTCAGACGCCAGCTTGACGGTTGTTTTTCCAAAATCACAGAGAATATGTTGAAGAGAAGGAGAGGAGGAGAAAAGGAGCGTGGGGATGAGGTGGCACGGCCCAGACTGGAGTTTGCCGGTCGGATCGGCCTGCGGTCACGGGGTGCGGAAGAGCTCTCTGATTCATGTTTGACACTCTATTTTCCTTCTTTGCTGCTATTTTTTTCTATTTTTTCCTCTTGGGAGAGTTGAGCTATAATTAGATTGCTTGTCGTAATATATTCGCCTTCTAGATTGGTCTAGCAATTAAACGCGAATGCACCAATCTGCGATGCATGTGCGGAATCTGGCCCGGAAGCACTATACCTCCTTTATCTGGTCGTTAAGGGGGAAGCTTGCTATGTTGGTGTTTGACTACTTTGATTTGCCGGACTTTTTTTTTTTTCCCTTCAAAGATCATGATTGTTTTGGATATTTTCCTTGTCCTATGGGGCAAATAGTTCCGGGACATCCATGGATGCCTACAGAATCAGCCAGTGCATACGGAGCAGTGACTTAGCCACAGTAAGCTTGGCCTATGACTCCAAACCTATGACTCCTGAAGACACCTTGGCTTTGAGAAGGTGCTTACTTTGTGGTCTGATTGACATATCACAAGACCTCCTGGTAGAATTTGTCCATGTCGGCCGTTCGAAAACCGACAAAACCATTGTTGGTGTGCAGCAAAGATTGATGCATGCAAAAAATCAGAAGAGATGATATGTCAGGTAGCAGGCATACGCACTCCCACACACTCAAGTAAATGGCTTTCTGCACACTGCATCCTCTGGGGGACAGAGAAAACCTCGACACCGGTCTAGCGAGCAAAAGTGGATATGGACCAATACCCCAATTGGGAAGTCAAGGCAGTGCCATCACACGCAATGGCCTACCCTTCCAGTATTTTTGGAGTCCATACGGAGTATCCCTTTCAAATTAGCAAGATCTTGGTTGCCGTCTGAATGACCCGTGTAGGTCCAACCCCGTGTGGTACGATGTTGACAAGCCAAAAGCGATCAAAAGTATTGGCAGCCGATGACCCGCCCACAAGGAGGCTCACATGCTCAATATAGTTGGTGTTTCCTCGTACCATGATTAGGCAGTCCTCTTGCTCAGGCTAGCCATCTGTTTGGAAGCGAGAAATGCGCATGGGAACCTGTCACAACCAAAACATAAGAGGTACCCAAGTGGATTCTTTTTGAAGTGTTGCAACCTGAGACCGTCAATATTGAGTCATCAAATATTGTTCCGGTGGTAGTGGTTGGATTCACAAGGTTGCTAAAGCATTTCTTGCAGAGGGGCTCACTGTCATCAGCATGTAGCCTATTGTGTGAACAAAATAGACAGCAGACTACCACTGAACACCTTTCCACTCTGAGGAGCCAAGCCACTATAAGCTCTGAGCTATTGACCACGAAGGCAGAAGAACCCCCATCAAAACCATTAGGCTACTGCTATATTTGCAAGGATCCTTACCTACCACAGGAGGACCACTTGTGATCCAGATCATATAGTGAGTGAAATTCGTAGTAACCTGGTGATCGTACTGGCCATGAAGTCAGTGTCTCGATTAACGGGGCCGGAAAAAGACGTTGAACTGCAGACTATAGGATCATCAACGACAGGCCTATATAGCCAATGATAGAGGCTCTCAATGTATGTCCTACATAGTACATCACCATGATCTCCGATGGGACAAGATGCAGCAACCCCACTCTTGGCGTAGATCTAGATCTGCTTTGCCTGGAGTCTCGGGTAGATCATATCGAGTGACAACCTCAATGGGATTTGGAAGCGTAGGTCTAGACTCGGTAGACACTAACCAACTGATCTATTGGCTTAGCTGAAACCCTAAGGACGGGCAATCTACTCCGTAACAGTTCTTGCCTTTCCCACCCCATAGTCACGGCACATTACCGTTTGCTTGTATGATAGAAACAGTTCGAGGATTTCCCTGTGTTTTGAGAGTTTTGGTAGGTATTTGCTCCTGTATACAATTTCTGGATGCCACGAAGATAGCCTCCAACGAACTGCTCCACCCCTAAAAGTCCCGGGGATAACCTGGGAATGATCTAGTACCTGATGAGGGCGGTGTACGACATACGGCCTCAAGCTCCAAAGTGCGCGAAGGGTTGCTATAGTCTGCCGTGAAATTTGGGCAACCCAAATTCTCATGTTCGGTCCCTCCAAAGTATCCCATTCGACTATTCTTCCTCTCTTCTTTTCTGTGGTACCTATCCGATCTGTCTGATCATTGTCATGGCAAATTCATCAGACGAAGAAGCCGATTCGCGCACGGCTTTGGTGGGCGCACCGCGCACTCGATCAAACCCGCGTTCCACATCGCGTTCCACATCGCACGATAGCAACTCGCGCCCGGCCAAGAGACAACGCAGAAACAGAAATAAAAACGAGTCCGATCTCAAAGATTTTGTTCCTCGAGGTGGAGCTTTTACTGCCAATGCCCTGCCGATAGATCCAGATAGCACATCTAGCTCTGGGTCTAGTTCGGACTCAGGTGAAGATTCCGATTCCGATACCAACTCCGATATCGCGGCCGCAAACCCACATGCCGGCAGCACTGCGCCTGCTATTAGCTGGAATCAAGGTCGGAAAGCTGCAGTGCGCACAACGCTTGGAAAGAGAGCGGCACCAACAAGCGAGAAAGTCGCCCAATTTGAAGCAGTGAATGACAAATATTGGCGGAGTCGCAGCGGGTCCGTCTCGTCAGCCAGTGGTGAAGATAAGCCTTCAGAAAAGCCTTCAGAAAACATTGAAATTCAGAAGGAGGACCAAACGCAAGGAGAAGATGAGCTGGAAGATGGGGAAATCGACTCCAAGAGTGAATCATCCGACTCAGACTCCCTTGGCTCAGAGGCCGATGACTCTATCTTATTGAACATCGGGGACAAGATGGGAGCAGATGCCGCTGATGATTATAGCCCTGCCGATCTGGCTCACAAGCATGGACTCAGCAAGGCCAATTCACACCCGACCGGTCCTGGGTCAAAAGAGGAGGCGTTCCGGCTTTTCTCAAGCAAGTATCCAAATGCGCCCACATCTTTAGTGGACCTCAGTCAGCAGGACCTTGAGATCCTGGCCAAGTATGTGTACTTTGACCGTGACATCCATGATATCGATCTCAAACTCCCCATCTCTTGCCTCGAGTGTCAATGCGAGGGGCACTTGGCTGAAGTCTGCCCAGCGAAAGAGGTATGGTCTATCTTCACATTCGCTCAAAATCGTCTTACTAACCTTTGACTGTTAGTGTGAACACTGTGGTGCTTGGAATCAGCACCAAAGCAGTACTTGCCCTGACTGGCGACGATGCCAAAAATGCCGTGAGCGCGGTCATGACGAACCAGGATGTCCCTCAAAGCTACGCAATTTCGCAACCGAAGTACCTTGCGACTACTGCAACGAACCACACCTGGAATCTCAATGTGATCATCTATGGAAGTTCCCAGTCAGGGATCTGCATTCCGAACAAGTCACCGTATCCATCTCTTGTGCCAACTGCAGCAGCTCAAAGCATCTTATTGGAGACTGTGAAGTGACTAGTAGGCGTTTACCATTCACATCATCATCATTCACCTTGAAAAACATCGACCCGGACATGATCACGAACCTCAATACCGTTGCTCCGCCGCATGGTCCAGCAGGCCGAGGAAGAGACAGAGAATGGACCCGACCTTCGTCCCCAGGACGAGGACGTCCTGGTCCTCCTTCCCGCGGCAACAACCGTAACAATTACCGTGTCAGATCTCCATCTCCAGACGAGGATGACATGATGTCTCGTGTATCCCGCGGACGGGGACGTCCCATCCCTCAGCCCCGTGGCAATATTCGCGGCAATATTAAGTTTTCAAGTGGACTTGGCGCCAAACGCGGTGACTCGCAGTCCAGAAAGCCTTCCCATGGTCGTCCACCGTTCGCCGGAAACAACAACCGCTCACGCTCACCCCCTCCACTCCCCCGAGGTCCTCCTCCGTCAAGAGGCATCGGCCGTGGCCGTGGATCCCAACGCGGCGGCCCATCGCGCGGACCACGTGGCGGTGGCAGAGGCAGAGGATGGTGAAAGTCTTTCTATCTAACGTGAATATGAGCATTGCCCACCTCAGCGAAGACTACCTAGGTAGTCATGTACATAAGAAATAACACTGGTTCCATATTCCCCCTCAAACTTGACCGAGCACGTATCTACGATTGAAAGGCAAGACGGCATTTCCGACATTTGATTTTGGGCTACAGAGTTCTCTTTACATGGCACATACCCTCCTTCGGCAGATTGTTTTGCGTTCCTCCCAACCCAAGGGAGGCATTTAGGTCCTGACTTCAAATGACACCACGCCTGGGAATAACATCCATCACTCGACAGTCTCATCATTCCCTCTTTCCCCAACAAATCCATTCTCAAGAATGACGATCAAATCATCCAGCCGGGTAACACAAAGATCCGTATGCGGGTGTTCCTTCAGATGCACATTTTTCTCATTCACCAGCAACACCGTTGCCGCACCCGCCATATGGCCAGCGGTCATATCATCAATACTATCACCCACCATGATCAGATTCTCGGCATTCGGCAGCCCCCATTCACTCGCGATATGCAGAATACCGGCGGGATCAGGCTTGGGCAGGAGATTGGGGGTATCCCGAGTGATGATTGGCAGGAAGACATGGCCATTGAGATGATTGTCAAGCAGGTTCTGGACCGGTGCTCTGCAAGACGCAGAAATCTGTATGTTAGCATTGTTTGTAGGTAGCCAGAATTGAATAAGTGGCTTGAATTGAAGAATTGTTTGTTGATACGTACTCGAAGTTTCGTGTGCAGAGAGCCCGCTGGAGGCCACGAGTTTTGAGGTATTCCATTAGTTGGAGAAGACCTGGCTGGGGTTGCTGGTCTATCATGGCTCGTCGCTCTACGGCTTGTACTTTGGATACGGCCGCGGGGCGCTCGCTTGCTGGGAGCTGGCGGATGTGCTCGAGGATATCGATGGAGCGGTCGATTCCTAGGGCTTCTCTATAATGGGAGTTAGGTTGGTTTCCAGAGGATATCGGGGGTACAGTCAGGAGTATATACCTCATTTCTCTGAACATGTGGTGCTGTGGTAGGCTGGTCATGGTTAGCAGGGCTGAGGCATTTTCATATTGAAGACCAGATCAAAGCGGGGGGAAACATCAAGCATATTCAACACTGTAAATGGCCTCTATTCTTGAGGTAGGCAAGCAAAAATCAAGGAGGGATAGACAGGAAATTGATAGCAAACGAGAAACCCATGCAGCAATATGCACTGTTCACCTGTAGGTCACCAAGCGGACATGAAGCCATCACATTCAGGGATTATCCTCCGGTGGTCATGGGAAGATTGTCATAGGCAGATTCACACTGCCGAGACACAAGATATGCTCTGCCCAAATAGGAAAGTAGCCTTTGTGTTGCTGCCTGAATACCAGGTTGGTGCCTTAATCATCCCACTTTCAACGACGGCATCAATACCACTCGCAACAGGCCCGGATGCAGGGCAAAAAGCCCACATATGCTGCAATTAAAATACAGAGGGAAACAGAGCGCGTCACTCATATAACTACGGGAGAACGAGATAAGATGACTCACCACAGAGTTCCATCGACATCAAACACAATGCCCTTCAAAGGAGGGGCATTGGAGATTTGCGCGGGATCGAGGGATGCGAACTTCCGCGGACGAAGTTGCTTGCACGCAGCAGACATGATGTGCTGAGTCGAGTGTCTAACGACGGCGTTGAACATGAGCGACGAGCGTTGAGGAGGCGGAGTTGGCAAGTGGAGCCGGGAGATCTATACGGAAGGAGCCCTGGTTCCTTCGTGCCTTCCTTGTTTGGGATATCACTTCGGTCCCCAAAATGCGGTCTCCAGGATCAGCTAATTCCTCTTCTTTCACTCTCTCCAATCCATCATGGATCAAAAACCCTTCATGCCTGCCCCGGGCGTCTTCCCCATATCCCTCCCAAAGACAATCCGCCTGATCATTACGCTTCTATACCTGCAACTCCTCTACGCAGCTTCGTACCTCGCATTGCCATTGCGAAACTCACGAAGGGAGTTCCCCCCCTTCAACAATACCATTGTGCGCATAGAAACAAGAGTCACAACTGCCATCCTCGGCATCGCCCCGCTCCCGGTCTACAATTCCGCAACAGCAACAGAGCGGCCATGGCAACTTGCCTCAGGAAACGGCCTCTTGAACCAAGACACCAACATATGCACTGTACTCCCAGGTCCTAGTTCTCGAGACATCCCTATCTGGCCAACACAGGCACAGCATGACTCCGATTCCTCCGATGAACAGCAATCCCCCATACTCAACCTGCAAGAGAACATCACTCAAATGGCTAGCCTAGCACACCGAGACAGCTCATCCATCTATGATACCGTGCATAGAATCAGATCCAGCACTCGAGGCAGCATCTCAACAATCGCCAGTTCTGCGAAAGCGATCTTCCGCCAGCCGCTGAACATGGTATCGCGGAATCTGGACGGCTCACCCGAGGAACGGCATGATGTACGCCACGAGCCAGAGCTAGTCATTCAAGCACCAGTGTCAACCCCAGAGCCGGGATTTATCGAGAACGTGCCTTTCCCTGTGCCGAAGACTGCGCCGATATCTGTGGCGCGTGCGGGTGATCATTTCAGTGATCCTGGACCGGAATCTGCAATTAAGGCGCAGCAGGCTGTCTCGTTCGGTGCGAAGAATGATCCTGTCGTTGATGTCGATACTGTACAGATGAATCGCTCTCGCAAGTATCATTCGATCGAGAGTTATCCTGGGAAGTTCCCTGTTAGTGATTCGCTGGATTATAGCTCTCTTGCTACTGCTTATGCTGTTAGGGGGAGGGGAACTACCTCTGTTCGGCCTTTCTCGGACTACTAAGCTCGGGGGGTAAGAGAAGTTCTATTGGCATGGGTTGTGGAGATGATATACTTGTGAGGACTGCAAGCTCGTTTCTTTGAATGGAGTCTAGGATTTGTCTCGTGGTGAATACTGGGAGCTCTGCTCTTTTGACTGTTTGGGAATTTGGGTCTGCCTTGTTGCTTTTGTTTGAAGCATGAGGTTGGAGTCATCGTTGTGCTTGGGATTCTTACTATGCATTATATCCATTACCGAAGATCAGGTCTGTCATTCTTGTCATTCAATAAATTCTATACTTCACCACATCACCGCCGTACCTAAGTTGCAGGGAAATTCGCCATGTACATGCATGCGGCCACAAACCCTCCCTATCTGTCTACTTGATATACACACCCCGCAGCAGGCTCTATCAAGGCTCTTGTGTGGATTCGCCTGTATTTGACACGACGCACAGTCCTAATACTAGCATTTCACATCTCGGAATTAGAATCAATCACCTGTTTTCTGCCACGCTCTCTACAAAGCTACAAAGAGGAACAACCTCGAATGCCCGGGAGCTGCAAGCCCTAAAGGCAAGCGCATAAAGAAAAAAAAAGAAAACACAGAACGGAGAGAAGACATAACTTCCCCCGAACTGTGATATAAGCAGGCAAATCTTGTAGACATTGTTAAATACACACACATTTCTCGTAGAGTCGGGAAGCAAAACTGGGCAGGGTTCCAGCCGGTCGTGAATGTCGTAAAAAAGAAAAGAAAAAAAATACGCTAGAGGGCGAGAAACGAAAACATTAACCCAGGGGTATCACAGTGCAGGTCTCAATATTGGTCATCGTCATAATCGATTTGCGCGGGACTGCCTCGGTAACGGGTTCGCTTGGGGTTGCTGGGGCTGTAGGTGCCGCCGGAGGTGAGGGGGCGCGGGCCTGTTGGCTTGCGGGTGGGAGGGGAACGGATGGCGGAGCTCTGGGGGTTGTTAGGGGGTGGGTGGTTGGGATGGGAGTGGGTTACATACTCTGGAAACGACGCGGTCGGTGGTGTAGGAATGTTCTTCGTCTTCTGGTACTTTGGGTGGACGCTCGGGAATGAGAGGGCCATCGTCCTTGACTTTGGGAGGACGGGGTGGGCCGGTGTTTCGTGAGCTGGTCTCCGAGTAGCCTGCGTCGGAGATGGGGGATAGACGGGCGTTGCCGCTGACGCCGCTGTTGCGGGGTTGGGCGGGATTGGCTGCGGAGAGGCTGGGGTTGGATTCCCATTGGTCTGAGCCGGTGGGAGAGACGGGGCTGGCGTAGGTCTGGGCTTCGGTCTCGAGGCGGGACTGGTAGCGGCCAGTTGGGCCTTGGCGAGGTTGGGGGTGCTGGAGCTCGAGGCTTCCTCGATGGCCGCGGTACTTGGGTATCTCGGATACTTGGGAAGGCACTAATGGGGATGGAGGTCTGTTCTCGTCATGTTCATCGTCCAGGGTATAAGTGGATCGGATTCGGTCATCTCCCTGGGGGTCATAGTAGTCGGCCTTGTAGGCACCAAGGGGGGCGAGATCGGATCCTGATCGTGACTGGTCAGAGTGCGGACGGTCTTTGCGGGAAGGCTGGATGCTGTTGCGAATGTTGTCCCCCATAGAGGTGGCAGTGGACTTGGACCAGCGGGAGAACTTGGGGAAAATGGAAGAGCTGCTGGACTTGTGCTTGCGGGCCTTGTCGGCCTTGGGGGTGGTCTCAGTGCTGTTCGCTGAGGTAGCCACCGGCTTGCGAGGAGGCGTGTCAAGTGGCAGTGAGCCAGACCGCTCGTGACGAGCAGCGTCACGAACAGGGAGGTGCGAGGTCAGGAACTGATCACGATCGTCAAGCTCGAGGTCTTCGTCGACTTCATGGACAGTGCTGACTCGCTGATCTGAATCTCTGTGCTGTTCATTCGCCGGGTGAGAAGAGCTGGAGCCATATGGAGAGCGGCTCGTCTCGATAGGAGCACCGTTTTGACCGGGAATTTCATACCCGGTCAGCTCCATGCTTCCCATTCGGGTGCCACCACGAACGCTCAATCCATCTTGTCCGGACCGCAAGGCCTCAACTTCGCCAAGTAGCTGCTCAAGCATGCCTTCGATCTTAGCCAAATCATTTCCCGACTTGAGACTCAATCCCTTGAGCGCACGCTTGAAAATGTTCTTCCGCTTGTCTTCTTCATCAGCTGTATTCAGCTGTCGGTTCCGAGAAGCACTGGAGGGCAGTGGACGGGGGCCACCAAGCGCCTTGTGAGTCCTCTCATGTCCTCTGTCGCTGGTATCCATGATCAGATCATCCTGTTCGGCAATGAACCTCTTCATCTGCTCGAAGGAGGTGCGCATTTCAGCGGCACTTCGAACTAGAGTAACCAGAATTTCGGTATCTCTGGCATTCCGCTGGGCGTCACGAACAGTCAGATGGTCCATGAGAGCCACAATGTCTTGGGACTGAATTCGTTCGATGCCTCGACCAGTGGCACCGTCATAGAGAGGCGAGCCAACCCCGTGAGAATAGCCACTGAAGTGACGTTCATTACCAGAGCCAAACGAATCATCTGCCCCAGCAGGGCTGTCGAAACTACCCATTCCAGCGGCATCTGCACCTGCGAGTCCTCGACTACCCTGTTTCGAGGTCCCGATGCTGGGAGACATGGGATTGGCAGCCGAAACATAGCCTTCATCCTTGGCACCAGGTGGAGTACCGAACAATGGCCGCGGTTGCACGTCCGCAGAGTGGGAAGAGTAATCATCGCCGCCAAAGATATTCTGGGCAGTCTGGTAGTATTCTGCATCAAGCCCTATTTGTTGTTCGGCATTCAGACCCTTAGACCCACCAATCTGGGTGTCGTAGTAGTGTTCTACTGGGGGAGATCGTGAGTTATATCTCCAATGATCACCCTGAGCCACACCGCCAATGGGGCCCTGGATGATGGACGGATTGGTATTGATTTCCGACTCCGATTGTTGGCTTTCAGCATCCGCAAGAGGGCTTTCCACGTCACGCGTGTCATCGGCAGGCATCATAACCGATTCGTCCATTTCGTCAAAGGACTGGGCGACGCTCTGAGGAGGCGATGTAGCACCCATGCGTCGCGGGAACGAGGTTTCATCGGCAGTGGAAGCATCCTGACGTTGCTTCAAAGGGCTTCCGCGGTAGCCTTCGTTTGCAGGCTTTTCAGGACTCCGGCTACCTGGTCGTGGGCCTAGATCTGTTTGCGACCGATTTGCGGAGGAAAGCTGAGACTCAAGGACAGAAGGATCCATCAATGAAGCAACTGCGGATTCGACGGCAATTGGATGGATGAACTTAGGATTAGCAGCAATTCCGGTTGTCACACGCTGGCCTTCTTTGACCTTGTCCATGAAATCAACTTCGCTGTCTTGATCTCCGACAGTGCGTCTGCTGTCCTGATCGTAGCCATAGTAGTCACGGTCTTGAGACCCCTGGCGCGAATGTTCGTATCCGAGGCCGGGGTTGTCCTTGAAAATCCCGCTCTGACTTTTATCACTGGTGCCGAGGCGGGTTGATCTCGCCAAGTTTGTACTTGGGGCCGATGACAAAGACTCAATGGACAGTCGAGACTCAATCTCGTGCTTTTCATCAGCATGCTCATCGTGGACCGGATAATGGCCATGGTGAGTCTCAGTGAGATCACTCCCGATGCTCTGAATGGGGCTTAATCCACGGTCAGAAGCTTCATTATAGTAGTCGTCTTCTGTTTGGTCATGTCCAGGGTGAGCAGCGTCAAGAAGATTCGCTGCAGCGGCAGCCGCAATTGTCCAGTTACCACCATCAGTTCCAGGAGATTGACTTCTGCCATGCAGGTCTCGATCCGAGGCACTGTGTACTGAAATGTTATGGTGCGACTGGTTGCCGTGGCGCATTCCAAGCCCGTAACGCGAGTCAACAGAGTTTCGGGTGGGAGTGCGAGAAGCTGGCGATACAGCCTGCCTCGGCGATCCACGTGCCACATCGAAGTAAGAGCCTCTCGTCTCGGAAGTGGGACTTGCCGTGCGTTCGGAGAGTAAAGAATTTCTAGTCAACTCGGAATCCATCTCGCTGTGCATTGGCATGGGGGCGACATTGTGCTTCTGGAAGACAAGTTCGGTTTCGTTGTAGTTCATACTCTCTGTGCTCTTACGGGAGCCACTCTTCCGAGAGCCACTATTGCGGCGCTGCTCCTTCTTACCCAGACTGGAATTGGAGTCGTGATGTTTTAAAGAAGCTGCCGTAAGAGCAGAGCCAACCCGTGCAGCGGCATGGGCATCGCGAAGACCCCTGCTCCTCTGACGTCGGATCTTATCTTGTTCGGTGAAGTCGGGTCGATTGGCCCATCTCACGGCCATTTCGGAAGTTTCACTGCTTTTGCTTGATTTGCGTTCCTTGTTTTGTGGAACGACTTCGGGGGAAAGAACAATGCCCTCATCTTTGCTGTTCATGTTCAGGACAACCTTGGGCTTTATGATATCTGGTGCACTGGCGTGTTTAGAAAGCCGCCGGCCCAGCTCATCTCTGGAGCTAGTGCCGGACGAGTGAGGTGTCGCCATGTCATGCTCGAATTTGCTCTTGTTGGTCATAACTTTCTGGTCCTTCTTGAGCTCCTTCAACTCTGGTAGGATGAGTCTCCTGATTGCATCCTCGACCGTCTCAAGCAACTTTGGGTTGTTGATAGACGACTTGGATGCACCAGAGCGAACCGAATACTGATCGGACCTGAGGTTCGAAGAGACTGCAGATCCGCTGAGAAGACTCGATTCTGCACTGATCATATCTTCGTCCGCATACTTGTGCCTTCGGCGACGGGATAATCTTGGTTCAGCGTCGAGGTAATCCATGCCGCCTTTGCTTCTATGCCTGCCGCTCGAAGCCTCTTGCGGCGATTCGGCGAGTTTTTCTGCCACGCGATGGGCAATCCGCTCCGTGCTCAAACTTCGACTTCTCTGTCGGTGGGGGGTCTTAAGCAAACCCTTCTCTTCATGGGGCGAGCCACGCTCCAGACTCTGGCTGCGTTTCCGCCTGGGGCCTGTCGACGAGGCGTTGATCATGCTTTCCGGCGGCATAGACGAGACTTCGGATGTGGTGGGCATATAGCGGGTATCTTGCGAAAGGGTAGACATCTCGCTGTCTCCGCGGTTCACAAATTCGATATCGACACCCTCGCGACGTGATGATAGTGGACTGTCCTCCTCAGCTGAATCGGAGTCAACGCTTTGATCATCCGCCGGGCCCGACTCTATTTGTTTTTGATCGGATGGCGTTGGTAGAGATATTCGGTGTGTGTACGAGGGCTTGTGGCTGTGGCTGCCGCTTGTTTCGGTAATTTGGAAATGATCTTTCCTGTCTCTCGATTTCCTCGCCGACGAAGGTGTCACACGTACTCGCACGGAGGGACGGGAGACAATTCCGCTGGTGCCTTTCCCGCCCTCGAAATACTCGATGAGTAATGAGGTATGAGAATCGTGGTGAGAACGAGACAGTTTCTCGTCGCGGTCCCGCTGTCGCCGAGTGGGGACAGTGATGGGGCTACCGTCGTCTGGGATAGAGTACGACGTTTTGTCTGTGCGGCGAGAAATGTCAGTTGCCAGATCTGTGCCCGTTGCGCTATCCCCCGTATCGATGATGGATTCTGTGGGGGCGGGAAGCATCGGTCTGCGGGTGTTGACCCCCATGTTGAAGAGGCGTCCGTCAACCCAATCGCATGCTCCGTTGTGGTTGACCTGATGGGATTCTGAGGGGAATGTTGTTGGGGAGTCACGGTTGCTCCGTGCCTGTTGGCACGATAGTGGGGGAGGGGAGACAAAAGAGATCCCAAGAGATCCTAATTATTCTGATAGGAGTTCTAAGCGTACCAGCGCAGACCACGAAACAGTGGGGGAGGGAAGAATTAAGAATGTGGGATCAGAGAGGAGAGGAGAGGAGAGAAAGCAACGGTGTAAAGCTCGCCGATCACATGAAACGATGAGAAGAGGGAAAGAATCACCAAGGAGAAAGATCAGAGAACAGGCAGATATCAGCCGATACCCGAGTAATTAAAGATTATTGCCCAGCCTCCAGTGGGAAAAAATGAAGAGGCTGGATGTGTTGGCGATTGTACATCACAGGTCCCGAGCGGCGCGGGTCGGCGTAGAAAGAGTACCCAACAGGTACTTTGTGTTCAGGTACCAGGTACGGAGTACGGAGTACCAGGTAACCAAACGGGATCGTCTTTGGGTTCCTTGGGTCTTCTCCGTCTTTAATTTCTTTAATTTCCTTATTTTGATCTGTTCCTGTTCTAAGACCTCGATTTCCTCTGTATACCCTCGTCGGGGCTGGGATGCTCTTGGCATCATCCTTCCACAACACGGAATCAGCCATACTTCGTAACCACTACGGAGGATCTACGCAGTATGGAGTCCCTCATCACAGTGCTCCGTACTCCGTACGGGTTACAGAGTAAAACCCTACCCGTCACACACGAACACACACGGTCCACCTGCAGTTGTCCGTGGGTCAGAGGTAAATGAGCAAAAAAAGAAAACCACATCGTCGCCCAGACGACAGAGACCCTGGAGATCGGATGATTGGCCCCGGCGTCTGCCAGCTCATCACACTCGTGTGCTCAGGACGTGCCAACCTAGCCAGCCTCGTCATGTTGCAATTGGAATTGCAATCGGGCAGTCGGTGGCTTATTACCCGGCCCTCAACGGTACACTATTGGCGATGCTTATTTCCCAGCTTTTTGATCCGAGATTCATTATCCATGTTCCCACGCTGTGACTGGACAGCAATATACACGCGGCGCTTGCAACGGAGCTGCAAGAAATTCTCATCGGGACTACTTCCACAGCCAGGGGGGGGAAGCATTGGCTGCATCTCGTACATTAGTGGCCAACTAGATCGATTGACCCTGTTGACAAACGGTCGCCTTACGGCAGTGCTGTACTATCTATGAAGTATGGAGTACAGGGTGGGAATGTGAGATGAGCATCTCGCAATGACCTTGTAGATCAGTTCGATGTTCGTAGGATGTTGGACTTGGTAGTACTCATGGCATGTAGGTATCAACAATTCCCTTACATATTTCCATATTTTATGGCATTTCCTCTGGTTTTCTTCTGTGGTTTTCTTCTTCCTGTTTGAAGTGCAACTCCGTCCACGTGGTTACAGCCCGACGCCCACATGGATTGATACAGAGGATTGCTGTGGCATTCCGTGGACAAAGGAAGAATTTTGAGCATCATCACACCGTCATACGTTGCACGATTGGGAAACCTGGAGATCTGGAATTGATCGAAAGGAATTCGGGCTGACCTCGCATGTTGGGCATAGAAATTCGGAGTATCATTTCTGATTTGCTCATGTACTCCGTACTTATCATAGGCCATTGCTCGAGGCCCAAAAGGACATGGGAAGGAACCCGTGTTTCAATGCAATGAACAAGATGCATTCGACTATCCCTTCGTCTACCATACAAAATACTGGCCTCGAATGTCATCTCTCTCGTGATTACAGAAGAAGGGCAAGAATTGAAACCCAAATAGATATATCCACATTGCTGAACTCCAATGTCCCTAAAATAAATATGCAGAGACAACCGATCGCTTTTGATGTTCATACAGATTGTTCTCAGTCATTGTGCTTCCGCTTGAACTTCAGTCCAGCACCGTGCTTGGGCTGGCTGCCGTATGTGCGGCGTCCTTCCTGCTTCTTATCGCGGCTGAGTCTGGAGCCCAGCTGAATGTCAATGCGGGGAGGAGCAGTGAAACCGAAGCCCTTGGCAACCTTGACGAGATCGAGCTTGTTCACATCGAACACGGTGCGGAGGGAGTGCGAAGCATATGCTTGGAGATAAGAACGGTAGCCATCCTTGGCGGACTGCAGAAATGCATTAGTATGAAACACAGACTTATGAGAGAGTGGGGATGATAGCTTACCTTGTTAAGATAGTAGTTCTGGCCAATGAGCTTCTCCAGCTGGGACTGCACATTGACAATCTTGGAACTGGGGAACTCGAACTCCACGACTGGCACACGCGCCTCCTTGAGGTGCTTCAGGAAACCGACCTCAGAGGGCTGGAGGAACATCAGACTGCGACCCTTGCCATCGGCACCACGGGCGGTACGTCCGACACGGTGAATGTAGTCACGAGGATCATCAGGAGGATCGAACTGGATAATCCAATCGACGGCGGGAATCTGAAAGAGGAGTCAGTTTAGTGATAAACACGAACAGGAAGGGATCAGAAACATACATCTAAGCCACGAGCGGCAACATCAGTACAGATCAAAGTACCCTGCTTAGCATTGCAGAACTCGAAGAAAGTATTGGTGCGCTTCTGCTGCTTCTGTTTTCCGTGAAGCTCCAGAACGGGAAGATCGATGTAGTTCAAAAGTTCAGCGTGGTACTTAACGCAGTTGCAGCTTGAGAAGAAGACAATAATCTTCTTCTTGAGGTTACGCTTCAGGAACGAGAAGAGAAGCAAGAAACGCTTGTCTGCCTCGCAAATCACGTAACCCTGTTCGAGACCAGCGACGGTACTGTGCTCCTTGCGGTGGTCGACATTAATGTACAGCGGTCCGGGGCGCAGTGATATCCGGGCCAGATCCTCAACCTTGGTGGTCTGTGTGGCGGAGAAAAGCATAGTTTGACGTTCTTCGGTGGGCAGGATCTTCACAATCTGGCGCATCTCATCTTCGAAACCGACTTCGAGAATTCGGTCTGCCTCGTCAATGACCAAGGTCTTCAGGTTCTTGAAGATGAATCCTTGGGTGTTCTGGAGGTGATCCAGCAAACGACCGGGGGTAGCAATAAGCAAGTTGACACCCTTCATGAGCTTCTCAGCCTCGGCGCGACGATTGGCACCTCCGATGACAATACCATATGTCTGAGAGTGATGAGCCATGAGTTCACGGGCGACACCGAAAATCTGCAGGGCCAACTCGCGGGTAGGGGAGACGACGAGAACACCAGTACCTATATCAGTGGATTAGTCAAATATTCGAATAGTAATACAATAGTCCATCGAGATGTTGCAAACTCACCGTTTCTGGGCTTGAAGCGCAAAGCGTGCAGCATCTCAATTGCGGGCAGCAAAAATGACAAGGTCTTTCCAGAGCCAGTCTTAGCGGCACCGAGCACATCACGTCCGGCAAGAAGAGGGGGAATGGTGCGTTGTTGAATCTCAGTCATGGTTGTGAAGCCCATATCCTCGATACCCTTCATGGTCTTCTCGGAAAGGTTAAGCTCAGTAAACTTCTGCAGCTCGCCCTCAGTCTGTGGCAGACGGACATCTTCCATGGTGGGAAGATCGGTGCCAGCCGCAGCCTCGACGTCTTCGACATCACTGTCCTCCTCATCGACCTCCTCAACATCCTCAACAGCTTCGGCCTCGTCGGAGCTTTCTTCCTCGGGACTTGGTGAAGCGCTGACCTTGCGCTTCTTGGTAGACTTCTCAGCTGAAGGCTTCGGGGTCGAGGCCACGCTCTTTTTCGGGGTCACTGCTGGGCTGGGTTTGGCTTCCACTGGCTTGGCGGCTTCGCTCTCTGATTTTGAGCCATGCTTTCTCTTGCGCTTGTTGATGGACTTCGCGGTGTCCACGGGGCCAGGCATTTTGTCGATTGTTCCTGCGACAGTGCGGTAGTTTACACTGGAACAAACAATCAATATGTTTTGCGGACCTAGATTATTGATCTCTGCGGGCGGAAATCATTCTGCTACTTTTTTTTTCTAATCGGTGAGATGTGGCAGAACTGCACCTCACGTGCTGATAGGATTGATCAGTTGGTGCCTTTATTATAAGGCATTGGTAGCCTTAGGCGCAAGGCTCATAATCTGCCCTGGTGGTAACCTTGATCATCCACAGGCGGTACTTCCATGGACCATATCTGCCGTTGTCATTGTCCATAGGTAGGTCGCGAAGATCACTATATCCATACTCCGTACGGAGTGCTGAGCAAGGTTTTTTTTACCCCCGAGAATAAATTATGCCAGAGCAAGACCAAGGATGCTGCGCAAGCGCCGCGACCTTGGCCATGATCAGGCAGACGAAATATCAGTACCTAAGATGACAGGTGGACAGTGCGGGTGGGAGAATACAATAATACACATAGCCACTCACTTGCCCAATGTACGTGTCTCATGCCAAGGGCTGGGCTTCTCTATCTAGGGGCACTTTGTCTTGGGTATGCTCATGCGATGGAAAAATAGTCCTGGCTGAGATGTTTGGTCATTTTTAGCCAAGGCGCTTTTTGTTCTTCAATATGAAGGGAGCACGTTTGACAAAAGAGTTCGATTACTTCTGGGGCTAACTTCAAGATTTCCTATTGGTCATGGACACCATGAAAGGCCTTTAGAACGAAATCCGGGGATTTTTCTCACAACTTGATCAAGGCGCTTGAAAGTACAAAGATGCAAATAAAGTGATCTACCGGTGGAAATATACCTCGAACGATCCAATTGCAGCAAAGAGCACAATGCAGAGATTTCAGGTTCTGGCCAATGAGATGCAATATCTATAATGGCCAATCAGATTAAGATCGTGGCGCCCAAAATAGCCAGGGCACCCGTGTGACAGTTCAGAAAAGGCTGGGTCGATGCATGAGTGGTCCTCCCCGCCTTCGAGATCTCAGCATATCCTATGTATGGACTGGCTATAACTTCATATAGGTGAGACCAAAGGCTGAGCAAAATGAAATCCAATATGGAGTAACCAAAACGTCATAACGCGCATGCCAGAATCACGATCTTCCGATCACCCCTTTCGGATGATCAGGGATGAAAATATGGAGTTAGGGCACACTAACAACGTTATGCAGTATAATATGTTCTACGGAGTAGCCACACACCGAAGTACAAGATAAGGGGCGAGACATATATCTTGACGCGAGTATAAATCTCCTTCTCAAGCTAGAATTGGTCATACAGATGTCAGCCCCAGTGTTTCTGAAACATGTCTGATCCGAGGCGAGGATGAAGACGGGCCCTTGCCAAACGGGGCTGTGCAATCGCGTGAACACTAATGTTGATTGGCATATGTTGATCGTTATATGGCGAGCCACTCCGTATGCATGTATCATATTGAGGTTACTTTGTATAACATGGTATTGTACGGAGTAAAGGAAGCGTGGAGGATCTTAGGACATCTGTTACGGTGTATACAACTTGATCTTCTTGGCTCTAGACTCGTGTGGATAGACTAAGAAGAATGATATCTATGTAGCTCTCGCTAGTATTATATTTAGTGCTTGGGAAAGGTTAGCCCCGGATCTGAAACGATCAAAGACAAACGACTAACCTTGGAACAAAAGAAGCCACAGATATCAGCGTAGGAACCTTGAAAGCCCATATACACACCATCGCATAGGAAGAAGCAAACGCTCGTTTAGTGCCCCTGAGCAATGGGGAACGAGAAAAATTAGTTTGAGAATGACACTCTAAATTTAATTAATCGTGGGTAGCGGCCAAATACCAGACAAAATACACAATTGCACGGTCATATACATACTCCGTAGTGTCTATGTTGTAAGACTGAGAGTAGAACATAGAGCAAGAAGTAACGGTCCACCTCTAGACTCACTCCACAGCTGGGGGCAGCGGTTCCTTTGGGTCAGGGCAAGACTTAATATGAGCATACCCGACTTTCTCTCAGTCAATCCCAAGGGCCAAGGACCCGCTTGATTCCGCCCCGGTCCATCAACCGCTTTCGGCAGCGTTAAGACGCGTGTGCGATGAAGTATAGGTAGTTCTTAACTGTGTATGGCAGACATATGCTCCAGTAGACTGAATGAAGTGAATGAGGTGGACAAAGGAAACTTGGAAGTAATAGAATCCTACGTTGTAAGGAGTACTCCGTAGAGGGGCGGGTATTCTGCATGTGGTAACGGGGGGAAGTGCCAGTGGCCATGCAGAACAAACTCAAACACCAATACCGGCCGGTGATTGGCCCAGCCCTTGCCGCCCCTGTCATATTACAATACAGGACCACATACCTACAGTGGAATGGCGACGGTCATTGCACCTGGGCACCTGGGCAGTGTCTTTCCCATGAGAACATTCAACTCTCTCACCCTCATTCTCTCATTGTCTTTCTTTTTAAAACCTCTTCTCTTCTTGGTGATTCCAGGGAATCTCATCCTCACTTTAAACCACACTTTCTCCTCCTTCAAGGCCTCTGACTCCTTTACTCCTTTTTCGGCCATACTGTGTATCGCCAGTCCACTCGCTCTCGACCTTGAGCTCTTTCGCTCTTTCGCTCTTTCGCCTTGTTGACTTGAAGGCTCGTCCTTTAGGCCCATTTCAGTACTATCAGCTTTCATTCAGACTCTGACCTATCGACTTTCATTCGTCTCTAAACTCAACTTATTCAATTCCATACCCCCCTTGCGACTATTCCGTCCCGCTCATATTCAATGAACCAGTGAAAGTCATAATCACCCCATTCTCCCACGCCGACTTGTGAAAGACACACCATACGGTGACCCTCCAAGGAGATATTGGGAAACATAATCTGACCCCACGGCGATCAACGACTCGGCCGTACAGAAACTTCCGCATCCGGCGGCTGGCAACGTGGTACTCTGGAGTACCGCTGACACAAAGCCGTCAGAGATCTTCCCCTCGCCCTGAAATCTTACTGGAATTTCACCTATTGCTTCGCAACCTCCCCCTGGTATAGAACTTACGACAAAATGCGGTTATTATCGCTCCTCGCCGGCTTCGTCGCCTTTCTGGCGCCGCTAGCTTCAGCCATTCAGCTCCTTGAATCTAATGCACTTAGCGTGTGTATGCAGAGTAGCAACTTCACAGCAACTTATTTCAACGTCGTCTTCTACCCAGGAAACAACTCTCTTGTGGTCGGCCTTGATGGCGTCTCATACATCACGGGCAAGGTCGTTGCGGAAATGACCCTCACCGCGTATGGTTATGAGGCATACAAAAACACGCTCGATCCCTGTGGGATTAAAGGCATGGGAATGTGTCCCATGGCCGCTGGACCTATAGACTTGGGTCCACTTTCCCTCGACCTGCCAGATGGCACCTCAGACAGCATTCCAGGTAAGTCTGCTGTGTAGGAAACGAGAATCACAACGTGCTGATATTCACTGGCCAGGTATTGCCTATACCGTTCCTGACCTTGATGCCAATGTGCGAATTGTCATCAAGACGGCTGACACGAAAGAAAAAATTGCTTGCGTCGAGGCCTCGCTTTCCAACGGCAAGACTGTAAACCAAGCTGGAGTCTCGTGGACAACTGCTATTATCTCGGGTTTGGGTCTTGCTGCATCTGCCATTACTTCCGGACTAGGTCATTCCAACACAGCGGCTCATGTCGCAGCTAACGCCCTCTCTCTTTTCGGATTCATGCAGTCACAGGCTATGATTGGCATGACCTCGGTCCATATGCCTCCAATTGTGGAAGCATGGACACAGAATTTCCAGTGGAGCATGGGTATCATCCGCGTAGGATTTCTCCAGACGATTGCTACTTGGTACCAGCGGGCGACAGGTGGAACCCCGTCGACCCTCATGTCCCAACTTGGAGATACTTCTGTGGAAGTGCTCAGGCGTCGCAAGCGTGACGTAGCAACTCCTGCAGTGGAAACTGCAGTGGAATTGTTCAAAAGAGCCACCAGTGCAATGGTGGTTAAGCGTTCAACTGGTATGGTTAAAAGAGCTGAGCAAGCCCAGAAACTTCTTGTCATTCGAGGAATTGACCGCGTTGGATTCCGTGCGAACATGGAGGAAACCAACATTTTCCTCACTGGCTTGATTTTCTTCTCAGTCTTCACTTGTTTCGTCATCATCATCGTTGCAGCATTCAAGGGCATTACCGAGCTTCTTGCCAAGCACGGCAAAATGAAGAGCGACCGATTCCAAGACTTCCGCAATGGATGGAAGGTCGTTCTTCGCGGTATCTTGTTTCGCCTGACACTCATTGGTTTCCCTCAAATGTCTGTACTTTGCCTCTGGGAGTTCACACAGCGTGACTCGGCAGCTGAGGTGGTTTTGGCAGTGATTATGATCCTGTCTATGCTTATCTCCCTCGGATGGGCATCTCAGAAGGTCATCCGGTTGGCAAAGCGTTCAGTCACAATGCACAAGAATCCGGCCTACATTCTCTACTCTGACCCAGCCTGTCTGAACAAGTGGGGCTTCTTATATGTGCAGTACCGAGCGACGGCGTACTACTTCGTTGTTCCATTCCTCATTTACACATTGATCAAGGGTATGTTCATTGGTCTGAGCCAACCTGCACCTGTCGTTCAGACAGTGGCCTTGGTGGTCCTTGAGCTCGCCATGCTGGTTGCTGTGTGCGTTCTCCGCCCTTGGATGGACAAGAAAACAAACATTTTCAACATCTCCATTGCTGTGATCAATTTCCTTAATTCTATCTTCCTATTGGTCTTCTCGGATGTGTTCGACCCCCCTGGAATGATGATTGGTGTCATGGGTGTCATCTTCTTCGTTTATAATGCCGTGTTCGCTTTGGTCCTTTTGATCCTCGTTCTGCTCGCCTCGATTTACGCCGTTGTCTCCAAGAACCCCGACACTCGGTACCAGCCCATGCGCGATGACCGCGGTTCGTTCATCAAGTCCCAGACTCAGCTTACCACTGAACTGGATGCCCTGGGCGCTACAGCCCGGGGTGATGACAAGGCTGGACATTATAATAATAACCCATTCGACGACGATACTGCCTCTATCTCTAGCGGAAACGGTGCCACAATTGGCCGTCAAATGGAATCAACCTACCCCCCGCAAGGCAATATCACCCAAGCGCCTCGGTCCCCCGTTGACCCGTCTGTACCACTGTTCCCCAGCAGTGCCTCGGGTAACCCTCCCCCGGGATATGACCACTTCGGTCGATCACCTTCACCCGCCCCACGGAGCTTCGATAACGCTCCTATCGGCCAATCTGCTTTGTCGACAAACTACCAAGCCCAAAATTCTGCCAGTCCTTGGCAACGAGGTGCTGGTTATGACCACTAAAAGAGGCCCATGGTCTCCTATTTTGTTGCTTCCGAGATGAAGATATGTGATTTTGTTTTAGCGCGGGATGCCGACGATCTATTCCTCTGGGTTCGGGGTTCTCTTTTTGCTCCTTTATTTTTGTTCTGCACAGGCCTGTAGCATCCTCGTTGCTATCGGCTGATTCAGATACACTTCTTTTCTTGATCCCCCACAGTTGTCAATGGTGTGATCTTTTATCATCTATTCCTTCCTTTCCCATTTACTCCACCTCTTCACTTGGGCTGTTCTTTTTTTTCTTCTTTCCCCGGCCCTAATCGTTTCACGGTCGACGTGTATTTCCCTTGTCTTTACTTCCGTTTGGCGTTCTTGATGCATTCTGGATATGGTGATCGGCCTTGGGTTTCTATTTTCTTTTTGTCGCCGCAGGATCTTTACTGCCGATGAAATATATTCTTCAGATTTTCCAGTTGTGAGTTTTCAATCTCCACCAGTATCCTGGGAAGTAGTTCTAGTGTTTAAATATTTATTCAATGATGCTCTGTCCATAATTATCAATGTGGATGTTGTGTTCTCAATTCTCTCTTTCTTACTTCATACATCTAATTCTCTTTATATATCAATGCCATGGCCATCTCATAACGAATTCAATTCCATAACTTGATAACATCCACGAGAGATCATGTACGAAACATAACGTACGAAAAGCAAATAAACGTAATAAAAGAAACCGCTATTTTACATTAACAGTAAAGAGCAAAAAAAAAAGGACGAGAAAGGCCATGCCACGCCCAGGACACCGCACATCTCCACAAAAGAAAAAAAAAGAAAGGTATCAGCAACGAATCCTCATGAAAACCACTCGTAGATTCCCAATCACCACCTTTGATCCATCCCACCGGGAGGCCCACCAGGAGGTCCACCTCCGGGGGGAGGAGGATATCCCTCTGAGCCGCGAGGACCAGTTGGAATCTGCGCAGGGCCACCAGGACCCATGCCAGGCTGACCAGGCATAGGTGGGAAGCCTGCAGCGCCGGGTGGGGGGATAGGGAAGTTCGGGAAGCCGCCTGGTGGTGGGATGGGCAGATTTGCGCCGTGGGGCATGTTGGGGAGAGGCGGGGGGAAGCCGCCTGTTGGTGGGGTTCCGGCGTTAGGGAAAGGCGGTGGGAAAGGCAGACCGTGAGCTCCGGGGGCTATTGGGTGGAAGGGTAAGTGATTAGCTGGGTGAGGTCCAGGGTGTCTTGGGAATCCTTGGGCTGCGGGGAAGGGTGGTGGGTGGAACATACGAGGCAGCATGCCTGGGGCGCCGGGGGCGCCTGGTGGAGGGATGCCGAAGGGTGGAGGGGGCATGCCCGGGCGGCCTTTATTATTAGTTTTTGGATTCATTGGAAAAGGCCGGGGAGGCATACCAGGGAATCCGAAGGGAGGCGGGAAGGCACCGGGGGGCATCATGTTGGGAACCTGTTGGCCCTCTGCGGCGTAGGAGGAGGTGATGGAGTCGATGACGGATTGGGCTTTTTCTTGGCCAATCTCTGTACAGATTTCTTGTGGTTAGCAATCGTGCAGCTGTTGGTGTTGGTATTGGCGCCTGCGCTATCGCTGAGACCTACGTTGGTAGTAGTCCACCACGTTCCTCAGGTGGTTTCGGCCCGAGTTGTGTGCCTTGCGCACGCTCATTGAGTCGTGTGTCAGGTAGACATCGCAGTAATCACCTAGAAGTTGAATCGAGGAGTTAGTAATCTGATATATGAGCTTCAGATGCTAGAGTCGATATCGGCATAGCGTGTCGCATCGCGTCCGGAATAGGATTCATATGACACCGCTTTGTCTGTCGAGACTCGGATTTGCAAGGCAACCTACAGAAGAGTGCATGGGTTGTTAGCTTTCAGTTGAGAGTATATAGCCTAGAAAATACTTATATTTGGGCATCTTGCCGGTTTAGTACCAAGTACCTTGCTGTCGTCGCGCGAAAGAGGAAAATTCGCTTCCGGGATGGATGTTGTTCAGCTGGCGGAGTTGTTGACTAGCAAGGTCTTGCTGGATGTGTGATATCGAATTCTCAAATTGCAGCTTGGAAGTAAGACCCAAGCGACACAGATAATAGAGAGACAATGAGGCACTAGGACTGGCAGGTCGTTTCGGAGCTCGATGGCGAAGGTTTAAGCGGTCGGGCATGGCAGAATAGTGTCTTATCGCATCAACGTCTCTTCAGGGCTCTTGTCTACACAAGAAATGTATTTGGCGAATTCAAATCATGCGGTGTGGGTGATACTACCAAATAAAATTAACGGATAAATTTGTATCACGACCCCCTGGACTGTTCTCCGAAATTAGGGAGAGCTAGTGCTTTCAGGGAAGCCTGAATTCAGTTGTGAGCACACAACATGCGATCTTCGTCCGCTCATTTACCTTGACTACATGTATAGATTCCACTATCTTCTATCGCAAAGGCTGCTCTATATCCTATTATGTATCAACACCACGCTGTCAGATGGCGATGTAGATGGCGATGTAGAACCCTTTCTGTTTTTTTTGGCCCATCCTCTTATGTTATCCTTACGGGACACAGCTAGAATTATAGCAAGCCCTGGACTCAGCTTCATAACTGAAAGGATTGGAATTATTCTACCTACACTGGTACGCCTTCATATCACATAATGTTTCACACAAGAAGGGCTATTTCAATCATTGTTCGCATTCAGTCTGGCCTACTTATCCCAGTTGCACGCAACACCTGGGGATAAGACGCCGGAGACAACTCCACCCTGTGCTCTCACATTCAAAACCCGCTCACCCTCTTCATGTTCAATCTCAATCTTCCCATCTTCCATGCTCCGAACGAACCCCACGATCATTCGCAGCAAGCAGGCAAATTTGGCCAGGGTCGGTTGGTGGTCATCCTCCCACTGCTCAACATCCTCTCGGACATCATGGATCTGAATATCACCAAATTTGTTTGCTTTATGGAAGGCGAGAACTAAGCTTGGAGTCTGCGTCATCCATAGTCGGGCCATTTCTTCCCTAAGGACATCCGCGGGTTTTTTATTGTGAGATCGAGTCTTCAGATCGAAGATTGCACATTGTGGGATATGCCGGCCTTTATTCGCAATTCCGAGCTGCTGCAATGATTCGTTCGTGGGAGCTGGTTGCATATTCGAGATTGTTGCATCTTCAATGGAAGGCAAAGCTTCCTCCTGGGCAATCTCACTTGTATACACGGGGGCTTTGGTGAGCTCATTGGTCTCCGGAATCAGATTGGACAAGAATCCATCCGCCTTAAACCGCATCAAACATTTCAAATCGGCGAAGTCATACTCCACCACCCGCTGATGGGAATCGGATCCGGCCACACTGGCACTCCATGTGGTGTACACTTTTGGGAAAGTATGCCCGTACCCGTAAGTAACGTTATACTTCTCAATAGGCGAGTTTTGCCTTCTGATGAAGAAAACCGTTGTGTCGAGTACCTCGACAAGCATTCTGAAGGGTTTATCTTTTCCACGAACAAAACCAAGCAAATTGCCCAAAGTGTTTTCGCAGCCGACGATGTCCACATCAGTTACGGGGAACTCGGGTCTGTCTGTCAGTATTGCTTGTATCATCGGCTCCAGTGGGTGGTTGGGATATCTTCCGGCATTGTTGTCACGATAATATCGACCATTGTCTTGTCGAAGCTTGGGAACGTCAGACGGAGGGCTCCATTGTGGTGGTTCACCTGGTAGATATTGGTTTAGCCAACAGTGAACTAGGCTGAGTATCATGGGACCTCATCTTCCCACCTGGAACGATGATGCTGGGATTTCTGCCACTGAGCCAGTTATACGATGTCAAGTAGTGGCTATTCGTAATCCGAGCTGTGTCTTTTTCTTGATCTCTCCCACTTTCAATGTCGGCGTGGTGGATGGTAACAATCAAATCGCCCAAAGGAGGTGGAATTGGATCAATCTCTTTTGTCCTCCGTGGGTCTGTTGGAGTTGATCGAGCTCTTCGCGTCATTTTGTAGACTGGACTGGGCAGCGCGGATGAGGAGTGGTAAATGAGAGAGTAAACGAGAGAGTAATTATACAAACGAAGAATAACCAAGCTCGAGGGTGTCAGGTGCGAGCACGTGGACAGAAATACCAAACTGAGTGTCTCGTCATTTGCCATTTCTTGCCAGTGACTCCAGCGCTTAATGTGTTACAGCAAAGACCCCTGTCGACACGTCACCTCCCTCTACTTCATCGATTGGTTTATCCTGTTCTGTTGGTGCAAGAAGCCTCATTGCATTCCAAATATGCAAGCCTAGGATACCATAAGAGATTCTGCGCATTTGGTTATTTGTAACCAATCGATGGCCTCTGCGCTGTTGGCACTGAGGCGCAGAGCCGTAACTGTCACAAGTATAAACCCCCTCCAAGGCGCCACTTTCACATCTCAGGTTAGAATTTCTATCTTATATCTTTCAATTGTAACTCATCAATTTCGATCATACTAGCTGATCAATATCATTATGTCTGCCGACATTCAATCAGAGCGGCTGGCTAAATATTTCGGAGCCGTCGTTCTTGGAAAACAAGAAGTGCAAGATCAAGCCAACTTCAAGCGATTTGTGAAAGCGATCCTGGATCAAAGTGATCCTTGTATTGTGGTTCAGCGAATCGTCTCAAGTCCAAGCGCCTTGAATGTATTGCAAAGTGGACTGAGGTTCAACCTTAGCTCGGCTTTCATCAACGAGTATACTGCAAAGTTGATTCAATACCTGAACCACCGCGAAGTCAAGCTTCTTTGCAACGGGAAGTTTCTGGAACAAATTCTTCTGGTGATACTGGAGCCTCGGACTCTCTGGAACGCATTTTTGGAGGCATTCCGCACTCGGAAACTGGACGACGATGCGATCCGGGCTCTATGCTGGTTGTTGACAGAATTGCTTTCACTGCCTGCCTCTTCTGGAGTAGATGTGAGAACCGATGCCCAGGCTGTTTTGGACGATGGATCGCTCTTATCTTCGGCCTCTATGGACACGCGAAACTTGGGCCACAAGATCAAATACCTTTTGGAGATGAAATCATCCGCGGCCACTCTTCAAGCCTCGGAAACCACAGCAGGAGGTCGGCATGATAATGATTTTGCTGATTTCCGCTTGACGACCATTTTCCCTACGGCGGATGAGATGGGGTGCACGGAGAAACCATTTTATCGACGTGCTGAAGATGTCGCGCAGCTGCCTGATAACCAACGTATCGCGGGTCATATTGACAACCAGTTTCGCCTTCTGCGAGAGGACATGCTTTCGGAGCTCCGTGATGACTTTCAAATTGCAAGAGGAACAAAGAAGGGACGGCGGTCGGCAGTCCACCTGAAAGCCCTCTCTCTTGCTCGTCTTCGCTGTACTTCCGGGCCTCAGGACCGCCTCCGGCCTTGTACTGTTGGCGTCACTGCCCAATTCGGCCTTGAGAGACTGAAAGGCATGTCGAAAGAGGCTCGGAAAACGTTTTTGAAAAATACGCCGAACTTTGTCAAGCATCGTGCCTTTGGGTGCTTGATTCGAGACACAGAACTCGTGGCCTTTGCTACAATTGAAAGAGAGATCGATGATCTGGTATCCAATCCACCAGTGGTCATGTTGCGTATCGCAGGCGAAGAAGCGGTCAAAAAGTCTCTTCTTTGCCTCAAACTCTACAATGATTTGGAGTTCTTGATTGTGGATACTGCAATGTTTGCGTATGAGCCAATCTTGAAATGCTTGCAGGAGAGAGTAGATTTGCCTCTCACAGAAGAGCTATTCCTTTACGAAAAAGATCAGCCAATACGTGACTCAAGCCTGGTTCCTTGGGATATAGTTAACAAATTGAAGGAAGAAATCGGATTCAATATCCAGAATATCCTTCAAACTCCTAAGCCAGTGACATTGGACCCTTCCCAACTTGACTCTCTGCTGGCTGGATTGACACAAAGAGTCAGTTTGATTCAAGGGCCTCCAGGTAGGAAGATGAAATTTTCATTCTCGTTATTCAAGACGTCAAACTGACAGCATGAAATATAGGTACTGGCAAGTCTTTTATTGGTGCGCTTCTTGCAAAGACTCTACATGATAACACCAAAGACAAGATTCTGGTTATGTGCTACACCAATCATGCCTTGGATCAGTTTCTGGAGGACTTGCTAGATATCGGAATCAATTCATCTGCCATAGTCCGCATCGGCTCCAAATCAACACAGCGGACTGAGCCGCTTGGATTGTTCAAACAGCAATCATCTTATAGAAGGACGCAGACCACTTGGAACACCATCAAGGCACTCGAAGCGGACGGAAATGATCAACTGGTTGATTTGGACGATTCTTTCCAAGCTTATAAGAAGCTTGCAGCTAATGCTGCATCCATCTTGGACTATTTGGAGTTTGAAGAACCAAAGGCTTTCGAAGCTTTGTCTGTACCCGAAGACGAAAATGGCATGACCACCGTGGCTAAGGGGGGCAAGTCAATCAAGAAAGAATATCTCTATAACCGATGGATCAAGGGTAAAAATGCTGGAGTTTGTATCAATAAGCTTCCCGCTCATTGTCGCGACATGTGGACACTAGATTTGAAGATCCGAGAAGAGAAAGACAGAGCTTGGAAAAGAGCTGTTCTGGGTGAACAGGCCGAGTCTTTGGGCGTCAGTATGGCCTTGTTCGACAAATGCCAAAGCAGACTGAGTGCTACCCTGGGCGAGAGAAGCCGTGAAATTCTCAAAGAAAAGCAAATCATTGGCTGTACTACTACAGCTGCGGCAATGTATTCCGAGGATATCCGACATGCTTCTCCTGGGATAGTGCTGCTCGAAGAAGCGGGCGAGATCCTTGAATCCCATGTGCTCACAGCGATGACACCAGAAACGAAACACCTGATCTTGATTGGCGACCACCAGCAGCTACGACCAAAGATCAACAGCTACAGCCTGAGCACGGAGAAGGGAGATGGTTATGATCTGAACGTCTCCCTGTTTGAAAGACTCATACATGCTGGATTTCCCCATACCACATTGCTCAAGCAGCATCGAATGTGTCCAGAAATCTCGAGCTTCGTACGCAATCTCACTTATCCTGGGCTGGAGGACGCCCCAAAGACCAAGAACCGCCCTCAGCCCCGAGGGCTATGTGACCGAGTGATATTCTTTCATCATCAAAACCCCGAAGAAATCTTCTCAGAGATCTCAGACCTACGTGATGAGAACTCGAAAGGGAGCAAGAGAAATTCGTTTGAGGCAGACGTAGTGCTCAAGATCGTGAAGTATCTTGGACAGCAGGGATATGGAACAGACAAACTGGTGATTCTGACTCCGTATCTCGGTCAACTAAGTCTACTCAGGCATACTCTCAGCAAACAGAATGATCCCGTGTTGAATGATATTGATTCCCATGACCTTGTTAAAGCAGGGCTTCTATCCCAGGCGAGCGCTTCCCATGCCAAGCGTCAGATCAGGCTTTCCACAATCGGTAAGTACAGAAAAGGAATGGGTTGCAAACAGTCGTCTCACCGAAGAAAATAGACAACTTCCAAGGAGAGGAGAGCGAGATTGTTATCGCATCGCTCACTCGCAGCAACAAAGTCGGCGACATAGGATTCATGGCAGCCCCCGAGCGGCTCAATGTCCTGCTTTCCCGAGCGCGAAACGTCCTCATTCTAGTAGGAAATTCGGAAACATTCGTTTCCAGTCGAAAGGGCCAACGGCATTGGAAACCATTCATTGACCAACTGAAGTCGAACGGTCACCTGTACGATGGACTGCCCGTCCGATGCGAGCAACACCCTCAGACAAACGCCATTCTTCGAACACCAGACGACTTTGACAGAGAATGTCCAGATGGAGGATGCTCTGCGCCTTGGTAGGTTTATGTGAAAACATAGCAGATCTTTGTCCACTGACTCTTTTATAGTGGCGTAAAATTGAGTTGCGGGGTCCACGAATGCCCGTCAAAATGCCATCAGCTTGCCGATCATTCAAAAATGAAATGTACCAAGATCGTCAAATGGAAATGCCCCCGGGGCCATTCATTATCTGTGGCATGTTCACAAACGAAGCGCTCTTGCCACTTCTGTATCCTCGAAGATCAAATCAAAGAGCGCAAGCGCAAACGTGATCTTGAGTTAGAAAAAGAACGGAAACGAAAGCAGGACGAGTATGCTCAGAAACTTGCAGAGGCCCAGGAGGAAGCTTCCTATCTAAAGCGCTTGCGACGCGATGAATTCGATGACGCGGAACGAGCCAAAATTCTTGAACAACATCGACAGGAAATTGAGAATTTGAAGAACCCCCCTCAACCAGCAACCATTCAAGGAAGTTTGCAATCTCAAATCACCACAAGCATACCCTCCATTGCGCGATCTCTCACGCCTACCAACGTACCATCAATCACCACGAAGATAGCTACACCACCGATTGCCGACAAAACGAGTACTCACACCCGAAGTGTTGAGCCTCCCACTCGCCAGAAAATGGCACCACCAAAGCAATCGGCAGCCGAAACTGACTGGGCATACCAAAAGAAGTTTCTGAATGCTCAAAGCCAAGAGATTGACAAGCTAATGGACATGACCGGGCTTGAGTCAGTGAAGGAAAAATTCTTGTCTATTAAGGCCAAAGTGGACGTGGCCGTTAGACAGAATGTCGACCCTAGCCGTGATCGATTTGGATCTGTATTGCTTGGAAACCCTGGCACCGGCAAAACAACGGTTGCCCGTCTCTATGCGAAGTTCTTGGCGTCTATGGGGGTCATTCCTGGTGATAAATTTGTCGAGACAACTGGGTCTAGGCTTGCAAACGATGGTATTTCCGGATGCCAAAAGACCCTTGAGACCCTCTTGAAAGATGGCGGAGGCGCCATGTTCATCGATGAAGCTTACCAGCTCGTGGGCAGTAGCTTTGGGGGCACCCAGGTCCTAGACTTCCTCTTGGCCGAAGTTGAAAGCCTCACGGGAAAAGTGGTCTTCATTCTGGCGGGATATCAACGCCCGATGGAGAAGTTCTTTGCTCATAATCCAGGGCTTCCTAGTCGCTTCCCCCATGAACTGAAATTCGCCGACTTCGATGACTCTGAGTTAATGCAGATTTTGGGGGCATGCATCGAAAGGACATACAGGAAGCAGATGAAAGTTGAGGATGGCCTTGGGGGACTTTACTGTCGCATCGTAGCTCGTCGAATAGGCCGCGGGCGTGGTCGTGAGGGCTTTGCAAATGCAAGGGCCGTTGAAAATACCATGACCAAGATCTCCGAGCGACAAGCCGCGCGTCTCAGCCAGGAAAGACGACAGGCTGTCAGCAAAGTTGACGATTTCTTCCTGAGTCAGGAAGATCTGATCGGTCCGGATCCATCCCAGGCTCTGATGTCATCAAATGCCTGGCAGAAGCTGCAGACCATGATTGGCTTGGGTGCTGTGAAAAGGACGGTGCAAGCCATACTGGATACCATGCGATACAACTACCAGCGTGAGATAGATGAGAAGCCCTTGGTTGAGTATAGTCTGAACAAGGTCTTCCTGGGAAATCCTGGAACTGGGAAGACTTCGATTGCGAAAATCTACGGTCAGATTCTTGTGGATATTGGGTTTTTGTCTAATGGCGAAGGTATGCGAATCTTGACGTTGTCTATGAGCCTGACTAACAGCAATCACAGTGGTCGTCAAGAACCCGTCAGACTTTGTTGGCAGCGTAATAGGAGAATCTGAAAAGAACACCAAGGGAATACTCGCGTCCACATTGGGGAAGGTCCTAGTCATCGATGAGGCCTATGGACTGTTCGCTGGAGGTACCTCAGATGGAACAGGTTCTAAAAGTGATCCATTCAGGGTTGCCGCCGTGGACACAATCGTTGCAGAAGTGCAAAGCACACCTGGTGATGATAGGTGTGTTTTGCTTCTGGGGTACAAGGATCTCATGGAAGAGATGTTTCAGAAGGTCAATCCTGGCCTCAGCCGGCGCTTTCCAATGGATCAGGCATTTGTCTTCGAAGACTTCACCGCAGATGAACTGGATTCCATCGTGGATCTGAAACTCCAAGAACAAGGTTTCGGCATAACTGACCGCGGTCGTCGCGTTGTGCTGGAGATGTTGGAGCGTGCCCGAAATCGTCCACATTTCGGCAATGCCGGCGAGATTGACAACTTGCTCAACGGAGCCAAGATGCACTATCAAAAACGCTTGGCATCCAGCAAACACCCCAATTCCGTTTCAGATTGCCTCCTTGATGCTCCTGATTTTGATGAAGACTTCGATCGCGCGGATAGGAATGAAAGTGTTGCAAAGCTTTTTGAAGGCGTCATCGGATGTGAAAGCATTGTTGCCCAACTAGAAGGGTATCGTCAAACGGTTCAGATTCTCAGACAGCTGGGCAGGGATCCTCGCGAACAACTGCCATTCAACTTTGTCTTCCGCGGTCCTCCAGGTATCGGATCCTTTTCTCATATTTTATATCAACTCTAGACGCGGAGTTTTACTGACATGCAACCTCGATAGGCACTGGAAAGACCAGCACAGCTAGAAAGATGGGCCAAGTATACTATGATATGGGCTTGTTGGCTTCAAGTGAAGTAGTCGAGACCTCAGCGACGGACCTAGTTGGTCAATACGTAGGCCAAACAGGCCCAAAAACCCAGCAAGTCCTTGAACGTGGTCTTGGAAAGGTACTTTTCATTGATGAAGCCTATCGCCTCGCGGACGGAAAATTCGCCCAAGAGGCTATGGATGAGATCGTGGATGGGATTACCAAACCTAAGTTCGCCCAAAAACTGATAATCATTCTAGCCGGTTATGACGCAGACATAGAGCGACTCTTACAGGTCAATGCAGGCCTCAGAAGTCGTTTCTCGGCTTCTGTTCAATTCGGCCCCTTGCCTTCAGCGGATTGTATCCAGTTGCTATGCAAGCTTTTGCTGAAAGAGAAGAATGATTTGTTAAGCAATTCACAGGCCCAATTTGATTTAGTCTGTCTGGAAAGCCCTGATTCCGGGTTTATGAGGGGAATGGTCCAACGTTTTGACAGGCTCTCACGCACTCCGGGATGGGCAAATGCACGAGATGTTGAGACACTCAAAAAAACAATATTTGGCAAGGTTCTTCAGTCGTCCAGTGGGAAAAGGCTGGCTCTGGGCAAAGATACCGTGCTCGAAGTGCTCGACTCAATGATCAACGAGCGATCCAGCGGGAAACAATACTTGCAAATCCCCCCATCAACCGGATTCAATGGTGGAGAGCAGATTGCCGACCTTCCTGTACGCACTCAAATTAGTAGCAGCCCTGTGACAAAGCTGGACAGCCAAAACCCGGTCGACATGGACATGACATCGACTAAACCCGACACAAAGACCGAGTGTCAGACCGAGAAGGCCACTACCACAGCAAAGCGAGATGATGGTGTTACAGACGAAGTTTGGGATCAACTCGAAAAAGATAAAGCTTTGGCAGAGGAACGAGAAAAGGAGTACTTGCGCGTGCAAGAGGAAGAGGACAGGCAGAAGGAGATGGTCTTGAAACTCAAGGAGGAAGAGGAAAAGGCTGCACGGGAACTGGAAGATGCAAATAAGAAAGCAGACGAGGATGCTAAAAGACGTCACGAGCAAGCCCGGTTAAAACATGAACTGGAGCGCAGAAGACAGGAAGCAATCCTAGAGAAGCTCAGAAAGCAGCAGGAGGCTCTGGCCGAGGCTCGTCGGAAGGAACAAGCTAATCAGACGAAGCTGAGAACCATGGGGCTCTGTATCGCTGGCTTTCAATGGCTCAAACAAGCCGGTGGATATCGTTGTGCTGGTGGTACTCATTGGGTGTCGGATGCTCAGCTTGGAGATTCCTGAATTTGTGAGATTCAATCCACACCGGTCCATATAGACTGATATAGAGTTTCGATAGCATGCATCGAGAAACCAGATAGTCAGAGGGCATCTATTGAGCACCTAGTCTATATTCAGTTTTTACCTCATGTTGAAACTCAGTAGTATAGATCTGAGTTAGATAGCAGGGCATTCTGAATGAAGGATCAGGTGATAAGGGAATAGTATCAAGAAAGTGTCAAGGAAGTACCTATCCGTCTAATTTATTCTGGCGGTCAAAGTTGCAGGCTTAAATACAATTCACTTTGCTCCTCTTATGATAGAGGAATCTACCTAGGAAGTGTATCCGAGTGCGATATTATACTCCGTACGCCTGTTCATAGTGAGACTCTTTCCAAAGTCCACAGGCAGACATGGACTAAATGAACGTGACATTCCACCTCGGCTAGCCGCAAAGCTTGAAGGGCCCAGAGAGGCGATATCGTCAGGTAGGCGGACGGAAATGGTGGATGCTGGTTTGGAATTAGTTCGATGGGGTCCTGTGGAGGTCATAGGATTCCCATCTCTGGGGACGGAAGAAGACATAGCAGGTCTTCTAGGCAGTCTGGGCTCCTGGGCCCTGAAAGGATACCCTGACAATCAAAGTGTGCGAAAACACGACTCTCTGTTGGGACGCCCCTCAGTGTCTGTTGGTCCACCCTCTTTGTGTAGACTGCGCCCTTTGATAGTTGTTTGCTAGCTGGGGGGCTATAAAGGCCCCAACTTTCCCAGAGATAGAAGAATTGGACTTCTTCTCTTTCTGTCCTTCTCTCTCTCTTTTCCCTATTTGCCTCAACGCTATTCCGTGATAGTGTACACGTTCCTTAGATAGAGTCTTTCACCTACAGTTCAATCGCAACCCCTGATTGGTCCTCTTGAAGAGCTTGCAGACCTCTCATTGGCTTCCTTCCAGGCTGTATCACGTGAAGGATTGTCTTTTGCGCGACGGTGATCGTTTTCGACGAAGTTTTCCCAACTTTTGCGGGTCCTCCATTAGGGTTTCTGATATCGCATCACTACTCACCGGCTTCCTCACTGGCTTCCTATTTCGGTCAGGGCTACAAGCAGGAGGCACAGGGGGCGCTTGTATTTTGCTGATGGGCCATGGCCCGTGACTTCGAACACATAAAAAGGGTCTTATAGATACGAGGGCCAGTCTTTCTCGCAGATAGTTTCTGTCGCCACCTTCGGGAACTGCAGCATCCAACTGGGTCTGATGTGAGTTCTGCGGAATGATCGTCATCAACCCGGATCTTTTTTCCATCTTGTTGTTCTTTGCATAGGTGTATATACTTTTGCAGTGACTTCAACCCCGAATAAAGGGAAGTTGGGAATGGCACGGTGTTGTTGTCCCGAACGAGTCCAATATACATACCTACCTCGCTAGAGAGCGAGTTTGATATTTCGTAGTGGCAAGCAACGTCGCACAAATCCCAACCAAGCATTTCAGAATCGACTACCAACCAGGCTCAGAGGCGTTGTGTTGTTGCCCTGTGCTCCCGCAACCGAGAACATGTTCCAGACTCGAGTATCCAGTCTCGACGTTCGGAATAGGGATTGGCAATATCCACGAAGTATAGCATTGGGTATGATCTCACCCCCAAGCACCGAATCCAAAGGAACACCCAACGTCACTACCCCCACTGATCCAACATGCAACAACCCCCTCACCTGTAAATCGGTGTACAACATCTACTCCCCGCCACCAACCTCCCAACAAGCAGAGCCCCAATGGCCTCAAAACGTGACACAGCTGACCGCATGTACGGGACATGCACCGTCGCAAACAGGTCACATCATAGAAAGCGCGCAAAGCGTCATCAAAGGCAAGAAATGATACAATTACACAATCAAAACCATCATCCCCAAACCCCCCAAGCGCTGTTTCCGAGCGCTGGTCCATCCTTACTCCCGAAGCTGACATCCGGAGCTACGTACATACCCGCGGATAACCAAGGCGTCAGCTCTGCCATGTCTAACGTAAGTAAGGTTGGGTAGCGGTCTTTTTTCTCTTTTTTCGACACACTACGTAGTGCCAATATCCCGCCGATCTGTGCGAGATCCTTGCAGGTTGGATGGCATGCAGCACCGGGCCTCGGTTACCGGTTCGCGCCGGTCGAGACCTGGGCGAGGGATAATCATGTGTCATGGTGCAGCGCTATTATCTAACAGGTCGGAGAGGGGAATGGGCGGATGCGAAAAAGGGTGTTCTTATGTTTGTGGTTGAGGGGGTGCGTGGTTTGGACGTGGGGATTGGTGGTGGCAGATGGGACTGGTTGCCAATGCTACATACCCACTTGGGGGGGATTTAATCGCGCATTTTGCATTTTGCAGTTTCGTTTTTGCATTTTGGGTTTGCTATTGGCATAGTTGGGTTTGATATAGGGAAGGGGGTTTTGCTTGGCTATAGCTGTCAGTGAACGAAACGTCGAGTGTCAGGTCAGGTGGTTCGTCCAATTGGGAGGTCGGGATAGCAGCCTGTTCCTGGATGTCGGGGACTATGGCCGTGTCACTGGCACAGGACACGTATGTTGTCATGACCTGCAATGTACGCTGTACATTCCACGGAAATAAAAATGGCCTCCACGTGAGGCGTGAGACAGATGGTTCCTCGGCAATGCCATTCTACCGATATCTGGTATGTGCTCTCTGTAGGTTCTCCATACACGGAAAACGGAGTACAGTGAGAGGGCTCCATCGCAATATGACTGTTCCAGGACAACTGCAGAACAACGGTCACGGACTACCGCATGACTCTCCAGTCTGGGGAACGACAGAATCTGGGGAAAACCAAACGCACAGACGGTGATTTGCCTGGAACGCCGCTCGGATCTCTCGGCCAGTCAGCGCACCTGAGCGGGAAAATTTTTCGTCTCCTTTTTCTTTTTTTTTTTTTTTTTTCTTTTTTTTTCTTTTTCCCGTTTTCCTTTTTTCCAGAGTCGTTAGTCTGGGGAACCGCACCTTACCTGTTCCGTTTTCGGCTGCCTCGGTACCTTACAACAGAGAAAGGAGGTGGACACCTGAGTTCACCGGGGTAAGTACTCCGTACAAAGTACAAAGCACGGAGTAGACACTCCAAGGCCAGCTGTTCTTCTGAGGTGGCGTGGAAGTAAAAAAACCCAGCCTTGACACATTATACTTGGCATTGTGGGCAGAGCACTGTACACCGATGCGTGAATTGTTTGCGATCTCCCAGGCATCAGGTACGATGCGCACTAGCCGGTGCCCTAGACTGGATCTACGGTGCACTAAGGAAGAATTATCCCGCAAATTTCAGTGCGATGGGGTCATCGTGCGTGGATCAGCCCCCCTGAAATCTCGGTATAGCGCTAGTATTTTACGCTCGATATTTCAGATCTGATATACAACGTATGCATCGAGGGACTCCGTACGAAGTACGGAGTTGCATTATTGCATGGTCATATCACGTCGTAGACTGACCAGACCGATGGCTCAGGTTGTTGCGGAAAACCCTGCCAGGTCTGGTGCCAAACAGCCCCCTTGTTCCCATCTGGAAATAGAAAGTGGACACGGGCCGGTAAATGATGCAATAGTTGGAGCAGTAAAATACACTGTTAGGGGGTGGTATTCTAGAAATCTTCAGACTACACCATACGATGCACTACTGCGCAGGTCACCTGGGTATGCCAAGCTACCTAGCTACACCTGACTATGTACTATGCTGTCGAGGATGTGGTAATGCCAGTCTGACATCAAATGATCAAGGAATGAGGCCATTCCCACACCTGACGTGATCGCAACTGGGTGTTGCGGTGTGTGATTACGGAGTACAAGGGATAATAACGTGTGTTATGCTGAACATTGGCAAGTATGGGATCTGGACTGGCGGATCCAGAAATGAGGTGTTTTTTGGAATTTCCTGGGGGTAATGGAAACCCTGATTGGCTGCTGGCTCGGTTTCTGTTACGTTTTGCCACCTTCTATTGGTGGAGCAGCCCCAGTCAGATGACCTGGTCGTTGCCCAGTGGGCGGTAATCCTGTAAAAGCGGCAAGAGACATTGAACCACCGTCGCTAGGGCTGCCGCCGTCGGGGGGGCCCTCGGACCAATCATCGCCCATCGGCAAGTCACACGGGTGTTTCCAGGACGTTGGCGGGTGCTGACACAGCACCTAAAGGGGGAATTGGAGATGGCCGCTCTAGAGCGATGACGAAAGGGCAAATCCAGTTTAAAAAAAGATGAAAAATGAAAAATAAAGAAAAAATCGAAAGAAAAATGAAAAAAATGAAAAAATGAAAAAATCGAAAAAACCCCCCCACAGCACCTTGTGACCCGTGGATGTTGTACCTGGGAGATGAATGACTCGAAAGCCCTCGACTATAAAACTACTTGTCCCCGCCGTAGGGGGATCCATAGCAAAATTTCGCAACTCCCGTCTGTACCTCACATGGACCTGCCATTATAGCAATTGCAGCCTAGCCTGTTCAGCTTTATATCTATACTTCGCAACTATACCTCGAACTCTTAATCACCCTTTTCATCACACACAATCATGCCTTCAAATTACCGCGTCGTTGAGCCGCACCCGTCGGTGCCGCACGCTGGTCGTCCTGCGGTCTACACTGGCCGCGGTGGATGCGGAAATGTCGTCAGCCTCAAGAACACCAAGACCACCGACTCACGCAGCGCAACTGGTCCGGCATCTCTGACTCGTCTCGACTCTCGCACCCCAACGAATTTCATCTCCGGCCGTGGCGGTGCCGGCAACGTCCACAGTAGCAGCGAGCGTGCCATCTTCAGCTTCGACGAAGAGCTCGAACGGGATATGCGCCAGGCCGCCCCCGTCTACCACGTCGGCCGTGGCGGTGCCGGAAACACCATGTACCGTGACGACTGCAGCAATTCCCCCAGCCTGAGTCGCAAGTACTCCGCCGCCAGCACGGCCACGAATTCCAGCACCGGCTCCGTGACTGACCGTGCCCGCGACATGGCCCGCCGCGGTCTCGAGAAGGGTTGGGGTCGCCTCAAGGGAACTTCTCATGCCTAATTGCATCCCCCACATTCAACATATCAACGACATAACGACACCAAAAAAAGTTTCTTTGCTCTTCTCTCTCTCACCGACTCATTTTAATCAACACGGGGATTCCACCGGATCACCCAGACCGAAACACTCAGGACCCATATCCAAGTTGATCGTCTCACAAGACCTTGATACCCCCCCTTCTGTTTCTTTCTGCATGTGTCACCGACACCCCCCCAAACCACGAACACAAATCCCATTATCCTTTGCTTTGCATTGAGAACTATCCTCGTTAGCAACCGGCGTTCCATCATGTTCTTGTTATGGTCATTTTGCGCCCTGAGCCAAACCATCAGACAAACGCCAGGTTCTGGAAACCGGTTACATATTCTTTTTTTTTTTTGGTTTCAACACAATCACCCAGATAGCGCCATCGAACAACAATTGTCTGGCTGCATCTCGTCTCGGAGTTCCTGTATCCCCCTTTTTTTGTAGCTACTCGTGTACACATTCATCGGGTCTGCTTTTTTTTTCAACATTATTCCCCCCCAAAGCGCTACTCCGAGCTACTACTTTCTAGCCCTGGGTCAACAATGAATTGCATGCTTGGGTCTCCCTGGCTGGATTGACACTCCTAGATTTACACTCTTTATTTTCGATCGTATATTCGTATATCCGTATATCCGTATATTCGTAACCCTGGACGAAGTACGGGGCAGAACGTCCTGGGGTTCCACCTATGACGAGACGTCACATTGTCGGGTTGTACTGTCGGATCCGCGGGTAGGCGCCCAAAGCCGCCTTGACAGGGACCTTCCAATTCTGGAAGGTTGGGGAAGGGATTTCTTTGTACAGCCGGTCTAGAAGCTTCCGCTTTGTTCGACAAGAAGTGGCGATGTTTGTTGCACGCCTTTCAGGTGAGAACAAAGGGGATTAGGCCGCGGAGGAGTCCGTCCTCCGCGAAAAAAACCCCAATAATTGTGGCAATGGCTTACGGGGAACACGCCATTGGGGTGTTCGAGATGTGGCTATGTGAGCTGGCGACAATAATGGCAGGGTTCATAATAATCTGGGAATGATAGGGTTTGTTTCATAGTTCTTCGTTTGTGGGCTTGGAAGCTCCAGCCGGATGCGGCTCTGGTATCTATGACAGCATCGGCGAACCTTGGTAAATGGATGAATCAGAGAGGCGGGGATCTGGCTCATATTGCCTGGTCGGAGGATGGAAAGGGATATGTTTTATAGATTTTCTTCTTGGCCTTGGGGCTAGGCGCTACACTAGGTTGGATGTATACGCCACTTTGCTATATTCCAAGGTTGGCAATATTGGATTACTCAATTTTAACATGAGAGCTTCCAGGTATTTTGTTGTATTGTTTACTGGTTTACGGTTTATGGGTGTGCGGATCTTGGAATACAAGTTTGTTCTGATAGGGTGTTTTTGGCTTGATATATTCATGGCTATAGTCATGTCCTGTGTTTACGTCTGTACTCTAGAACGTTAGGCGGATCCATCTCTAGGTATGGCCAGGCTGGGGTTGTAGCATATATATTTTTGACTGTAACATCATGCTCTATCGTCCATTCTATATACTCTTTGTGGCAAGAATGAAGTCTCTAGGGCTCTTGCAATGCTTAATAAGGCGGTCCTTTTGCAAGGTATTAGGCCGTAGGTCCTTTTTTTTGAGAGAGTGACGAGTAGATTGTTGGAGGCTCCAGGGCTGCCATATTTGCTGAGTAACCTTGGTATATACAAATAGAACACGCCGGGATGTGGACATCCCATCCAAGATGGGCTGCTCCGCTCAGACGAAATAAGGACAGTGATAGCTGTCTAGATACTACGGTGAAAAGAGGCCAATCCTAGCCCCGTCAACATCAAATCCACAGATCCTCATATTCTAGCAGTAAAAGTATGTTTAGAATGAAACTCATGTCCAAGACGTAGAAGAAATTGTATTTGCACGGATAAAATGAGAGCTGATGCCAAGGGACATGAGCTGGAGAGTAAATCGGAAGCTGGGGTATCAAGAGTCGGGCAAAGACGCGACTCGGATTTGCGATGTTGGTCGATCATTTGGTGATATGCACTGCCAATTGCATAATGATCGATACACGTTGACAAGTTCTTATTCTTGTGTTATTTGTTCTCGGGATTGGGCGATGGTGTCTTTGAGTAGCCCTGAAGGCAGTGGATGTGATCAATCCCAGGCTGACTCGGAAGAAGGCCACCATGATATCGAATACTTTCAAAACGAGTCCCTTATGCGAAGCGCTTGTGGATAACCTCGGGGTCCTCGTGCCATTCGTCTGCGCTTACCCACATCTAGAAAACAGTTAATTAGCGGTGATTTGTGGGCACAAGAATATTGCACATACCTTTCTAAATGTGCTCAGTCCAGCAAGAATGCTACCACCAATCCACGTGGTGTACTTGCGCTCAGCAGGCGCGGAGATACGGATCTTCATGTCCTCAACTGCCAATTTCTTAATCTCTCGCATCAATCGATCAGGGAAGTTCTTGCAGAGCGTTGAGCCTCCAGAAAGCACAATATTGAGATATAACGATTTTCGTAGGTCGAGATCTGTACGAGTGATGGCGTCCTGCACGATCTGGTGCACACCAGGATACTCAAGGCCGATGAGCTCGGGATCGAAGAGGATTTCAGGCGCACGGTAACGTTCTTGGCCAATCTTCATCCATACTTCGTTAGCATTGTTGCATCCGCAATACAAACGATATTCCACCAACAGTGCTTACCTTGATCTTGTGTCCGTCTGGAAGTGCATACTCCATTGCTTTGGCATCGGACTTGTGGTAGCTGTTCATCCACTCCTTCTCTTCCCGCTTCGGATCTAGTGACACGTAGCAGACCTTCTCCTTGATCATCCGTACCACCTCCTTCTCGGCACTGGTATGCAGCACATGGCCGGCCTTCCGCAACAGCAATTGCATTTGCTCCGTAACATCACGTCCAGCAACATCAATCCTCCGGATACTGTTGGGAATAGCGAAACCCTCGAAGACAGGCACTGCGTGGGAGACACCATCTCCAGAGTCCAAAACCACACCGGTGGTACGACCAGACGCATAGAGCGACAACACAGCCTGGATCGACATATACAGGGCTGGCACATTGAAAGCCTCGAACATTAGTTGGGCCGCGATATCACGGTTGGCGCGCGGGTTCAGCGGTGGCTCCGTGAGCAGGACGGGGTGTTCTTCGGGGAGGGTCTTGAGCTCGTTCTCGTAGACGTAGTGCCAAATCGATTCCATATCCTCCCAATTCGTGACAATTCCGTGTTCCAACGGATAGCGGATCTTGAGCAATCCGCGGAGTTCTTGTGCGCGGGACCCAATGAACGAGTCTCCTTCCAGACCACCGGCCATCACCCGGGGGTGTTTGGGTCGACCGACAAACGATGGGAAATAACATGATGGAATTTCCTCTCCGGCGAAGCCTGCTCGGATTGTGCCACTGCCATTGTCGATGACAATTGGCACGTTGTGGAGGGTAGCCTCAGCCATTGCGGGGAGTGTGGTTGGGATGGGGAGATGAGATCGAGGACAGGGCGCGGGTGTAGACGGCCTCTCGGCCTAGGATGGGCGGTTCGGGAGATCGACGGAGCGGAGGTTAGGATAAAGGCACATATATTGTTTCAGGTGGTTGGGCGGCGATGCTGTCACTGATTCAGGAGTGGACGCGACACCGCAAATCCGCAAGTCGGGAATTGTCAACAAGGAGCTTGGGCCACTTAGTCCACCGCTAGGACTACTGGCACACACTTGGATGTTGAGTGCATTATGGTACTACTTACTATGTTATGAATTACCTAGAAGTAAATACACATTTACAATTGTGTGACAAGGTGAATGGTCGGGGTTTCCAAGCTCCAGAAAGTAATTGATTCTGTTGGTCTTGGGAATGACGGTTCATAGACCAACCTCGAACAACTTAGTTCATCGCTCTCCAGTCTTTTGTAAGGTAAAATCATAACTCGTGATAGCATACAGAGCCCAAGCCCGTTAGTCGGTCAACCAGACTCCTAGAAATTGAAGGGATTCGTTCGTTATGCAGCACCCCAACGGGCCCCTTCAATCCAAAAACCCCAATTCGTCAGACATGCTCTCCCTAAGAGTTGTATTCCCAGGCTGCAATGACAATATCTTAGTTTTCTGAGCCTCGGCCCTGGCAATGGCACTGCCCACGTCCCTGGTTGATGGTTAGTCAAACGGACTGAACGGACAGAACAGGAGAGATCATTTACTGGACCGAACTACTGATGACGTAGTTGCCCTCCTCGAGCACATCAGCAAGCTGCTGCTGGTGATTGTCGGCAAGGTCTGTATTGGGAACCACAATCAAGGGTGTGCCGAGGCGAAGTCCTGCCAGCACAGTCCCAGTTCCTGTCAAAGGTGTAAGTTTTTTGAGTGATCGATATCTCACACATTTGATACACAAGATTATGATGTATCATACCAGCATGACAAATAATCAGGCCGCGCTTTTGATCATGGCGCTCTCTTTCCACGGTCATCATCAAGTAGTCATCAATGCTTGGCTGGAAGTCGAATCCCCCAAGAGTGATGCCGTGGCACGGTTGCTCACTGTCGACAAAGCTTTGGAATATTTGTTGGCCATCTTTACCATACTGGACAAGAAGATGGGTGTATTCTCGCTTAGCCAAAATCTCGAGGAATTGCGAGCTGAGCACTTGTTCAAGTAGTTTCTTAAAGGAGGCTGTGGCTCCCACGGTCACAAAGCACATCTTCATTGTGGCGGTGCTGTGGGGTCAGATGGGGAAGCAAAAAGCTCAAATATCATTCTCAGAAACTTATCACACGAGCTGCATTACTGAGATGGGATTACAAGAGATATCAAGAGCAAGTTGTCATCCATGAATGATATATAGTATCACGTGCAATCGGAATCCACTAGGCCCAATATGGAATAGCGCACGGCGGTGAACCTCGCAAAAGTGGAAGTGGAAAACATCGCTCCTGTCCCTACCCACGCTATATCTTCAACAATGGCTTCAGCAGCTCGGTCATTGGCTCAGCCAGCCCGGTACATGGCCCGGAGAGGCCTGATGGCCCCGTCCGTCCGATACTTCTCCGCCTCGCCGCTCAATCGCGCCCAGGAAGATCCCGTCATGCCTCCTCCGCCGAAGGAACTCAAAGCGGAGGATTTCCCTCCAATGCCCGAGTACTCCGTCGACCTCTTGACCAAAGAGCAGCGATCAATGTACGACCTGATGTCTCCCGAAGAACGCGCGGCATTCGACGAAGAGAACATCCGCCTGGTTGCCGAATTCAATGACCCCGTGAAGCGCGCGGCAGTCTTCCACGACCTCGAGAAGCGCGTGCAACAGATTGATAAGGAAGAGGATATGCGATTCGAGGATCTCCGTCCCCGCCAACCAGGTTTCTGGGCTGAAGACGAACCCGATGAGTTGGCCCAAGTGGAGGATGGTGACGAGGAAATCAACGATGATGAAATCACATCCATGGCACACGCAGAAATGGAATTGCACCGTGAAATGAGAGAATATGCCCGCATCACAGCATGGGATATGCCAATGCTGAGCAGTAAGACCAATTGCTCATGCGGATGATGGTTTCTAGTGACTAACCCCAAACCATAGAGCTTGCTAAACCATTCACTCTGCCTCCTCCCACCCACATCCTCCGCTTCCGCTACACTACCTACATGGGTGAACAGCACCCTGCCGAGCCCAAGGTCGTTGTGGAGCTTGCATCGCAAGATTTGACCCCCAAGTATCTCACCGAGGCCCAGCGCCAAACATTCCTCAAGCTGGCCGGTACGCGCTACAACCCCCAGACCGATGTCATCCGCATGTCGAGTGAGAAGTTCAGCTCGCGCGCCCAGAACAAGCGTTATCTGGTAGATGTCGTCAACTCGATGATCAAGGAGGCCAAGGAGGGCGACTCTTTCGCCGATATTCCCCTCGATCTCCGTCACCACAAGCCCAAGACCAGACTGCAGTTCCCCGAGTCTTGGAACATGACCGAGGCCCGCCGGAACCAGCTTGCCGCACGGCGCAAGGAGCGTCTGACTGCCGAGGAGTCGAGAGCCGCTCTGGTGGACGGTAACGCAGTTGTCTCTCACGCTATCAAGGTGCTTCCTTCCCTCAACCCCGTTCTCCAGGCCAAGGCCGCCGAAGAGCGGGAGCGTGTCGCTGTCAAGGTCGGTGGTGCTCGCAAAAAGGTGACTCGCCGGTAATAGATGTTCGTCAACTGTATATTGGGTGTGTTTGAGAAGCTGTTGTCAGACATTTGCGAGGCGCGGGCGCATATTTCAGGATTTTTGGCATCTTTTCTTTCGAATGTACTATAGTCATTTTATTCCATGCATTGGAGGCTCGCTGACAGTGTTACTTTGTTCCTTGTAATGTGCATCCATCCTCACCACTCTATGACTATGCTTCCTCAAGTGAAGCTTTAATTTAAATCCTCACCCTTACATAGCGACTACGAAATGTCAGAAAAAAGAGAATATTGTGAAAGTTATTCATTTAGCCATCTGTCCCTGCCAAGACCAGATGGTCAGCAGTGCAGAGCCACGCCATACTCCAGCCAACGACTTGACCTCACAGCAGATAATCCAGTCCAAAGAGGACCCGGATTTGCTGTCCCGTCAGAATCGAAAACAAGAATCCTCGCAAGAAAATCAAAAGCAAAGCAAATCAAAAAAATCAAAAAAACAAAAACAAAGAGGGCAAGAAGACAAGAAAGAACAGAAAGGCGGATGCCATATGGACAGAGGTGGTCCATATCAACATCAAAAAGCAAAGGGCACAACGACCCAAACCGTCCAGATACCGAGAAGAAAGAAACCGAGTTGCAAAACACAAAGACGCATCCACACCAGCCTTCCATCTCTCACTCAGCAGTTGCATATCGTTGTTTCCTGACTCATTCCTCGTGCGTTAAGATATAGTGTATTGTATCAGAGTGTCTATCCGAGTAAACACCGAGCGGAAACAGCGTCGATGATTACCCATATCTCACATGGGCACGAAAAATGACGGAACTCTAAGGGTCTAATGCAGCAGATCAAGCATTACTACCCCAGGCAAGGCAGTCCTGAGCGAAAATGATGGTTGTTCAGCTAATGGGTACCGGGGCGCTTCCAGTTGGGTCGAAACGCGGGCGCATTGAAGTTGGCGGGAGGAGTCATTTGCTTGTAGATCGGACCTCCAATGGGACCCCAAGTGACACAGATGTCATCGGAATGCAAAAGACCAGTGTCCGCAGTTGCGAGCTCCGCAAGACGAGGGGTGGAAGAGCCGCCAGTCGACTGGGCGGCGGTGGAAGAGGCACTAGAAGCAGAAACCTTACCCGCAGCGACGTCAGCATAAGGGAAAGAAGTGGTGCTTGGGCGCCAATCCAAGTTGAGATCCTTTGGAAGCATCACACCACCCTCCGAAGACGGGTTGGAGCTGTGCTCGTACAGACGACCAGTGAGGTTGGGACGGGGAGGGACGTCGAGGGAAATACCGGGAACTGCTTCGAAGACATCTTTATTGTACTCGGTCAGCTCGGCGAGCTTCAATCCAAGAACGCGGGCGCGGGAATTACCATCATCCAAGAGAGACTTGCTGGCGACAACGTTGGGGAGGACAGGCGAGACACGAGACACGGAGGCAGGGCTGTGACCGATAGGCTGGGCAGGGGAGGAGCTCGCAGAAGGGGCTGTAGTGCACCACTCATGGAATCCGAGCTCGTTGCTGGGAGGGGTGGTCTCGACGTTAGAGGACTGACCACCGCTCTGCTCGCTGCAAGCGCTCTGACGAGTCACGCTCATGGCACGGTTACGACCGTTGCGATGAATGGTCTTCCAGGTACCAGTTCCGTTACGGTGGGCGCCGCGATACTGGTTATGACCTGCTCCGTTGTTCGTGCCACGGTTAGCCGGGCCACGCGGAGGCGACTTGAGGAACTTGCCATTGCCGTTAGCAGAAGACTCCGAGGCTGGGAGGGCAGCCATAGGAGGACGGTCCTGAATCGAGAGAGGCTGACGTGCGTCTCCAAGTCCGCGTCCAGAGTAAGCGAGACTGGGCAGGTTATGCTTTTCACGGAACCAACGGGGGATGTCGCGAAGACCAAGTCGTTCAAGCGAGGCCAGATCAAGTGGCATCTCGTGCTTGTACAAGCAACCTATGCGGCACAGAGTCAGTCAGGTCTGTATAAGATCTCTCGGTCACAACGTCTACTTACCTTGCTGAGCGTAGTCACACTCGCCGTGTCGAATCCAGTAGGAACAGTACTCCTTCTTCGAAAGCGAAGCCTGGGTGGGAAGTGTTAGAAACATATCTCATGACATGTTGATTGCACATTGGTCTTACATTTTTGCTCGCAGCCTGAGGTCCGGTACAGAACGCAGGGGCCAAAGGAGACATTCTACTGCCGGTAGCAGTTCCCTCGCCGACAAGAGCACCGTGACGGTCGATGCCGTTAAACAGTATCAGACTGGCGGACATCCGGATGTTCTCCGGGACATTTCCATTTCCCAAAACCTGCAAAAGAAAATTGCGGATCTCAGAGAGGTTCTCAGATCCAGCTCCACGGGGAGAAGAGTAGACAACTCCGTCAATAGCCCAAGGGTCAGGGCGAGGGGCAGCCAGTCCACAGCTGGTCATACCCTGGGTCTCACTGGCGTTCAAGACGCGAGAGACACCACGGACAGAGACACCAGCAGGAAACTCATCGACAGCCACAAGTGGAGTCAGAGTGCCGTCAGGGCGGGTACAGAAGAACTGAGGGCGACCAGGAGTCGCCATTTTGATAAAGGTAGTTTGATCAGAATACAAATAAGAAATCAGAGTGGATAAGAATGCGCAATAATAATATCCCGCAAGTGTGATACAGAAGATTAAAGGATGCGAGTTGAATAAGGAGGATGGGGGAAAGGTGGGAAGAGGAAAGGTGGAAGAGATTGTTTGTGGGAAAAGGAAAGAGAAGAGGGCACAAATGAGAGGGTTGAGGGTTGAGGGTTGACAGGTGACGGTCACAGAAGAGGTGATCAATGATAAAAAAAGACAAACAAGCTGGGATGAAGAGGATAGGGCAAAGAGGTGATCTGACTAGAAACTGAAGTCCCGGGGAACAAATCCCTATACATTGGACTAAGAGTTTTGTTCCATCCATAAAGTCCAGATGTGTCAGTTATCTACAGTATACCAAAGAGAGGAATATAATTACACTCTACAAAATGCGCTGGACTTTTATAGACGGACAATGGGGATGTGTCTATCTTCAAGATCACAATCACATACCCGTGGAGACAAAGAAACCCTAGTCGACCAGATGAAAAAGACTCAGACAATGTAGAATATTGGCACGCAGACATGTCATTACTCTGTACATGTCGGAGGACAAGAATACAGAAGGAAATAGGAACAAGGAGATAGGAACAGAGTATCTCAAGGCATAAATGACCCATGTAAATGGAGTAGAGAGATCGTGAATCTACCAACATCTTAGCAGATTTAAGCTGCTACCTGCAGTAGACAGCCGGTTTGATTCTAAACTGGACCATCCGCGCTGCCTATACGGTGTCACTTAGAATATGCTTATATCAATGCCATGCATGTTTAAGACCTAACTTAGACCTCTTTGTCCCAGGAGAATTCTTTCTATATGCAGTCTAGTGCCTATCAATAAAGAGGAATAAGAGAAACATCAAGGCTCATTTATATGAAGAACAAAGTCTTGTTTTAGGGACTGGGACAATCAACTGTTATGATGGTCTTCTGCTAGATATAGACAGAATTTCTTCATTTGTTCTCATGGGACATATTGATGTACATCAACTCAGCTTAATACTCGATATTCTGCCTTGAGATACTGCAATAGAAGCTACAAATCATTACGCTGTCGCATTCAAGAAAACACAGTTTGTATCACTGGCATGAATAAATGGACAAAATCACCGACAGCCTGCAAATTTTCTTAAACCATGAACATATAGTATATGCCCTCGGTGTAACAACAACAATCATAAGAATTGTACCCAAATTATTCCCTCAATATATGCTCTGATGCTATCGCATCGGATGCTGTCAGACAACTGATGTTGTGATTCGGGTCTCGTGACTTGGCTTGACCTAACTCGACCCGTCCGATGAGTGTAGCATATGATTTTCGAACACCTTCTGACAATCTGCCAGATCTGATATCCCCTTCAAGTGTCAGATAAGTCTGGAGTGGTGATCCAACATCATAAAACGATTGAGCCTTCCCAGCTGCAGCTCTGCGAACACCATTGTCGCGGCTTGACCCATGATCTGCTACAGCTCATCCCAGAACTTGGACACAGTTTTCTCTCGTATGAGCTCATTCTTTTAGCTTAAACTCGTCTTCTATCTTGAAGATGCCCTCCAGCTTGAGCCCACTCTCTGGCAATTTCTCTTCCGACTTGAGCTCATCCTTTGGCTCGAATTCCTCTGCTGGCTTCAACTGGGCCTTTGGCTTGAGCTCATCCTTAGGCTTCGAATTGTTCTCTACCTTGAATTTGTCCTCTGATTTGAGCATATTCTCTGGTAATTCGTCCTTTGGCTTGAGATAATATATTGAATTCGGCTCCTCCTCTTGGGTCTGCCTTGATGCGATTTGGTTCTTCTCATTACACGGCTCTGTTCCTCCTTGTGTGACGATGCCTGCTTTCTTCCGCCGGTTTTCTTGCTGTCTCAACCTTGCCTTGTCTGGGTTCTTCCGGTAGTATGCTTGACTTTTCAACCTGATTTTGTCTGCGTTCTTCTGCCGGTATGCTTGATCTTTCAACCTGATGCTGTCTGCGTTCTTCTGCCGGTATGCTTGATCTTTCAACCTGATGCTGTCTGCGTTCTTCCGCCGGTATTCTTGCTGTCTCAACCTTGCCTTGTCTGCGTTCTTCCGCTGATATTCTTGAAATTTCAACCTGATCCTGTCTGTGTTCTTCCGGTAGTATTCTTGACTTTTTAACCTGATCTTGTCTGCGTTCTTCCCTGGGTCTCCACAGCTTGACGACACTTTGGTTTGTGACTTGTCCATATTTTGTTTGAGGCTTAATGCCCTAGTCCCATTGGATAGACGACGGACTTCAGAGGACACACCTTGATATCCAACGAGAAAATGGGAACTTTCTTCCGTAGCATCTCCTGCATCCAAGGCATTGTTCATCTCACGCTTTAGTTGCACCAAATCTCCCACAAGATGGGATGGGAGCTAAGACTAAGTTAGATAGTGGATTCCTCTGCTAACATAGTTTTGTACTGACTAGTTCACTTGTGGAATCCCCACGAGCACACTTATCACAACAGAAGCCATTCTCAGAGGTAGCTAGGCAATCCAGTAACCTCTCGCCTGGCTGCAGTGGCTTTCCCCAATCTTGAGAGCACGAAAGGCAAAGCTGGTTTTGATTCTGTGGTGTATCCAATGGCTTGACGGAACTCGGGGTACGTTTCCTTTTGAGGGTCTTCTTCGGAGTGTTGGATATGATATTGTGCTCCGAGCTTGAGTCGCTAAATTTGACGGTCGATTCGGTTGAATCAGATTTGGCGGCCGAGGGCATTTTAATATCCTCGGAAGATGGTCCTGGACTAATATCTCTAGCAGCCGTCTTTTGTTCTCGGGAACAGGCTGCCAAATCAGGGTCAGGCCCTTCGACCTTGATTGAAGGTTCTGGCTTTATTGAAGACTTCTTTGCTACACGATAGGGGTACATGTTAATATCTCTTCCACTTGATAATGTGTAAGCAGATATCAACGATATTGTAGACTAACCTTGGACATGATGATTGTCATCAGCCTTTTTGACCAGAGCATCTGCATCTTGAGGCGATAAATCTGAGTCTGAGATTACCAGCTCTGTAAGCTCCCTTGTGGTCTCTGATAATTCTTGGATGCTAGCAGTGAACTCTTGTGTCATTAGTGCGAACTGCTCTGTAAGGTGTTGCATTCGCTCATGGTAGCTTTTAGGGGGACCCATGGTGTGAATCCCATTCGATGGTCTTGAATGATGAAGAAAGAGGATGGAGATGTGTTACAGGATGATGATGAAGAGGAAGAATAGCCATATAGCCATCTTTATTGCTTTAAATTTTGGTTTGTCACTAGTGGGCTCACCATTAGCAATGCCTGCAGATTGCAAAGTAGAAACCCTTTACTGAAGCATTGCGGATCTAGGAGGTAGTAGCAATTAGAGCGACAGCATCACTACCTGCGTAAGTTTGCTTGCCGGTGACACCAAATCTGTACAATCCGATACAAAGTCCAGTATATTCTGGTTCATGTTGACACCAGACACTGTGTGATCAAAGGATTTTATGGTCTTTGTCCCCAAAGCTCCAAAGAGCACAGAAACACTGCAGTGTAATGGGTCTGTTGAATCAGGAGAGATCCCAACTCCTGAGTGTTATAAACACATACAATTCGCATCCTCTAAATTGTTTGGGATCCCACGATTCCAAGATGAGTACCTAGATGTCTCGGGATAGACCTACAATGCCTAAATATCAACACCAACGAGTGTAATCATACAACATTAAATTGAACATATCGACCTCTGGGTATCATTCGCTCATAATGCCCGGAACGCCCCCTATCCTTTTTTTTGTTTTTTTTTTTTTTTTTCCATCCCCAAAAAAAACTGAACTCCTCCCAATGCAAATCTGTTCAACAATGTACATCTAACAAAATCTGACACGAAAGGAACCGAAGATAAGAACGCACTTGATCACAATGTGATCGATTTGCCCCACAGGGGCAGCAAGAAGAAATTGAGAATGAGTCTTTACGACTCATTGGCCTCAGTCAGATCGATGACTGAGGCGCCGCTCACTCCACCAACTGAGGGTGAGGTCAGTGGAGAGTGAGGGCCGGCCTGGGCGGCCTTGGCCACCTTCATGCGCTTGATCTGCGCATGGGACGTGAGAACACCTCTCAGGTATCTCTTGGCGATTGAGATGAGGCCTGGGGCCTCCGTGCTCTTCTCCAACGCATCCACCATCTGGTTGATCTGCGCGATCGACCGCAGGTTGGGGCAGATGCGACGACCCCCGAAGTGCGCCACGCCGCAAAGACCACAGAACTCGACACCGGATTGGCGAAGCGGGCAACCACCGGGCATGTGGCATTGTTGGCATGCCACGCACAGCTGGAGAGGTTCTTGAGCGCCGTCGGTGCCTGTTGGCGGCATAGGCAGTGGTGGGGGGGATTGCACACGTTGGAAGTCGCGAGCTATTGTAAAATCATGTATGTCAGCGAAATGCATCATATTTGCTGCGAGGAATAATATGAAGGGAATAAGTTCGTAATTGGCGAAAAATTATTGGAGTGGTGATAAGAAGTGCATGGTGGACAAAGGGGGTCTTACGGTTCAATGGCTCTTCCAATTCCACATCAGCCAGGACATCCTCTCCGGTATCCATTGCAGTCATTCCGTTTTCAGACTCGCTCTCATCCTCGATATCAGCTTCTGGCTGGTTGAAAACATAATCGTCGTCCACGGCGGCCTTACGCATCTTGCTAGATGGCTGGCGGGCAGGACTAGGGATCTCATCGTCGTCCACTCCTTCGATGGGCGTGTTGTAGACGACAGGAGCACCACGCTTTCGTTTACCACGACCAAGACCCTCAGCTTGGCGACTTGCTTCTTCTTTGGCTTCACGTTCACGCTCTTGCAGGATCTTTTCCCACACTGTGTTATCCACAGGCGTGTCCTCGGTCTCGATTACTTCTTCAAGAGTACCACGGTCTTTCTGCCACACTCGGGCAAAATTGTACTGCGTCTGCTCCGTCGGGTCCGAGGTTCCTTCGCTGGCCACTTGCTCGGCCTGCTCTGCCTGGCTACGATCCAGCAGCTTATCAATAGACTGGATATCATACTTCACATCCGCCGAGTCATCATCATTGAACAATGCCTGAGCACCATGCTTGAGAATTGACTCCAAATCTTCCTCGTCCTCATCGGCCTCCATGCGATCGATAAGTACATGATCAAGTGCCATCTTGGTCTTACCCTTCTGCATGATCTTTTCTTCCACTGATGCGCGCACTGTCAGGTGGAAGACCAGAACGGTGTTTTTCTGCCCGATTCGATGGGCACGCGACAAAGCCTGCATGTCCTGCTTCGGGTTGAAATCTGGATCCATGATTATGACAGTATCCGCAGTGGCGAGGTTGATTCCAACACCACCTGACCGGGTCGAAAGCAAAAACGCAAAGAATGGGGAATCCGGCGCGTTGAATTGATCAATTTGCTGTTGTTTCTCTCTCGACGACAGCTTGCCATCCAGGCGACAATACTGAAGCCCAAGACCAGTGAGGAAGTCTTCGACAATATCGAGGTTCTCTAAGAACTGACTGAATATGAGGACTCGATGTCCACGCTCCCGAAGTCGTGGCAGCATCAAGCTGAGCAATTGGAGCTTTCCGGATGCTTCAACCAAACGGCGATGAGTAAGCTGGGGATCACCAGACTGCTCTTCAATGTCGCGGTTGTAGATGAATGGATGACAAAGGCACTTTCGAAGCTGCATCAGGATGTTATTCAGATTATGACGCTCGGCCCGCTTCAGCTGGCCGGTATGTTTCTTGCATATCGCTTTGATGAGCTGTGGATTCTTTTGAAGAATCGACTTGTACAGCTTCTTCTGCAGAACTGACATTGAAATGGGGATGATGATCTGCACCATCGGAGGAAGGAATGGCAAAACCTCTGCCTTTGTTCGACGCAGAAGACATGGCCGAATCATGTCGTGAAGCTCTCGAATGTCGTCCTTATCGAGCGTTCCTCCATATTGACTTTCCAATTTCTCGGCATCCTTCTTTGGGTCAATGAATTGAATCAGATTGAACAACTCTCGGATATTGTTTTGAAGTGGTGTGCCCGTGAGAAGCACTTTGAATCCGAATTTCATCTGACGAAGGCGCTCATAAAGAATGGACTTATCATTCTTGAGGCGCTGTCCTTCATCAACTACCAAGCCGGCCCAATTGACTGAGCCCAAGACTCGCTTGGCCTCACCATCAGACATACTCTCATACGATGCAATGACCACATGACAGCACAAAGTACCATCCCGATGAAACATTTCGTGATCCCTGGCCATTCCACGAGCGAAAGCACTGCCGTAATAGGTGACAACTCGGATGCCCGGCGCCCAGCTCTTGATCTCCCGGCGCCAGTTTGGTACAGTCGCGTTCGGAACAACGATTAAGAATGGGAAGCACTCAAGCTTCTCAATCAATGCCGAAACCAGGGTGATTATTTGAATGGTCTTGCCAAGACCCATATCGTCGGCGAGAATAGCATTCCTTTGCCTGAAGTACATGTAAAGAAGCCAGTTCACGCCATCTAACTGATATTCCATGAGTTCACCCCCGGTGACCATATCGGGCTGAGTGTAAAGAAGAAGACTTTGGTCAAATTCTTTTGTGCGGGCAACTGCGAGACGGCTCTTGAGTTCTTTCGGCTTAGGCACAAGGATTTCCTCTCGGCGCACCCAGTCAGCAAGCGCGATCTGGAAGTCCTTCCATTGGGCGGTCTCAGTCTGACTCGGAGGATCTTCCCATACGGAGTCTTCATACGGCAGTCCTTTGTACTTGACAAATGCTCGCTTAACCATCTCCGCGTTCGCTCGATCGGCTTGGGACTCGGGATCGTTGATGTATTCCACGTCAAAGACATTGTCAACTCGCAAATTTTCTTCAGGGACAGCCTCTGCAGTTGTCATAATCGGCTTGTCGGATCTCGAGGATTTGAAAAACGCCTTGAGACTTGCCGGTTTAGCCTGGGACCACACCCAATCTCCAGGCATCCAGGTGACCCGGAAATAAGACATAGTGCTCCATTTGATAAGATATTCTTTGTCCGCCTCTGGAAGCATTTCAACCAACCGCGGAACAACTTTGACGTCGGCATTATTCGGTCTCCATGCAACTATCACATTGATTGGATTTGGCACAAAGGGAGTTCCTAGGCACTCGTTGCATTGCCAATTATCAGGGTGATGTTCGGTACAGTCCATGTTCGCAAGATGCTGCACGTGAAAGGCTCGTTTGCAGCCGCGCTCGCCAAGGCATCTCATGAGAACATTATCAATATTGTTGACACGCGACATATCCATGTGTGTTATCGGATCTATACCGTCATTGGCCTCCCGCAATTGCTGCTCAGCCTGGGCCGAGAGGGTCTGTCGCAAAGGCTGTGACATGAGACCAGGTTCTCTGCATTCAGCACAATGACCTTCGTGTGGCTGCATGTCGTGTTCCTGGTTCTTGATCCCCAAACAAAGTCTGCATTGAAGAATAAAGTCTCCTTCGTCAACCTTGGTGACCAAATGCTTGCGGCTGCTTCGTTCACCAAGACAGCCTTGGTGATATGATACAGTGCATCCTTGACAGAACACCAGAGCCCCTTTCTCAGGGTCATGATCTCCTTGGTTGCATTTGATGCAGAACTGGGAGTGACATTGTCTGAATTCATTGTCATCTGGCAGTTCACGGAACTGCTCCTTGGCACCTGAGAATCTTTGTTGCTTAGGCTTCTCAATTTCACGTTCGGAGTATTCATCGTCCTCCAGTCGTTCTTTCATGTTACGGCGACGAGTCTGGCGCAGGCGAGATGATGCTCGCTTTCCAGTATTGGGAGTAAAAGACTCCTCAGAGGATTCACGGACACGTAGTGACTGACGCTTCTGCACACCTCTTCTCAAGTGACGCCGAGTCGATGGAGGATCGTCGTCGTCGTCGTCATCGTCATCACTAATCTCGTCTGAGTCTTCAATTTCATTGCCACCGTATCCTTGACTGCTGCTTGATTTATGATCGTCGTCGCTTTCTTCATCTTCAAGCTTCTGGAAAAAATGATCGTATGAAACTGACGGACCACGTCGCTGGCGGCCTCGTGCAATACCCCAATCCATTTCCGAATCATAATCTGCAGAACCGTCTCCAGTGGATTGAATGCAGTGTGAAATTAGGTCAATGTCCATTGCCAGAGGATCAGGGCTCTGTGAACCACGGTTGAACTCTCGTAAGGCTTCAGGTCCGTTCTTCAAAGTTTTCAATTTACTGATGGTCATCTAAGCAAAATAGATGGTTAGTTGATTTGAACTAACATTGGGATTGATTGATTGATCACATCCACTTACATCTTCGCGTTCACCACTTTTCAGTCTGACAATGAGCTTTGGCTCGTACATGTCCACCGCAAGAATGCGAGAGACCTCAAAGTGGCCGGGCAAATATTCATATTCCTTAAGGTTGTCCATCACTGGAACGACAATCTCAAAAGACATGTTTGCCTTTTCCGAATTTCCAGTGATCTGTTGCACTGGCTTTGGGATGCTATCGAGGCCTTGAGCCATGGTAGCAGGAGTGGTGCGAGGGGCTAAGCCCTGAAGCTGTTCTGGCAATTGTGCAGCCATTGCATCAGGATCATCAGAAGTTGGGGACATGTCTTGAGATTGAGACATGGCGGCGTGCTGGTCACGTGAAAGACCAGAGGATTGAGATGAAGCTGTTGGAACCGCACAAGCGGCTCCTTCAAATGAGGGTCTGGAAAGTCAAATCAAGTGAAACAAAGTTGAGAAATCGCAGAATGATAAGAGGTTGATGATTGGAATGCAAATGAGTATCCAGGCAAGGTTGGACTGGATGCTCAAAGGCACTCTGGAATCGAGGATACGGAGAGATGAAAGAAGATGGAGAAAGGACTGGGCTGAGAGAGTTGGAGAAAGCAAAAAGTCGAAACGGGACTGGAGAGTATACAAAGCTCTCGCGAGGCGCGTGGACGCGATAACGATAAGTACGGAGGCGGGTATCGACCTAAAGCGCAGTCCGATAGGCAACTTCTCAGCCAAGCGGGAGCCCGAGAGAAGAGCAGGACTCAATCACAATGCTTGGTACTATTTCAAGAACGAATCTGAATACTCGTTTGTCGGGAGTGATCAGCTCTGTGCATCCTACAGTATTGACTATTCGCCATGCGTCATTGAATTCAGCAATTGGTCGGGGTATTCGCAGATCTCAAACAGTGGACAGAGATGATCGTCGCGGCAACGAGTCTCGTTTGCCCCAACGTGAACGACAATACGAGGACCGGCAATACGGGGCGCGACAATACGGAGCGCGACAGTACGAAAGATCAGATGAGTCAAACTTCAATGATCGCCGGCCTCACGGATCGCGACAGTACGGGGAGAAAAAATACGAAAGATCAGGCGGCTTAGACAATGCTTCTCGAACATATGGCTCCAAAGACCGATCATACGGAGAAAGAACTTTTGGGAGATCCCAAGGTTCTGGTCGTAAAGACTATGACAGACAAGACTCACCATGGAATGACAACAAATCCCAATATCCAAGACAAAGTCGAAAGGAAGAAAAGTTCGAATTTGATGCGGATGAATTCATTCGTTCTGGAGATTTCCGAGGACTTCCTCGTGAACATCAGTCACGATTCCAGTCACGATTCCAATCGCGGACGCATGATAACACATTCTCCCCATCAAGACAAGGAGGGCCTTCAATGGACGAACCACGGGAAAAGGATTCATCTAAGTCTCGGGCTCATCGTATGACGCACAGTACACCAGAGCGAGTGAAGGAGAACGTCAAAGTTCCCGACACTATACCTTACACTACACCGGCCTCCGAATTTGTTTACGGTACCAGCGCTGTGGAGGCGGCGCTGCGTTGCAGCAGACGTCAAATATACAAGCTTTATCTCTACCAAGGAATGGATGAAGAGCTTAGTGCAGGAAAGATCACAATTCGCAAATTGGCGTTGTCAAAGAACATTCCGGTGAAAATGGCATTTGCAGGCTGGTCTAGGCTTATGGACAAGATGAGTGCTGGGCGACCTCACAATGGGTGTATTTTGGAGGCATCCCCTTTACCCAAATTGCCCGTGCGTGGCTTGCAGGCTGTTCCATCTATCTCCGAAGAATATTTCCGGACGGAGCTTGCGCCCCAAACCCGGGAAGAAGCTGCGGTAAATGGCACCGATGATAGGATCCGGATCCACCATCCTTCCCCGCCTCCGCACGATAGTCAACCGCGCCATCGATACCCAGTGGTCTTGCTACTGGATGGAATTGTTGATACCGGTAATATGGGCGCAATCATTCGCTCATCCTATTTTCTGGGGGTCGATGCCATTGTCCTAGCTGGTCGCAACTCTGCACCTTTGTCCCCCATCACGATCAAGTGTTCGGCTGGTGCGGCGGAGAACATGCCTCTTCTTCATGTGACGAACGAAGTTGATTTCATTCAAAGATCTAAACAGAATGGATGGCGATTCTATGCTGCAGATGCACCCGGCCCTGGCTCTGTATACTTGGATCAGCTCTCAGCGGACGGCGAGCAAGCCGAAGCCAACCTTCCTGTCATGACCGCACCTAGTGTCTTGATGATGGGTAGCGAGGCCTCTGGACTAAGCTCGCACATCAAATCGCATGCCGATGCGATTGTCAGTATTCCAGGCGCCCGCCACAGTCCCATTCTGGGCGTTGAGTCTGATCCCGCTCGTATTGACAGTCTGAATGTCAGCGTTGCTGCGGCGGTTTTGATGGAAAAGTTCTTGCGAACTCCACTGGCTGTGGCTGGGGTCGTTAAGAAGGAAAAAAGCATCGGAAAGGAGAAGATGTGGTAACTGATCTACTGTAATAACTATGTATATTCTAGCATTTACAACTATCTTACTGTACAATAGCACAAAAATGGAGTTTTGGTCTTAGGGTCTGAGTTGGTTCTTCTCTCGGGATCTCTAGAGGGTTCATCAGGGCAGCTACTTCATCTTGAGTGGGACTCTGGGGAAGTGTCAGCTGTTCTTTTCTTTGACAATTAAATCTTTCTTGTTCAATCAGAAATCAAAGAAAATAGGTCCGTGTGAAGAAAAAAGTGAAATCTAACTCGTGCCTCGTTGAGATATACCGAATCTCGTCGCCGAAGTCCCGCTTGTGGGGAGAAACCGGGCCTGCGGGGGGAAGACCCGCAGCAAAGGCTTCGTCGGAGTTCAGGATGAAAATGTCTTTTTAAGATTGAGGTCGCCTCGCTTCGGATGTTAACTTCGGCTTGTGAAATCTTCAAATCTTGATCTCTCTCAAGGCCACTCTTGCATCTTGCATGTGCACTGAAGCAAATCTCCTATTCCGCCATGATTCCAGAAAAGCAAATCCCAACAACAGCATTCGTGGTTGAGAAACCCGGGGCTCCCTTTGTCCTTCAAGATGTTATTTTGGATGAAGTCCGGGCAAATGAAGTTCTGGTTGAGATGAAGTATACCGGCCTATGCCACACAGTATGTAGAATCGCTCCCCATCAGCCTCGCACAGCCCATATTAGCGTAACTAAGACATTCGCAGGATATTGTTGTCCAGCAAGGCGCGATCCCTGTCGGTGATTATCCCGCCGTTCTAGGCCACGAAGGCGCTGGAATCGTCCGTCGCGTCGGCAGTGGCGTCAAAGACAAGTCCCTCCAAGAGGGCGACCTTGTGTTCCTGAGCTTCAGCTCCTGCCACAAGCAATCCTGCACGCCCTGCAAGGAAGGCCGAAATGGATACTGTGATCAGATAACACCTATTAATTTCGCCGGTGCGCGCGGCCTCAGTGCTTCCGAGTCACCTATCTCTTTCCCGGGTGGCAAGGGCCAAATCCGCGGTCAGTTCTTCGGCCAGTCCTCCATGAGCAAACTGGCTGTGGTTGATGAGCGGTCGGTTGTCAAGTCTCCTTCGGAATCTGGAATCACGATCGAGGACATGGCGGTCCTGGCTCCGCTGGGCTGTGGATATCTGACCGGTGCTGGCACCGTCTTCAATGTTCTCAAGCCTAGACCGACAAGTCGCTTTGCTGTCCTTGGAATGGGCGCCGTTGGGCTTGCGGCCATGTTGGCTGCTCGGTCTCTGGGTGTCGAAACTATCATTGCGGTCGATATCGTTGACGCAAAGCTCGAGCTGGCAAAGTCCTTTGGCGCATCGCATACATTGAACACAAAGAGTGTGTCCGATCTTGCCCAGGGGCTATTGGATATGTTCCCTGATGGGGTTGATTGTATCCTTGACACAACTGGTGTAGTCCCTCTGCTCGAGGCTGCTGTCAAGGCTTTGGGCCACGAAGGCACATTGGCTATTGTGGGCGTGGCTCGCCCTGGCTCATCACTTAACATCGACCCGTTGGCACTCATGATGGGTTGCAAGCGTGTTGTCGGTGTGATTGAGGGCTGCGCAAACCCTGCTGTGGTGAGTATCTCTGGTTTGATACTTGAATTGTGACTAATCTTTCGTCTTTAGATTGTTCCACAGCTGATTGATCTATACAAGCAAGGGAAATTCCCCGTTGACAAGCTTGCTAAAATCTATGCCCCTGATGCCCTTGAACAAGCTCTGGCAGATTTGCACTCAGGAAGTGTAGGTTCCCCTGATGTTTGAAGTTAATAGGACAGGCTAACATGTATATCTTCTCTAGGTGATCAAGCCCATCATCAAGTGGGCCGATCTATGATGATTAGTTTAGTAGCATGCATACGAGAGCGTTTATTATATGTAATCTTTTTGAAATATATCTACAGATTATCCGTGGATTGTGACATCTTGATAGATAATGTAGTGACTGGAGCCTGTCAACGGCAGCTTCTCTATTCTCGGGGCCCACCATCGAGGCACTCAAATAGCATAGCATTGTCTCATATGACAGGATCAACTGATATGAGAGATATCTAGCAGAGCTTAGTATAGAGGTTCATTAAAGCATTGAGTATACCAGCCAGAGTCTCCCATCTCCTGTACACTGTTCACTTTATCCCAGTGCTTTGACTCATGATCCGCAGGCAGAAATCACATGCTCAGGCATCAGCACGTGATATGAACCCACCTTCCCGATTGGGAAGTACATGTTTGTCCTCACTTCTTCCCTTAAGTAAAAGGACAACACCTTCCCTGTCGACGGATCCGACCGGTGGCTGTGTGGTTGTCCTGGCTTAAACGTCCTACTCTTCCTTGAAAGGGTATGTCCTACCTAAAAGGGACTGTCCCAAAATGGGACTGGTGCCAGATTCGATTCGCGCAGTCTTCTACCGAGAAAGGACTGCTAGGAGCCGATCACCTTTTTTTTGGTCTTTTTTTCTTATTTATGGATTAGGATACTTTCCCCCCTTGATTCCTTTTCCTGGTCATTGCTTGAAGGCGTTCTAGCATTGGCCCGTCTGAAAAACATGCTACAGGCATATTGAATCTCTGAACTGACAGTGCAAATCAACGCAATCATTATAAGACAAGCATAGAGTGGAACACAATGTTGTAGCATATGTCTAACTTGACTCAGAGAGCACAGAGAGATTCTAATGCAGTTCCTTTCGCTGCACAGCGCCAAAGCGAAGATTGCCGACGTCAAAGACCTAACAGAATGATTGAGCCTGAGTGACGGTGGAAATATAAGAGGAGGACTACTTACTGCATATAAAGCTTTCAGAAAGGTATCACCTAGAATATCTGTGTTCATAGTACCCCGACTTTGAATTCCTCCATAAACATACCCAGCCTTGGCCTCAGCGAATCCGAAGTCTCCTTTTTGGACCGCGAACTGCTTATCACCAACAGCAAAGGATACAACAGGCAACTTGTCAGTCGGTGTATTGGATGGATAGATCCATCCCTGGCTGTCATGGTCATACTCTGCCCCCGGGATGGCATCATAGATGGCCTGACAAGTCTCATCATCAACCAGCGCTAGTGTAGTCCCCGTATCAGCAATAGCCTTGTTTCCAGTCCGAGAGATTGTCTTCCCATTCACTGTGGCACAGATGGAATCGAACATCCAAAAGCCATTGCTGTTATCGACGGGTGTGTAATAGATCTCTGCTTCAGCCGCCGTCACCGTGTCCTGATCAATATAACCAAAAGTATAGAACGACTCGCCCTCATCCGGCTCATCAGCATCTCGCCACGAACCCAATTTTGCAGTGAACAGCTTGGCCGAACTCGGAATATCGGACTGCGAGATCATATTCTCCACGGGTGTGCTCACAGGCTCGGGCTTGACGGTATTGTTATTACCAAACGCAAGCCCCAGCAGCCCGTCCCCAGCACGCTGGGTAAATTGGGCAGACAACACATCGGCTACTTGAACAGCCTGACCTCTAATCACCACCCCACCGATATCAACATCGTCATTACCGACCAAGCCAGCGGCAGAAGAGCCGTCACCATACGAAATCCGCCATATCGAATCTTCTTTCTCCTTGTACGTGCTCGAGTTCGCTGGGTCAAAGACAGTATGATTCCTGTTTTCCGCCAAAGTCTTAGCTGAGAGTTTCGTGGACCAAACCTGGAAATTATTAGCCGCCGAACACCCAGTGCACAGAGGAACCTGATATATGCTTACCCACAAATCGGCAGACGCAGTATCAAAGTCCAAGCTCAACGTTTGCGCAGGAGTGCCAATGCCAATTTCCGCAAGATACATAGATTCGTTCTGTACGTCGTCGGCTCCTACTTGCTCAACCTTTTCGCTGTCGGCGCTCTTCTTCTGCAGCACCTGCTGCAAACGCGCACGGCCGCCAATAGGTCTGGTGGTAAATGGCCGACCGGTTTGTATCATGGTCATCCCGAGGAAATAGCGGCCGCCTTTGGTCGGATTGAAGCGGTACTTGCGCATGGCGTATACGTACGATTTCGTGCCGGACTTCTGATAGTGCGGGTTCGCGACGAGATTTATTTTGGTTGTCATGGTGGAAGATTTGGAGAATAATCTTGGGTTGAGGAGCTGGTGACGATCAGGGTATGTGGAACTGGATGTTTATTTGTGCTATTGGAATGATATATCATGGGATAAGTTGCTCGGCGGGGGACTCGAAACAAGCGTCAGGTTGAAATCGGTTTAGGACCTCCTGAGTAGATGCAACGTACATACGCTTTCGTCATCCTAGATGACTTAGGGTTAGTGCTGTTTCAGCAGCATGATGGCGGCAAAAAGTGGCCTGAGATCCGCACGGTGTCTCGGACTCCGGTGGACGTTTTGGTATGAAGATGCAGGATTATACAACAAGCATTGAGGCCAAGTGAAACAAGGCAATAACTCTATTTTGGATTAAGAAAAAAAAAGTACATTTCAGATCATCTGGTAACGCCGATCCTGACAATCCCTCCGATATCCGAATCCCCCGAAGACAAGCAAACTATCAACCTATACATACACGCTTCTTCAACTCATAAGATCATCTCTTGCGAGTTTTCTTGGTCGCAGCAGTACTAGGGGCTCGTGAACTGGCTGTGGAGGCGGTCTTGCTGCCACCCTTGGCGGTCTTAGTGCTCTTGGCTTGTTTGGCTGGCTGTGGAAAAGTTAGAATCAAGGGGCCAGATAATCGATGAGTAAAAGAAACTTACAGCAGCTCCGTTCTTAGCCTTCTTCTTGGCAGGGGGCGTATCTTCAATCTCCTCGTCCTCATCGCGGTCGCGACCACGGCCTTTGCCCTCACCGTTAGGCTCAAACTCCTTCGCCACCGTGTTGAGCAAAGTAGTGCAGCGGCGACCAATTTCCACAGGCGTACGACTGAGCATGAAGAAATCGAAACGGAACAAAGGGGATTCACGAATTTCTTCACGAATGTTTTCATACAGATCCTCGCCCTCGACACCATACTTGTCCAGCATGATCAGCAGGAATCGATCCTCATCTTCGGTGTAAACCTTCTTGTTCGTGGTGGACACAGTGTAGTTGATCTTGAGTTGCTGAAGCGGCACGCGATACATTTCGAGCTTTTTGCGAAGCATCTTGCGTTGGTGATCCATTTTCCGCACCTTTTCCTCGCCTTGTTCGATGACTCGGAGGTACTTGGGATAATCTTGGATCTCGGTGTATCGTCGCCAGAAAACCTCAGCATATTCCTTGATCTCATCGGGCTCCTTGCTATCTATCTCGGTAGCAATACCCTTGTAGTCGGTACGGCCAAACTTGGCAGATCCATTGACGAATTGCTGGAAATCACGTCGATTCCAGGTGGCAAATCCTTCTTCGGACATGCGAGCTTTCTCGGCTTGCTCATCCTCGGTAAGCGGGACAGAGTTGTCAATCTCCTGCTGTTCAAGATCTCGCTCGGCCTCTCGTTCACTAAGCTCCTCTTCGGGGCCTTCGGGTAATTGGGCCTTGTACCCAATTTCCTTGTGGAAATAAGCTGTCTCCTTTTCCTGGAGCTCGTGTAGACCAGGAGGGAAGAATTGCCAGTCGTGGACAGTGATTTGTTTAGGAGCACGTGGGACCTTGGGCTTTGTGTCGGCGGTTCGGCCTCCGGTGGCTAAGGCCTGGCGGTAGTATTTGTCGATGGAATAGAACTGTTCTTTGCGTTCACGCTTGGCTGGGTTGATCCAACTGATGCCAATATCTTTCTTGCGCTCGGTGAAATCTTTGCCGTTCCATTCGTATGCGCTCTCGGACGAGAACTTCTGCAAATCATCAATGCCGAGGGCCTCGTATTTTTTGCTGAGCTCCGCAGTCCGTTCTTCACCTTTACGCAGAATACTTTCGATATCCTGATCCTCAGTGACCTCGGTTGCATCGGCACCCTTGGTGTTAAAGACGTTGGCAGCACCGTGCTGAATCATGCCCAACAAATCATCTTTTGAAGATGCTTTGCTGGCCTGTTGTCCGGCACGACCCTGCTGGATGACAAGCTGATCCAAGCGGAGTTTCTGAGCTGCTCGCTCGAGGACCTTCTCTTCAATGGCATTCTCCGTGACAAACCGGAAGACTTTAACCTGCTTGGTTTGGCCAATACGGTGAGCACGATCCATGGCCTGCAAATCAGCCTGTGGATTCCAGTCACTGTCGAAGAGAACCACAATATCGGCTGTGGTCAAGTTGATGCCCAGACCACCCGCTCGGGTAGTGAGAAGGAAAACGAACTTGTCAGATCCGGGTTTGTTGTAGTCATCAATGGCAGCAATTCGGTCCTCATGGGCGGTAGTACCGTCAATACGGCAGTAGTTATAGTCTCGGAACACACAGTAATCTTCCAGAATATCCAGCACACGACTCATCTGGGAGAAGATAAGCACACGACTGCCATCCGCTTGCATGCGCTTCAGGAGCTTGTCCAAAATGGCCATCTTTCCTGAGTTGAAAACAAGATGCTCGTCCGTCGTGTATGGGGGACCTGGTTCAGCACCCTCAAAGAGATAAGGATGGTTGCAGCACTTCCGCAACTGCATAACAATGTTCAACAAGCGTGTTTTGGACTCGCGCTTCCCGGCGGCACCATTGACGGCGTCAATATCCTTCTCCAGAATCTTCTGATACCACTTCCGTTGCATTTCAGACATGGGGACATAAAGATTTAGTTCCTTCTTCGGTAGTAAACTCTTTTCGACATCACTCTTCACACGTCTGAGCAGGAAGGGGCGAAGAACACGGTGGAGTTGCTGCACGACAGTGTCTTGGTCAGAATCTTGGTTTGAGAACCACTGATCGAATGCCTCTGAATCGCCGAAGACATCTGGCAAAAGGAAGTTGAGTAGAGCCCACAGCTCATGCAGATTGTTTTGCAATGGGGTACCAGTAATCAACAGCCGATTGCGTGAGTTGAAAAGGCGGATAATTTGGGACAGCGATGATTCTTCGTTCTTGATTCGGTGGGCCTCGTCGATGATGATGTATTCCCAGGCAAACTTCTTCAAGTGCGACTTCTCACGGAGGATCATTTCATAACTGGTGATGCACACATCAAACTCCTCTTCAGCTAAGCGCTCATTGATCAACTGTTGTCGCTCTTCTTTGTTGCCTTGAAGGACCAGGACATCAATGTCAGGGATCCACTTCGCGAACTCCCGCTTCCAATTGTCCAGGGTTGATTTGGGCACGACAACCAAATGAGGCCCGTTGATACCACAGATAAAACGGAGATAGCCGAGGAAAGAGATCGTCTGCAGAGTCTTGCCGAGGCCCATCTCATCAGCCAGAATACCAGAGATACCGTTCTCATGTAGCGAAACCAGCCAGTTCAAGCCAGCAACCTGGTAATCACGTAGTTCACCGTGGACGAATGCTGGTGACTCTCGGAAAACAGTGGTGGTATCGCCTCCGTGCTTCTCATCTTGTAAAAGCTCTGCGTCCTCTTCCTGTTCAGTCCTGCGGCGTCGCTCCCCACTAGCACCCCCACTGCGCTTGGAACCCTTCCGGACTTTCTCTTCTTTCTCTGCATTTTGTCGGTCGATTTCGGCCATAATCTCCTTAATTTGGGGGTTTGGGTTGGTCTCGATGAAGTGGCGGAATAGATCAGTGAGACCCAGAAGGTACCGGAATCGGCGAATCGAATCATCCTCCTACAAGACAGCATTTATCAGAAAAAGAATTGTTAGTGATCGTACATTATAGACATACCTTTGTATCATCTAGACGACCATGCTTCTTGCCTAGGATACTTTTCCTCAGGTTATTGGCCTCAGATCTGCGCCTACGTCCATCGGCCGCGTCGCCGGCAACGCTGCTTGCAGTGGTGTTGGGATTAGTGTCGGAGTCCTTTTTCAATAATTAGCAGCCATAAATTTGAAAAGCATCGCGCTTATCGAGGGCATCTTTACCGTGTAATCTGGGGTGTCTCGGAGGCCCTAGATTGCAATAAGTGATTAGCAAAAGCTTGAACCCCAAAGATAAAGTTCCCTTTATGGAAAAAAGGCAATATTCCATCATATTATGAGCAAGCAAGTAGGGTCAACTTTTCGTACCGTCATTTGCGCGTCGGCGCTATCAACGGGGACCGAAGGGACCATGTCGTCATTTGTATCAGTCATGGGTGTATCAGCCTGCGAGACCGCATCGGACGCGAGGACAGGAGCCATATTCTATTTTTTTGCGCCGCGGCGCAGGTGGATTTGCTGGTTTAACACGTCTTTGGGCGTGCAACAAAGACTCTCAGAAGCTCGCGATTAATTGGGTCGCGTAGTGGTGGAAGAAAGAACCGAAAGTGGTGAATGTGTGGAGAGTCTGAGAGTAGTTGTCTTTAAATAGATTCAAGTCAATTCATAAGTGGGAGCAATTCCTCAAATAGGGCCCACAACATGAATGCTCTTGAACAATTCTTGAATAGGACTGAGGGTATATTCAAGCGCGTCGAGAAGCGCAGATGGCAAATAGGGACACCGCCTTCCAGCCGGGTCGGTATGGAGGAAGGTTATTCCGGCGGAAAGTGGGCTTCTCGTTACCGGGCCAAGGCGGTCATCTGCAACAACCTGGAAAGTTCCTTCGTTTGCGAAATACATCTGTTGCCGCTTATTGTTGCACAGCTAGGGAAACAACTACTCAGAAATACCTGGTCCTATCTGTGCTAGGCTGTGACTCTTTTATATTTACCATTGCTCTCTTCCTCACTGCGCAGTTCTATCACTCCCAAGCTCCTCCATATCACGGTGCATCCACCGAGGGACGACGCACGGCATTAGAAGCTGTGACTACAGACACTTTTGCCCTTTAAGCCATCGCCCAACAAGGCTTTGATACCGTTCCCTGCCATGGACTCCATGAGATCCCTCAACACATCCTTGCCGAGCTCGACACCCCGCCCGCAACCCCCGGAGCAACTCCTCCAGCAATTCAAAGCGGCGGCTCTGTCCGTCACAAACCTGTATAAGAATGCAGTATGTGAACAAGCTCAGGCAAGGTCGGCAGGGTATCAGGAGGCGATAGAGGATCTGCTTCACTTCCTTGATCGTGAGAACCTTGGTCTCGGAGACGGAGAGGGGTGGAGGGTTCGAGAATGGGCAACTGAGAAGTGTGACGGCACTGGGGCTCAAAGTAGCGATGAAGATGCAGAGCTTGACAAGCGTGACAGAAGTGCCACGCCAGCTACCGCCCGCAAGGAAAGACCTACGCTCGAAACCACTGCTCGTCAGGCCCCCACTTCGGCGCCCGCGCCACTACCTACACCCAAGCCGGAGTCGGTCACACCTCCTGCACAACCTCTCGAAGCACCTTCTTTTGCTACACCCACGGTTTTCACATTCTCTGCTGGCCCTACATACCCTCAGTGTCAAGAACTCGACATGGACGTGCAGTCATCAGATAATTCATCTGCGACCATGCAGGATGGCGCTCCTGTGAGTGTTTCTGTTATGCCTCGCAATGCTCGTCCACACCACCGTCACACCAACCATCCACGGCAGAATGCGCGCCCATCGCCAAGAGAGTCTCCCGCCAGTCTTGGGTCAAAGAGGAAATTCACTTTCCCAGACTTCTTCGACTTATCCGGACTCAATAATGGACGAGATATGGGAGGAGGTGGGAAACGAGGCCGTTTTACCTAGGGTTTGGCCTGGGCAAAGTATACGATGACGACGCGATGATGAGGATATTCCCTTCTGTTTGTCACGCAGTGACTGGGTGGGATTTCGGGTATGAGGGTGCTTTTCGGGTGCATAACAAGGAAGGGATCTGTGCATATGGTTTCGTTTCGTTCTTCTCTTCCTTGGGTTTCTTTTTCTTCTCTCTTTCTTTTTCTTCTTTTTTTTCGTCTTCTACTTCTTCCCCTACCCTTGTGATATAGCATATAGACGGATATGCCTGTGGTGATACCCGATACCCGGAGTGGCATTTATCATTGGATTGCAACTAAATAACAATCAATATCTTACAAAGCTCCCAACTTCCAACCTGCGTGTCACTATCAAACATCTTCTCTGCTCAACCTCGACCGCTCTCACATATCACATACCCCAGTATGTGTTTGATTGTACACCTTTCAATTAAAAGCCCGCCACAGCCCCATACCCACTAATGTTGCGGATATTGAGGCAATGCCCAACTTGCGCGAACCCATTTTGTATTTTGTAGGGCCTTGCATGATGGCTTTCTCTTGTTTTCGGAGATTGGCCATCCCAGTATAGTAGCTGTAAACTCCGAGACCAACAAACGCGGCCGATCCTATGCCGGGTATCAGTAACACACGCTGGCAATATCATTCCAGACTATAGGCTAAAAATAAACATACCCGTCACTCTGCAGGACAAACAGTCGTCGTACTTGTCCTCGGCCAGAGCCTGCTTGGCATCCTTCGGCTGGGAGTTCATGATGCAGACTTCAAGAGATATCGATGTGAATAGAGCGTATTCACTGTTGTCTAGCACAAGGCAAAAAGGCAAGCGCGCACCAACTCACTAGTCTGGATGCTATGGCTTGATGTCTGTTGTCTCCAAAAAGTTATCGGAAGGCGGGAATCAGCGGCAATACATGAGAGCTATGCGATCTACGCCGAGACAAGTAACCCATCCTCAAACAACTGCCAACATGAGCGAGATTGACGCCCTCTACATATATGATGAGCTAAAGTATGTCGTCATCTAGCTGCTTGCAAGAGTATACTAACCCATTCTCCACAGTGCACCTCTCGTCGAACATGTATATCGATCCCGCCCTCCCTCGGCCTCCGCCATCCTACCCCTCTACCTCGCCCATGCCGCCCCACGACCTTCTTTGCTATACATTCCTAGCGCTTCGCCTCCAGTGACAGTATTCTCGACAGTCGAGTCAAATCTATTGTTTCTTGCAATAAGCGAAGTCGACACGGAACCGCTTCTGGCGCTTGAGTTCCTGCACCGCGTGATTGATGTGCTCGAGGACTTTGTCGGAGCACCACTGCTCTCAACTAAGATCCAATCCAATTACGATGTTGTAGCACAGCTTCTTAATGAAATGTGCGATGGAGGGACGATATGCAATACCGAGCCTAATGCGTTACAAGAAGTTGTTGAGGTTCCTGGGTGGATGGGAAAGCTGTTAGGTGGAATCGGAGTACCTGGGTGCGTAGCCGTTGGCTTGAACATGGCATTGCCTACAACTAATGATATCTTGGGGGATTTAGTACATCTGCGCCAACGCTAGGGTCTACTAATCCTTTGAAACAATCCCTCGCCGCCGCCAGTGCATCACAGGGACCCGCCATTCCTTGGCGACGACCGGGTGTGCGCCATACCTCTAACGAGTTATATGTCGATATTATCGAATCTCTCTCTGTTACCATGGCTCCTTCAGGTCGACTACTTTCTGCCTTGGTATCCGGAACCATTGCATTCACGGCGAAGATATCGGGAGTTCCAGACCTGCTCCTATCATTATCAGCACCAGGAGGTCAGCATGCCCTTGGCCGCAAGATTGAACTACCGGTTTTCCACCCATGTGTTCGATTGGCTCGGTGGAAAGAACGCCCGGGAGAGCTCAGTTTCATACCCCCGGATGGGCGATTTATTTTGGCTGGGTACGAAGTTGATCTCCTCCCCATAGATCCCGACTTGGATGAGCCACCAAGCCATATGGAAAAGCTATTTTTACCTGCTATTGTGGATATTCGCAAATCACTGGGGTCATCTGGCTCCGAATTCGAGGTGCGACTGACTTTGAACACAAATTTCCCGGGCCAAAGTTCCTCCTCGCGGCCTGGAGCTACTCGGACCGGATCCGGCACATCAACACCGTCGTTCTTGGGTGTAGGCGGGAGTGGAAACTCCGCACCAACACTTGAAGAGGTCGTCGTTAGTGTACCAATCTCACAGTCTGTCCGCCATATCACGGATATGCAGGCCAGCCGTGGTGATGCTCAGTTCACTCCCTCAAGCGGGCTCTTGGAGTGGCGGATTCCCACTGGCAAGGATGCTGGCTCATTGTCCGGCACTGCGACCCTGCGTTGCAGTGTGTCCGGCTATCCATCTGCCGATGATGACTTCGACGATAGCCTCGAGGATGCCGACGAAGATGCCAATGCCAACCTCTTGCAAGGCTATTATGAGGAGCCCACCGCCTATAACGATGCATCTGCTAGTACATCGAAGAAAAACCGATCCTCCGACCCCTCTAAGCGCAAGAAGAAAAAGAAGAAGTCAACAAAGAAGTCCTCCCGCTCCGCTGCCTTACAGCCAGAAGATGCAGAAGACCCTGCTGCGACCACAACCCCATCCCCAAATCACTCTAAACCCCAAACTCCAACACCTCCTCAAACTCAACCCCAACCCCAATCTAATGCCCACCTCCCCGCATTCTTCGACCCATCATCTTCATCCCGCCCGACTCGCAGAACTAAAGCTCAAGTCAACGCAAGCTTAATGCCCAACTCAGCGTCAGTATCGTTCTCCGTGCGAGGCTGGCTGCCCTCCGGTATCAAAGTGGACAGTCTCAATATCGACCAGCGCCGCAGTCGCGGCCTAGGCGAGAGCGTCAAACCATACAAGGGTGTCAAGTATCTGTGTGTGAGTAACCGCGGCATAGAGCGGCGCTGTTGACGAACGCACTATGTACTTTTCTCTCTTTAAGTTAGAAGAACCGAATTCAAGCCCACTGCGTTTGACCGCATGAATGATGATACGAATACATTGCATCTGTCTAGATTTCTCAATTGGGGGTTTTAACCTTCATGTACACCCACAGACTACATGGATCAACCTTTGATATAATACTATTTCCAACTTGGCGATCTGTCAGCGAATAACATCTGGCGTCTCCCGCAGACAGCAGCCGCGAGATTGGATCCACATTACAGCCTACTGCGTCTGCTCACTAGATAACATCACTAGCACATAGACTGGAAACAACACAATCTACAAATCTACACTTGCCGCTTATGTTGTAGAAGCTTCGCAACTGGGATCCCCCATATCCCTCGTAATATCCTTAACCAGTATATCTTCCCCTGAGTCCACTAAAACCCTAAGTCCGACAAAAACCCCCGAGCAAACTGCCGAATCCCTTGTGCAAAAAGCCCCGAGCGGTCATATCGCAATCGCATATCGAGTAGGTGTCTCTCCCTTCTGAACAATCCCAAGCCACAGCGGAGCAGTCGGCTGTTGAGTCTAACCACTTTCCATGGACCCGGGTCTACTGGCATGTCCGGCAAAACAACTATCTGGGAATCAAGCCTGTATCGATTACTCTCCTGTGGCCTGATCTGCCTGCCCAGCTGCGGATATGACCACTGGACCTCGTTCACGCGGAGCAAGTTTTGATGGATTCGGGGCATACACCAGTAGTCAAGCCAAAGGGTGCTCTAAGGGATGACCGGGGTATGCCTCAGAGCTCTACCAAATAACATCCTATCTAGATATCCCGTTGAGATAATGAGGACTTTGTGACATCGTTGAACGAGGTAGGGCTACACGAGAGCCGGGGCCTTGGGGCATGTCACTTCAAATAAGTTGCATATAACTTCGCTTCGATATATTCAGCGCACTTAAGCACGGTGATAAAAGAGAAAGAAAAAAAAAACACTCAAATCCATCCGTATACAGGGAGCTAACTAGCCAAAACATAGCCCAAGAATCCAAAAAGAAAGTACATGGCGAAATATTTACATAATATAGCAATGTAGAGAGATCCTGAAGTCATCGCTACAAAGCTAAACCAATATTTTCAAGTGCAAATCATCCATACATTATCCCCAAGAGTAAGTCAAGTGATTGACACGACACCCAGACCAAAAGGTGCATCGGGGATAGACTCCAATGCGACTCCAAGTGGTTAGAAAGAGTGTCGATCAAAACGGTTCCAATTTTCAGGGGGGTTCACAGCTTCGATCGGCGTTCGAGAACTTGGAGGACGACGTAGGCAACTATTACGGGTTAGATGCTTGCAACTTTAGGTAGGATCTGCGGGGTTTGGAAGGCACAGGTGGGACGGGAGGACATGATATGGGGGTGAGACAGGAGAAGAGGTAGATTGATTAATATTGAATTATGAGTGGAGTAGTTTTCCTTTTCTTGGATTGTCTGGGGGATGGCAGTGGTTGGACGGAGTGTAGAAAGTAAATGGGGACATGAAAGGAAATGATAAAGAGAGATACATGAAATAGGGTATATGAGAAGGGGGAAATGATATGGTTCCATCTGAAGTATCAGCAGCCCAAGACACGATTCACATCTTGAGAAGCAGTCACTCGGAGTTTGAATTTGCTTCTCTTCGCGATCTGGGGATGAACGAGGAGAAGACTTTGATGACAGACTGTATCCTGGAAAGGAGATAATAATGTGCCGGGTGGGGGAAATATTCACAAAGGAAATAACAAGAAATTTGAGAAATTAAAAGATATGTTTACTTACTGGCAGCAGCAACGGTAGCTCGACCAGCTCCGGCCTTCGCGCTGCCCCCGCCTAGAGTCAGGATGCAGCGCAGCCAGCCGAGAGCCAGCTTGTTGCCGTTGCGGTCGAAGTCGGGGTGCAGTACACTGGCAGCATTGAACTTGCTGATCTTGCCGGCATACGGTGGGTAGCGGATAGCCAGGATGGACTCCAGCCAGCTTGGGGTGGAGGTGATGGTACGACGGTGCACCCAGACGTCGAAGCTGGAGCGGCCACGGTAAGCACCGTTGCCACTCTCGCCGACGCCGCCGAAGGCCAATGTTGGGATGTGCAGAGCAGCGTCATTGCAGGAAACGCCACCGGAACGGGTGGAAGACACAACTGTAATGGAGGGTTAGAACAGCTATCTCTATAGAGAATCTGATACAGCAAAAAAAAACAAATAAGACTTACTCTTCTGGACATCAGCCTTGTTACCGAAGGGGTAAAGACCCAACGGCGTGTCACAGACACCATTGGCCAGCTGGATAGCCTCATCGAGGTTCTCCACAGCCAAGATGGGAATGAAAGGCCCGAAGCTCTCCTGCGTACACATGGAGTCATCAACCGACTCAACCTGCACAACGGTGGGCTCGATGAACAGCTCCTTCTCATCCATAGTGCCACCCATCAGGATCTTGCCATTAGTGTTATCAAGCATAGACTTCAGACGGGCAAAAGCGCCTGCATTGACGATGCGCGAATAATCGGGCGAGTTCTTAGCACCCTGGGGATAGAACTCCTTATAAGCGATCTTGAACTCCTCCACGACTCGAGGAACCAGCGACTTGTCGACAAGGAGGTAGTTCTGCGAGGTGCAGAGCTGGCCAGCATTCAAGAGCTTACCCCAGAGCATGCGGCGGGCCACAAGTCTCGGGTCTGCATTCTTGGTCACAATGGCTGGGTTGATACCGCCCAGCTCGAGCACCACGGGAGTTAGATGGGGAGCTGCAGCCTTGGCGATGATCCGTCCGACGTTGGCACCTCCCGTGAAGAAGATCTTGTCCCACCGTTCGGCAAGCAGGGCCTGTGTTTCAGGGATACCGCCCTGAATCATTGTGTAGCACGAGGGATCGAGACTCGCCTCAACAATCTTTTGCATCACAGCGGCGCTGCGCGGAGCATTTTCGCTGGGCTTGATCACTACGGTGTTTCCAGCGGCGATAGCACCGATGACGGGACCCATAGTCAGCTGGAAGGGGAAGTTGAAGGCACTAGAAAAGAAAAGAACTTGTTAGACCTCGGTGTATTGCGATGCGCGAAGCGGAGGAGAAAGCCGCGCACTTACCCAATGACCAGCACACATCCCAGAGGATCCTTTCTGATCTTGGGGTTCATGAACTTGAACGCCAGATCGATATCGGGGGCCTTCTCATCCTTCACCCATTTGTGCAAGTTGCGCGTTGTGAAAACAATGTCGTTGAGGAGCCATTTGCTCTCCGCAAGATTAGTCTCGAACCGAGGCTTGCCCAGATCCTGAGCGCAGGCTTCCATAATCTCCTCTTCATGATCATTGATGCTGGGGGAAAAGTTTAGTCAGGTGCAATGGATAAGAAAGATACAGTACTCACGCCCAGTATAGCTTGCGCAGCTGCACGAGGCGGAACTCTACGTCGCGGGTCTTGTGCTCCAAGAAGGTCTTGCGAAGTGTGGAGATGCGCGAAGGAATCTCGTCCAGCGAGGTAAATTGCAAATCCGGTAGTGCGACCATGATGAGAGTGATAAATTATCGTCTTAAGAGAAAGAGAAAAAGAAAAAATCCGTTGAGGGAGCTTCCACTTTAGTACCAGAGTTAAGGTCTCCGCATCCACATGCTCCGAGCTCTCGGCCCATTCTGGTTTCGGGGCTTGCGCCGGGCCCCTTTTCTTCCTTGTTTTTCTTGCTTTTTGTGGGGATCTTCAATTCAAATATCTCGCAGTGAAAATACAATGCGACTGTCTATCTTCTGAGGCGACTTGCTCCCCCAGCGCTGAGCTCCCTGTACCCAATACGTCAGAAGGAGCCGCGGTTTCACACGATCTGCACTCCCCGCTTTGCAGGCGATCAGCAGAGTCCAAGGGTTTTCAACGCATGTGGAGGCCCTCTGATAGGTGCCAGGAATCAGACTAGCTTGGAAAGGGCATGGTCATGTTTCTAGGGTGCATTTCCCTCGGAGGTTTAGAGGGGCATTGCATAAGGGTGCGCTGATTCGCAACACATGGCACAGAAGCTTATATTACAGTATGACTTCACATAGTCCAATTCTGGCGATATCTCATTATCTCAACTACCTCTCTCAGAAGCCCAGAGGTCCATGGACGATAAACAGAACAGCAAGCACTTATAACCCCGAGAAATCGCCCCCTTTCCAGAGGAACGATCTGCGCCTTTCCCGTTCTGCTCCACCGGACGAAACCGCTTCCGGACTCTAAATAAAGGACCCTTTTCGCCCCTGGAATTAACGTTGCAGATCCCGTTTCTAACGTCCTGGCTATCTGTCTTGGGCTATCAGATACACTACAACATATATTCTGAACAGAAAGGGGCTAATGGCTTGATAGTCGCAGTAAGTGCACTCCATATAGTCTCGAATATATATGGTTTAGGTATTTGTCACTATGCCCTAGTGTTGTATGGACTATCATAAATTCGTAGTCACCAAAGTATCAGACATCTGAAACCAGCGTTCTCTACAACAACCTTGCAGGATAGAGAACTGGCACTCCAACGCATCGCTCATGAATCCGAAGCACGTAAGATAGATAGAAACGCAATTCAAGCGGAGAAGATACAGTCTTCGCTTGCTGAGTTAGAGGTTAAGAGTCCCGCTATTGTTCAAGGGACTGTCGAATGGACTATTTTACTACCGTTGTAAGTACAAGCTAAGTAAGCTCGTCGCCGATGGTTCTATAGTGTAGCTACAATACCATTTTCAGTATAGGATTCGAACTTCTCCGAATCTAATAAGTACTTGGTTTATTGGATAGATACCACCAATCCACCAGCATAACCAGTCCATTGCAGTACGCTGATGCTAGACGTTTCTGGGGATAATAGCTTCGATGGATAGCATATCATATCAGTGAAAACTCTGCCGGGGTCTACAGGTGAGCTACAGCAGTACACTTCAGTCTTTTACACACACAAATCATTTATGAACATCACATTCATTCACCTAGTATCAACAATGCTGTGATCTCCAAAATGCAAAGATTGGCCTATGCATCCAGACCGGACGACAGCCCAGACCAAGTCTGTATATAAAAAACATCGAAAACGCCACATTGACATTAAAAAAAGCAAGACATCAAGCACATATATAGAGACAGACAGCCAAGACCATCAGGGTATCAACATGAGCAGCCCGAAACCAGATCAGTGCTTGAACTGATCCTCAGTAACACCCTTGCCCATAGCGGCGGTACTGCTCACACCACCGGAAACCATCTTCAGCAGGTTATCCACGTAGTTGGCACCACTCCACTTCTGGTGGGTGACGACGTCGACACCCTGCTCCATCTCGGGCTCCTGCACCAGCTCGCCGTAGGCGCGCATGCCGTTTTGCGCGTACGCCTTGGAGAATTGGTGGGAGATGAGGGCGGTGGTGTGCAGACCGGCCAGGGTGATGAATTGCCATGAGTAGCCGAGGGCACCGAGGCGCTTGATGTAGGTCTCCTGCTCGTCGCGGGGCATGGCCTTCTTCCAGTTGAAGGAGGGGGAGAGGTTGTAGGCGAGCCTGGAGGGGGATGTTAGTTAAACGTTTAGGATGCACGGGGAAATATTCAGAAACTTACTTCTGCTCGGGCCAGACGGCGTGCACGCCGTCGGCGAACTCCTTGGCCTGGTTGTAGTCGGGCAGCTTGCTCTCCATCCAGATGAGATCGGCGAAGGGAGCGTAGGCGACAGCGCGGTTGACGGCGCACTGGGTGCCACCCTGGTAGCGGTAGAAGCCCTCACGGGTACGGGGAGCCTCCCAGTTCCAGTAGATATCGGTGCCGGTGATGCTCTTGGCGATGGCACGGGCTTCGGTGTTGTTCTTGCCCTTGGCGGCAGCGAGGTACTGGTCGATGAGGCTCTTCTTGTTGGCGCTGGAGCCGGCGTTGATGGCATCGATGACAGCGTCGTTGAAGATCTTAAGACCGGCCTGGTTGATCCACTGGTCCTCAATGGCCTGGAGGTCGGCACCGTTCTTGCCGGATTGCTCGGCGGCGACCATCAGGTCGTTGAGGGGCTGGAGGCTGGCGTTGGTGGCGCCAACGATGAAAGCGTGGTCGCGGTGGTCGATGGTCGAGGTGATAAGGGTGGCGGCCTCGGAGTCGGTACGGGCGATGGCCAGGAGATCGGAGCCCATGATATCGGCCTGGGCACGGATGGCAACCAGGCGGTTGATGTGCTCGCTGATGGGAACGAGGACCTTACCGGCCATGTGGCCACACTTCTTTGTGCCGGGGGCCTGATCTTCAATGTGAATACCGGCGGCACCACGCTCAACGAAGAGCTTGGTGAGCTTCATAACAGCGGTCAGACCGCCGTGTCCGGTGTCGGCATCGGCGATGATGGGTCGCAGGTAGTCGACGTTGGCGACGTTTCCACGCTGGCCAGCGGGGGTGGTGACACGCTCCTCGCGCTGCTTGCGGTCGTGGAAGAGCTGGGCCATGAACAGTTGGTTGACCTTGCGGGGCACGGTGTCCTGTGGAATAACTGTAAGTATGTGGGGGTTTCGATCTTTGCCAATATGCGTGACGTACCATGGGGTAATCAGCGAGATCGGGAGAGGGCTCGTCGGTGGACGAAGCGGTAGATGAGCTCTGCCAGCCAGAGACGTAGATAGTATCGAGGTACTTGCACATTTGAGTGATCATGGTAGGCTCGAGACAACCGTAGGTGAAGCTAGCCTGCTTGTTCTGTTCATCACAAAAATAGTTAGTATCTACCTAAGATCCTTCAACGAAGCGGAAATTTTTTGGAAATTTTTTTTTCCCCCACGTACCTGGAAGTTCGACTCAACAATCTTCCAGAGCTTCTTTGCCTGCACATTGGAAGGGTACTCGATCTTCAGGTTGCCACGCTTGGCCACAATCTGCTCAGCTGTGAAAGGGCGCTTGGTGTAGCGCCACCGAGAGTCCTTCCACCAGTTCTGAACGGCCTGAACCTCCGCAGCGTACTGGCGGTCCTCGTCTTCGTGGAGACCCATAATGACTTTTTGGTATAATACAGAAAAAGGGTACAAATATGTTCGAATGGTATATTCAGACGTGGAATCTGTGTCACGTCGGGGTGCAAAGCTCCAAGTATAGACAATGGAAGCAAATGTATCAGAGATGAGAAAAAAAAAAGTTCTCGGAGGAAAAAGAGAAGCAAGCTATAATAGAAAAAAAAAAGAAAGATCTCAATCACAAGCCAGAAAACCCGGGGTACTTATTTAACCTTCGAATGCGTCACACTTGAGGTCGTCGGTAAACGCTCGGCTCACCGGGAGTAAAACCAATACTTCCAATGCCTAGGTACTCTCCCATCGCAGACTCAGGCTCGACCAATGTTTCACGGGCAAAGCGCTCCGAAAGGCGGAAGGCGGGTACGACTGGTTCGGAAGAGAGGATCCAGGCTCTAATGATCCTCGGTCTAATGGGATTGCGCTTTGCCACTGCGCACCTTTAATTCACGTTCCCTTGGTGTCACAATCATCGGCATCTCTTCAGATCGTGGAGAGGAATCTGGTTCAGGTGGTTTTATCTCCTTTTTTGCTTGATTGTGCCTGGGAAAATGGAATATTCAACGTTGAAGATGCAAATTTCCGGGAAGGCGGATGACGTCGAAGACACATGCCATTACCGTGACCATACGTACCGTAAAGTCAATTTTCACGTGCATCCAACTGCCTTCGGGGCATCTCCTTGACTTGGGAATAGTCTCAATTACATATATTTGGGCGGAAAACTGCCCGTGATAATCAGCAACGCATGATCCCATCTGACCATCCCTCTTAGTAACACCGTCGCAACGCGGAGAGAAACCGATCTCCCAATACCATTGCTGCCTTAGTCATCCCTGCCGTTCTGTCATGCCCCGGTATTCGGCGGGTCTCCACCTGGGCACTGAGATCCTGCATGCAGCTACTTCAACCAAGGGATTTCGGCTTTCGTCGGTGTTTATGCGATTCGCTGTCGATTTGATATGCCCTTTTGTAGGTATAGGTCTATAGACTCAAAGCAGCAAACAACACACTGTACCATACTCCGTACAACTAATTACTCTAGCCTGCCATGTCCCGCCCATCCCTCCACTGCACTATATTTAACACTCTATATGCGGGCAGATTCCCGTATCCCAGCACCTCGACGAATTCAGACCGGAAGGCATGACACTCAAAAATGACCTACACATGCATCTATCCAATAGCGGTCGGCCCACCCTGGTGATGGAAGAAAAAAAATGACTCAAAACCGCCCTGCGAGTTGGACCTCGGCACAACTCAGCTCTCTTAAACTAACCCCATGCGGAACAGATAACACTAGCAGCAGATCTGGGACTATGGACTAGGGCCTCGAGGACATGAAACAATGTTAGATACCTGTATCTTTGGTTCTCATGTAAGAGAGTTCGAGGTGCAGAACATCGGTATTGAACTGGCACGGCTATATGTACCTACGTACCTACTTCCCGGGCTAAATGAAGTGGATCGCGTGCCTTTTTTCTCCTTCTATAGACCTAGGGATACTTAAACTCAGCCAACGCATCGCACACACAAGAAAAAAAAACAATAGCCGAACAAACCAGGAACAAGCGGACCTAGGCTTATGCCCCTGATACCCCAGTTCCTGAGCTCACGAGAACAACATCGGGAGAATCAGGGATCCCCAGCTCCCCCACCCGTCATATTATCGATGCAGTCCTCCCCCTGTGGAGGGCTTGAATGACGCCTTCGGGATCTATCAAACGCGGTCTTTTTTCGGTCGGGAATGTCCCCGAGGTACCGCCGACTTATTTTCGCTGAGATAGCGGCCGTGGTTCGGAATATACTCCAGACGAAGCTCATTTTGCGGGGCAATCATTTACCCCGGAGATCATTGAACAAAACATCTATCTTGTACACACCGTAAATAGACAGGAGCATGTATCCTGAAGTGAGAACTCATTTAAACATCCATTCTTTTTTTCTTATTTAAAGGATCTTATTTATCACGAAACCCAAAGTTTGCAAAGCAAAATCCAACGCTGGACAGTAAACACTGCCGGATGATATCCAAGGTCCAACCTTCGCTCACCTGTGCATGCAATGTTCTATTCTCATTTTGGCCGCCCACACTGAGCCCAATTAAAATGCATTCTGGGCCACAACGGCTTTGTGATAAGTCTCATACGGTGTAATAGTTCCCAAAGAGCGCTTCATGTGGGCGTTGAGGATCTCCAGTCCGTAAACGTAGCTAGCATTCACCCAACCGAACCTGCGAGGAAGTTAGTATCGAACCTATCAAAATAAAGGAGAACGGGAACATACCCTTCACGGGGAGCCCCCTTAAAGTCCGTGCCCTGATTGCCATACTCGGCATCAACCCGGTGCGGATCGATAGGCCGAGTGACATCATACTTCTCCACGACAACGCCGTTGAAGTCAACAAATGCCTTGGTGATCATATAAACCCACTTGTAGGCCAGCCGCTCCGCCTCTTCTTGGTAACCGTAGCGTAAGAAGCCCGTCCATGCAAGCATTTGCTGCGGCGCCCAGCCGTACGGGTAATCCCACTGCCGGTTCGGGCGCTCCAAGCCGACAGCGCCACGGGACTCTTCGGTGCCCGAAACCAAGCCGCCAAACGCCTCGAAGCGGGGCAGGGCCTTTTCGACCATGACTGCTGCTTGCGGGGGAGATGCCAGACCTGCCCACATCGCCCAGAAGGTCGTAGCGGTTTCGTAGTCTGTGCGCTCCTTCTTGACTGTGTCGTAGTCAAAGTACATGCCTTTCTCAGCATCCCAGAGAAGGTGATCCATCTGCTGCTTGCGCTTGCGCGCGCGACGGTCCCAAACTGCCGAGGACTCGAATTCGATGTCCTTTGTTTGGGCGGTGCGGAACTCAGCTGGGATGGGGAGCTTGTCGTTGAAGTGGATGCGGATAGCGCGTGCGATGTCGACTTCGTATTTGTACAGCAAAGAGTTAAGGTCGACTGTAGCAAGGTTTCCACAAACGCCCTCTAGACGGTAGCTGGTATCGTGACCAGATTCGCGGACGGCACGATCGTGCATGAAATACTCGTCGAGTTTAGGCTCAATAATAGCTTTTGTGTTGTATGCCCTGACGAATTCCTTGAAGGTCATGCCGTGCTTCTCGGCATATGGGGTGAGAATATGCACGAAGTGCGACGGCTCGGTCTCTGGGGGAACACCCCAGCCTTCAGGGCGATATCTCGATAGGCCAGTCTCTGGATCGAGGCGAGGTGCGGTGGCCCAAACGCTGTTGTACTCTTTGATAGCTGCAAGAATAGAGTTTCGCAGGAACTCCTTGGAATCGGGCTCGTTCTTGATTCTTTCATAGACACGCAGTGCCATGTCGGTTAGGAAAGGCGGCTGCGAGCGGGTGAGGTAGTAAGATCTATTTGCGTTGAGGATCTTGCCGTAGTGCTTGATCTCGAAGCAAAAGTTGATGACCATGCCTTTGGCAAGATCAACGCGGTCGCTGACGAGTAGTCCCAAAGACTCCATGTAGCTATCCCAACCGTACAGCTCGTTGAAGCGGCCTCCCGGTACTACGAAGGGCACACCGACCAATTCGGTCTCCATCGTTGCTTCGTTCAACTTCTTCTGCATAGCCAGAGCCAGCAGACCGGGCTTGTCATTGAGCCCGATCACATAATCTGGTGTAATTTCAGCCGGCAACATCTGCACATCCAGACGTAGCTCAGGGTGTTCCTTAGCAATCCGCTCGTAGTATTCGAATTGCGCTGGAGCACCCGGCGGGATATAGATTCTCGGCCGAGGATCATCAGTCCAGTCCTTCGGGTCTCGGCCTGCTATCTCAATGTTGGAGCCATCAATTCGCCTTGTGAGGGCCTTCCAAAAGGAGTTCTTGATCAGACGGGAGAGTCGAGATACTGGGTTCTCACTCAGCCGTGCTTCATCAAGAATAATGCGCTTGCGACCGTAATCTTTGGCAATGGTAAGCTCTTGGAGGAGGTTGGAAAGCATATATGTGCCCCGGACATCAACTCGATTGTGTCCAGATGATCCGGCAGTCCCGACCGAAAGCACCTACATCGATTAGCATTCACTTCCGAAGATCGACAGCATCAAGCATACCTTAGGACCCATATCCTCGATAGTGATCTGCATGTTCTGATCTGTATCTTCCTGCTTCAAGAGAGCCTCCAGCGTCTCGTCCACCTCGATAAGGAATTTTCGAGGGTTTCCTGACGCCTCATCTGTTTGTTGCTGTCAGCTCTCGTCCTGACCGCATGTACGATTATTCCGAGCAAGCATACCGTGGCTCCCTCGTCGAGAAGGAATAGTTCCAAAGAATGCATTGATATCTTCGCGACTGTAGTCGTTCACGCCCTATAGATCCCAGCAAAAGGATGTGTAAGTTTGTTGTACCTGTCACCGCGGGGTTACCGCCCAGATGTGGCTGCTTACCACCGAGAATGCACGCCTTCTCGACTTGAAAGCATTCAGAGTATCTTCGTTACCATAATAGACATCTGCATTTGAGAAGGGATCAATGGCAATGGAACCAGACCGGGTATGCCCATTTGGCGAGCTCATGGTCTTTGGCAGGGGATGAAGAGAGTGTACGGAGTACAATCTGGAAATTGAATTGTGCGTTGCACAAGGACGCGTCCACACCGACTATTCCCCTGAATCAATAAACTTAAAGCAGCAAGTCCAGATGCTTCAACCGGCCTGCTATATGACCAGCTGGATGGTTGGGCTCCTATGGTACGATGTAGTTGCCCAGGAGCTATCCGAGCAGTTGAGTCACGAGGTTTTCCTTGTTCAGTGCTTTGAGACAGTATTGGAATCAAATGATATGTTCAAGTTTCAAAATGGATGAGATGGCAACGAAATCGAACTTGATACAAGATGTTGTATGAACCTGGCAGAGGTGGAAAGGGAATGACGGCATTCGCACTGATGATGTCGCCGCTCCACTTATGTTGCCGCTGATAAGCCTTCAGATAACAGTCGTTCGAGGCCGGGGAAGGAGAAGACAAACAAATTACAAATATAAAACCTGTGAATCTTCACAAGAATCAGTCTGAAAAGTATTCAAACGAAGACAGTTGCGGCTGATGCATAGTAGCCAGCCATCTACCGGAATGTTGGGGAAAATGTTCTGAAAGTCGAAGTATATGCCCAGAGTCCTAGTGAACAGGAGTAATCCAGAACGAGTTCCAAACACAGATATTTACAAACTATATTCATGACAACGCCATTCACATTGTTGCTTACAGCTTGGAAGCGATGACACTTCCGCCGTCGACTGTAATAGTCGCGCCGTTGACAAACGCACCAGCACGGCTGCTCAAGAACAAACAAGCTCCAGCCACATCCTGCGGGGTTCCAATACGACCAAGAGGCACACCGGCCTTAATCGTCTCACCAAACTCCTTCAAGGTGGCAGCCATCATCTTACTCTCGAAAGGACCGCAGGCCAAGGTGTTAGAACTGCAAATGGAATTAGCTCTCCTTCCATGAAACATAATTATAAGAGAAGCAAAGCACAGCATATATACTTACGTAATATTTCTCTGGCCTAGATGGTTGGCAAGCACCCGGCTTAAGTGGTGTAGGCCGGCCTTGCTGGAACTGTATGCGAATGTCTCGAGCGCGGGAACACGGAGTCCATCAATGCTGCCGATATTGATAATGCGGGAGGGATCGTTCGGCGTAGCCGCCTTCTCCAAAAGTGGTGTAACGAGCTGGGTCAGGTCAAAGACTCGGTGAAGGTTGAGGGTCAGGACTCGTGTGAAGGCCTCGGAGGGATATTTGTCGTAGGGAGCGCCCCAGTTCGAGCCGGAGTTGTTGACGAGGACATGGAGCTCTATAGGAAGAAGGATTCTTGTGAGAATTGATATCACTGTTTGTGCAATGTGTGGTGCCTTACTGCCTTCGCGCTTGGCCAGCTCCTCCGCCAACTTCTTCACATCCTCGAGCTTGTAGAAATCGGCCGGGATGGCATGGGCTTTGCCCTTGCCCAGCGCATTGAGCTCGTTGACTGCTTGTTCACAGGCCTTTGCATCACGAGAGGAGATGTAGACAGTGGCGCCGTTGGTTACATAGCCCTCTGAGATCATGCGACCGATGCCTTTAGCTCCGCCGGTGACCAGCACCACTTTGCCCTGTAGGCGCGTTAGAATGGCCCAGGAGATAGAGTACGTAGTGATCTAACCTTGACATTGAAAAGACTTGCAGAATCCATTGTGAACTTGTAAAGAGGATTGGAATGATCAAAAGTGTGAAAAACAAGAAGCTACTTTTGTTATATCTGTCACCCCCATCTAGATCCCCATCACGCCCCCTCGGGACCGAGGCCGAGATTACTTGACAGACCAGCCGAGGCTCACGGGCGTGGAAGATCTTTAGACCGAGGAGCCTACACTAGTCCTCTTTGAGGGTCGACTTAGGGCTGCATCGTCAGGGTTTCGCGGGGTCTCTGGATGAGGTGTTTTGACTGTTTTCGTGCAAAGCGTATACCAGCATTGCAATAGACTTGATTTTTGTTCTATTTCCATTATTTAACAATGGAGGAACTTCTGGCTAAACATCGCAAAGAGCAAAAAAGATCTCCAAGGGCGGATCACGCAAAAGAAAAAGTCCGCCACCAAGAAAACTCGCAAGGGAGTCAATGATGAATGCGAACAATGGCAGCGCGAGCTGTCCGAGAAACAGCAGGCAGAAATTGCAGAGCTAAATGGAGACTCCGTTGAAGGACTCGAAGACCTCAGCTTGGAGGATGGCCAACCGACAGATGACGAAGCCTCGAAAGAAGACAAACCCACCGAGGAGCCACAACAAGCACAACAAACGGCCGAAGCTACATCAGAGCCGCCCGCCGCATCCCAACAAAGGAAGCCAAATCGTCAAAAAGCCCGTCTTGCCCGCCGTGCAGCCGAACAAGCCGCGCAATCAGCCGCAGCTGCAGAAGAGGCCGCAACACAAACAAACTACAGAGGCAATGAACAAGGAATCATGGACGCTGCGTTCAAGAAGCTTGGTCTGAAGGAAGTAGAAGTGACTCCGGATGGACACTGCCTTTACTCGGCGGTTGCGAAGCAGCTCGATGAGTCCGGAGTCGGCTTGCGGCCGGACCCAAGCCGAATCATGCTCCAACCAGCCACGCAGTCACGCATCGATACAGTCGCCTCACCGCAACATGACGGTTACCGAGCTGTTCGGGCTGTGACGGCTGATTTCATTACTGAACATAAAGAAGACTTCGAAGCGTTCATGGAAGAGCCACTGGAGTCTTACACTCGAAAGATCAAGTTGACTGCCGAGTGGGGCGGACAATTGGAGCTGCAGGCGATTGCTCGGGCATACGGCGTGGAAATCAACGTTGTCCAGAGCGATGGGCGTATGGAGAAAATCGAGTCTGGTGACAGCGACAGCTTCGACGAAGAGGAGAAGCGCAAACGCGTTATTTGGCTCGCCTACTATCGCCACACCTACGGACTTGGTGAACACTACAACGCGCTTGTGAAAAAGTAATAAGCTATTCAGAACCAATATCATCTCATTTATGCCTCAGCCCTTTCGGTTGGGGCTTGACTGCGCAATTGCAGGTCTGCTTATCTTGTTCTGTTTTGCCAGGTGCGTCACGGATCTAGTTACGACGACGCCAGATCGAGACTCGGTCATGGATCACCCCGTTCTCGCCCTGGCCAACCTCGTGCGTGCGCTCAGGTTGCCAGTGTGCCACTCTTTCCAAGCCACCTTCGCTCGGTGCCCGCAGAGGATCGTGCTTGACGATGCCCTTGGCATCATACGGCACTTCCTCGCCGGGGTGGCTCAGGTGTGCCACATATGCTTCTGATGAGGACCCATATGGCGGACCCGGTGCTTGGGGATCCTTGTGACGGGGGAACTCAAGGCAGATTAAGTTGCCCGCTGGCGAAGGGGACATAAGTTGGGTGTGTCGGAGCGCCCACTTGGGTCGCATTGATGGCTCCAGAGCACAGAAGAACTGCATGATAGTCAGAGTGGGAACAGTAAATAACAAGAGAAATAGACATGAAACAAAGCATGCTTCATCGCAAATCGAGTAGCAATTTCCCCGCATTGCAATCAATCGCGCAATGCGAAAGGAAATACAGCAGAGGCAAAAGGTAGTCTCACCGTGTAATCATAAATAATATCAAAGCTATTCAAGGGTACACCAATCTTTTCCAACCAAGCATCATCGAAAAAGTCACCCTGGACCCAAGTGACCTTCCCACTGCCAACAGCCTGGTCCCGAACCCGGTACCAATTGGCATTATCCTTCTCTTCCTTCTTGCAGGCCTCGATAGCACCGGCACTGTACTCGAGGCCATAGGCATCGAAACCAAAGCTCGCAAGCAAGAGGACATCCACACCTCTCCCGCAGCCCGGAACAAGCGCCTTCCGTCTGTACGACTGGCCCTGTGCATCGGTCACAACGGGTGCGCCAAGGGTAGGGCGCTGTTTCACAAGCGTGTCTTCGAAAGCAGGGTTCGGAAATCCCCGGTCCCAGGGCAGCTTGTCGCCCTTGTCCCAGAGGGACGCCCAGCCCTCGACATACTTGTCACCCTTGTATTGGGACAGGTGGGCCTGAACCTGGGCCCTTGGGTCGATATTGGTTTGAATTGGCACGGTCATCTTGGGATTGCCTTTTATTCTTTATTTGGAGTTTCGAGAGGCAATTGGTTCTTTGGGGTTTGAGTGTTGGGAGAATCGGGATCGAGTTCACCGTCTTTTCGCCTCCACCTGGGCACCTGGGCACCTGGGCAGATCTAAAGGATTATTAATCATCTTGCACCTGCAGCTCTTCGCTCCACCACATGGCTGCAGAGAGGACGAGGTCACTACTCCGTACTCCATACTCCGTATAGTTTGGTCTATCATATCCTCGATGACGACATATGTGTCTCTGGATCATATAGATCTGGACCCCGTGTTTCTTGACCCAATTTGCCAAGGGATATCAGTCTAGGATCCGGGGGATCAGGGGGGCACAAGTGGATAAAGATCACGCAACCACTCAGCTAAAAGCCAAGATGAGTCTATTGCAACTGTCAAAGACTATCTGATGCCATCTACTGGTGTTCTGGTGTTCTATCTCATCTGTTCATCTTCAATTCGCCTCGGCATACCCCGCCCTCACTGTTTGCCGACGGAAAGCGGCACATTCGTGCCCAACGATCACTGGCTTTCCACGCCGTTGACCTGCCGTATCGAAGAGGCAAAGAACGGTGGTTGGTGGGGCGATACTCAATATGTGTTAGCGCGCAAGCATGTCCGGATATTTATCCACAGTGGAAGGTATTTCATTACTATGGTGTCTCGGTCCTCGTCGGTGCTTGTCGGTCGTTCAAATCTTTTGGAGAAAATCTTTGTGAGAAGGTGAATTTTTCTCCTAGTTCGCCTTACAGAGTACAGGTCCAGTCATTAGACCTACAACATACAACGTCGCACATGTACTTTGGTGCCTGCCGATCCTATAGCGCGCATACTATGGGAACATCGATCGACGTTTTTCGACGCAAGCAGATCATCGGCTGTTTTGTTTAGGACTGCACTCTTTTCTGTTCATGTTATTCCTGTAACACTTTACATTATCTTTCAGTTCGGTTTAGTCTGCTATTTGACACTTAATTGTTGGCTGGTGCCGACTTCTTTTCGTTATCTTTTTCTCTAGTTACCTTTTCCCTTCGGTGGTTGGAGGCATCCACGTTTCATCCCTCGTCTAGCCAGGACTAGGGTTCTGGCAAAAATAACACGATCTAGTTGCCTTGGACTCAGATTCCATATCGAAACTACCAAATTCAATGGCGACACATTCGTTCGACATGCATGAGCCTTCAGAGACACACGGCATCGCCGCATTGTCGTTGCCTACAGCGAGGGACAGCGAGGAACATACGACCATTATAGCCGAGACCAAGTCAGATATTGACAATGATGGAGCTTCTAGCATCCCTACTGATGATGAACATGACCCGGAAGATATCCGTCCGCGTTTAGAGCGCCAGTCGACGGAGATCGGTCCTCCCATCAAGGTCGCCCGACTCAAGCGCAGAGGTTTATTTGGTCAATTGGCTATGGTGGCAGAGGTTGAGGATCCAAAGACATACCCTCGCAAAATGAAATGGTTCATCACATTCATTGTTGCGGTTGCTGGAGCCACAGCGCCAATGGGCAGCGCAATCTTCTATCGTAAGTCTTCAAGGCAAATTTAGTGCTGGAATCACATCTGATCAAGTCTCTATTAGCTTCACTATCTCAGGTAACCAAGGAGTTGAATACGACAACCACCATCACGAATTTGTCAATCGCGTTGTACATGCTGGCAATGTCGATATTCCCATTGTGGTGGTCGTCATTTAGCGAGCGACTTGGACGACGGACCATTTATCTGGCTTCCTTTGCTCTTTTCATTGTGTTCAATTGCCTTTGCGCCATCTCAAACTCCATCGGAATGTTGATCGTTATGCGGATGCTGAGTGGTGGCGCCTCTGCTTCTGTTCAGGCTGTTGGTGCTGGCACCATCGCCGATCTTTGGGATTCCAGGGAACGAGGACGGGCCATGGGTATCTTTTATCTCGGTCCGTTGTGCGGACCTTTGTTTGCACCCATTTTTGGTGGTCTTCTAGCTCAGCGCTGGGGATGGCGGAGTACCCTGTGGTTCCTCTCGGCCTTTGGTGCTCTCACGCTGATCTTTATCTTGTTCGCCCTCCCCGAGACGTTGACTGTGCACAAGCCCGTGCTACCTGCCATTGACGATGAGGGGGATCTGGCTATTAACCGTTCCTTGAGTCGAGTCTCATCGCGACAGGTTGCTCGTTCCACTGCCAGGTGGTTGAAGACTTTGAAGATGGTCTTCATTGATCCACTGAAAATCATTCTCTACCTCCGCTTCCTCCCTGTCCTTCTTACTGTTTACTACGCCAGTATTACCTTCGGTTCCCTGTACGTCCTCAATATCAGTGTCGAATCAACCTTCGGAAGCGCGCCATACAACTTCTCGACCATTATCGTTGGCTTGATGTACATTCCAAACTCGTTGGGTTACATGGTAGCCAGTATATTTGGTGGCAAATGGATGGACAGCATCATGCAACGGGAGGCGAAGAAGGCCAACCGATATGACGAAAAAGGTAGACTGATACTACGACCCGAAGACCGAATGCGCGAGAATGCCTGGGCCGGTGCTTTGCTCTATCCCGCAGGCCTGATCTGGTACGGTTGGGCGGCTGAGAAGGGGGTCTATTGGCTTGTCCCGGTATGTCAACTTCGATATATAACTAATATCTCCCATCACTCGCTGACTCTGGATCAACAGATGATAGCCAATTTCTTCTTTGGCATAGGTTCAATGCTTATCTTTAGTATGGTGACTACTATGCTCACCGAGTTCATGCCGAAAAAATCCTCGGAAGGAGTAGCTCTGAACAATTTCATGCGAAACATCTTCTCTTGCGTTGGCTCTCTTGTCACAGCCCCGATCATCAACGGCATCGGCAATGGATGGCTCTTTACCATTCTCGGCCTTGTGGGCCTCACAAGCAGCATTGTCATCTTCTTGATGAGAGTCAAGGGCCCTAAATGGAGGATATCAATGGATGCACAGATGCGCACATGATTGTTCTCACCCATCACTGGGTTGCATCTTCTCTCTGGCTCTGGTATATATTTTTGCTTTGCTTGAACAGATAAGGGCCTTGCCATATCTTCTTGGTGTCGCTGGTCTTCTGTCTCTGTTATGCACACACGTCTCATGTCCCACGTCTCACGTCTCACTAAAATACTTATATCCATACCCATTCGTCTTGTTACTCATGTGGAGCTGGTCTTTGTTTCTTTCCTTGCATCCGCATTCTTTGGAACTGGCTGTTTGCTCTCCTCAAAATTTCGACCTGTTTATCACTAAAAGAAATGATACCCAATCTGAATTGATTTTGACCCATAGATGTTGCGAACTCTTCCAGCTCTATCAATGTTCAAGTAGAAGATATCGGTCTAAGGGGATCGCCGCTTTTGTAAATCCGCTGGTAATTTCGCGGCTATTGGTTCTCTAGCCCTTTGATTCTGTATCTCGAGAAGGGAAAATCCCCTATAGGGTCATCTGCAGCGTGTTCAATGATGACGAGCAGTGTGCCCAAATCACAGAAACTGTCCAACATTCATAACACATCCACTGCATATCTAAGCTTGATTTGAATAACAACGCAGCGCTTCTTGGACCAATCTCATTCCCAGCTGCTCAACCTTGAAACCCCTACTGCCATAATGTCATTCCTGTTTCTTTGCCATGGGCCGATTCCGACAAGTACCTCCATGTACCTATGGAGGCGAAAAAAAGGGCTCGTAAGTTTCCGGACAACGTTGTCCGGGGGTGGCTAGATCGTTCGATTCATTCGGAGATTGTATCAAGTACCTAGCCCTGGAGGTATATGAGAGTCCATGATGTCAATCTTTGTCGAAGAGACACTTCGCTGTACAAATTATTGCTGTGTTGGCTAGCGTTGGTGCGGTTTACTTCCCCAACCCCAGATTCACTCATGCTCCAACGTACTTTTCCATCGCAAAATTGGGAGATAGATCTGAATGATACTGCAAGTATTGATCCACTGCACGAAATAACGGGGCAGCCAATCACGAACTCATCACGCCACGTCCTTGACTCCAGCGCTTCTACTTCGTAGCGAACATTCGATGCATCTGTGAGGGGGAACGAGTGATCACCGGGAATGAGCGGGATATGTGTTGCAATACTCCGTACCTGGGGTTGACAACGCAAGTCATGTTTCTAAGCGATATTCGTGAAGGCGCTGCGATTACCCCTCGATTCTAGTCGGTTCTTGCGTTTTTCCTCTCACGCGGATCATTCCCTAGCGGACTCGTTGCTTGCAACGTGTCTATGGGAGATATACTCCGTACTCCGTAGCCCAAAGGACCCATCCATCCACTAGTTGCAATCTCAAATATAAGGCACCAAACAAGGGTCCATTGCCTTTGAGACCTCTCCTCTCCGATCGGCAAATGCTTTCTTCTTTGAACAGACTAGCCAAAAGGAAAAAGAGCGCAGTGGCAAAACGGAGTAATATTCATGCCCATCTCCAAGCCATACACACTGGCGCAGAGTATGGCTTACGTATACTCTGTCCATGGACTCCATATTCCAGAGATCAAGCCTAAGAATACTGGCCCAACTCTGGGAATAGAATCAAATCTAGTCAAATCTAGCCAAGGCTAGCCCAGGCTAGTCAAGTCCAGTCAAGTCTAGTCAAGTCTAGACTTACAGCTGCGATTTCGCCCCGAACACTGTCATTCCCCAAGTGACACGGCATGAAATGCTCGGCCCGCTGCATCAAGTTGGGTAGATACCTGGATGCACTCCGTAGATAGGTCCAAATTTGGCCATCTGGCTGACGACCTGTATCAGGACGCACAACAGATCGGGACTGGCACGGAAGACCAGCACCGAGTTGATCCGCCAGAAAAGCACACAGTGGGCTGGGCATGCATGCACCTATTTTCGGACTCAAGCGCGGGCTTCCATACCTGTCTATGCTCTTCTCTTAGGTATGTATACATGGGGCAGAGTATGTTGTACATTGGACGGAGTATGCCATTCTTAGAGAAAAAGAGGATCCCAGTGACGAATCTGTCAACACATCAATCGGATAGCCGTGGCCTCTGTTAGCGGTATCCGCTCGAATTGGAGACAGGAATCGGGCGGACGTGGTAGTTCAGGAGTGGCTGGTATTTGGCCCGAAGATCGGGCAAATCAATGATCTGCAATGGATTGGACTGATGGTTGGGATGAGAATCTCAGGAGAACACGGAGTGGAAGCAGTCAACATCACCTGACCCACCTCCACGATGCAGACATCTGAAACCGAGTTGAACTGCAGATTACATCACCAACTGCTTGTCCCTTGCCGTGGGCAGCGAAAGAATGGAGAATTGACTTTGAAGAGTCGGTGTCGTGTCGGTGGCCAGAGTGGAGATGCAGTTATCCACTGCATTCCATACAATCTCCATACGGAGCACAATCTCCATACAATCTCCATACAGTGCCTCCAGCCTCCATTCACACCTCCAGCCATCGAGTCCAGCCACCCCTGTTTCGCCTTCCCCGTTTCACTGGACCAAGTCAACGAATTGGAAAATTAGCTAGGAAATCCAAGGACCGGATCCTTTTTCGAGGTTAATGCCCTGATCTCCCCACCACGCGGTGTATGCCTGCATCTGATTTGCCGCCGTTACCGGGGGACGTTGGGCAGAAATGGGTCTGCATCACATTCGCGTTGCTCTTTTTTCCGCTGAAACATTGCCTTCGTGGCCTTGCGTGCGTTGCGTACGCCTGCGAACATTCTTCTGATTCCATTTTTAATATCTCCATGTGTGTGCGTATGTGCGGAATACGGAATGCATTACAACGTGGTATAGCAGGGCGTGCTATTGGGGCCCGAAAAGCGAAACGCCAACAAAAAAACCGAATTCAAATTTCGCGGTGGCACTCACCCCACTTCAATAGACCCGGCTCTCCATGCCGCTGCAGTACTGCCTTTTCCTATCTTGACCGATGTGCTCCCCGATCCCCAATCCCATCACACCATTGACTGCTTGGTACTGCACCTACTCCTCCCGGTGGGGATCGAGCTGCTCTCACCCGGCCCTAACCAGGCACTGGGGCCTCACTAACCACCATGTCGGCCCTGGAGATGGGGACTCGACGACCGACGTGGCCCAATGACAAGTGGCTCCATCGGGCAGTTCATTGATGACGTTCAGGACCCAAAACCGTAATGCTGTTTGTTGTCGTCCCATCCGACCGCATAGGGAGACGAACTATTATACGCTGCCTCACCATGACTGTCCAATGCGACCTCTGTGTCACCGGAGAAACAAGCATATCCTTCGTTTCCATTTTAGTCTTCTAATACATGTACCCTGCCCAAATCTTACTCCTCTATTCTCCAACTTGACTTTGTATCTTTTGTTCCCTCGTTCCACCTTGTCATCCCCGGTACTTTTCACAGAGCCCGACAAGTCGGCTTATCAATTTCCTTGTCCCGGTTCTCGTTACATCACGCGCACCCAGTCAGCCTCGCCGGGCCTCGATATATGATACGTCATTGACCGGGGACCATGGCTAAGAAAGCAAAGAAGGGAAAGAACAATAAAAACAATAACAACAATCGATCCCCCGTCGGTTCTGCACCACCAGTACCTGAGAACAAAGATCCCGTTCACGACTCTGCCCCCGACCCGGCGGCAGCCGTAGTTGAGGATGGTTTACCAGTATGCTGATCTCCCTCAATACTCTTATCAAAGTTTTGAGCGTCAATACCAGACCTTTGATTTTGAATCTCAATCTTTCCAATTTTACCCTGTCACCTATTCCACGACCGATCTGACCGAGGGCCAAAACCAGGACAACAAGGAGCCCACTACCGAACCGGAGAAGGACGCTGCCTCTGAAGAGCCTGCCGCGGAGCCAAAAGGCGATGACAGCCCGGCCGCTGAGTCTGCAGGTAAGTACATTTTTCCATAGACGATGAGACTTGTCGTCTAGGCACTCTGGATGTATTTGTGATGTATCAGATATTAACATAATGCTTAGATGCCGCAGAGGCTGCACCAGCAGAGTCTCCACCCGATGAGCCTAAAGAGGAGGGCAAGGACGAACCCCCTGCTGGTGATGAGCCAGCCCCAGAAGCAGAGAAGCCCGAGGAGGCTCCCGTAGAAGAGGCACCTCCCGCAGAGGATGCAAAGCCCGAGGAACCAAAGTCTGAAGAGGAACCCAAACCTGAAGATGAACCAAAACCGGAGGTATCCACACCTGAAGAGGAATCCAAACCCGAGGAAGAATCGAAACCTGACGAAGAACCCAAGCCTGACGACGAGGCGAAGCCAGACGATGCCAAGCCTGAAGAGGATCCAAAGCCCGAAGGCGCAGAAGATGCGAACAAAGGTCAGTATTCAAACTTATATTAGATCTGATGGAGCTGACAATAGGTCTAGACGAAGAGTTTCCCGCATTCGATCTAGACGCAGAGGATCCTGAATTAGCTAAAGCAATCGCAGCTGAGAAGGAGGCAGAGGCTCAAGCGGCTGCCGAGGAAGCTTTAGAGAAGGAAAACGCAGCAAAAGCTGCGGAGACACCGCCAGCAGCGCCAGATCCACCTGCGGAAGAGACTAAGTCCGGGGGTAAGAAGAAAAAGAAGAAGAAGAAGGGTAAGGGCAAGGCAGAGGAGCCAGATCCGGAGCCAACGCCTGAACCGGAGGCGGACCCAGCGCCAGAGCCAGTGCCTGAACCAACGCCTGAACCAGAAGTAGAGGCAGCGCCAGAGCCTGAACCAACTCCCGAACCAGAACCAGAAGCAGCACCAGAGCCAGCACCAGAGCCAGCACCAGAGCCAGCATCTGAACCAACGCCTGAACCAGAGCCAGAAGCAGCGCCAGAGCCCGAAGCAGCACCAGAGCCAGAACCTGCAGCGGCAGCTGAAACAGCTCCAGAGCCCGAAGCTGAGCCCGAAAAGCCTGCGGATGATGCTGCTGAGACTCCAGTCATGGAAGAACCGGCAGCGCCTGAACCGGCCGCGGAAGAACCTAAGGCTGCAGGTAAGGGGAAGAAGAAGAAGAAGGGCAAGAAGAACAAGAACAAGGCAGAGGATCCAGAACCCGTACCAGAACCCGTAGTCGAACCAGTTCCGGAGCCCGAAGCAGCACCCGAAGCACCAGCAGCAGAGGCTGAGGCAGCACCTGTGACAGAAGAGGAAAAGGCCCCCGAAGAACCCGCCAAGGAGCCTGAAGCGGAACCGACTCCAGCTGAGGAAACACCTGCTCCCGAACCCGCAGCTACAGAGCCCGAAGTAGTCGAAGAAGCTCCTAAAGAGGCACCTGCCGAAGAGAGTACTCCAGCTGAGCCGGAGCCCGAGGCTGCGGCTGAACCACAAAAGGCACCGGAGCCTGAGGTGCAGCCCGAAGCAGTTAAAGAAGCACCCGTGGTAGAGGAAACCCCAGCCGAAGTGCCTGCTGAAGAACCTGCTGCTGAGGCACCAGTCGAAGAAGCACCGGCCGAGACTCCGGAAGAACCAGCCCCGGCTCCCGCTGAGGAACCGGCCCCTGCTGAAGAGACCCCTCCCCCTGTGGAGGAGACTCCCGCTGTGGCTGAAGAACCAGTGGAGGAGAAACCGGCCGAAGAAGCACCTCCCGCAGAACCAGAGCCAGAGCCTACTCCTGCTGCGGAGGCAGCCCCAGCCGCTGAACCTGCCGAAGAACCCGCTGCTGAGAAAGCCGCCGAAGAAGCACCGGCAGCCACCCCCCGGAAGAAGCTGCTCCTGCTCCTGCTGAGGAGCCTGCCCCGGTCGAAGAGCCTACTCCTCCAGCTGAAGAGCCTGCCCCAGAGCCTGCTGCGCCTGCTGAGGAGGCTCCTGCTCCAGAGGCTGCTCCAGAGGCTGCTCCAGCAGATCCTCCCGCTGAGGAGGCCCCTGCCGAGCCAGCTCCTGAGCCAGTTGCCGAACCCGCTGCTGAAGAGCCTGTGAAGGAGGAACCGGCTGAAGAGCCCGCTCCTGTTGAACCTCCTACTGAAGAAGCTCCCGCCGAGCCAACACCTGAGCCCGCTGCTGAGCCTCCTGCTGAAGAACCTCCCGCCGAGCCAACACCTGAACCTGCTGCCGAGCCTCCTGCTGAAGAAGCTCCTGCTGAACCAACACCTGAGCCGGTTGCTGAACCTGTTGCTGAAGAGCCTGTGAAGGAGGCACCGGCTGAAGAGCCCGCTCCTGTTGAACCTCCTGCCGAGGAACCTCCCGCCGAGCCAACACCTGAGCCCGCTGCTGAGCCTCCCGCCGAAGAACCTCCCGCCGAGCCAACGCCCGAGCCCGCTGCTGAGCCTCCCGCCGAAGAACCTCCTGCCGAGCCAACGCCCGAGCCCGCTGCTGAGCCTCCTGCCGAAGCAACACCCGAACCTGCTGCAGAGCCTCCCGCCGAGCCAGCTCCCGAGCCACCTGTTGCCGAAGAGAAGGAAGTGACCGAAGATGTTCCTCCTGCCGCGGAACCTGTAGAGGAGACTCCTGCTCCAGCTCCAGTCGAAGAAGCACCGGCTGCCGATCCACCTGCAGAAGCCACCGTAGAACCGGAAGTCGTACCCGAGGAAGCAGCAAAGGAGATCCCAGAGGAAGCACCTGCTCCAGAGCCAACGCCCGAAGAGCCAGCTCCTGCCGAACCTGCTCCAGCTGAGACCCCGGCACCTGACGAATCTCCGGTCGAACCGGCAGTTCCGGACGAAGCACCAGCTGAGACACCGGAGCCCGATGTAGCTGCAGTACCAGTCGAGACTCCAACGCCGGAAGAGGCAGCACCTGAGACACCGCCAGAGGAGCCCACTCCCGAGCCAGAGGCTACCAGAGACCTTCCCATCGAAGACCCACCAGCAGATCCAGAACCTACCCCGGAACCAGTCCCCGAGCCAAGCCCTGTCTCCGTTCGCGACGAAGTTGCGCTAGACGAGCTCGTGCCACCGGAAGACGCCACACGCGGGGCGGATATGATCGACGCCGAGCCTCATCCTGAGGGACCTCTAGACGAAAGCGAGGAAGCCGCAGCGGCTCGCCGCGCTCGACGCCGTAGATTACGCCGCTCACCGGTAGAGGGAGAGCGTAGACACCCCAAGACCTCATCCGACAGCCGTCGGGATCATCTCGAACGCCAGAAGAGTGAGCGAGGTATCTTCACCAACCGCTGGGCGAAGGCACTGGAAGAGGCACGACGCCAACACGACGAGAAATCCCAGGCTCAGCGAAAGCAGCGTGCTCTCGCTGATGAGCGGGAGCGCAGCGGGATCATCACCGAGAGGAGCAAACGTTCGAGAAGCTCGGCAAGAGACAGGGAAAGGGAGAGGCCAAGGGAACTAGAAAACGAGGACGAAGTTATCGAATCCAGATCCAAACGCCGCCCTTCCGAAAGCCCCTCAAGCCAGGCAATTGAGCGTTCTCGCTCAACCAGGACCTCGTCAAAGCAGGCTCCAACACCCGTGCTGGTGCCTCAGCCACGTGCCTTCCTACGATACATGACAGAAGGCAAATCAGATACTAACGGACCTCTCCTGCGTCTAAATGCCGCCAAGGCTGGGCCGCCTGTGGAGAAGCCTCCTCGATCTTCGGGAAGCCACAGTAGTGGCAGCCGCCACGATCGTGAGTATGAAGACCGATATTCTGATGGTCGGTCCAGTGGACGGTCTAGTGGATCTCTATCCCGACGCAGCGATGAACCTCGTCATGAGCGGATTGAGGCTCGTTCGCGGTATGCGGATGAACCTCGTCATGAGCGGATTGAGGCTCGATCCCGACATGTGGATGAGCCTCGTCATGAACGCACCGAGACTCGATCCCGACACGTGGATGAACCTCGTCGTGAACGCACCGAGACTCGATCCCGACACGTGGATGAGCCTCGTCGTGAACGCACTGAGACTCGATCCCGACATGTGGATGAGCCTCGTCATGAACGCACCGAGACTCGATCCCGACACGTGGATGAACCTCGTCGTGAACGCACCGAGACTCGATCCCGACACGTGGATGAGCCTCGTCGTGAACGCACTGAGACTCGATCCCGACACGTGGATGAGCCTCGACGTGAACGCACTGAGACTCGATCCCGACACGTGGATGAACCTCGTCGTGAACGCACTGAGCCTCGATCGCGCCGCGAGGAGGAACCTCGTCTTGAGCGGGCTGAGACTCGATCCCGATACGTGGATGAGCCTCGTCTTGAGCGGACTGAGACGCGGAAATTGCGACGTTCGTCGACGGCTGAACATGGTCTGTCTGGGGAGAGGGAGAGGGAGAAAGATCGGCATAGAGCGCCTGAGCCTGAGCGTGAACGGGCAAGAGAGGGAGGGGAGAGGAGGGCTGAAGGTTCTTCTCGGCGTTATAAGGAGACGAGGGAGGAGCGCTCTCAACGCCGACACAGGCGTGAGGAGTCTCCACCTCGAGAGGACTCGAAGCTCAAGAATATCTGGAGGGCTATTGCTGCTCACTAGGATCTTGCCGGTTTTCGTTGTTTTTTGTTCACTTTCAACCTTGTCTTTTTACTTTATTTGGGTGGTTTGTGGTCTGACAGACTGATTATGATCGGAGAGTGTATGTTGGACATGTTGCATTGGGGAGCGAATCATTGCAGGAGTCTACTTGTTTATTAGCCAGACTTGTTTCAACATGTATCTTGAGACAAAAAAATATATATATATATATTGAAGCTTTGAAGTTCATGATTTGCGTGTCTTGTATTCTCTATAGAATTCCAGTGTCTGTACTCATCACTGGCTCTCATATGATTCCTGTTCAGTTTAGTTCCTGGATGGAATGCATTCACTCATGTCATGAGTCATAATATACGTTTGCAAAGCTGTTCTCTTTGCCAGCGGCATGAAGTCAGTCGTCAAGAATAGCAAAATCGCCGAAGTTCCAAATGCAAGATGTAGAGCATGGACATCGAATACCCATGCCCCCAAAACAATCCAAAAAGCAATCCAAAAACTAGAGATCAGGAATTCACCTCGTTCTTTGCCGGAATCACCCTAGAACACCATCCACACCAGGCCCGATACAAGCCATTCTCCTCCCTGACAAGATAATTCCCCGTCTCCCTCTCATCCTCATACTCAACAACACAAGCGCCAACGTTAACTCTCTTCTTAGACTTATGCTTGAGGATACCACCCAGCCCAATAATCTCCTGTCGGAAATACCCAGGCTCCTCGTCATCATGGGTATCCGTGGAAACACCAGTCCTGTCCTGACCAGATGGAGGCGCCGCAGGACTATGCCCAGTACTACTGCTATCACTCACAGATCCCTCATCAGCTTCGCAGTCGACCTCAAGCTCGATCTCCTGCGCAGCAAGACAGCTCTCGCCGCGCCCGCACTTCACACCCTGACAGCCCTCACCGATTCCAGTCCCCAGTGCGCCGCCGAGGTAGGTGCTGTAGCGCGTGCGCCAAGCCCAAACACGACGATAGGTCGTGTCATTGCTGCGCAACGTCATCCCACACTGCGTGCACAGCCAGATATCTTCCTCGCAGTTACAAGGAGTGCGCGCGAATGCCGTTGCGGCGACGCTATCTTCCACCCATGCGGGTGCGTGGGGATCCGAGGATGGATAGGAGAGATGTGCAGAGAGCGGAGCTGTACCGCAGCACCGACAGAGACGACGGATACGATTTTTGAGGGCTGTTTGGGACGGTGGCTTGATTGTGCAATTCTGCGGTGGATGTTAGCGACCTTAGTGGGGATCTTTGAGACGGTTGAAAGCTTACTCTGCATACAACCTTGGCGCAGCGTCGGCATTCGCCAACCATGTCGCGCGCGCACTTGCCCACCTTCCCGCGGGTCATACGGCTTTGTTCGCCGGTGGGACGGCTTAGGAGCCGGATGACGGATTTAACGCTGTCCGGGAGGACAGAGCCGCTGTCTAGCATTTCTGCTAGGGTTTCGATGTATTCATTCTCGCATCGGAGGGTTTCTTTCGCTAGCTGGTGGCGGAATGGGAGGAGGTTTGCGTGAAATTGGCGACATGTACTCGATAGGGCATAAAGCGTGTTTAGATCGATGGCGCGAGCGATTTCCTTCACGATGCTGCATGAACGCGTTAGCTGGATCTGTATTTCTCTGCTGGTCAAGACATACGGATAGCAACTCAATGCCGCCGAGAATCCATTCCGATTGGGGTTTGTGTCTGTGTCGGTAGGAGGTAGCTCCGACGCGATGGGGTCAGCCAAGTGGAATGGCCTCTCCAAATGCGCCGATCTATCGGACTCATCATCGAGGTCGACAAACACCACCATGCTGCTCCATCTGAGGCTCTAGATCAGCTCATCAGATAAGATGGACCTTTATAGTCAGATCGGAGGTGGGATGATGGCGGAATGAGGGATTTGTCCTCCGAGGGGCGGTGAGTTGCCGGGGATCGCCTCTTTACTGTTCCTCGAATCTATGAGCATTCAAGTCTTGGGGTGTTCAGGTTTCTTTAATCCTTAGATCTTGAGGTCAGATTTCGTCAATATCACAAGATGAGATGCGTCCTCCCCTCTCCGGCTAAGTTCGGCCCAAAATGGTCGTAAACACCGGGGCTTCTTTAACCCCGATGTCATCGACCCTAAACTCCAAGTCTCCAAATGGCGGGGTACTTCCCTTTATCCTCACGTTCAAGCTCCTTCGTATTCTGAAGTGAGTGGGGGTAAGCTTATAAGAGTCATAATATCCCACTTCTGCACTTGCGTCTCCTAAGCCAACATGCCGCTCAACGCCAAAGCTGTATACACCCGGGTGAATGCGGACTTTGTCCCATTTGCCAGTCGACGGAGCACCGTCCACAGCACCAAGGGCATCGTATCATGCAGCCAGCCTCTAGCTGCAGCTGCAGGTCACCGTATCCTGAGTCAAGGTGGCAACGCTGCAGTATGTATATCAATCCTCCCATCGCGTTCAACTTGGGCAGCGCTGACTCAATGCTCTCATCCAGGATGCTGCTGTTGCCGTGGGTAAGCCTCGCTCCGTGTTGCATAATAAAATAAGGAACAAGGCACTGATCATGTGTTTCTATAGCCGCCGGACTCAACATGACTGAGCCCTGCTCTACGGGCATTGGAGGTGATATGTTCTGTCTCTTCTACAACGCCAAGACCAAGAAAGTGCATGCGCTCAATGGCTCAGGCCGGTATCCCCGTAGTGCCAGCCTAGAGAAAATCCGCAAGGACCTCGGTCTAGCTCCCGGAGCACCGGGAAATATACCCATGTTGAGCGCTCTCGCTGCGACTACGCCCGGAGCGGCTGCTGGATGGGTAGATACGATTGAGAAGTTCGGCAGCGGCAAGTTGTCACTCAAGCAGATTCTACAACCCGCAATTGAACTTGGCGAGGAGGGATTCCCTGTCTCGGAGCTTTCATCTCAGGGTGTGAGTACTCGGCTCCCAATCGAGGCCAGCTAGTAAACTAACCCACGGACAGTGGCAAGATGCTGAGAAGCACATCCGCAATGCATCCCCCAACTTCCGTGAAATGCTCAAGGTTGATCCTTCCGCTGAAGATGGCGTGCGAGCTCCATATCCAGGCGAGGTTATGAAGAATCTAACTCTAGCCAAGACCTTCCGCGCACTTGCTGAAGAGGGCAAGAAAGGTTTCTACCAAGGCCGTATTGCAGAAGCCATTGTCAAAGTCGTACAGGATCGAGGCGGTTACATGACACTTGAGGATCTAGCCGCTCATGCCGAGATCGGGAGCCAAGAGGTTGACGCAATCTCACTCAAATTCACCGGCCAGGACATCGTCTCCAAGGCCACTCCCGGCACCGATGGCGAGGCCAACCAGGGTGTTGAGATCTGGGAACACCCGCCCAATGGCCAGGGTATCGTAGCGCTCATGGCGCTCGGAATCATGGAAGAACTGGAGAAATCAGGCAAAATCCCCAAATTTACCCAATCCCAGCACAACTCAACCGAATATCTCCACGCTGTGATCGAAAGTCTGCGCATCGCCTTCGCTGATGCACGCTGGTGGGTAACAGACCCCGATGTGGAACACGTGCCATCGCAAGGCCTGCTAGACCGCGCGTATCTCGCCGAACGGGCGAAGTTGTTCACGCCAGAACGCGCAGCGGATATCATGGACCACGGTAGTCCAGCGCACAACCACTGCGACACGGTATACTTTGCAGTGACCGACCAAGAAGGCAACGGTATCTCCTTTATCAACAGTAACTACGACGGCTTCGGAACCGCTATTATCCCTGCAGGATGCGGCTTCACGCTACAGAACCGGGGTGTGAATTTCTCGCTGCAAGAAGGTCATCCCAATGTCCTGGCTCCGAACAAGCGACCCTACCACACCATCATCCCTGCTTTGATCACCAACATCGCTGATGGCTCGTTGCATTCCGTGTATGGTGTTATGGGTGGCTTTATGCAGCCACAGGGCCATGTGCAGGTCTTGCTCAATATGCTTGCTTTCGGATATCATCCCCAGGCAGCGCTTGACTCGCCGCGCTTCTGCCTTGCCGCGCCGACGGATGAGAGTACTGACCGTACCGTGTGGGTTGAGGAGGGTATTAGTGATGATGTTGTGGAGGGACTCCGTGGTCTGGGTCACAAGGTCGAGGTGTTGACTGGTTGGAAGCGTGCTACCTTTGGGCGTGGCCAAGTCATTCGCTCGTACTATGATGAGGGCAAGATGGTTTATGCTGCGGGCAGTGATATGCGCGGCGATGGGATGGCATTCCCTCTGCTGTAAAAGCGTCGACATTCTGTGACTTCTGTTTACTCAGACATCAGGGATACTGAAAAAAGTTCATTTTCTTCGCTTGATCATGTCTGAAGACTTGTCCTATCATCTGCATAGCCATCTATCTTCAAGTCTGTCTACTAGACCAATGAAAACACCTTTCTTTCCTTGAACTTACGGCCAACTTCCGACGGCACCGATCATAGTCCAATACAAACCAGGCAGAAATGAAGAAACGCAAGCCGAGTCTAGAACGTATCCATAGGCTCGATGAAAGTACGGTCAAAAGAAGTCTCCATAAAGAACCCGCTCTCAAACTCGGACATTACTTGACGAAGCATCTAGGCAATAGCCCATCAAGCCTCATGCCCAGACCTAAGACTAGCCAATACCATTCTCTTCAAGCATTTCTCCACATCAATTGACTTGGCCTTAACCAGTAGTCTCCCAACAGACTGTCCTCCGTACTCCGTATGAAATACTGCATGCCACCGTCACAGTAAGATAAAATCTCCTCCTATACTCCGTACTCCGTACTCCATATCCCCCTCCACATCTGCAATAGATAGATCACACGGTCTCCAAGCCAAGAACCAACGCACATCCTCACCCAAGCAGGCAGGTCTGAAAGCCCACAACATAAGGCCAGAACCGCGTGACGCCCCCCTGATCGACACTGCCAGTTCGCCCCACAAAAAGCAAACCACCCAAGACGTGATGGCGAGCTTCGATATCGCCATCCAGAGTATACAACCCACAGAATATAACTCCGCATTCCGTCCTCCATTACGGATACTCCATCCTCTCAAAGCACACATAGTCTTGTACTCCCACTTCCAGATCGAGCAATTCCCCACCAGATGTCTGTCATAAGGGATCGAAACCCAAAAAAGAAAAGCCAAATAAATCAAGCTCAGTCCATGCGGAACTAATTCCACAGGTTCCCACAGGTCCAAGTCGTGCTCCGTAGTTGTACACGAGAGGTATATGTATGTTGTACATAGCCCACTCGATGTGCACAATTACTCCTCCACTCGAGCTGAAAAAAAGCCAGACCCATATGCGCATCCAAGTTTTTCCTAAAAGGGGAGACCACGCCGGAACGGGTCTAGCGTGTGAGGAAAAGCAAAAGTGGAGAATACCACGTCCCAATGCCACATGGGAGAGAACCTTGGTATGGTCTGTGGTTTTTCTTTTTTCTTTTTTCTTTCTTTCAATTAATTAACGAGTAGCGGGAGGGGGAATGGGGTGGAGCTTCGCTTGCGAGAATCATTATAGCCAGCTACTTGATCTCAGGACCCGGCCGAGAAGAGTCTGATTGGATGGGTTTTGATTGAGTTCTGGCATGTTAAGCGAAATTTGATATGGTTTCTTTTTTTTCTTTTTTTTGTTTTTTGGGCGGTTTCGCTTTGTTCCGTGTTACATAATCTAAGTTTATCAGGTTCCATGGAATCAATATCCGCTCGGGTCGGAGATCGCTTATCTCACTTGGCCCGTTGAGGAACCGAGTTGTGGTTCTAGAATGGGAATTGGGTTTAATAAAGTTGGGAGTTTGCTTCTTGGAATTGGCGTATGGTTCTTGACATTTCGAATTCAGATGCATTTCTTGGTTTCAAAATGCTGGGGTATTGAACGGGTGGTACAATTGAATGTCCTGAACAGGGGTATAATAAACAAAAGAAAACAAGCCAAGAAAAATGAAATAAAATAAGAGGTAAATCATGATCGTCAGAGGTCACAAAGGAAAGACATTAAACAAAGACAAAAAAAATAGAAGATCCATCTCTCCAATAACTCTAGTCTCTATGTCGTAGAACGCAAGACCAAAAAGAGTTCTCCCCGATATCGGGACAAACCATCGTTATCTCTGTCTTTTTTGCTGGGGGAATCCCGTCTATTTAGGAAATCTGGAAGAGAAGTCGAGACCATATGCCGAAAGCGACCGGTGGGTCTCATCTTGGGTGAGAATGGAGAGCCGGTGGAGTGCCGTCCTACTAATGAAATTGGAGTCATTTGTAGGGGGTCGAGACTGGATATCCCTCTCAGTCACCGATGGCGCTCGGGACGGGGTCCCTAGGGCCCACTGTGGTTACCCTTTGCCATGGGGCCTAAGGTTAGACCGTACAGCCCAACGCCCATTGGGTGGTTGCCGCCGAGTAGGTGCTGAGGAGAGTGCTCGAGAGTGTGTTGGTGGGGTCAGGACAATTGACCGTCTATGCTGAACATGGACTGATCAAATAGCGCGATCCACTTATTCACATGCCCCAGTTCACGGGCTGAAACTGTTGCATGTGATGGACCTGGTCTTCATAGGGAAGGCAGTCTGCGCTGGACCATGAGGGAGAAGGGTAGTGGCACTGAACAGGCTGGAGATATGTTAGTCAATGGTTCAAAACTGGCAAGTCGCAGATACTCACAGGTTGGATCATATTCTCCGTCATGGACATGGGAAGCATGTGCGACGGAGGCATGCCGGGTTCGGTTTCCCAGCGGAGAGAGGTGTGCATCTGGAGCGGTGACGAAGCCTCCACCTTCATAATACTCTTCGGATACTGGTCGATAACGGAGACAGACGCAGAAGAGATTGAGGAGCTAGAGTGGGGAGGGAGGGAGAAAGTCGCATCCGACAAAGGCGAGGGGCAGGTCTCTGCAGGGGAAGAGTAGAAGGGACTATCATCTGCAGACTCGGGGAGCTGGCTCTGAAAGGCCGGGCGGGGCTGCAGAGGGAGGTCGACACCGCTCCACATTAATGAGCAGCCGTTGGCCAGATCTGGGTGAATCCCAGGAGCCACCAGCGAGCCAATGGACATAGTATGGGCATGCGATGTTGCGACTAATGACATTCCGTGGTCCATTGACATACAGCGCGGAACAGAAGACTCGGAGGCGATAGAGTTTCGCGAGTTGGATGCCCATGAGGGCTGCTCGGTTTGCGATTCAAGCTCGCTGTCATCATTGTTAGTATACGCCAGATTGCCTAGACCTTCTCATCGTACTTACTGTCTTTCTGTGTGGCGCGCAAGTAGATCAGCGCGGTGGAATGCCTTCTTGCATCCTGGTATTCTGCAGCGATACGAAGCTTCGGGGTTGTGGTTCAGCTCATGGCGTCTTCGATGCTCCGCTCTGGTGAAGACCTGTAATCGAGTCAGTTTGGTCCACTCAGGAATGCATTGGGTTGCGCCGACCTTTCCACATCCTGGGTGCTGACAGGCATGTACGCGCTTGCCCTTCTTAGCTTTGCTAATACGATGGGTGGTTGGTGTATAGGTGATTGGCATAGCGATATCTGCTTGGGGAGTGGGGCGCATGTTGTTCTTGCGGGTGACCATCTTGGAGGCCGGTGCAAACTGTTGGGGTTCCGGCGAAGAAGGGAGCGGAGAGACAGAAGGCGAGTCCAAGACAGCAACGATACGGCTCGAAGCGATGCGCTTTGAGGATGCCCGGGTCATCCTGTGTATAGAGGAGGGGGAGGAGTGGGAGAAGTAGGGCTGGTATCTGACAATATATCCCAGATCTAGGGCTGATTTCAAGACGCGAGGAGATAATCTGCAAAGAATCCTGAACGAAGAGAAGGAATGAAGAGCGAAGGTGGACTGATATAAAGGGCACGATATGCACACTAACAAGGCTGTTCCTACAGATCTACGAGACGGATTAATAGACTTTGAGCAAATTGAAGGGAAATTAATTTAAGAGGCTAGAAAAATCAAATCCCATAATCGCAATCAAATAATAATAATTTAAAAATACAACCAGGATATTTCATGCTAATAATAATTAGCACCAAAATAAATCCAACATAAGGCTAACTGAGATTAGATCAAAAGAGAAAACAGCACGGGCGTGGAGGCGGTGATCGCTCTGCGGGATGATCAGAGGGTAAGCCGTACTAAATTTACTCCGTACACGACAGGGGCATTGCATTAGAGCCAACAAGAGTGCGGCTGAGGCGCACTTTCCAGTCCGCCCTCGAATGGCCCATAACAAGTAAATGGCGGAATAACCCGTTTTGCCCAGGCGAGTTGGGTCGAGATAGCGTTACTTCGCTACCATCATCTTGGGGTGCTTAACTGTATATGTACCTATTTCGGCTGATACCATCAGTAAATTGGGCTCCAAATGGTAACTAATTACGTCGTAGTCATGTTTTTTTCTTCTTCTTCTTTTTTTAAGAACAAAAAAGCAAACCAAATTGTCCACGGGTGAACTCCGATATTCCAAATCCCGCGTGGAGCAACCTCTCGCATCGAGGCGAGTCCAAGCTCCCACGGAACGCAACGGGTTTGCCCCACCGGGAAGCTCAGGGTGGAGGGTGCACTCGGTGCCCAGGTGGTGCATTGGTGCACCCGTGGACTGGTTTAGGCAGCTCGCAAGATCCAAAGCTAGCCCCAATCTAGTAAATAAGAGGCTCCTCTCTCTAGAACAGCGATTGGATACCGGGCCGGCAAGAGGTGTCTGAAATAGGCATCCAGTCTAAAGAACTAGGACAGGGGGGTTTCTATGCCCTTATCTCCAGATTAGTCCCCTCGCCCTCATACACTGAAAATGCCTCCAAATCGAAGCCAACCATGGAAGGACCTTGCACAAAACCACGATCTCAGAAAAGGTCGAGAGATCCAGTGGATCCAAGCAAACGCTGAACCGAAGTTGCAATCGATTCGACCTAAACGGAACACGCTAAACCCAAACAGGCAGTCCCAAATCGAAAAATCCAAAAGAGTCAGCCTAGCGGGGCTCTTAACCTGAATTTGGCCTATCGTGGACGAGGGGCACTTGGCATTCTGGCCTTTTTACGCTCCTGTTTCAGCATGCTGATCCTTTACTCATGGGGTGAATGGACCCAAGTCCGGATCCGAGTCGCAAGACGTCAGAGTTCGTCCGGGGGTGAACGTCGATTTTGATACGGAGTACTCCGTGCTCCGTACCATACTCCGTACACCGAATGGATTGCCACACAAATGCCCATGGATACGGAGTACATCTCGCGTGCTTGATTGCCCTGCACCCCGCTTGCGAGAGTGCATAACCGGAGAAATATAGCCCTGGAACCCCCCTGTCCTCGTGGCCGACCATCGGATTCCCTGTGGCAATGAGTCTAGGTAGATTCGGGATCCTCTAATTTCCCCAGCGCTATCCCTGACCCTAGCTTTCTGGAATCCTTCTACAAAGCGAATCCACAGCGAAAGGAACATTAACCTAGAAAATGACAGGCCTTTTTCTTACGCACATACAAAAGGATTCTTCGTGCTGTCTCCTATCGGTTGTTTTGACGATAAGTCACGGACACTAAAACAGGTGTGGGGGAGAATGGGAAGGGAATCGGTCTCTCGCACGATCCACCGTCTATGTCCTACTGCAGATGAGGATCCACGACTGCCTGCGAAAGAATAATAATGACATATTCCGTACTCCGTACTAGATCTTGGAACGTGAAACATCTTGACACCAACTTCAGAAAAGAACGTATGAAACCATCACAGCCTCATTTCCAAGTTTAGATACAGATGCATGCCTCCCCCCTGTCCATACTTTGTGCTAGCTGGGGGGGGATGGTCGGGATCACGTTTAATCGGCTGCTGCGGCTAGGACCAGAGAGGCAGCCTGTGAAGGCTTGGATTTTGGTTTGTATTTTTAATCCTTGGCCATAATCGATCGTCATTTGCCATCACCGTCCCGTGGTGCATGAATCACGATCTATGCCCCTTCCGGTGTACGGTGGTAATATGGGAGGTGGGAGGGAATTGCCAACCAATCGAGGCTCTTCGAGTACGAAGAAAGTTCTTGGGCGATTCGCGATCTCGCTTGTCATCGTTCACGGTTCTACGCCGTAAGGGGTTGGACTGCTGGGTAGAGGACATCGCCAACTCTTGTTTCAAATTTACATGCCGATGACCCGATATCGTACGGGCGTTGGAGCTACGGGGTAGATGAGGATTTGCATGTCAGATCATACCAGCTGTATCGATACCGAATGTGAGACAGGGCAAGCACTCCTCCAGATAAGCTCTCGACTGCAAGTCTATAAAAAGTCTATTACGATCCTGCTATGAAGATTACCCTGAATATTCATTTTCCATGTACTCCGTACGGAGTATACGAATCAGACATTGCGACAGACAAGCCTTGCGCCCAGAATAGCGACGGTGGCATACACGAGCATGAAGAAGGCACGGTACCTCGTGCAGATACCTTGCTGACGATGATCCGTCACGAGCGAGTCAGAGAGCTTGCTTGAGTGTTGGTTCTTTTTTTAGCTAGACTGTTTTGTGTCCACATGGCCGTGCCCAGAGAACACTCATGCTTATGCGGTGTCCTGTCTGCCTTGGGGTCTCCGCAACGTTCCACTCTTGTCATAGGATGGCCATAGTGGATGTCAGAGGTTAAGCCAGAAATGGGCCGGTGTATACGCTCGAGATGCACTCGTTCCTGATCGACAGGGTACTGAGCCGAGATTAATCGGGGTTTCGGATTTCGGATTTCGGATTTTAGGCGATTCAGTGAAATGTAGCATAATTGTTCGAATGGGGGATAGCTCCAAAGTAAATTAAATCTGCGCTGGAAACGTGTGATGATCAACAAAGCCTTAGCCCCAGAGTAAGAATGTTCATGGAGTGACGAACAGGCCAGGATCGACACGGGCGCACCCCCAGGGTCTTTTGTTTGGGGCTTAGTGCACATCCTCCTCCTGGGACTGTTGAACTCATTTCCATATGGACGCCAACTCCAATCAGAGAAGGCGTTCAAAAAGAGCGACGGCAAACGAAGGTACAAAAAAAGGGGAGCGGAAAACGCCAAAGATTGACTCGACAGAGCGCCGAGCATTTCGGATCCGGGATATGCATACGGAGTACGGAGTACAGGGCGTAAATGCGCTCTTTTGCTTCTCTTGTTTGGCTCCACCTGCCCCTAAGCTTTAGAGCCTCTTGGTTCGAATCAGGTCGAAAAACATGATAAAACGAAGTGACTTTTTCGGGTATCTCTCGTCCGACTCCCCACCCCCGGGTTGATCGGTGGACGTTCCCTGGGGGATATCGTGTCCCTTTCGGGAGGGCAGTTAAGCATTGCAGTGGCCAATCTGCAGACAAGGCTGACGGTGTTGTGCATATGGGTTGCCTTGTTTTGCAGATCGAACATGTCAGGATACTACGGTGAAGTCCATATTCCGTACTCAGGTACTCCGTACACCGGTACTCTATACCAGCTGTATATCAGGGATCGTTCCCACAACCCATGGTGAACTTCGGAATCTCACCTCAGACATGCACCAATGGTATTCGAGCTGATTGGTGTGGCTCGGCCAAGTACGGAGTAGATTAACAACACCGCAGATAGCCTGGATTCCCGGCAAAGCCCCTAACTGCATCTAGCAGTTTCTCATTCACACTAGAGTGCCAGAGTGGACCGTGGCTTCGAGTTCGCACATGATGCAAACCCGACATATTGGAAAAGGACTATCGGTAAAATAATCAAATCAATGTAAATAGCGTGTTCCGGGCAAGTCACCGACGTAAATAACCGAAGACTCTCCCCGAGGTCTCGGGTTGGGATGCTGGAACAACAATGTCGGGATCAGGGGGAAAATCCATCAAAAGGGTTGTAGCTCATTTGGCGCTGGATCGATTCACTCTCCATACGGAGTACTTCGTACTCCGTACAACATTCCGTACTCCCCAATCCACGATCGAAGATCAAGGGCCAGACCGTTAGGGCCCAATTAACCTAAGATTGCACCCACGTGGAAAAAGCCAAAGACCCAGCTCCATTCTCCTTGTACATTATACAAATCGGGCTTAGTCCAGGTCCACTGTGGTTATGGAGACGGTTTACCGACTTTTCCGACTTGGACATTGGGTTCGATATTGTATACGGAGTACGGAATACAGACTACGGAGTCCATAGGTTGTAGACTCTGGGCCTATCTATGCCAAAAACAGGCTATACATCCACGACATGCGTAATCCATTGCCATCGAGTGCAACCACCCTGTAACCTAAGAACGCCTCTCGCCAAACATCGAGAGACTCGATCTGCACTCACGGCCCAATCCCATCGGGAAGATCGTCGCCTCTCACTTTCTCGTCGCCTGTCATCAGCAGTTCCCCCCCCCCTCTCCTCCCAGCGAAGCATAATGCACGTTGCAAAAGGCAAGAAAAAAAGAGTGCCTTGCATTCCCCGCATACGGGGATGAAGAAACATGCATGGCCCATGCAGTTCCAGTGAATAGATTTCAAATCCCATGTACGGAGTTGAAGACATCGCTTGAGCCCATCGGAAATCGGAAGATCGGCACTCGGTAGCAACGTGAGGTATTTGTTGTCGTCTGCATGGTTAAATTAACTTGGCCAATAGTACAGCACGCTTGCAGGGGTGATAGATTAATCGAACATGTAATGAGCAGGCGACTGGTCATTTCCACAACGATTCCCAGCGTTCCCTTCCCCCATGTCCCGGGATCGACAATGCCTACACACCCTCTGCCAGGATGTACGGAGTACGGAATACGGAGTACAAAGTACATGGACAATCGACTATTGTTTCCTGGGGTCCCGGCATTTCAACCCCACGGGGGCACAGATCGGGAGTGGCGACCTTGCTTTTTCTGTTTCTTTTTCTTCTGGTCTGGGCTGTGACAGTGGAGCGATGGCGCAGATTGAATACAACATAGAAGTGCGACTATTTTTCATTTGTTTTTTTACATGTGCTCCGTTGACAGTCCTTCGTAGCGAGAGACAAGGCTTGTGATTCTGGCGTTTTCTCTTCCCCTGGATATGTTGACGCCTTGCAGGGATGTTCCCACTGCCGTGACGGCGTATGATTCATATAAGCCCGGATCCATTTGGGGCACGTTTCAGATTGGCCCCGTCGATCAGATCATGCCATGTGGTAGACTTCTTGCCAGGCAGGATTCGTTGATGGCCTGAGCATCAATGGCTGGATCTGGAAAGTGTGTTTCATCTGATGGAGAACATAAGTACGAAGTACGGGGTACCACACAGGAACCATACAACAGATGTCGGGTACGGAGTCATAGGAGTTGAATTCTGGATATTTGCTCGTCCTGAACAATGCAATTAAACATCTACGGGGTATATTACGTTGCCCTTGCAAATAAATTGCAACTAATCTATGTTCTACGCAAACTAACAAACCCTCTAGTGCCCACAACGGCATTGACAGAGATTTCCTTTTGAAAAAAAGCAAAAAAGAACGCCCCTCTTCATTTCCTTTGGACTGAGCGTGCGCCAAGGATCGTGATCCCTACCGCCCATGTGGCTGACAAGAACAAGACACTAAATGGGAAATGAATGCGACCTAATTTAGGGCACAGGTGCTACTGCAGAGCCGATGCAGAGCAACTAGCTTTTTTTTCAGGCGAATGTATCTCCCGGCTTTTAGAGCTTGACTGACTCGAGCAGGGATCCTGGGACTTTTTTCTTTTGCTTGTTTCATCGTGCTGACCCGGTTTCCCTGTGAGCCCTTCGGTTTAGGAAGGTATGTAGGTCCGGTGGATCGGTGAATTTAGGGATCTTTGGTTTATTTTATACCCATTCAAGCCACTGATTACAAACCTTCTCAACATTATTAGTCCACATTAACCTACGGAGTACGGAGTACAGCATATACTTCCCGATCGGCTCGGGAATTAGGTTAGGGTAGCACGAGAGAACGCGCGAAGAAGCAACGCAGAAGGCACCAGATACAATGCCCGGGGTTCTGTCAAGAAACAGAGAAACTTGCTTTCCCAGCGATTCTCCAAAAGGGGGGGGGATTGGTGTTTGCTCTCATTTGCCAGGTATCAAATGTAACTCTAGACCGGAAGAAAGAGCCGATCCCAGCAAATGCACGTCGGAGACATTTTGTTCGGAGCCCAGAAAAAGACATTTCTTGGATGTTTATTCGATGATACGGCTCTGACACGACAATTTCTGCTCAGACGAGGGTAGCGCAGTCTTGGAACGGAACGGCGCAAACTAGATCTACACGGATCTTAGTTCGTCCAAGCTTCCCTTTACCCCCTTTTTTTTCCCCCTTCTCTCGGAGTCGAGAGAAAGACTTATTCGGAGATACACACTCCGTACGGACATTGCAATCCTCCGATGTGCGACGGGGCTAATCTCTTCTCCTGCCCATCGAGGCCACATGGTCCAATGTGGACCACCGCAGATCGCCCAACGTCTCCCGGGTCTAGTTTCGGGTTTTCTGGTGTCGCAAGCGTGCTCAATACGCACCCGAAACCCATGTTGGGGAGGCTAATCTGTTTGTGGAATAGGGAGATTGCGCTTTGAAAGCGTCTCCACTCAGTTCGATCCTTCAGTTCTAGCTGTTCCATCGGTTCGTTCAGACTAGCTTGTCTGCTTAAGGGATGTGACCTTCCCAAAGATTGCTAATTAAGGAACATTACATTTCCTTTCTGTGTCTCCGTGATCAATGTCCATCGCTATTCGCGGAGGAAGGGCTATTCTGCATGTCAGGGCCAACAACCAACACATCCCAATATAGACCAATCGAGGGTCGGTAAGAATAGATTAATCTGCTCTAGCTCTGGGAGTATATCCAATGGCCTCGAACTTGCATGGCAGGATCACCACGCATGACATCATACGTACCGGCAGCTCTAGGCGCCAGAGTGCATTGGTCATGCTTGTTAACGCTGTTGGTTCGGCGACATGTTCTATTGGCTCGGAGAGATCTACAGCTAGAGTCGATGAACAATTGTCCGACGGGCATGGCTGTTCGTAGAAATCCTTGCATCATTGGCATTCTAGACCCCTTTCAGCCCATACACTGGACGAAGTGCGGAATACATACTCCGTACCTATATCATCGATCCGCTCTATGGCCATCTCGGAGATACGGAACGCTATGTGTTAGGCATAATCCAGCGTCCATAGTCAACAGTTCCCGTGTGAGTGGCTGTGAGGCAATTTCTGGGACCAAAATACCTGACAAATAGCCATAAGCAAACCGCATGTAAAATTAATTCCCCATATTGTCACTCGAGTCATGTATATGAAGTCCAAAAACGCGTAATTGCCGTTTTCGGCCTATTGCTCGACCTTCTTTCTCCTTATTTCGCCTAGTCTCCGAGTCTTCTTTGGCGAATATTCAACTATCCCAGCGAAATGGCAGTTGCCTGGAAATTTAATAAAAAAACGGTCCTGCGAGCAAGGGTTTGTTTTCCTATGGTCTGCCAATGTAACAGACCAGCCATCCTTCAATCTCTTTTCTCTCGCTTGCAGGTCTAGATCATCGCTGGAGTCGCGTCGCTTGGAACTACGTGGCTGTCAAGCCCCAAGTCTGCCGAGCCGCCGTTGGCTTGTGGTATTGATATCCTTGGGCTGGCGATCTTTTGGAGTATCTCGAATCGGGGGCACGCTGGGCGGTTAAGGACTAGTTAGTTGGTGTACAACATACTATTGGAGCTAGTCAGCTGGCGGCGATGACCCATGTGGCTTGTTTGCTGTGTGGATCTGCTCTTCTGATGTCATGAAAGAGGTGAGGGGATCCTATGGAGGCACGGAGTCCTCCGTACGGAGAGCCAGCGAGGTTTTCTGCGGTTGTCCTCTCGTCCGTGTTTCGGTCGAAAGGCGAGGTTGAGAGTGCTTGCTCCGTGTCTATAGACTCTGGGTCAAAGCGTAATACAGAGGTTTGTCAGGTTTGCGAAGAATATGGGGAAATAGATGCAAGATCTCGCTCTTGACAATAGTCTAGTCTTCAGACTTGGTTCTGTCCTTGGTTTGGCTATGTGTGGCTTGCCAGTATGTTCATGCGAAGAGTTCTGACATCGTAACACAGCTCGTAGGTCCTACTCGATGTTTGTAAAAGCTCTCCCTCCTTCTTTCGAGATGCTTCTCATCCTGGATATCGGCACAGCCAGCAATACCCATGGACTACCTCCCACTCTCAACCATCCAACTCACAACAGAAACCTTCCATCAACAACAAACCTCCCATCCCCACGATGATGGATCATCCTCTCCAACCCCGTCACTCCATCTAACCCAGCCCCAACCCTCACCCAAACCCCCACAACTCTCAAAACCCACAAATTAAACCTCGACACCAGACTCCCATCCTCAACAACACACTCCACATTCGCAACAACACCATCCCCACCGACCAGCGGCGCCGAAACCTTCCCAGCCGGAAGCGGCTCGAACCCGAACCGGGCCCACTTATCCATCGTCTCACCAAAGCAGTTGCCTATATCGACGACCTGCGCGGCGATGCTGGCATCCGGAATGGCGAGGACGCATTCCTTCGTTGTGCGGAGAGTGGCGAAGCTGTGGTCCCATGGTCCGATGCAGACGCTTACTAGAGTTGGGGCTGTGTGTTGGACCATCATGTGAAAACCTATTGTCATGAGGTTGTGGGTTGGGGATACTGTGTTCCCTGTTGAGAGTAGCAGGACTGGACCTGGTTCGAGGAGGCGGTTGGCTTTTGGGATGGGGTAGGGTTTGAATTGGGGTGTCGGTCTTGGGTTCTTTGGGGGGTTCTCCTCGAGGGATTCGGGGCTGGAATCTATAACTGTGGTTGATGCCTTGCGCTTGCGGCATGGTTGGAGTCTGGATGTAGACGTGTGTGCCTGCGCTGGTATGTCCTCTAATATCTTCAGGTGGGTGGATGTGGAATGCGACTCCGAAGCTGAGATTCTTCGAGTCGATGAAGACTTCCAACCTTGGGAGGTGATTAATATCTTAGGTGAAACTAGATGGGGTTTATCCAGGCTGTCTAGGCGAGGTTACTGCGTATGATTGTGTGCATCAGACTCGGATTGGGTGCTGCTTCACGCTATCTGAAGCAGCGAGACCTGTGCGCGCTCGCGCAAATGGATAGCGATGTTTTCTAGAGAAGCCCTATTTCATAAGACTATTGGCAGCAGCTGTATCTCAGAGGCGATAGATGTTGGACATGGAGTATACGAGTAGAGGTGAGATTATGCACGAGGCGATGTCACATTCTCCACATTCCATCCCCGCATTCCACGGGATTTAAAGATTGCGATCACTTCGGAGGGAGTATGCCTGTTCATACGCAGATTGGATAGTAATACTATCGCTCTGGGTAACATGTTGGCTGTTTTAGAGTAGGTAGAAAGCCAATATACCTGATGAATATATAGTTGATCGGGGCGACAACACATATAAATCCACACATCACCGCCACACCTCAAGCAACTGAATTAATGCAAGACTAGGAGAGACTACCAATGCAGAGCTATCGTCGAGCAGGTGAAGATAGCAGAGATGGCTACAATATACAGTGAGCTGTTGGTCGAGTATGCGAAAGAATCAGGTCGTCGACCAGCTTATGACAGCCTCGTTTACCAGCAAAGACCCACAGACTGATATGCATATGAATTCTCACATTAAGTACAGCTGTTTGATCTTGCCTATTTACAGTCATCCATGCCTGGATCAGACCGAATCAGACCGAACGGCAGAATGTAAGAAGCTCATTAAGACCGATAGGCAAAGATCCGACTGAAAACAGGAGACAAAAGATCAAAAGAAAAAAAAGAGAAAAAGGAAATCACACGTAAGGAACGAGGTATTCAAAAAATCAAAAATATCAAGCATTGATGGACTCGAAAGAAGAAAACGCCTTTTCGAACACATCTCTATATTCACGAGACGTCACTATGATTGAACAAGTTACAAAGATTGGGTCCTCGACGGAGGAGGCCGATGGTGTGGGTATTCTCCAAGTATAGATCCTTGAAAGAAGTGGTGATCGAAAAGCAGGGTAATGCCGTTTAGGATAAGAATCGGGAGTCACCGAGCTTGCTGGCACTTCTCAATTCAAATGCAGGATCAATGGGATAAAATATCATCCAAGTGTAGACACAGACTCAGGTCAAGCCAATTGTGGTTCGGATATCATAACTCCGCTGGATAACCCAAGTGGAAAAAAAAAAAAAACGATAACGACAACGGGATAGGAAGATAGGAAGCTCTCATAAAGTAGACCGAGTCAAGAAGGATATGGGTTTCGCTAATACCGAGTGGAGAGAAGGAGGAGGTGCGTGAATGGTGTGGGGGGTGGTTGTGGATTTAGCGATCGGGATTTGCCACCTGAAATGAGAAGTTAGCTTGATATCAGTAGGACTAGGCGTCGCGTGTATTTACCTGCAAGATCCGACGAGAGAAGTCATGGTCGTCATCGATGCTGCCATTGCTTTGGCGGCGCTGAGCCATGAAATCGCCATCGAACCGAGAATCAGACATTGAGGGCGGGCCGGAGTCACGGCCATAGCCGCCAACGGGCGCACTTCCGGGATTGGTCTTGTTCCTCTTGGATCGCCACCAGAAGAAGATAGCACCACAGAGGGCAGCGAATCCGACCACTCCTACAACAACTCCGGCCGCGATCGCGGCAGTGTTGTGGCTCTTTGAGGTCTGTTCCTCAATGTCATCGGTAGGGGTGGGGGTCGCGCTGGGGTGGGTTGTCACAACTTGTGTTTCTCCACTAGGCGCGGTCGAAATGGTGGTCGCAACCGATTCGGTTTTGGTGGTGCTTGTTTGCTGTGCCTTGCTGGTGGTCGTAGTTGATTTGGATTTGGTATCTTCTTTTTCGTACGTAGGAACATCATCCAGCAACCCTGTGGTGTAGAGAGAATAGTAGTTGGAAGCACCACCTATTTGAAATCGTTAGCAAGTCAATTATCTTGATGCCCATAGGACGAGCGATGCCGACATACACATATCTGAGGGCCAACCACTGCACGGCTTGTTGCATTTGTCACTGGAAACCTTATCACTGGATGGCGGTAATGTATCGCCGCACACACAATCGGAGCCTCCTGTCAAAGCGAAGGTAGCGAACTCTTTGGAACAATGATCCAGACACCATCCGGAACTCTGGTATGTGTAGGTGGAGGATTTGCCAAATCCAGGAATGCTGGAGTAACAGCCGATCAGGGTCGCTTCGATACCACGAGGAAACACCTTGAAGTCTTCAGCCTCTACTGAGGTAGCCGCCATGAGGACGCCCGTCACCGCAAGGGCGGATTGAGTGTTGAATAGCATGATGTATGGGGAGAGTAATGATCGAAGTCGAGTTATCAAAGATCAGTGCAGAAAGTCAACACCGCTGAACACAGTTGCAGGGATGATTGACGAAGTACTGGGAACGGCCTGCGTGATCCTCAGGTACTTCTGTTTGAATGTATGTTGGTAGACGCCGTTTGTTTTCAAACTGCCCACCACGTTTGCTCCCAAATTATTCGGTTGGTCGCCCAGGAGGGAATTTGACCAGCGAGAGGATGATTTTCGGTAGGTAGGGGAGAAGGACGAGCGGAGGCCAGGTAAAAGAAGGTGAATTCGCGTTCTGTTGACGACCTTGAGTGGTCAAGTTGAGGTTCACCCCCTACAAGTTCGAGAGTGAGCGACCGGGATAAAAGCAGTTTGACCACCTCTCAGAAAGGTAGTCAACGAGCGAGGAAATCGGAGGTAACGAATGTGAGCAATAGGGAGAGAATGAGAAGATTAGGAGGAAAGAGAAGTGACGGGTAATGGATCCCTTGAGAAAGGGACTGTCAAGGGGTCTGTGTTCCCCAGAGAAGGTATGAGGTACTTAGAATACGGGGGGGGGTACAGGTGCAGCCGAGTACCGGGTACTTTCAGCGCAGGTCCTTCAATGTCGTTTTGTTTGCTTCCAGGGTTCCTGTATGGTACCAGTACATCGGTGTATCAGGTATACAACTATACACCGAGCCAGCCAATGAGCACTCGTGCCCTGTCTTAGGTAATCAGGCACCCGCTCGGCCAAACCAGGGGACCGTTGCTGATCGCTTCCCGTTTGGGCCCAACACGGCAGCGAAACGGGGGCCTTGGGCATCTGGCTAGTCTCCTTTGGGTGTCAAGTGGTCCTGGTGAGACTTCCATTATGTGAAACTTCTTTAATCTTGGACCTTCAATATTGATTATCCAATGTTATGTATGGAGGATGTATCGTTTATACACCGAATTTATGAAAGATCGTCCTTGCCACATGTACTCCGTACTCCGTACGGAGGAGAGGGACCCTTGATGACGACCGGTTTACCCCTCAAAAACTGTACAACACACTCTAACGACCCTCGGCTAATAACGTTTTTTGGTCTCCTTTTGTCTCAGGGTCAGTCTACTCCGAGCTGTGAGAAGAGAGCCGGACACGAAATACGGAGTACTCCGTACGCCACGGTCCTTTATGACTGACCGGTGCATTCTTGGCTGGTAGCCTGGGGTCTTGAGAAATTCAGATCTTCATTTGACAGCCCGCAGCCGAGATTTGCCGTCGAAGGAGAAAAAGAAAATTACCAGTTCATCATGGGGTTGGCTCATTTCCCTCTTCCAGGGCGAATTTCCGTACCAGCGCTACCAACCGTTTCAACATCTATACCAAAAAAAACACGAAGGATTCCACACTTAAGCTTATTAGGTAGTTTTGACAGGGTTCCAAGTCGTATCCTGCCCCTAGGTCATCTCTTTGACATATTAGGAATGTTGATATCTCCCCCCTTTTTTCGCCTCAAATGGTTTCCGTGGGTAATGAGCGGCCACTCCCGGGTGGAGCGTACCGCAGTGACAACCTCCAGGGTTGTTTCTGTAACAAACCACACACGTGCTTACCTACATGTACAACACATGTACCTAGGTACCTCAGGCACAAGCACTCACAATTTGCACTGTACGGAGTACGGATCTTGCCATTTGTACGGAGTACGGTGGCTTGGGATCAACATCGTACAACTCACCTATAATTGGCATCTACAACGTAAGGCCTCGGGGCAAGTTACGGTGTACATCTTAAATATAGATTCTAACTTCGATAATCTTCTCGTGACAACTGTCTTTTGGCGACCAGTAGCAGTACAGTACTGGCAGCACTGCCTGCATGTGTCCTCCTGACGGAGTATACGCTACTATGTGCCAATATGAACAGCGCACAGGTACGAAGTATACAAAAGAGCGGGCAGATATCGGAGGTGAGAATGATCGGACCACGTTAGCATCATGCAAGCAATGGCCGACTTGAAATCATCTGCAGACCGTTGCTTTCCGTATTTCATACTCCCATACTGCGTACAGAGCATCGCATGCAGAGAGGCATTTACTGATACACATATGCGGCCAAGTGCACTCCGGATGTCGAATGTTTCTGATGTATCGCGTGTACCTTGCAGCTCCAGTTGAACCGATCTAGTTGGAACGAGCCAGATCTTACACTCCATTGCGAGCATTAGACCAATAGCCATGGATTGTAGTGCCCAGCATCTATGATATACATGAGAATGCAGACCGATATCGTGGCCACACACCACGTTCGACAATTGTAGCCAGTGACTGTCATCACTCCTTTTTTACAACTCTTTGAAGACGCGTATACTCATTGAGTTGACCCGGGATCGAGCCAAGTGAGACATACTCCGTACTGCCCATGTGCTTGGACCCGAAACCCAAATCGTCCAGAGCCGCCAAAAACACGGCCCAGAGTACTCCATCGGCGCACAATACCGGCCTGTATACTCCGTATATGCCCCAACAAGCCTACAAGCTATTTGTCTAGACCTGCGCAACGGAGACAGCGGCTGGACCATCCAGAGAGATTCCGGGACCAGTGGCGTTCACTAGACCAGTTGGTTGCTCCACCCGGCAAACAATCATGTAGAAAGCACCCCTTGCCGAAGGCCAAAGAATCAAATTTAAAGAGAGGCTAGTCGGATTTGATTTGCTGCAATTTGTACTCTGTACTTACTCCGTACTCCGTATTGGTTCCAACATGTCAATGCGAATTTCGGTTCACTTCGAAGCGTAAGCGGAACGTTGGAATGGAATATCAACGTGAAACTTGCCTCGAGGTCTAGAACCCGACCCACGATGCAGAAAGGGATCTTAGGCCTGGCCAGAAGGCACCTGAGATTATTCTAATTTTAAAACGCTGTTCTCCGTAGTATTGGGAAAATTTGAACGTCTTGTGACTGGGATGTTTCTCACTGCCGTTTTTCAGACTCGACTTGGGCGGAACCGCCGGATGACTCACATTGCAATATAGTATCTGGTTATACGCGTTTTATTAAATATTGGCAGCTAATCGTTCTATGCAATATATTCGCTCAGGGACTCAATCTCAGGGTCTAATCTTGAGCCTTAGGGCTCAGGAAACCCCGATATTACATACGAGTTACAAGCACTCAGAACCAAGAAGAATCCTACCTAGGTGTTTCTAAAGCTCGACATACACCAAACGACACCAGCCGACAATGATTCTATCAAAACCCCAAAGCCTCAAATATAAGAGCATTGCGCACGCATCTCCACCAGCCGATCGGGGATCCGTAGCTAAACACCGTTTGCATCCAATAGTTCCTCATAGAATCCGCAATCTCCACGAGCACACACATAGTGATTACCATGTCTCACCCGCTTCGAAACCCCTGATATCTGCCCGCGAGCATATCTGCTACAATCACAGAGCCAATTCGCGGAACTGATACCATAAGCATCATCGAAGCAGATGAAATGATGACAGGGCTTGCATCTGTAGCATGGTCTGCCAGCATTCCTGTTTGGGGGTTCGTCTTGGACTATCTCTTTTGTGACACCGGCATGGCATCTGGAACATTTCAGAGGCTCAAGTATGGTGATCGTCATCGCTGCTTTCTCATATAGGTCAGTCACACCGTCTAGCGTAGTGACGGTCTCGTGAGCTGGCAATGAGGCTTGCTGTCTAGACTTGCCTGCATTGCACTTTTGTCGGTGTGAGAATTGGTGGATCGGATGGTGTTGAATCGATATCCTTGTTAAGGAGTTGGGAGAGGATTATCAAGATACCTGGTGAGATGGTTATCATGACATTTATGACGATCTTCATCAGCATAGATTGCATTCCTACGGCTATCTATACACGTGGATGACAGCCTGAAGAGATATCCATGGTTTCCTCCGAACGAACCAGATAATGTGAGAAGTGTATTTCTGGCAGTGAGAACAGTCTCTGTTGAGGCCTACGAATATAGGACTCAAGAAGAAGGGAGAGAGTTGCATTGGGAGGGACACGAGATTCCCGAGCTCTCTACGTAATGTAGACAACGAGGGTCGATGCCTGAGACACCAGCCACTGTCTCAACAGTATCATCTCGCATATCATAGGGAAACTATGTAAGGAGGGAACACAAGCAGAAGAATCTTGATGAATACCAGGCCTGACAACCCGACTCAAAAGAAAAGGAAAGCAACCAAAATCTAAAGCGGTCACACATCCACGAGCCGATCTGGACATCCAACAACTTCCCAATCATACTCACGTTCACGTGCAGTTGCGAGCCCAGATTGCAGCTGGAAGCTTTAATTAAAGCATAATATTACAGGTATACAGTGATCCCTGAGCTCGGAGTACTTGCAGTGGACCGCCATATTCCCGTCTCAGCTTGGAGACGCGATTCTTCCACGAGCCCAAACATAGGGGATCTGACGTGAGACCTGGCGTTTAGAGTCTGCCGTCTATCTTCGAGAGCACCGAACGCAGTTCCAAGCTGGATTGCCAGGGCTGTTACCGCGCTGGTCGTCAGCGCAGATGGATCGACCACATGAGTCGTGTCTGGAGTATGGGCTTCCTGTGTTGCCGCTTTGGTTGTCATCCTGGAGTATTTGGCTCATGCTATTTTTCTGACGACCGAGACATCTTGGGTGCTCCATTTTTGCAGCGGTTTGAGGAATACGGTGCAGTGTTAGGCCTGCGTGGGGTTTGATATAAGAATTAATTGATGCTTTCTGTGTAGACTTGCCTTGACCGTTGATTCAGGGTATACAGGCTCCGTCGAGGAAGGCGATTAGAAGAAGAGGGGTATGATTGTTGTCCTGGGAGGACTACCGGTTACTCACATATATAGATCCCAACAAAGACAAGGAATACCAGCAAGCGCCGCAGACGCAGATTACAGGCCTTCTTTGTCTACACACTAGACATTGGTAACAATGGACAGCGCTAGCTTAAACAAATCTTCTGGAACAATGACGATGTATATATGTGTGCAATTCAAATCCTACATAGGAAATATATCGAATGACTATGATCAATCTATGCAATTGAAATTCAATTATCATCCTCATTTAAGTGGATCGAGATCATGCTATGCCTTGCCAACAAGCAACGACCCTCTCGATTTTTTATTTTCAGTTGCCCAAGTTGAGAGAGACAACTGAACCAGGCATTGTTTTTTTCTCCAACAATAAATGCGCGGCCAGATATGGGTTGAGCTTTTTTTCATGGCTTAGGAATGTGTATCGTCTTGCTGATCATTGCACATCCATGCAGAACAAACAAAAGGACAACGGGGTGGAACTCAAAGATAGTACCCTCCGCGAGGACACCAAGAGGAATATTCTCGTGCGTCCAGCCTTTAGAGACCCAGTATGCCATGAGAGCGGCGATTGACAGAGTGGTCGGAATAGGTGTGCCTTCAAAGTACTTGGACTTTCCAGTCTTATCCTTCGGGAGTACGGCAACAGTCACGTTGAACCGGGCGAGCCGGGTCAGACCGCAGAGAACAAAGAATGTAAGGAAGACGTGATCAAGCGACGTCCGGATACCAAGAGCGAATGCGGCAGCGGCGGGAGCGAGTCCGAAGGAGATCTTATAAGAGGGTCAGCAAAAATTTGATTGTATTTTATTCCCGGGATCATTTACCAAGTCCGCTAGCGAGTCAAGTTCTTGTCCCATGAGGGAGGACTTTTCGCGCCACCTTGCGACTTTACCATCCATAAAGTCAAAGAACAGACCAAAAGGCATGAATGTGAGGGCAGCCCAGATGGCGCCGTAATCTGTAGGGTCTCCGAGACAGTAGCGCATGGACGAGAAGACCGACATGACTGCTCAACATATTAGTCGCGGATCGTCAAAACAGTTGGGAAATTTGAGCTTGCCTCCGCAGAAACCTAGAATAGCAAGTTAGCGAGTCAATTCACAGAGGTTATTCAGGTTATCCCAATCTCTTACCATTCAATTCAGTAATCAGATCAGCAAGATGCATGGCCCTGTTGGTTGTCAGGTTAAGCCGAGGCTAAAAGGAGCGAGAAATTGGACGAGACTGACTTCACCATGCTGAAATGACCGTGGTCCGAAGAAAGAAGCATTTTTTGCTTCTGCTGGCCTGAAAAAATGCAAGTTAGGTCACGCATGGACGATCAAAGGGAGCTCCAACACACCTCCATCACCTGAAGGTGGGACACCACCGCTGGAGGAGTCGCTCGATGCCATGGTCGATGTCCGACGAGACATGCTCAAATGGGTATCAGATTGAACGAAAACGTATGACAGTAGAATATTCTGCTTTAATAAAATGTCTAAAGGCACAACCAAGGGGTAAGGGGAATAAGAATGGCTGTCAATCCTGCTTGGAGTGTTGACAGACGCACAGATTCGCTGAGCGGTCAACGTCATTCACAACTGCACAGAAGCGGAGGCGGTGCAGCTGCGCCACATTCACCAGCCACATCCTAACCTATCGGGCTCCGTGAATGTCCGGATTTCTACAGAGTACGACCAACAGTAATGCATGGACTGAACCCTACGATCGAGCATATGGATGGCACACTCTAGACAATCAATGAAAATAACAGAAACATTTTTGACTGGTGATATTCTACAGCCTGCAGCCAGTTAAGTTGCAATTGCGCAGGATGCACAAGAAGACGGAAAGATATTCCTGAAAAAGCTCCCAGATCCCCCAAACGCCATAAAGAGACAGTACATTGGATCAATAGCCGCGACCGCGGAAACCGCCGCCGCCACGAGGACCACCACGGCCACGAGAGAAGCCGCCGCCGCCGCCGCCGCCGCCGCGGGAGAAGCCGCCGCTACCACCGAAACCACCACCACGACCACCACCGAAGCCACCACGGCCACGAGGAGCACCACCGAATCCACCACGACCACGGGGGGCACCACGGCCACCACCGAATCCACCGCGGCCACGGGGAGCACCGCCGGCGCGCTTGGGCTTAGCAGCTCCTGGGGGAGGCTTGGGCTTGGGGAGGAACCTACAAGGCGAATTAGTCACAGCGTAAACGGATTCAAAGGAAGATCAATCATACTTCTCAAGGGGAAGAAGCTTATCTCCACCAATGTAGACCTTGTCACCGGGCTTGAAGGAAGTAGCGACGATACCGTCTTGGGGCTTGACGGTGAAGTAGACCTGGTTGATAGGGCCGAGGACCTCATCGACCTTGCCGATTTGAGTCTATGGATGGAACCAGTTAGGTCATGTTTTGCGAGCTGTATTCGTTGACTGGAGCGGTGGCCTACCTTGTTCTCCAGATAGATAGGAGCGTTGAAGTAGGGGATCTTGGGGTTGATCGACTCGCAGACCATCTCACCCTCACAAGAGTGCATCACGGAACCCATCTCTATCGGTATATCAGCGATATGAATCAATTGTTGTTGAAATCAGAAGAATAATTACCCAGAACCTGGGCTGGGGGGCCGAATGACTGCTGGAAGCCTCCGCGGCCTGCAACAAAAAAATTTCGTTAGCTCCTTTTGACTTTCGCATCGCATTCAGATTGGAAAATTCTCACCACCACGGCCACCGCCGAAACCTCCCCGACCGGCCCCAGAAGCGTTACCACGTCCACGGAAAGACATGTTGTGGCGTTATTGGTGATTGACGGCTTGTACAAAGCTGGAGAAGTTTTCGCTTGGTGGAAACTTGAAGCGGTAAAGTGTCGCTAAGGGCAGTACCAACACGTGACCTTTGATTCACCGCCCGCGTGAAGAGTCATTTCCCCCTCCACGCGGAGTACACCACAACCAGATTTTTTTGTCCACAGTTGAATTCTCTTGTGTGATTGATCCAAGGGTCTCAAAAATGGCGTCTGAAGCTCCCAAGGATCTTCCAGTGCGGCCTGCCGCTGAAGCACAGGCCAGCAACGCCTCTGAAGCTGCCGCTGCCCCTCCAAAAGATGCGAAAGCGAAATCCAAGCAGGCACCCAGCCCCGATACCCTCCCCGAGGTCATGATTGAGCGAAACAAGCTCTTTGAAGAGCTCTGGCAGCAATACCTCGAGGAGACCAAGAACCGCCCCCACCCTGAGATCAACGTTACTCTCGATATCGGCAACGGCAACCCGCCCTCCTCCGTCCCCGCCAAAGCCTTCGAGACCACTCCTGGATCTTTCCTGCGCGACGTTCCCAAGGATGTGGCTGCCAATATTGTGATTGCCAAGGTTGATGGGGAGCTGTGGGACTTAAACCGGCCTTTGGAAAAGGACTGCGGTGTTCTTCTTATGCCATTCAGCAACCCCGAGGCCCGTGAGGTATTCTGGCACTCCAGCGCCCACACTCTAGGTGAGGCATGTGAATGCGAATACGGATGTCTTCTTTCCCATGGTCCTCCGACTCCCCAGGGTTTCTTCTACGATATGGCCATGCCCGATGGGTGCGTTATCGCTATCTTACCTTACACCAACACTTGTGCCACGCTAATATGTATCGAAACAGACGGGTCGTCCGTGAATCTGATTGGAAGTCCCTAGACTCTAAAGCGGCGCGTATCTTCAAGGAGAAGCAGAGCTTTGACCGATTGGAGGTTTCTAAGGAGAACCTTAAGAAGATGTTCGCGTACAGCAAATACAAGCTGCACTATATCGATAAGCTTGTCACCGGCGAGAGCAGCACCGTCTACCGCTGCGGCACCCTTGTGGATCTCTGCCGAGGCCCTCACATTCAGAACACCGGCAAGATCAAGACTTTCAAAATTATGCAGGTAAGTGTTGCTGATTGACTCCCTTAGCCGAGCACAACATTTGCTAATCTCTACTTCTAGAACTCATCAGCCTACTTCCTTGGCGACCAATCCAACGACTCTTTGCAGCGTATTCGTGGTGTCGCCTTCCCAGACAAGAAGCTCATGGCTGAGCACTTGAAGTTCCTAGAAGAAGCCGAGAAGCGGAACCACCTAAGAATTGGCAAGGAGCAAGAGTTGTTTTTCTTCGACGAGGTGTCTCCTGGGTGTGCTTTCCTCCTTCCCAATGGAACCAAGATTTTCAACCAGCTCCAGTCTCTGCTGCGCTCTGAATACCGTAAGCGAGGCTACCAGGAGGTCCAAACGCCCAATATGTATGACGTCGGCATCTGGAAGACCTCTGGGCACTGGGATCACTACAAGGAAGACATGTTCAAGCTAGATGTCGAAAAGCGTGAGTGGGCCCTTAAGCCTATGAATTGCCCTGGCCACTTCGTTCTGTTTGGTCACCGCGAGCGGAGTTACCGCGAGCTTCCCATGCGTATTGCAGACTTCGGTGTTTTGCACCGAAACGAGGCATCCGGCGCACTGAGTGGCTTAACTCGTGTCCGCCGTTTCCAACAGGATGATAGTCATATTATATGCACCGCGGGCCAAATTATGTCTGAAGTTGAGGGCCTGTTCGATTTATTGCAGTCCGTTTATGGGTTGTTTGGCTTTACCTTCAAGCTGAAGTTGTCCACTCGCCCTGAGAAGTATATGGGTGCACTGGAGACTTGGAACAACGCCGAGGACCAGCTTAAGAAGGCCTTGACCAAGTTTAAGGGTGATGATTGGACCATTGATGAGGGCGATGGCGCCTTCTACGGACCTAAGATTGATATTACTATCGCGGATGCCCTCAAGCGTGAGTTCCAGTGCGCAACTATCCAGCTGGACTACCAGGCTCCTTTGAACTTCAAGATGGAGTATCAGACCAATGAAAAGCGGGAGAAGAGCGCCGGCGAAGAGACAAAGGATGGCGAGGCTAATTCCGATGGCTTGCCTTTCGGCCGTGCCCGCCCTGTTGTCATTCACCGCGCTATTATTGGTAGCTTTGAGCGATTCCTGGGTATCTTGATTGAGCACTTCGGCGGCAAGTGGCCATTCTGGATCAGCCCGCGCCAGATCCTCATTGTGCCGGTCATGCCAGTTCTGAACGATTACGCCGAGGAGTTGCAGCGCATCCTGCAGGGTGATAAGTTGAATGTGGACGTGGACACCAGCGGCAACACCCTGCAGAAGAAGATCCGCACTGGCCAATTGGCCCAGTATAACTTCATCTTTGTTGTGGGTGCCCAGGAGAAGGAGGCGCGCACTGTCAACATTCGCAATCGTGATGATCCTGCGAGCCAGGCAAAGGGAATCATGGTAGGCCTTGAGGAGGTGAGAGCTAAGCTTAAGGACCTCCGCAAGTCACGTAGGTTGGAGAACACTCTGTAGGTGATATATTCGCTATCGATTTACGAAAAGTGAAATGAAGTACATGCGATTATTCTATGATTCCACAAACTCCGCCTAATATTCTACCTACATACCCCGACTATAGTAGAGCAGCTGTGATCTTAGGGGCTCAGCCACTGAGCCTCGCATCACCGCAGCGAGCTCCCCTTGGGCGGGTAAAGCAGCAGCACTATGGGCCTCTCTGAAGCTTAGTGACTTAGTGACTTCGCCCTAATGTGACGAGCTAGAAGGAGCGTGGCGAGCTTGCAGGAGTTGCCTAGCTTACAGAGAATGGTGCTCGCTGCAGAGTGACGTGCTTGGCCTGCTTGTACTGTGGGAGAATTCGGCCGAAAAAGATGGCAAGCGTCTTTTCGGCGGAAAAGTTGTTGCAGGGCTTGCAACAGAATGATGTGCTTGGCCTGCCTGCCTTGTGCTGTGGGAGAATTCGGCCGAAAAAGATGGCAAGTGTCTTTTCGGCGGAAAAGACGTTGCAGGGCTTGCCTGGCTTGCAGCCCTGGCCCGACATAAAGGACTCTATTGCAGATTATCTTTCTCTTTTCTTTTCCTCCCTGCACTCGGAATTCCAGCTGAAATGCACTCTTTTCCGCCGAATTGAGCCTGCTGGTAGCACCTAGAAGGACATTCTCGGAGCTCTGCCACTTTGGCCCGTATTGTCAGGAGCCGGGTCAATCTCCAACGGAAAAGAGTGCAAAACGGAGAAAAGCCAAGATGGGGAGCGGAAGGAGAGAAAGAGAGATAGAGAAAGAGCAGATGGGGGGTCTTACACTACCCCATCATTGCAAGTCAATCAAAAAGGCACATCCCAAGTAAGTCTAGTACCTGGTAGTATTGAGAATAGTAAGCAAAGGGAACTATCAGTCTGGGAGATGAGGTAAATAAGGCAATGAAGAAGACAGGCGACGACTGGTTGTCACACGTACCTAGGTATGATGAGCAGTATCATTATTGAATACCAGGTAGCCCTAATTTTTTCCTCACTACTATGCCAGGAGCCAAGTTGATCAATGAGAAAAAGTGCAAAGACGAGAAAAGCAAAGATGGGGAAAGGAAAGGGAGGGAGAGAGAGAAAGAGCAAATGGGGGATCCTGGGGATCTTATATGATAATTTCTCCCATGTGCAAGCCAATCAAATATCAACACCCCAGCCAGGCTGAGTAGCATCAAGAATAGCAAACAAAGGAAATTATCAGGCTAGCAACCTGGGAGAGGGGCAAAGAATCCGAAAGAAGGCAAGCAAGTCTGAGAAGGCAAGGCTGACGCCGCAGGCCATCACATATGAAGCCCAAGAAGGGTTGATCACAGTCAAATAGCTTCATACTTTCTAGGGTTGAGCGTGTAGAAGAAAAATAACGCTTGAAGAGCTGCTTCTACCTACAGGCATGTCTATATATGGATAAGGGCAGGTGACACTCTTTGATTCTTTGGGTTTCTTTCATCATTCTACCATCTTGTCAATGTGAGGCATACATACTCCGTGATACTCCGAAAACAGGCTCCTACTACCATGTCAAAAGGGCTCATCTTCCTACCATATTTTATACACACATACAACAGCATATAACCGGCGCAATCTTATCAATATGTCTCTCACTGCCATCTCACCTTCGCCGCCTCACTATCCTATTATCTCGCCCCAGCGAGTTTAACTCAAAACATTCCCACCTGTCACGCTTGGAGCAGAAAAAGAGGAACATTTCGATTCTTCTAGCGACTCCAGATCCCCTAAGGGGAGCGCTAGTCACATTGCTACCGCGTGAAAATCTAGGACTCTCAAAATTCGCTCAGCCTGTCATTGTGCATGAATCGGGCTGTTACAGTAGCCTATCAGGGCCACCGTAAAAGGATTTTTGCTCTCTATGCGAATCCACGGCCAATTTGTGCCAATAATCGGGATGCACAGTCCATTGAGAAAAGAATTGCGCAGCATCGATGGCTGAGAGAAATTTCGCTCCGCTCACAAATCGGAGGATATCTTTCTGCCGAAGCAAGGTACAAGCCTCGATCGATATCCTTGTTCAAGACTTGTAAGTTCACGGCCACGCAAATGTGAGGTTTTCCATCGACCTGCCGATGCACAACGCGTACCTAGGATATCGGCACATGTGCCGCCCTCGAAAACGACGGCCGCCTTTGGCCGAGGGATGAAACAGAAACAGAAGTGGCGGTGAAAGAAGATTCATTTAAATAATGGTGCCTGCAGGAGTAGTTGTGGCTGTAGGGACAGGATGAAATAGACTTCGAGAGCGTTTCGCCACTTCCTGCTCGCTACTGCCTTCCAGTTGGCGATGAGCCTCTGTAGAAGCTTTCTAACCGCTGCTAAATCCTCCGTGGAGGGTATGCAGCTAAATGCAGCTGCCAGATCGCCTGGCACCGGGGGCTGCGGCTAGGCAGCTCGTTGGCATCAGTGTGGTCCAGTCGATGCTCCTCAGTGTCTTGCAGCAGTCTGGTGCCGGGCTCTCTATCCTTGCCGTTTGTGAGTCTTTCCATTGCGGTGATCGTGGAGAGTATCTCGGGCTTTGTCGTAGTTACGCCTGCCTAGCAAATAAGACATATTTAACTCATTATCTCACACAAGTGAGCCCGTTAACTCTCTATGGATTATCTCATTTCCTTTCAGTTTCCTAGATACGTGAGTTTATAAACTCTCAATCTATCATATTAGCTTCATCTCGGCTCCTTTTCAGCTTCTCATATCAGAAACATATAAGCTGTTTGTCTCTTATTCTATATCCTTTATTAATCCATAAGATATTAAGCAGTCTCCTATGGCTATAGACCATGGTTTCAGTGTCACTCATTCATCTTGCAGATTGCTTTGTCCCTATAGTTACGCTCCGACACACTGGTTCTTATCTCTTTATCTCTATAAAGCAGTTGTCCTTCCGAGGCCAGTTTGAGACGAGCTAGGAAATCTCAACACCTATACCTCCCACCCCTCCATCCATTAAGATTGTTAAGTGACATAGAGTCATTATATAGGTTTCCTGACTCTTATAGTCTTAAGCCAAGCGGGCCTTGGCCGTTAAGCTTGCGACAGCTACAGTAGTCCTTTGCATAGTACCTCGATCTTCCGCACTTTTAGCATGACATATAATTTCTTCGTTATTTCATTATTCTGTTAGGAGTCTGGCAACGTCTATCCCCGCTGTTGTAGACTATAATGTTTCAATTTGCGTGTTCCGGCTTCTTTCAACCCAGATATCTCATACATCACCCGAGACATTACACCTTCTGTTGAGATGAAGATGTAGGCTACCTCCATAGAATTGTTTACTATCTATAATATGGCCTCTCTCCGTATCCACCTCGCTCCTGTTCTTGCAGCACGCTTTCATAGATTACTCAATAGCCTCGTGCACTTCGCTCTTATTCCTCTATCTATTTTGGGCTTCACCAGCATCATCCCACTGCTCACTTTGCTGAGCTCTCAACCCCTTCAGCACCCCCCCAATCACATTGATCCAACATCAATGGCACCACCACGTCATCCATGTCCACGGGCAGAAGAGCTAGGATGCACCGTAACGTTTACAGATGAATCCAATGCCAAACGCCATGTCAAAAAATGATCATGGTGGTAGGCCAACTCCGGAAAAGGATATTCCATCGTTGATCTAGAAGGGAACCGGGTACTCGACTGTCTTACGAGATATAGTAAAGGGATAACCGCTCCTCCCTCATCGCGCCTCTCTGCACCGGCCACTTGGCGCCAGAAGAATCACGAAAAGAACACCCGCAGATCTTGGTCGCTGCATGGGACCCTCGGTGCAAAGAAGGTCGTTGAAAAACTCCAAGAAGCCGGTATTTCCAACAAAACCAGTTTTTTGTCTTGGGGGACTTGGGCTTTTGACCTGTCTCATTTAAGAGACTGGCTGGAACAAGAAGGGTTTGAAGACGTTCTGCCTGGAGATGAAAATCTCTGCTTGATACTTGAAGAATTTCGCCTCAACCTGAAGAGAATTCTTGGCACTACCTGCTTTCAAGGAAGAAGATTTCCTCTACGCCTATCTTTGGTGTTTCCACTGCTCTTTGGAGAAGACCACCCTCTCTCGGGGCGTAACCACCATGCCCTCATCGACGCCAAGCAACTAGCACTGATGACAAAGCTATTTATCGATCTTTGTAATCCTTCGCACGAGTGGGATCTTCGGCCAGGATCCATCGAGGTGTGCGCGAGAAAGCGTAAGCGTACCCTGGAAGATTACTTCCCCCCTTGAGTTCGAATAAAAAGGCAAGGCTTTCGTAAGATGGCCTTGGAGGAAATCGTCTTGTTCTTTACGCATAAATCGATGTCTACCAATACACCCGTGGGACAATTCTGATTTTAGAAGCTTCAGACTGAGACTGAAAATTGTTGAATTGGAGTATTATGGTGCGTTCGAGTTAGAGGCTAAGGTCAAGTCCCTATAGAAGGAACTACAGTAGGAGAATGCCGTGTGGAGGTTGAAATGCGTTACTGATTCATAAAAAGTGCCATGTACGTAGGTAGAATGCATCTGGACTGCCCTAATTGACATAGAAGCATTTTATCGGAGTAACGATCGGACCTCGATTCGTTTGAAGTCCTTGATTTCCCCTGGATCAGATCTTCCTATCGAGTCTTCTCCTTGAATCTGACCTGATTTGAGGTGTTTTTTTGGTTTTCTGCTCGCCCTACTGCAGTGTGGTCTCTACAAGTATGATGCACAGGCCAATCTGACATGACACCTGCAGTACCAATATAAGGATTGGCACCGCGTCCCTGAAACACTCCCAGGTTTCAGCCCCGCTCTGTCTTTGTTCGATGTTTTTTCGAGTCTCTTTGTTGGCCGCGAGGCTATATACAGAGATCAAGATGCTAGAGAGGAGGTTAGATACTTTGATAGATATGCAACCGGCAGTATGTAGTCTGTATGGAGACAGTATACAATGAAATAGGCTCTATCTTCCCCCTTTCACAGTGACATCAATCAAATTTTTTTGGAAAATCCAAGAATTCGCCGCTACTGGGGTTCTTTCAGATCTATTTAAAATCAGCAGTTCTTTGGAAGACCCGATTCCTTCAAAGCCAACAGCAGCCAAAGCCAAAGCAGTGGACTTAGCACTTTCGCGTGGCGGATCACCCGCGGAGACTGCGGGGCTGAATCCCATCACACTTCTCGACCCTTCACCCTTTTTTTCCTCTTCAACCTCTCTCCTTTTGCCTTTTAAAGACCCTGGACCCTCGTTCATTCCATTTTCCTCCTGTCTCGCCTCCAACACTCCACTCTCCGACGCGACAACTCGTCATGGCTGATTTACAAGGTCGCAAGGTCTTCAAGGTTTTCAACCAAGACTTTATCGTGAACGAGCAATACAATGTGACGAAGGAGCTCGGCCAAGGTGCCTACGGTATCGTGTGGTAGGTCTTCATTCCGGCGGATCATACTGGTTGGACACGTGCTGATGGTAGAACGAAGTGCGGCTACCAACGTCCAGACCGGCGAAGGTGTCGCCATTAAGAAGGTGACCAATGTCTTCAGCAAGAAGATTCTGGCCAAGCGCGCCCTCCGTGAAATTAAGCTGCTCCAGCATTTCCGCGGTCATCGCAATGTAGGCTGCAGCTCATCCTCAACAATGCCTTCAGCCGCTAAGCCCACCTTCCCAGATCACATGCCTCTACGATATGGATATTCCCCGACCGGAAAACTTCAACGAAACATATCTCTATGAGGGTAGGTGCTCTGCTTGCATTTGCCTCGAAGCGACCGAATATTGATAAACCTGCAGAATTGATGGAATGCGACCTGGCTGCCATCATCCGCTCCGGTCAGCCTTTGACTGATGCCCACTTCCAGTCCTTCATCTACCAGATCCTCTGCGGTCTCAAGTATATTCACTCGGCGAACGTTCTGCACCGTGATCTGAAACCCGGTAACCTGCTGGTCAATGCGGACTGTGAGCTCAAGATCTGCGACTTCGGCCTGGCCCGTGGTTTCTCGATCGATCCGGAGGAGAACGCGGGGTATATGACTGAATACGTCGCGACGAGATGGTACCGTGCACCGGAGATCATGCTGAGCTTCCAGAGCTACACCAAAGCCAGTACGTAACTTTTTGCATAATTTTGCCACAGTATCCCCGCTAACCCCACATCTGCAGTTGACGTTTGGTCCGTGGGCTGCATCCTCGCCGAACTCCTCGGTGGCAGACCCTTCTTTAAGGGCCGCGACTATGTTGACCAGTTGAACCAGATTTTGCACTACCTGGGTACACCTAACGAAGAAACTCTGGCGCGCATTGGATCGCCCCGCGCACAGGAATACGTGCGCAACCTTCCCTTCATGCCGAAGGTGGCGTTCAAGCAGCTGTTCCCGCAAGCTAACCCGGATGCGTTGGACCTGCTGGATCGCATGCTGGCATTCGATCCATCGTCGCGTATCTCCGTCGAGGAGGCTCTCGAGCACCCCTACCTGCACATCTGGCACGACGCCTCTGACGAGCCGAACTGCCCAACGACCTTCGACTTCCACTTCGAGGTCGTCGATGAAGTTCCGGAAATGCGCAAGATGATCCTCGATGAGGTCATTCGCTTCCGCGCTACTGTCCGTCAGCAATCGCAGGCCCACGCTGCCCAGCAGCAGCAGATCGCCCAACAGACTAACGTCCCCATCCCGGAGAACCAACAGGGCTCTTGGAAGACTGAGGATCCTAGACCTCAGGAGGCTACCGCTGGCGGTGGTTACAACCCTAATGACTTGGAATCCTCGCTGCAGCGCGGCATGGATGTGCATCACCGTTGATATTTCTGTTCCTTTCCTTTCTTGTCTTGGTTGTTCGGCGTGTTAAACCTGATCGTGTCTTTTCTCGCGCCCTGCATGTTGATCTAATTTAGCCAAGAGATACCATCAGAGAAACAAAAAGACTGGGTCGATTTACATGGGTTTTTTGTTCTTTCACTTTTCATCTGAATTCCAATCGTGGGCATGAATTCCTCCGCTCCGTTTGCCTGCGGTCTGCTCTCTCGCCGGACTTCATGGCTTGGGTCGTGTCTGTGTCTGTGTCTGCGTCTGCGTCTCTTCTTTGATTTGGTCTGCGTTTTCGCTGTATTCTTTACCACCTCCCCAGTTTCATGGATCATTGTCCTTTTCCGGGTCGAAATATCATGCGGTAAGTTTAGGTTCTTCATTACATAGATTCAATGTTGTTAGCCAATATATCCCGTCATCAGAATATCTGTCTCTAGTTTCTCAATCGGCCACCGACAACAATACCAGTTCCTAAGGCACTACAAACAGGAGAGACAGCCTGCTAGATACATGCAAGAACAGAGGCAACACCACGAGCGGGCCCACTCATGTCGACAAAAGACCCGCGACGGTTCCACATCCTCTGCCCCTCTGCCCGATAGAAGCACCATGTTCAGTAATGTGGTGAATGAAAGATGAGAAAAGACTAGAATCATTCGCCAGCCCGCATGAGTCATGACAGCGCTTGCTAATCATAGCACTAAGCAGGGCGATAACATATTTTTAGAGCTGCGATCGACGTGTAGAGCCTTCTCCAAAAAAGAAAGAAAAAGAAAACAAAATCGATGTCAATCAATTGAGAGAGGTACTGGGTACCTCTCTATGTATCTTTCGAGTGTGGCCTGGGCGGTGTAGTGGATTCAAAGAGAGTGATCTCCCACCCACATCGGTCGACGTACATCAGTGCATATAGGGTCTCCATGCATGAACCCCATCCCTGCGCCATTATGACATATCCAGATGTCTGTAATGTAGTCTTATCATAAGTATATCTAGGTATTCTTCCTCCAATTGCTGACTGGAAGTCGGAATATGACTTTGGTGGCCTTAAACCGTGGACTCGTGAGTCGTGGTGATAGAGGGCTCAACAACTTGACCTGTTATGTCCATAGATCATTGCTGAATAAGGCGGGGCTTCATAGATCAACCAATCACATAGCCCAAAGGCCATCTTGGTGTGAACGCTACAGTCCATGGATGTACGCTAAAACACACCTAACTTTGACATTAGTACGGAATATCTTCCAAGGTTGATTAGAGACCTATGAAAACTGTGGGGGCCTAGAGATGCTCGTTTCTAGAATAAGTTGGGCTTGAAGGGGCGAACTTCAGGTGAATAAGAAATGGAATGTGTTTGACATGTGGATGCAATCATGAGACAGAGAGGACCATCAAGGTGTCCAGGATGCAGCCCTGTAGGAAAACCCGAAGCTCGGGCACATAATAGAAGTTTCGAGTCCAAGCTAAGTGCATGTTTCAGAATAAGATCCGATCGCGTGGTTGATCATTCGCTGTAGGTTCAGCCGTAGCTATAGGCTGATGGAGGGAGGATAGGCGAGGAACTCAAATGTACAGAACTGTAGTTTGGCGATAATGGATGACAAGACGGATAAACTAGGCACCTGGGCATATTGTCATTTTTTACAAAATGGGCTGCAGCGAAACGAGAGGCTACATCACTAATCGTATAGGAGTGGATGAAGGAGTCTGTGATCTTAGAGAAAGAGGGAGCCAGCATGAAAGACACCGTATTCAGAACTATAGGCAGTGCTGTGCTGATCCTTGAGAAATCCATCATGCTCTATTTTGCTATTGTCATCTAAGAATGAAGATTGTTGGAGGAAGTTAACTCATCGGTAGAGATAAATTTGAAGAAGAGAAGCGAGTTAGGCATGTCTGCGGTGTACTGGATCAAATGTCCACCATATAATATTGTCCAATGGAACCCAAGTCCAGTATGGCATGTATTGACCTTCGTGTCATCTGTTCCATACTTCTGCTATTGAGTGTTCATCTCGCAAAACAACTCCGTGTTTGGAATGTTTTCTTTCTTTTTCGGACAAACCGGATTCGTATCTAAGATCGTCATGTACATAGTATGGAGTACTCCGTACATACACCAATTGATTTTGAGTCAAACCAACATGCCAAGCAAGAAAGTGACCTGGCAGGACGACAGGTCTGTATTTATAGAGTAAGATGCATCATATTCTACTTTTGCTTCGACCAGATGAGACTTGGCTCAGCCTCATACGAAGACCGTGGGTCTCAGCTATAAAGGCTATGTTTCCTATTCGACCTGCAATTGGCCTCGAATGTGCTAATCATTGTCTCGAATATGCCTGTTTGGGTCTCATGCGCATTCTATCTCCACTGTCGCACATGGCAATAAGCCCTGATTCACTGGTGGGCATCGAATGCATGTACTATCCTCGTATACCCCAGCCTTTGGATGCCTGAAAATGGGAAATGCGACGCAGGACTGCCATCATGGGGCTATAGTTCCCCTGGTACCACATCGCTATTTTCGAGTTGGCTCCTTGTGGCTTCCTCGTACCGTCGAACTTGATTCTTGGTCGGTTTAAAAGCACCCTATGCCTCATCAATCCATCGTTCTTCATTCCACCTGCTTTATTTGACCCAAACGTGATACCTACAGTTCAGCCCTTTAATATATCATTATACCGACGACCTAGCCCTCAATATATACTTTCTCTGCTACTCCGCACACTCAGTAGACATGCATTCCACCGACGGAGAATATGACCATGATGCTATTATGCATCTCAAATCTGCAGAAAGTCATGTGAGTGATCCTGGAAAAAAAAGCAAAAAAGAAAAAGGTCTTTGGCCGACACTTTACAGACGAAGGAGGAAGCTCGGGAGATCTCCCGTCGTATCTTGGACATCATCCTCGAGTATGCGCTCAAGAAGTTTGATGACGCGAGTGACCGGTTGGAAGGGCTTAAGAGTCACTTCCTCCCGGTCATCGATGAATTCGTCATGACAGGGAGACGAGTACAGGCATGCCTCCCAGCTTTCCCGTTCAAGTCTGCAAACAAGGTCTTCAAAGTCCTCGGCAGCCTACCAGATAAAGCTGAAGAGCTAGCCCTCGATCGGTTGAATACTATGTGCTTGCGCATACAGCAAATATACCCACCTGGTGCCGCGGTCACCATCATCTCAGATGGCATAACATACAATGGTACGTCTACAACCCTGGCATCCTAACTATCTGGGGATGTTTCGAAGAATTGGACAGATTGTGGTTAACCTAGCCTGGGGATTCAGATCTGTTGTGTATCTCCGACCAGGAGACATGGGCGTACGGGGAAGCTCTACGCAAGATGGCCATTCAAAACAAGTTTGATTTCATTTCCTTCTCTAGACTAAAAGATCTGCTCGAATTCCCCATGCCAGAAAAGATCAGCGAGATAGTCTACGTTGCTAATTGCACCACATTTCGGCGATTGCTCTTCAATAAATATGGAAAAGAAGACCTCGACATCGACTACGAAATCCGCACAAATCCTGACACAAAGTTGACCTTCCTCGGGTACAAGAGGTTCTTGGAATCGGATTTGAAGCACATCTTTCCACGTGGAGCAAATCGGAGTGCCAATAGCTACAGGCGCGATTGCAAGTATCTTGCCAAACAGATGCTGATCAGAGGATATGTGAGTGGTTACTGTGGCTATCTAAAGCAATTGACCTGGTCTCTGACAATCTATTCCCAGGCCTTTGCAGGAGCCGTCAAGAACGCCTACCCAAACCACGTGCGGCTTTCCATCCACGAATCGATGGCCGGAAATAAACTGTCCATCAGTTTGCTAAACACAAAGACTGGGTTCACAACTCCATGGCACTGCAGCGTTGCTCACTTAGCGACTGGAGAGTGGGTCAGCGCTCCCATGGAAGATTTCCGAAACGACAATAGACTGGAGATCGTGTACGTTGATGGCCGACCCAGTCATTTCATGGAAAGTCGACAAGATGGAGATACTCTCGCTATCACTGAAGCAACAGCAAGCTACCTTCAAAAGGCCAGACCACTCAGCGTCAGTGGATATCTCAGCAAAGCATACAACACTCCCAGCCTCACACCTGCTATTCCATCGCCTGGCAACGTCTCCCTCTTTTCGTCTGCCGGGAGCACAGGAACGGTCACTACCCAAGAGATAGCCTCCCCTCCCAATGAGTTGAGCGGCTTAGGAATATCTTCTGAAAAGATCCCAACCATTCTTACATTGTCAGAACAGCCCTATGAGGCCGCTTCGATGTCCTATGGCGAGAGACTTCTTCCTCAAATAATGGACAGGTTGGCGGCTGCCGAGCCAGAGAGTATCGTCTTTTCTCTAGCGACATCTGTCGGCGATTCGTTGGATTTCAAGCATATCACCGCGCAGGTCTTCACACAGGCCATTGACAAGACTGCTTGGTGGCTTCGAAATCAGGTTGGCAAATCTGACTCGATCCAGCCTGTGGGATATATTGGACCTCGTAAGTAGGGCAGAATGAGTAACCCGGACACTAACTCTTATCTGAACCAGCTATACTAACTGTGATGACTTACAAAGATGATCTGAGACACGTTTTGCTCACCTACGCATGCATCAAGGCTGGCTACACGGTAATCATATCCATACATCACATTGCACAAGTTGTCTTCGCAGGCTAACATAGAAATTTCTCCCGCAGGCTTTGTTCTTGTCACCCAAAAACAACACGGAAGGAGCACTCGCTGTCCTAGAGACAACTAATTGCAATATATGGGTCAATGCCAGCGATGTACCTCCAGTACCTCTAGTGGATGAGATCCTGGAGAAACGCTCCATGAACCTTTTGCAGCTCCCTGTCCTGGATGAGCTTCTCGACGCTACGTTAACCGAGCCTTTCCCTTATACGAAGACATTCGGAGAGGCCAAGAATGACCCATTCTGTATACTTCATACGTCTGGGTCTACGGGAGTTCCGAAGCCCATTTCATGGTCTCACGCACTGATCGGTACTATGGATGCAGTGCGACTGCTACCACCTGTCAACGGTGATGATGGCCTGCTCCCATGGACATCCGACTGGAAAGAAGGAGATAAAATCTATTCTTCTTTCCCCATGAGCCATGTACGTGAATAATTTTATCATCCTTTGTGCTATGAGAAGCCAAGACTGACTGAAGTGACGATAGGGGGCGGGAATAATTATGGACATTTTGATGCCCGCATTCTTCAATCTGCACTGCGTTCTGGGGCCAGTAGGTGTTTCACCAAATATCAACCTTGTGGAAAGCCTTGCAGAACATGCCAGCATCGATATCTGGAGCATGGTACCGTCGCTTGTCGACGAGTTGGGTGAAACGCCTCACGTATTATCAAAGTTGGAGCCATCCAAATTCATCTGTGCATCTGGCGGCCCGGTGAGCCCTGTCAGTGCTGGCAAGGTAAATGAGGTGATAAGAGTTCTCAACCTGACCGGTACCACAGAGGGTCTGTTTATTGGCAATCTCATCACACCAAGAGAAGATTGGTTCTGGTTTTGCTTCCATCCCTACGCTGGCTTTGAGTTCAGGGAAGTAGAGGAGGGCACATATGAGCATTGGGTGCACCGCAACGAGCACTGGTCCCTATTCCAGGGCATCTTCCAGACCTTCCCAGATGAGTCGTCAATCAACTTGAAGGATTTGTACATGCAACATCCCACCAAGCCTAATCTGTGGGCTTTCAAAGGAAGAAGCGATGATCTTGTCGTCCTTTCCAACGGATATAAGATATCGCCCTTGGAAACAGAAGCTTTTGTCACCACTCACCCTGCTATCAATGGTTGCCTCATTTTCGGAACCGGAAAGCCTCAAGCAGGTCTTCTTATTGAGTTGAAAGACTCATCTGAAAAGACGGAAGAACTTCTAGACAGCATTTGGGAAACGGTCAAGAAGGCCAATTCTATGTCCAGACACAAGAACCAGCTACTCAAGGACTTCATCACCTTCGCAAACCCCGAGATGCCCTTTTACCGCACAGACAAGGGCACTGTGAAACGGCCGGCTACCCTGAAGCTCTACGCAGACTACATTGAGCGCTTCTACAGCTCTCGTGATGATGATCCAGATAATATCGTTACCCTGGACATGAGCTCAACCAGTTCAATTCAAGACTGCATTCGCAAAACTCTCGCATCTTCACTTCCCGAGGCCCAAGAAGCTTCCCTAGATGCGGATATCTTTGCTCTAGGGCTAGATTCCCTCGGTGTTTTTGCAATCGTCAAGATGATCAGAGCATCTACAGGGCTAACTGACCAGATCGGCCCTCGTCATATCTACGCCAGTCCTACGATTGCCAAGCTCACTGCTACTATAGAATCTTTAGTGGCTGAAGCAGAGATTGCAAACAAAAAGGGTTCTTCTGATCACCCTGCCAGTGATGAAAAGACCAAGTTGAATAGCATGATTGCTCAACACAAGGCAAGGCAATCATTCCGCTTGAATGCATTCGACTATGTCAACCCAAACCACGGCATGGGAATGGTTCTCTACTTCTCACTTCAGGACGGCGTCAGTTTCGAAGATACATTTAGAAACTTGCAGGAGGGTCTAAACCGCACGTTTGATCTAATCCCGGCTCTCAGTGGCAAGATAATGAACTGCTCGGAGCAAGAGATTGGATACACTAAGGGAGATCTCTGCGTCACAATCCCACCTTTAGCTGCGGCAAGCTCTGCCTACAATCGTCTTGTCTACAAGGACCTCTCTAAAGTCCTCCCTTCATTTGATAAGTTGCGCGATGGAGGCTTTGCACCGTCTGCCTTCAAGGACGATCTTGTGCTGAGGGATGATCCATTTCCCAAGTTACCGGCTGATATCTTTGTCGGACAAGCCAACTTCGTCTCTGGCGGTTGTATCCTCGCAGTTGAACTGAATCATACATGTCTAGACGGACTCGGTGTCATGGTCGCTCTCAAGGCCTGGGCCGAGAACTGCAGATATCTTCAAGGCGATAAGTCCGCAACATGCGACTGGTATGACCCAGAAAGTTTCAACCACAGCTTGCCAGAGATCATCCACCAGCACGAAGGCTGGACCCGACCACTTCACGAAATCGACCCTGGCACATGGAACTTCCTGCCCTTCCACCCTCCAGAAGAAGAAGACCAGATCAACAGCCCCGCGACAAAAACCACCGAAACTCAATCCCTCACCCTCGAGAAGTCTTCAAAGGAAGCATCTCTACCTCCCCGACACAAATTCCCCCTCCACCCAATCTGGCCACTACCCCACGCCGAAAGACGTCTCAAGACAACAATGTTCCTCATCCCATCCGAGAAAGTAGAAAAGATGAAGCAAGAAGTACTATCCGACCCCGAAGCCAAAGGAATAATCAAATCAACCAGCGACATCCTACAAGCCTTCTTCTGGCGCGCCGCAATCAAAGCCCGCTACCGCGTCGCAACCGAAATCCGCAAGCAAACATTCACACAAGACGAGGAATCAATTCTCGAGCTTCCCATCGACGGACGGCCCTATTTCTCCTCCCAACTACCATCAACATACATGGGCAGCATGCTCATCCTGAACCGGTGCAGTATGCCCATCAACGACCTCTGCTCTTCCGAGACGACCATCGGACGCGTGGCGTATCTGCTCCGCCAATCTGCTGCCCGTATCACTCCCTCGGTTGTGCACGACGCGTTCACGATCCTACAGTCACTCCCCGATCATAGCAGGTTTTCGACTGCGAATATGGGGCTTGAGCATATGCATGCTATGATTTCTAATAAGATGATGTTCCCTGTTGATGAGATTCGGTTTGGGACTGGGCTTTTCGCGAATGGGGGGTTGCTTGAGTCGATTCGGCCGCAGTTGGAGCGTGGGGCTGGTCGTTTTCGCTTCTTGGCTATCTTTCCCTTGAGGAAGGATGGGGGCGTGGAGCTGGTTTTGGGGACGCACAGGGAGGAGCTGGATATGTTTAAGACGGATGAGGAGTTTATGAAATATGCGGATGTTATAGATGAGGGTTGTTAGATATTGTCTGGGTTTGTATATGTCACATGGGGGTCTTCTATGTTTTTTGTCTTTGTCCTGGTCGAAGATAGAATGCTGGAAATGCTATACATATCATTACGACAGATCTTGGATTGGTGCCTGAATATGGAATTTTATATCTAAACATGAGGTTGAGAAACATGTCCAGGGGATATCCCACCTAGAACGTGTATTGTCATCGAGCTTCCAGCCCTCTAAGGATGTGTTATTGGACTGACGGAGAGACAGAGATGTGAAGCCAAGGAACGAGAACGGGATAAGCAAGTGGTAGTACGGAGTATATGGCAGTCAGAATGGAACAAGACTAAGTGATATAAGACACCGACGTCAGATCAAAGGTCAGATCCAAAACGGCACTCAAAATAAAGTTGAGCCGGAAACCACGCGACTAGACCGCAACGAGTTAGTCGCAGGTAGCTCTATACAAAGACCATCTCACCCATCGCCGTACTCAACAGATAAACATAAAAAAGAAGAGATATGTAAAAAGGGGAATGAAACTCATGAATTCGTGTCAATGCTAGGTATATGGCGAACATGATCGCTAAATTAAAAAATGCCCATCGAGACCCAAGACCAAGATGGAAACAGCTCAATAATAATACCCCCTCCACCAAACAGCCATACAAGCCGCAACAACAAGATCAAGCATTTTAATACCCTCGTCTTCAATCACCAACTTGCCCAGCTTAGCACTCTTTCCTCGTAACCCACCACCAGCCGGCTCCCTTGCAAGTGAAAAGTCCAACCGATCTTCATCAGAATCATACTCCAGATCTCCTCCGCTGCTGTTACTTGTACTGCGGTGGTGAGACCGGGAAGCGGTATATAATTGGCTCTGGCGCGCAAAGCGGTGTGCGCGCAGAGAGGTTCTGCGGAGGAGGTCTGAAGGGTTGAAGTTTGCCCGCTGGTCTGCGGTCCAGGCAGGGTTCGGAGGCGTTGAGCCTGGACCTGACTGTGCACGGGGCCTGGCGTAGTTGTTCGGATTTAGCAAATTGGAGAAAGAGGTGCGCTTTCCGCCGGTGTAGTTGGAGGACTGCTGGGGCGTCCCGTCCGGGCTGGTGTTGTCGGTGGAGTCATTCCCGCGGGGGAGAGAGTGGGTTTGAATTTGACTTTGAGTGAAGGGGGAGATGTGGTTTGGATGGGGCTTGTTAGCTGCGTGGTGGGCGTGAGAGTGCAGATTCGCTGCTTGGAATGGAGTGTTGAAGCGAAGCTCGGCGACGGTGACGGCGGGAGGTATTTCAGCTTCGCCGGTTGATGGATCAAAACCACCGGGCGTTGGGATCATATGTTTGCATTTGAGGCTTCGGCCATTTACGCTGCTTGCGAAGGTGCAGGTGCCGTTCCAAGGAGAGGTGAAGACGTAGTAGCCGCTTTTCAGTGAGGCGTAGCCATTATTATAATCAGCGGATTCGCCAAAGGGCTTTGATACGCAGAGCTGGCGTTGGAATTTGCGTGGTCCGGATTGCTGCTCCTTCGGTTGCTCGGTGGCTAATGACTGGGGAAGGGCAGAGGTAGGTAAGCGTCCTATCCCCGTGGGGAGATTGACTGCCAGGTTGGACAACGACGGGAAATCATTGGAGCCCGTGAATCTGTTGTATCCCGGAGTGGAGACCTCAATATCAACAGTGTTGCGATCCATGTGTGGAGTTGATATAGTTGCCACGTTCCACTGTGTACCAGATGTTGGATCACGTCTAATGAGCGTGATATGAAAGCCAGGATTGCTAGAAGAATTCCCACAGGCATCTCTACGCCGATTGGGAGACTGCCCAGGGCTTCCAAGTGGTGATCCGGTACGACCATGTGAAGAATGAGGCCGCAATTGCGGCCTGGGAGAGTCAAGGCTACTGCGGCCAGCCGACAGCGCCTCATACTTCCCCTTCCAGTTCTCTTTCTGATTTTCCAGATGTCCAGCAAATGCGCCCCATCGGGATGCCCTCTTAGCCGAATCCTCAGCTGCTGCGGCATTGGTCCATGGCTCTTCACCGGGTGGCAGCGGGGGTAAAGCTCGTCGTGGGGTAGCAGCCTCAGCGCCCAATTCTAGCGACACTCCATCGGGCATATAACTGTTCAAGGGGGGCTGTGCAATGGTGACTGGAACCCCAGAGAAAGATACATTCTCTGCTGAGGCTTGTGGCATAGTCATTGGGCGCGGAGGCAAAGCGGGAGGAACTGGAGGGACTGGTCGGGCTGGAAGAGCTGGAGGTGCTGGAGGTGCTGGAGGTGCTGGAGGGGCAGCAACATCCTCTTGAGACGATGTGGACAAAGACTCGGGTTTCACATCTTCTTTCCCACCGACTGGTTTACGGCGTACATTATTCAATCGAGCGAATTCGCGCTGCGCCGGGTCGTCAGCGCCCGCTTTCTCGAGGCGCTCCTTGCGCAACTGGGCCTCCTCCTCGCGCTCTGCCTCCACTTGCTGGAGGAGTGCATCATCCTCAGGAGTCGCAACATGGAGATAATAAAGAGAAGCGTTGATCGCCTCGGCAGAGACACTGAATTTGGTTGGTGGTTTGAGAGGTGAGAGGAAAATGTCTATAATATACTCGTAGGCAGCAGTTAGTTGCGGCTTATCTTCACTGAATATTAAAGCGAGCCCGATAAGTCAGAGCAATGGACTTCCCAAGCAGAAAAATAGATAGTTTAATTGAGAGACTGGAATTGGTATTGATGCATACCTTTACTCCCGGGCACGCGCACAATGTATAGAGATAGCGGCTCGTGCTTCTCGTGGGTGGGATTGCGTGGGTAGGCGGGGGGATTCGATGCGATAGCGGTGATCGTCGACAATGAGCGCGCTTCAACAGGACCCTGAGGGACAGTAGTCATGGCGGACAGGGCCGCGATCCACCGGGCCCGACAAAAACGCAGATAGCAAGGCCGGTATTGTGGTGTTGAAGAGTCGAGGTTGGAAGCAAATAAACAATGGGGCCCTCGGCAGTAAGCGGAGTTGGTCATTCCGCCAGAGCACCCTGTTTATTTTTGCATTCTGCTTGGCTTTCAGAGTAAACCGATACAGTTTCACAGAGAGTCAAAGGAATGCCAGGCCAAAGAGATCCGATATAATGCTGCCTATTGTGGCGCAGTGCGTGGCCAACGTGTGCAGACCCTAACTATGGCCTTGATTACGTTGCGATCTACAGCCCAAATTGTGGTGTTCAAATATGTTGGTATCTTCGAAATAGTTACACGATCAGAAATAAAAGTCGAGTGGTCTGTGAAAGAAGTGAAAAGGTGAAGGAAGAAGAAAAAGAAGGTTCAAGGAATGCAATCCGGAGGCAATACTCCAGGGGGTGTCGATACAAAAAGAACTCCATGCTGCAACGCCGGACATTTCCTATCATGTCCATAACCCGAAAAAAAAAGGGAAAACATCGTGTATACTGGTATTAGACAACGGTCTCGGACCGCTCGCCTTCTGCGATGACTGGTACACCCAGACCCCGATCTGGGCTCTGCAACACGAGCTGTTCATGACGTCGTGCTCGCAGGAAGTCGCTGACCGCACGAATCAAAATGAACCAGCCAACAATCATGAGGACATACGAAATCCATTCGCTTGTGGTGATACCAGAGATAGCACCGCTCCCTCCATCGCCTCCGCTCTCGCCAACTGAGTTTGGGTCGAAGTTGTGGCTGTTGGGATCAGGTGGAGGAACGTAATCTGAGCCCCCACCTTCAGAACCGGAGCTATCAGTGCCACCTTTCATATAAAAGCCGTATTGAACAAGAGTAAGACCGAGACCGGCTCGGCTGCCGTTCTTTGCGGCGTGTGTGGTATGGAGGAGATAGGTCAGCAAGAAGCCAACAAGCTGGAAGGACATTGAGATCATGGCGTTCCAGATAAAGGAGAAAACAGAGCCAACGGGTAGTCCATCGACGTAGACCTCGTCGGAGGAGATGCCAGGAGCCACAATCGTAGTCTCCCAATACGGGGGTGTCGCATCAGCGGCGGCTTCTTCGTATGACTGTATGGGGCATCAGCAATCGGGTCTTCCAAGTAGATCAAAAAAATATCAATTCTTGATTGTCGACTTACAGGAGGAAGATCCTCATTCTTCTCGCCCCGTTCTGGTTTGGCAGCAAGATTGGCAAAGACTCCATCATTAGACGGGGCGATCTGCCGGCTCCCTCCAGACGTGGGTGCTGTGAAAGTTGGTAATATCGTTGGCCGCCTGAGAAGTCCCGTGCGAGTCGGATCTTGCACATCCACCCTCGTCTCCGATGAGGATGCAGTGGCGATATGGGTGTTATCCGGGGGAGCCCGGAACTCGGGGTCAGCTCGCATCAAGCGCTGTCTATCATCCGGTTCATTGTCATCATCGGAGGCGTCTTCGTCCCCGAAGGCGTCAGCCAGTGTTTGTTCATCATTATTGTGCAGCGGATCATCGTGTAATAACCGCCTCGACGACGGCGAGGATGAGCGAGACCCAGAACGGAAAGGAGGCGCAGAAGAGTTGTATTCGGATCGCGCGTTTAGCGGATAAGAATGTGACCCGTCCTCTTCATCATGGGCATTCACCTAAACAAAAAGAGATCAGTATCATGCCGAGGACCCATATCCGGGGGGGAAGGATTCCGATATATGAGATCACCGGGAGGGGGAGGCGTACCCGTGAATAGCGCTGCGAGCTCATGGCGAGCTGAGCGGGGAGCGATCAAGAGAAACAGAAAGGAAAATAAGACAAGAAAGAACTTAGGTTGGAATGCAAAAATGAGATAACGAGAGTACAGGGGGATGGGGGAGATGTCAGGGTTGATACGAAGGCAACAGGAATGGATGTGGCTGCTTGATGCCTGATGCGCCAGGCCAAAATAGACTGATCCCGTCTTCGCCTCAACTTTCGAAAGCTCTCCACTGAAGATATCCGTCCCCTAGATCACAATTATCTTGTGATATCTCCTGTTCATCATGTCTAAAGCACCAGTGAGTATCCATGCCATCACCTCAATCTACATACGGCCCTCGAAAGGCCCCAACATCCAATCCCAATTAATACCCTAACAACTCATCTAGACCCTTAACCCGCGCTCCCTCCAAAGCCGCCTCCAACACCTCCTCAAGCACTGGCCCTCAGATGCTGTCCGTCCAGCCTCTGTCTCAGTTCAAACCTACATCCAGTCCCGTCTTGATTCAGCAGATAAGACCAAGCCAGCAATCTCCGAGTCCTCCGCAAGCGCGCTTGAATCGCTGCTGAATAATCGCTACGCGCGCAAATATCCCCTGCCAGAGAAACTGCGCCGACCGGCCAGTAACCCAGACCACTATGACAATGTTGTACGTGAATTTGCGGAGGCGCCGAACCGCGATTGGCTTGGTCGGTTACGGAAGAGACTGGCTGGTATCATCCGGCTGTCGTAATGCCTGTCTTGCTGTATAGACTTTTGGATTTTTGACATTGGAAAAAAGTTGGGAAAACTTGATTAATCATTATCTTGTTGGCTTTGAGTGAGCATTATGGGGTTCTATTTGATGGGTTGCATGACATGTACCAATACCTTTTCTTTTTTGTTTTTGGCTTGCTGTATACCTACTATCTTTTCTACTCAAGTGTACGAATATATTTATAGAGATATTCCTCGAAAGTAGTATGCTTCATGCAAACCCAGGATACATCCCAGGGAATGAAATTCCAAACAATCGAACTCCTAATTGCTAGATACAAAACGCTTTGACAAAATCATACAGATTGCATGCAAATTTACAGCATGGGCTTCAGGTCATCGGCGACCTTGAAGGGAGCCTCGGTCTTGGCCTGGACCTCCTCGACAGTAACACCGTCGGCGATCTCAACGAGAGTCAGGCCGTGGGAGAAGTCAACGTCGAAGACGCAAAGCTCAGTAATGATACGGCTGACGCAGGCAGGGCCGGTCAGAGGGAACTCGCAGTTCTTGACAATCTTGGGGTTGCCCTTCTTATCAGTGTGCTCCATGGTGACAACGACCTTGGTGGCGGAGGGGTTGGAGACCAAGTCCATAGCACCGCCGAAGCCCTTAATCTTACCGGGGAGCATCCCTGTGCGAAAGTATTAGTTTATGTCCGTCAAAAAAGGGAGGAAATTAGCACTCACAGTTGGCCAAGTCACCCTTGGCGCTGACCTGCATGGCACCGAGGATGGTCAGGTCGATACGGCCGGAGCGGATCATGCCGAAGGACTCGTCGCTGCCGAAGCAGCTAGCACCAGGCTTAAGAGTGACAGTCTCCTTTCCGGCATTGATGAGATCCGCGTCCTCCTCACCCTGCTTAGGGTAAGGACCGAGACCGAGGATACCGTTCTCGGACTGCAGGGTCACCTCGACAGAGGGGTCGACGAAGTTGGGAGCAAGCATGGGCATACCAATACCGAGGTTGGCGTACATGCCGTTCTTGAACTCCTTAGCGGCACGGCGGACGATACGCTCGCGCTTGTTAGCAGTCTCGCCCTTTCCGAGAGCAGAGGTATCGGCACCCTCCTCCTTGGCGAAAACGAACTTCTCAATGTTCTTGGGGGTGGTGCTCTGAATCACACGCTTGACGTAGATACCGGGGAGGTGGATGGCAGCGGGCTCAATCTCGCCAGGCTCGACGATGTGCTCAGCCTCGACAATGGTCATCTTGGCGTTACGACCCATGGCGCCGTTGAAGTTGGCGGCTGCGTAGCGGAACTGGCAGTTACCAAGCTTGTCGGCCTTCCAGGCCTTGACGAAGGCGTAATCACCCTTGATCGACTCCTCCATGACGTAGCTCTTTCCATCGAACACCTTGGTGTCGCGGGGCTCGCTGAACAGCGCGACTGTGCCGTCGGCGTTGTGTCGCAGGGGCACGGCACCAGTCTGCACCACGGTCCCGAAGGCGGCGGGGGTGTAGAACGCGGGGATACCCGCACCGCCGGAACGGCACCGCTCAGCCAGAGTTCCTTGGGGAGTGAGCTCCAACTCGATCTCACCGGTCAGGTACATGCGCTCGAAGGTCTTGTTCTCGCCGACATAAGAAGCAATCATCTTCTTAATCTGCTTAGACCTGAGGAGCAGACCGAGACCAGCTCCGTCCACACCAGCGTTGTTACTAGCCACGGTCAGGCCAGTGATGGAAGGGTTCTCCAGAACGGCATTGATCAGAGTGTCGGGCACACCAGACAACCCAAATCCACCAGCGAGCAGAGTGGTGTTGGGCTTCATGTCCTTGATCGCTACCTCGGCGGAGGGATAGACCTTGTTGATCTCACATCGGCGAACACTGCTGGAGAATGCGCGGGCCATGAAACGTTGGTGCTAATAAAAGGCATGCCATGTCAGTCACCGCGACTCAAAACCAAATTACAATCTGAGCCACCGGCAAATAAATGACTTACCTGGGCGGGGTTGCCTGAGAACTGGCGCGCGAAGCGCAGACATGTTGATACTTGGGAAGGCATAGTGAATAACTTCCAATTAGGAGACTGGATACCGTTGAGAAGAACAATCCAAAGGGTCCCAAGCTATTTAATAGACCGGAGAATCAACGCCCTGCCCAAGCGGCGATAGCCACTTCTTATAAACCCGAGCGGCAGTGAGAGCGGAACCAGTCCCGAGTGATATTCGTTTCCCCGGAATTGTGGATACCCGGCTCTCTCTGTCTTCTATGAACTCCCCTGAGCCCAGCTCTTTCAGCCCCTCGACCTCATTTCGCATGGCTAAAAATTCTCTAGATCTACCTAGACTTAAAAAAGCACCTCCTCCCCTTTTTTTCTGCTACTGCCTACCGTCAGAACCCCCAAAAAGCCCCATCGACTTCTCTATCCCCGCTGCCGAAATTCACAGCCGATCCGTTTCCGATCCCGCGGCTTTGGAGTTCGGGAGTGCTGACTCAACCCCTACTCTTCAGAACCATGGTTCTGCGCGGGAAATTCAAGCCTGAGATTCAAGGCTCTCAGGCTCCCAGGCTCCAAGGCTGACATGTTTAGTAGTTATGTAGGCTTCTTCCAACCTTAGGTTCCCCCTCATATCACTCGTTTACTATGTCCACCTTGACACTCCGTTGTAGCCTGTAGGTGGTTCTTTCCACTCGACATGGTTGGGTTTATCCACCCCACGGCCTTTCCGGTGCCTTAAATACAAAGCTTTCCCTCACAGTGATATTGGAACCATTCAGGACACTTGTGTTTCCCCCAATATTCATGACTTTCAATAATCTCTTCTACATGGTAGGGGAGCACAACGATGCCGGTGTCAGCTATGATGTGATTCTCAAGTTAAATTCAAACCCGCGTTATGATATAGTGAGCCCAAAGCGGTCAGAGGTAAGCATTCAAATTGTAATGGGAATGCTCTGCGCAGGTGAAATGAAACACATTTGGAGATGAGATCAATAGCGGCTATCTGCAAATATAACTCTACAAATACTCCATGGTATCTTCGGCGTATGTACACGCTGGATAACAAAAACAGTTCGCACCTCGCAATGCAGGAATTTCCACGTGCAGTCATGACCACGGAATCAGGAAAACGAGAAAAAAAATCATCCAATCATATTGTCATGGTAGGTGTCATAGAAGAGCAAATCAGATCGGACGGGATGGCCTGGCTTCGGCGTCGACACTCTTGCGCTTCAGAGGGTTGACAGCCGTTGCATCGATGGACGCGGCATTGGTATCTACCAACATGGCTGCAGTCAGTCGCAGGACGAGGACACGGCTAGGCTGTGGGCTCCGCATCGGGGGATCCGGGGGTTCCCGTACCTGGGTGTCCGTTATGGAGGGCAGCCGCTTCTTCGTAGCTGGGAGGATCCAGGTTCGCGTCCACGGCGGGAGTGGTGGGATGAACACCCTCCATGGCGGTTGGTTGCTGCTGATCGGGGAGATCAGGCATGGTTTCGTTGATCTCACGGCAGACAGGATTTGTCAGACGTTCCTTCATGTCCTCGTTGACGTAAACAAGGAAATATGGAGTGGGAGGGTTATTGGTCGAATCGTTCTTGAAGATTTCGTCCACGTTCTGAACCTCAGTAACATATTCGTCATTGTATTTGCGCCAAACATTTTTATCGAAATCGAAGATGTAGATGTAGTAATGGCCGAATGAAACCGATCCGTGATGAACAAAAACAGCATACAGCCGGTAGGGAATACTGTGGAGACCAGCAAATAGGGTCGAAATTTTAGTCTGCGTATCCTGAATCTCTTGATCCAGAGCTATCAAATGAGTCAATATGCTTGTTTGAAATGACACAGTTTTTCTAAAATCCTTACCTAGCAGATCGTTCTCTACCTTCAAAGTAAGGTTCTCGAGCCCACCTAGGAGGTCTTCATCGACCCCAATATCGAGAGAATTGGGCTCGGATCCCGGTCGAAGCCCAGGATCACTTCCAATAGAGTCCAGATCTTGAAGTGTTGCACGGGTTTTGCGGAACAATGTTGCCATGTCAACACCAGTATTCTGCAACAAACAAAAGACAACCAAGATTAGTGACATAGACGTGAAACAGGTCGGCTGAGCATATTCCTTACCTTATTCTCGGAAAGCTCTCTGCGGCGAGCCATGAGCGCATTTAAAGAGGCCTTCAACTCCCAAGACTGAGTGCGCCGGTTGACAATCTCGGCATTCTTCGTGTCCATGTATCGATCCATGTAGATGGTCTCGAACAGCTCGAGATGGTTTGTCGATTTGAAGGAAGTTTTTTTATCGGGATCGAACTGAACCCGTTGCACCTGAATTTGAAGAACCGGCGGAAGCTGGCTAATGGAACCGAATTGCTTCGCCGGACCATTGTCAACTGTAATGCCCTGAACATCGAATGCTCCTTCGATAGCATGATAGATGTCTCGGGGTCCATTTGCAACATGAACCTTGATGTCACACCATCTTTCGTCCTTCGAGCGCGTTCCTTTCGAGGTGGTGATGTAAGAGCGCGTTGTACCGTAGAACAAGCTATGGAAGAGTTTAGCACGGGACGTTCGCGTGGAAAAGTTTGTCATAACATACTCCTTAATCTGGTCAAGTTGTTCGCCGTCGCTACCAATGGCTCGAGGCTTGATTGCGCACTGGCTTTGGAACAAAACGTTGTTGATAACCTCGGTTACATCCTGTTGAGCGCCAAGTTCAACTTCGTCGCTCAATTTCTTCGGAGGATCAATTTTCTCGCCAGCGCGAGGAGGGACAGGCGGTGGAGAATTATGCACTTGTGGGGTGACCAATGTACTATCATTGTTGATAAGATTCATATCCACGTCAGATCCTGCTTCTGCTTGATCCGAAACTTGATCCAAGTCCGGAGGATTGTTCTCCTTATCATCGATGAAGAGCCCAGGTACATCATCAAGACTGTTATTCGAGACTAATGTTCCCTCGCTGCCTGAATTGCTGGCAGTCGGACTTTCAACAGGCGCATGGTTAACTTGATCAGAAGATGAGGGATGCTCCATCCTACCTCCGAGAAGGGGTTGAGGGGGCCCGAGGGGCCCCAAAACCGGTGCACCATTGATTTCACCAAGGATGTCAGTTCTGGTAGCAGTAATGGTCGATCGACGACGGATAGCCGCCTCGCCGCCTGGGCTGACCAGGGTCAAGCGAGCAAGTTCCTGGCTGGGAGTAACAGAGTTTTGAGTCGTCGTAATCATGCTGTGGAACAGAGTTCGGAGCTCTTTGAGGACTAGAGGGAATTGTTAGCTTGAATGAGATATCGCCATCAGCACGAATCGATAAACCCACATCCAAGAGATCGCTCAACCTCCTTCTTGGAAATTTTTCTTGACCCGACTAGTTTGTTTGCTAGAGCTGTCACGTCATCGAGGTCCATCTGGAAGCGTTCAAAATCCAAGACCATCTCGCGAAAAGGGCGGATGGAAAAATAGAACTGCAATAGACTGTTAAGATAGCATGTGTTGCCAATGTTTTGCAACCCGACTGGCCAATCTTGCATGTTTCGGTCCGGTTCACTGGAGAAGCCTGTCATGTTTTTCAGCATAGGACTGTCCAGCTGTTTGGCGATAATGTTTAGAGCCTGGTTATATCTCTCAGCATCACTCGGGTTTTCATCGACGCAAATTGTGTATGCGGCCATGATAGCCCCATCATCCGCAGTTCGATCAGGAATTTGGAGGAGACGATAGGCATCGCCAATGTCCATTTCACCGGCAATCATCTCTCCGGTGTTGATGAAATGAGTCAAGGCGACTGATTTGCGGGCCTCTGCGATGAGTGAGACAGCGCGTTTCGCCAGTTCTTTGTTGAGCGGGTTATCGTTGATCTAATTATTAGATATGTTAACTGACGTTGATCTCTCAAATGAAGCAGATTGACTAGGCGACAAACCTTTGCAGTGTACATCGTCATAACAAAGTCATCCGGGGTCTGATCCTCAACCCCCAAGAAGACATTTGCTTGCTCAACCGTAGAGACACCTATGACCAACTTAGCATGCGCTCGAGTTTGAGACATAATGGTTGGATAAACACACGGTCTTCCGATGCTGCTTTAATGCGCTCGCTTCTTCTGGAATCACCAATCCGCCACAAGTGCAGACGCGCCTCGACATCATTGTTTGTAGAGTTGAGAAAAGCATAGAATTTGCCAATGATGCTATCTTCAGTGAGATATGGGTCATAAAGGCGGAGATCAAAGTATTGATATGCTTTTTCAATATCCTCAAGATCGTACTGCCCATTCGCGTAAGCTTCGCTGACAGCGATCGCAATGAGCTCCTGGTCTCCAGCGCCGCGCACATTGCCGATAGCCTTGAGAGCACTCAAGTAAATCGAAGCTCTTCCGGAGTCAACTAAGACCTGTTGCTTGTACATGTCAATGATTGCCGCTGTAGAAAAGTTCTCCAACACCCCGATGTCCTCATAGCAACTAAATAGACAACTGTCAGGTCGAAGGTTATCAGTTCCAAGGGAGGGAATACAAACGGAGTAGAAGCCATTGCAAACTCATTGTAACGCATGGCAGTCGGATCTGTGACAGAAATCAGTGGAATCCCTTATTATCAAGGATCACAAGGGACGCACAGTCGTGTGCTTCTAGGGCACGAAGAATGATGGGAGTTGCAGAGGGAGGGAGATCAGGATACTGGCATCCTCTCCGATCTGCAGCTGGCCGGAGATAAATTAAGACAAGAAGTTCGTGGATCAGGTCATCAAGATAGAGACACAGCGTGTCTTGGTAAGGTTTGTCCGAGTCAGGGCTCGGTTTAGGTGGATGCCACGCTCCAGTGTCCTGGTTCGATTCGTCAGCGCGACAACGAACCCCTGCGAACAACGACGACAAGCCCATATGGAAAGACAATTTTATTATTACTAACCTTATTGTAAGCAAACTCTAGGAACTCGAGCAACACCTTACAGGCAGCACCTTCCACACCAAAAGAGTGCATGAATCGCTTATTAACCGATGAGATAGGCTTGCTGCGCTGAGGATTTCGCAGGGCATTCGTGATGTACAGGCGCAGATTATCCAATACGTTGATCGGCTGAGGTGCCCCCATGCCTTCCATGGATTCAGGATATGCTTTTGTGGCCTCTTCAGCTCTTTTCCGCAGCAAATCCTTATCTGTCATTAAGTTAATGAGCTCTGGGGTTAGGATGGGTGAAACAATTCGCAAAGACACCATAGCCGAGCATGAGACATGGGAACATTGGTAGTGATATGTCTCTGCGACCTGCCCTTTGTGGGTTACTTCAGGAGGAGAAAGGCCATTCTTCTGCCGGCCTGACTTATAGACCAAATGATGCAAGTGGTCCTGCTTGTTCTGGCTGAAAGCATTCGAATGACTGGTATAGTTAACCACTACCTGAAGATGATAGCGGCATTTTGTGCAGATGGCTGAGACTTTGGAAGAAGTGCCTAGCCTTCTTCGATGCTCTGGCTCTGCCATAAAAGTCTGGTCCTCCTTCAAAACATATTCATGATGGCATGCTTCCGGTGATATGAATCCAAGCGGGCCATCATAGCCTGGGGGATAAACTGGCGGAGTTTCTGACAGTAGATTGCGGCCTGTGTCTGGATCGTGTGCTGGATCATAAAGCTGGATATCACAAAGAAGACGCGGCGCAGACTTGCCTACATGATGGATCAAGAGATTTGTCAGTATTTGCAAGACATTTCATTCCAATTTCGTTGAACTAGGGAATATGGCTTACCCCCTCTCTGTACAGATGCCATGAGGTACACTGCTTGGCCTCAAGGCCTCTCACAGGTTGGATCTTTCGTCTTGATGCTATGGGAAACTTTTGATCTTTTGAAATGCTTGTTGTTTTGTGTCAAAGCTCACAGAGGTGCGCACTTTCCCAGCTGAATGGGATGGGTACGTTCTCAAATGATGGGATGGTGTAGCTGTATGCAGAGGGAACAGCGGGGAGCCAGCTGCATTTGGCACTAAGCAGCGGCAAGCTTTGGAGAGCCGTTCTCCCTACCGAACGAAATATTATGGGATAACGATGCAGTTTGAGCAAACAGCAAGCAGTCTCTAGGAAATAGATGGATGAAACAAAGGAATCGAGAGGCGATGGAGGCGAAATCAATGTAAGTATAACCATGTAGAGCTCCCAATGGCGGGCGGTATATTCGGCGGTATCCTCGGCGGTGGCCTATGGCAGAAAGCTGACCCCAAAATCCTACAACTACATCCCATACCACAAGCCGTCCCATCCCTACTATTACACACACACATCATGGCGCACCACGAAGAGGATGACAGCTATCACCCCAAGGATGCTATTTCAGCAGCCATGAAGGCCACGGCGCTGACCGGAAGCGTCGGTCTTTTCGCAGCGGCTGTGCAGAACACCCTTACCAAACAGAACGTCGGAACTCTGGGCGTCTTCGTCCGCGGCGGTGGTATTATTACTACCTTTGGTAGGGCATTCTCTATATATGAATGAATCAATGTGGATCAATTGCTAAACTGGATATGTTACAGCGGCCATGGGTGGTACCTACGAGTTCATCAAGACTGCTTCGGCCAACCTGCGCGAGAAGGAGGACCACTACAACGTCGCTCTGGGTGGTTTCGTCTCGGGTGCCATTCTCGGTCTCAGAGGTGAGTTTAGAATCTAATTGAGGCTATGGCTATGCGCGGGAAGCTAATAATCGTATTTATTTCAGCCCGCACATTCCCCGCTGTGCTCGGTTACGGCATCGCGCTTTCGACCGCCATGACCGCCTTCGAGTACACCGGTGGCTCTCTGTTCGGATACCAAAAGGACACCTCGGTGGATGAGTACGACCGTCGCACGGCCTTGCGCAAGGCCTTCCAGACCCCCGGAGAGCAGACTATCTCCGAGTTGGGCGAAGGACGTGGTATGTGCATGTCCAACCCGTGATGTCATTTACCCATACTAATTCCGCTAGGTATCTACGGCCCCAACTACGAAGAGAGACGCCGCGAGCGTATCAAGGAGGCTTACGGCATTGAGGTTCCCACATCCCCGGTTCCTGCATCATAAGTCTGGATTCTTTCCAAATCCTCCTTTTCCCGTTGCTTTGTGTAAATTATCCCCCCCAAATCACGCTGCCTATCGCATTCAGGCCATGCCCACTTCGATCAGGTTTTCTTTAGTGTCCAGGAAATTCAAAAGGAAGTTCGAAACAATTTGCATTTCACGATTGGAGCATCGCTCGGAATGTGCAGTCCTAGGCCGTACAGGGACGTGCATGTTCCAGTCCAGGGAACTCGAAAGGAGATGATAGAACCAGTAGTATCCTTATGGGACCCAACCCTGATCAACCTCGAAGGAGCCATGTACCTGTGGAGCATTTCGGTGTCCAATGATATCCAAAGTGAGGGGATATTCCCGGATCCTCGAGGAGCCAATGATAGTGCAGGTATATCTAAGGATCAAAGGAACCCAAGATACGTTCTTACTTTGGGGTCAAACTCCCCAGTATAAAATTTCTATGAGATTTCAGAGTCTGCTTGGTGGAATACGTCAGTATCAGAACTTCGTAATTGGGATATGCAGAATCACTACCCCTGCACTATTACCAACTGATACTCCAGATCAGCAGTGCCATTCCGGGCTAAGACTGGGCGAGTCCTAAGTTCCTATAAACGGTCAAGAGTTTTGTCAATGATCTCGCCCATCCCACTCGCGTGGAAAAATCTCACAAGTCGATAGTGACAGTCTAACAAGACCAGATGGGGAAGACGGGACTCTGACTCAGGCTGGGATGCATCTATGAAAGTGACCTGCTCGGGAAGAAATGGGTTCATTTCGGCAGGAAAGCACTCGAACTTGACGAAGTGGTATGTATGCGGAGCGTTCGCGTAAGTCAATAGCTAGTCCTAAACGAACGAACCCTTCCAGTTTTAAAGGTTAGCACGCAAACGCACAATCGGCTCGAAAGCACACCGGAAGCGACCGAATGCGCGGTGGATAGAATAGTGAAGCGTGGTGCCATTCTCGATCTCATTGATTCTGGAACTTCGTATAACTGTGTGCATCTCGGGGAAACACCGGTAGAGGGTTTCCTACATGCTCAAGATGACGCTTGCACCTTTCTGCTATAACTAATCTGTGGTTTTCAACAAAGAGGCTCTAGGGAAAGTACCATAAGGTCAGAACTTGCAAACGACCCGGGAATAGTATGCGCAGCTTCGAGATCCCCTTGTAGAACATCTTCCGCTGACCCCGTTTCTTTCGCCTTGTCAAACGTTATGGCTTTTGTGACTTGTCACAACACAACAATCTCCATCACGTTCGAGACAGCCTTTGTGGAAATCCGAGTCTCACGGTTGCGGTTCCTCAATCATCTCATACACAGCTTGAGCATTTTCACGTCTCTTTTGATGCGGTGAGTCGACATATGCGGGTGTTTGCCCGCCAGACGCTTTAACTATGCGAGGTCAGCCACATATTCACGCTAAGTTCATATGCAACTACTCGGTTGAAGCAGACAAGTGCGAATATTCTGATAGATCATTAGGGACATTTCACCAGCTTCCGCATTGAGAATATCGTGCGCGTGGAGTCTCTTCCTCCTGGCGGAAGCCAGTCAAGCAGTCCCTCAAAGCAGGTTTGTAGCTGTTGAGATTCATTGGCACTGTCGTACCGCCCGAGTCGTTCACGCGCGCGAGCTATAAGATTGTTCCCGTCATCGGCCTTCTCGACTTCAGTCTGAGCGAAGCTGGGCACCGAACAAAACGTCCCTCGGGACGGAAAGATTTGACGCGGTTGGCGGGGACGATGTGAGGAGCGGGGCGGTGGGGATGGGGATCCGCCCGGGCGCTTGCGCTTAGGCATAATGTACGAAGGCACACAGCTGGGATGTACGGAGTACATTATGTATGTACGGAGTATGTACTCCCTACTTCGTACCCTGAATTCTGCTTTAAGGTCAAGGTTGGCATCTAGGTAATTATGTACTCCGTACGAAGTACTCCGTACATGTATTGATATTGTGTCTCCTCAAATTCTGCCCAGACAGAATCCCGGAATTTTATTATGTCATCACTCCGTTGGGCCAGGGGACTGTCCCTGCCCGAGAACCTTGCCTGATTTCGACTTGGATTACTCCGTACTCCATACCCCTTTCCAACCTTGGAAGTCATGTACATGTCCCTACATGTAACCTGAGTGAACCTGGTTGACTCATATATCACGTGATGGCATCGGAGCCGCTGAGTCCCGGACTGAAGTTTCCTGAGCCTGACTCTGAACGCCCTTCAAGCGGCAGCTGGAATAGGAAACATGGGATTACCTTGGAACAACTTAGGTACCGGAGTACGGTGTAGGGACCACTCCGTACATGAGCACGGTAAGGGTGCAAAGTTCCCAAGTGGCTTCGCTTCTCCCCAGATCCCGACGTCATGCACTGTTCATCACTCCAGTACCAGCAGACGATCAGGGGGAGCATTGAATTGATGGCCCCTTTTTCATTTTTACGAGCCACAGAGGAAGTGGATCGGGTGAGAATTGACACATTCAATAATCTTATTCCCATGCATTAGTTGGAGATCTTTTGCCCTGTGTAGAGGCGGAGTCCTCTCAGCCACTTTCTATCAACAGGCAGCCGAATTGGAGTCGCCCATAAATTGACAATAGAAAGAGAGCTACGCGCTCCGTACGGAGTACACCATCTACCGAATACCCTCGGCCCTGAATTCCGGAGTACGTCAACCTGGAATAAGAACAGCCAAAGATCCAAAATCGGGCTTTTGGCAATTAACTTTGGCGTTTCTCCCCTCTTTTTCTCCCGGGGCTGCCGAGTGGTAACCCCGTCACCATTCGTATCTTGCATTCCCCTCGTAGACGTCATCGGGGGAATTCCTTAATTTTTGCCCTTAATAGGTGTATCGGAGCCCAATCTCTGATCTTCTCCTATTCTCTCCTATTTTCAGATAGTCTGTCGAGTGGGGCCAAATCTTCAAGCCTGCTTCTACTCCCCGCATACAATTCCTCCGCTAGCCAGGTAACCAAAAAAAGACGCCACTTTAGGCCTCTAGGCCTTAGAGCTATTATCCTTGGTTCTTGAATTCCCCCCCTCCCCTTCGCCTTTTCCTTTTCACCCTCAGGATCTTCTCTTTTTCTGGTCTTTCTCTCTAGCCCCGAACCTCAGTCAAGCTCGTCTTACTTATCCCCTGACGTTGCATAAACCATAAACCCCCACGTTCTCGCAAACATGGCGACGGCCGCGCGGCCACAGACACCCTCACAGGATGCATACATCATCCCGTACCCTAGCGACCCGGGGGCTTTGAGTCGCGGGTACGGTCCACGTCCTACACTCTCGCGACCGAGTTCCTTTGCAGGCAGCACTTCGGCATATCATTACAGCTCCGGCGCTGTCGAGCCGAACCAGGTCCCCCACAACCCCCGGTTCAAGGAGGACTTCGAGACCGTCAGTCACCGCAGTTCGATGTACGAAGGTCCGGTGGGGATGCAGCGGTCTGCCTCCACAGCATCCCACGTGCGCTCCACGACCCCGTCCCGTACAAGCACCCTACGAAAGAAGGCCTCGCTGAGCAAGAATGGGAGCTTAAGGCGCAATGGAAGCCGCAGAAGTATGCGCGCGGGTAGTGTGAGGAGTCTCAGTTTGGGCGATCGCGAAAAGTATCACACCGACGGCGCGGACGATGTCAACAGCGCTTTCATGATTCCGATCCCTACCAACGGCAACCCGACCGAGGTACTGGCAAATCGGTTTGGAGGTAGGGCTTTACTCCGTAATTTGAGGTGGTGGGCATTCCGCTAATTGATGTTTAGCTTGGCGCAAGGTCCTCAAGGACTTGATTCTTTTCTTTAAGGAGGTGCAGAAGTCTTACGAAACTAGAGCGAAACTGTTCATGTCCGCCTCCAACGTCATGAACAACCAGACCCTACCAGCGGGATTACTCGAGTCAGGTGGTTTGGCCGAAGCGACTGAAATTCTGCAGAGCTTCCATCGACAAGGTTATACGGAGGCCAACAAAGCCGTTGAGGTGGAGGTGGAGGTGATCAGCCAGTTGACTGGTCTTCGCAGCGATCTTCAGAAGAAGACAAAGGAGATCAAAAATCTATCGGGTGATTTCAAAAACACTGTCGATAAGGAGATCGACGGTACGCGCAAGTCTGTGCGGAACTTGCACGAGGCCCTCGGGCTTGTCGATACTGATCCCTCCGCGACAGCGGGCAGGGGGGATCCATTCATCATGCGTCTGAATGTGGAGAGGCAGGTTGAGAAACAGATCGAAGAGGAGAACTATTTACACCGGGTTGGTCCTGACTTTCCCCCCATGTCTGCTGTTCATTTGACTCAAATTATCCTTTCATCTAGGCCTTTCTGAACCTGGAGAACTCTGGTCGCGAGCTAGAGGGTATCGTCGTCAGCGAGATCCAAAAGGCATACAATGCGTACGCTAATATCCTCCGACGCGAAGCCAACGAGGCTCTTGATACTGTTGAGAAGCTCCAAACGGGTCCTATCTCCATGCCCCAAGATCACGAGTGGAATCAATTTGTCGCCAACACCGACGAACTCGTCGATCCTCGGATTCCTCTTCGAAATGTGGAGAGCATCACCTACCCTGGCAGGGACCATCCAGCAGCTGCTGAAGTCAGGGCTGGCATGTTGGAGCGCAAGAGCAAATATCTCAAAAGTTACACTCCTGGCTGGTGAGTCCCCTACCTTGTATGCAGTCTAAAACAAACATCGACTAATCAAGTTCAGGTATGTTCTGTCGCCGACTCATCTCCACGAGTTCAAGTCGGCAGATCGTGTAGCATGGCAGACACCAGTCATGTCCCTTTATCTGCCAGAGCAAAAACTCGGCTCCCACTCACAGGAAGAGTCAAGCTCCCACAAGTTTATGCTGAAGGGCCGACAGACAGGCGCGATGCACCGCGGTCACTCGTGGGTCTTCCGCGCTGAGTCTCACGAGACTATGATGTCGTGGTATGAAGATATCGAAGGCTTGATTAGCAAGACGGGAGAAGCCAGAAACGCTTTCGTTCGGCAGCATGTCCGCAGCGTGAGCGGTAGATCGATGAACAGCGAGGTACTGGAGGACGATGAAGCCGATCGCACTCCATATTCTGCAGGCTCTGTGGTCATGTCTCACGATCGACCCACGTCCTCTCGCCAGGCTGGAGGTGCTTTCCCCAGCGACGTTCAAATCGACCGAAATCCGGAGGCACCATTGTCACCTTCCAGCGGGGACAGCTCCGGCGGTAGAGATATATTAGCAGCCGCCGGATCCTACCAGGATGGGTCCAGTGCCTATGATGACAACTCGCGACCAGTAGATAACCGCGACAGCGACAATGCTTCATATCAAGTCTATCGATCTAACGAGGGGAGCACTGAAAGGTCTCGCCCAAAGGTGACCCAGCACGATAGCTACTACGGCGACTGGATTGGACCGTCCGTCGTAGTGGCTAAGCAGAGGCAGAGCCAGCAACCAAGAAACCCGAACCCCGATGACCGCGAGATTCGATCTGAAGGAGACCAGGCTTCGCTTGCCGCCATCTCGGGTGTCGGTATCGCTGATCGTCGTGATCACTCTGCCCCTCCCCAGATGGCTCGACGGGAGAGTGTCTCGACAGGTCCTACCAACTCCAATGTGACTGAATTTACAAACAACACCAATGCCACCTCGGTCGATGATACCCCGGATCTCCCCAAGCTTCACACCCTTGGTCTTCCGAATGGAACCATTGATCAAATTCCCGAATCCGACAGTGGGCCCAAAGTTCCACCCGAGCTATTGCGCACCAACACCGATAATAGCATCGTTGCCCTGGGAATGAAGATCCCAGGTCGTTATCCTCCTACCAATGTCGCAGCGTAGGCGATCGATCACCTTCTTTCTCCATCCCGATCTCTATATTTTCTTTTCATGTTTGCGTCCCATCTCAGTCGATTCCATTTCCTTTACGTGCACCTGTAATTGTACCCCTCCTTGCCTCTCACCCAGATCGCCGTCCGTTCCAGGCGTTTTGGTCCTCTCGTTGGGGACTCCTGAGTCCCGCTTCCCCCACAGCATAAAAGTCATGCTGCATCGGCGTTCGTTCTTACCGGCAGGGTGTGGCGCATCTGGATTTCTTGTTTTGTGTATTGATTCCCAATGCTGAAGACTCAGCACCCCATCTTTTTCTCTTTCGTTGCCTGGATTGTTCCGTTTTAATTGAACCCTTGTGGTATTTCCACGAGATTTGAAAGTAAAATCCTAATGAACATTGTTTTCCGCGTGTTCACACGACTGTAGCCTGTGTATGAAGGCCGTGGCATTTCGTTGGAGTAACGCAAAAAAGGACTGTGCCTAGGTGCAGGTTGTCCTGCAGATGTACAGAAGAGGAGGATGCACGATAAGTGGCAGATAAGGCCTGGGCCTCTGCTGGTACCCCGATAGTATGGGCCCTACATGCACACCTCCTAGTGCAGTACCTACAGCGCTGGGAAGGTCCTCAAAAGGCAGGCCAGATCAGCTCGTTGATCTTCAAGCCGTCAACCAACGTAAGGAACCCATGATACTCCTTTCGGGTGATATTGTAGCTCTAAATATCCGTACTAGGCTAATAGGCGGTGACGGGTTTTGCCCGGGGTGTCAAGTACAATATCAGAATTCTTGTATTTTCCCTTCTTCTCCAAGCTGGTGTTCATATATAGCAATCCCGGAGTCCAGGAACCGCGCGTCGCTCCTCCTTTTCTTCTCCTCAATTCTGATCTTCCCTCGCACCCTCTTCCTCCTTCCTACCACGCTCTACACGCCTTACCTCCACGCGCCGTCGAGCTCGGAATCATGGGTGAGTTCTTCGTGGTTCCTGTTGATTATTACACTTTTCTTTTTCGTATCTTTGTATTACTCGTTTGTTACTCTCGTCTCCCTGGTACTCAGGTCCCGGTCATGCACTTCATCCAATCACCGGGCAATGTCGTCCCCCCCAAAGTGTCGAACCTTGACGCCTGATCCTCTCAAGATTCCCCCGCTCCTTCGTCTTTTCTCTTATTCATTCCCCTTATATTGTGTCTTATATTTTGGTCTGAGATTCTCCGCTAACGGCTCCATTCCCTCCAGCGGACGTTTATCGCCCTTACCAAGTAAGTTGACCACGATCGTTTCCTTATTGTCTTTCCCATTTTCGCCCCGGGTCTACAATCATCTCATGGCGCACGATGATCGATGTCGGTATGGTCAATGATTGCAAGAGAGTGGTCAGTGCGGGGAGGGGCGGAGACCTGTCTCTGTTCTATCAGATATTCCCCAGATCCGTGAGCCGCAGAAGACATTCTCCATTGCATCGTTGCATTTCAAAAAAGGGAAATTTTAATTGCGCGGCGTGCGCAAACCGTGCGCCAGTGGCCCTAAGCTCCCAACCCCCGGTGGTCCTCAATTGAAAACAACCCCCTCAAGCTGGTGGTCACCTGACCCACGCCGAGGGACCCCGACCCCCATCGGAGTTTGCGCCATTCCGCGGTTGCGATTGCCCTTAGAACACCGTTGCTTCTCTTTCCCATCTATCTTCCATCAAATTTTTCACAATACACCGCTTCCGCGACCGCATTTATACAAACTTTGTTCATGTCTGACCTCATACAGCGTGAGAGGTCTCGCTCGCCCCGTCGCCGTTCTCGCAGTCCTCCCCGACGTACCCGTCGTTCGTACTCCCCCCGCAGCCGTTCTCGCAGCCGTGAGCG